>NW_026522025.1:11200000-11800000 GCF_021234435.1 Artibeus jamaicensis
TGTAGGTATGATCATACAGTGGGACTTTTTTGCGTCTAACTTCTTTTCATTCAGTACCATTTCTTTGTTGTTTTGAACTTGACCGTGAGGAGTGCCTAAGTCTTTACATATGCCAGTATCAAGCAATAATTTGCTTTGTACCCTCAATTTCAGTGTAATGTCTGTATAAGTAATCAAACTAGTTTGGAAAACACTAGTGCCCATTCTCCCTGGCTCCAAACGCTCAATATTCACTATGGGGTGTCATGCCAAATAGCCATACAAAATCTATATTAAAAGAGGCAAAAAAAAAACCTTAGTCGCAACCAGAACTCCTTCTGTTTACATCCTTTTGGAGTTCTGAGTCTACTTGACCCTCATGGCTTAGTATGTAAAAATTTTGTATGAAGAAAGGGTATATTGGAAAGGAAAGGTCACCTTGGCTATTTGGATTCATCTGACTTTGTATGATGTTAGAGATTTTATTCATAAAGGGATTGTATATCATGATCAGGTCTTACTATTAACACCCACCTGTTCACTAATGAGCTACTCCATCTTTCCTCCAAATCTGTAAAGAATGATAACTTTGGGCATTTATAAAAAGGTCAGAAATAAAAAAGTATTGTTTTTATTGGATAGTTAATTCCCTTGTGGGAAAACTAGTTTAATATAAGAGGTAACTTTCAGTTATTTTAAGATTTGAGACTTTAACTTGATCAAACTATTGACCATGTTTAATTACAGTACAAATTATAAAATTTGAGGTTAAAAATCCCTTGTTTATGAGAATTTACATTTTAATATGTGCAATAAAAGTACTTTCTCAGTTAAATTTTATTTGGGGTTAAAAGGTATATGCATTCATCAGTGTAAAGTGACTACATTAGTTTGTATAGTTTCTCATCTCCTGTGGCTGTATTTCCAAACCTAATGGCACTATCTTTTACAAGTTTTATCTCTAGTTAGGTATGAAATAATCTGATTAAAATGTATGCATACCATCTTCCTGGGAAAGAAAATATGCTTTTAAAAAGTCAATGATTCTCTTCTAAAAAATTAAATTTTTAAATACTTTATCTAAAATTTTCCGTATTTAATTCCTATAATGGTAGTATATTTGTACCATAATAAAAACATGTACCTGGGTTTTTCTTCCTTAATGCCTATCATGAACTGCTTTTGCTCACAATACTCCTGACACCAAACATGTGAGTTTTTCCTTCAGCCAACAACCAGTTCTCTTTGATGTAACTACTTGGAGTTGGTGCAGACTTCACAGCATAAAGGTTTAATATGGCCAAACCGCCCTAACTTCATATGCCAGTTTCCAACTGTACTTCTAATGAACCAGCTTTAAATTGGTTGTTCCTATGACCCCTTCCTCAGGTTTGTGAGAATGCCTCACAGAACTCAACAAAGCACTTTACTTGCAGTTATGGTTTATTATAAAGGATACAACTCAGGAGTAGCCAAATGGAAGAGAGGGATAGGACAAGATATCAGGGAGGTGTGGAGTGGCACCGAGCTTCCACGTCTTCTCAGGGCACGTCACCTTCTCAGCATCTTGATGTATTCTTCAGCCTGGAGGCTCTCTGAACCCAGTCATTTTGGGGTTTTTTTGCTGTTGTTGTTTTGGGGGTTGTTTGTTTTAAATGAAGATTCTACTACATGGGCACAATTGTTTACGTCATTGGCCATTGGTGCATGAGCTCAATCTCTTACCTTCCCCCCCCCCCCCGCCCCGTTCCCAGAGACGGAGCTAAACGGTCTAACTCTAATCACCTGTCTGTTTCTGTGGCAGCAGCACCCTTCCTGAAACTGTTTAGGGTCCTACCAAGAATCACCTTATTGACATGAACTCAGGTATAGGTATGGTTGAAAGGAGTCTGTTATTAAAAACAAAAGATGCTTCTATTACCCATATCACTCAGAAAATTCCAAGGGTTTTAGAAGCTGTATGTCAAAAACCAGGGCAAACACCAACTATTTATTTCTTATTATCATAACTGTCATAATTTGGGGTATAGGTAGAAAATAGAGGGGAGGAAGGTTTCAGTGTTGGTTTGGTTTTTAGTTTTCAATCTTTGATATTGATTTAAAATGGAATTCTAAAATATAGCAGAGAATGAAGATATTCTCTGCAGTAATTTTCATATTCCAAAAAGCAGGAAATAGTCTAAATGCCTCATATTTAGGATAGCAGGTAAATTAAATTATATCAATACCACAGACTATTGAAATGCTATTAAGTAAAAAATTATGAAGATTATGATAATATGTGGGGAGAATTTTGATACAAAAAGTGAGAAATTTGGGACTTCTGGCCAAGATGGAGGAGTAGGTAGAAACACTGTGGCTCCTCCCACAACCAAGTTCAAAGACAACAAAGTTTTAGTAACAAAAAGGCAACTAAAACACAGAAAATTGAACTGTGTGGAAGTCCAACAACAATGAACCATTCAGCTAGACCAGTAAGAGAGGCGGAGTCAGCGGCTGGCAGAGTGGGGTCTCACAAAAAAAGTGGCCAGACCAGACCCAGGCACGCAGGCAGCAGTTGGCAGAGCCCAGATGTGGGATGGCAACAGGCGGACCTAGTGAGGGGAAAGGCGTCGGGCTGACCCCAGTCACACATTTGTGTGCAGATAAACCAGGCAAAGGAACGAGCAGTGAGACAGACCACGCAGGCTAGGGCCCCAGCAACAGGAATTAAAGCCTAAAAGCACCAATTAGAAAAACTTTCAGCAGTCAAGGTGCCAGGAGAGGCTCCCAGGCTCACAGAGTTTTTGTTGGAGAGACCCACAGGGTCCTGGAGGGGGCACTGGCCCACACACCTGGGAGTCGGCACGGGGGGGGGGGGGGGCTGGTTTGCTTGCGGGAAGCAGCAGAAGGGACTGAAATCCAAGAGAGCAGAACAAACACCCTCTCTGACCCTGCCCCCACATACAACATCACAACCCAGCAACCTGGGTCGCCCCGCCCTGGCTCCACCCCTCATACCTAACAGGCACAAACAGAGCAAAACCTGATGGCTCGAGAAGTACAGCTCAAAGCCCCAGAGCCAATACTTCTAAGCAACCAAGAGATAGCCAACCTATCAGATGCACAGTTCAAAGCACTGGTGATCAGGATGCTCATAGAACTGGTTGATTTTAGTCACAAATTAGAGGAACAAATGAAAGCTTAACTAATTGAAATGAAGGGAAATGCACAGGAAACCAATAGTAATGGAAAGGAAACTGGGACTCAAATCAAGGGAGTGGACCAGAAGGAAGAAAAAAATGACCAAACAGAAAAGGATGAAGAAACAAGAATTCAAAAAAATGAGGAGAGGCTTAGGAATTTCCAGGACATCTTTAAACATTCCAACATCCAAATTATAGGGGTACCAGAAGGGGAAGAAGAACAACAACAAGTGGAAAATTTATTTGAACAAATAATAAAGGAGAACTTCCCCAATCTGGCAAAGGAAATAGACTTCCAGGAAATCCAGGAAGCTCAAAGAGTCCCAAAGAAGTTGGACCCAAGAAGGAGCACACCAAGACACATCATAATTACATTAGCCAAGATTAAAATGAGGGAGAGAATCCTGGAAGCAGCAAGAGATAAGGGGACAGTCACCTACAAAGGAGTTCCCACTAGACTGTCAGCTGATTTCTCAAAAGAGACCTTACAGGCAAGAAGGGGCTGGAAAGAAGTATTCCAAGTCATGAAATCCAAAGACCTACATCCAAGATTGCTCTATCCAGCAAAGCTTTCACTTAGAATGGAAGGGCAGATAAAGCACTTCTCAGATAAGGTCAAGTTGAAAGAGTTCATCATCGCCAAGCCCTTATTATATGAAATGTTAAAGGGACTTATCTAAGAAAAAAAGATAAAAAATATGAACTGTGAAAGGACAGCCAACTCACAGTTATTAACAACCACACTTAAAATAAAAGCAGACT
This sequence comes from Artibeus jamaicensis, assembly GCF_021234435.1. Taxonomy (NCBI): domain Eukaryota; kingdom Metazoa; phylum Chordata; class Mammalia; order Chiroptera; family Phyllostomidae; genus Artibeus; species Artibeus jamaicensis. Next base: position 11,203,927 of record NW_026522025.1, read on the forward strand.
AAGAGGACAGCTAGATTAGGAGTGGAACCATAAAAATGAAGATCACATGGAGGATTAGCAACAGGTGAGTGGGAGGAGGAGAAGGGGGGAGAAGGTACAGAGAATAAGTAGCATAGACGGTAGGTAGAAAAGAGACAGGTGGGAGGGCAAGAATAGAATGGGAAATATAGAATCTAAAGAACTTGAGACATGTGGACATAAACCATAAAAAGGGGTAGTGGTGGGGGAGGGGTGTGCAGGGTACAGGGGAGTGGGGGGGGAAATAGGACAACTGTAATGGCATAATCAATAAAATATATTTAAAAAGAAAAAAGTGAGAACTGCAAAGGATATAAATATTGGTTGAACTTCAATTAATGCCAGTTTTATCTAATTTAATCATTGTTATTATTATATAGATAATCAAAATATGAAAGTTCCTGTGATGATTACAACTGTCCAATTAATAATAATGTGCTCTGGCGGGTGTAGCTCAATGGACTGAGCATGAGCCTGTGAACCAAAGGTTTGCTGGTTTGATTCCCAGTCAGGGCACATGCCTGGGTTGCGGGCCAAGTCTCCAGTCAGTGGCATGTGAGGGGCAACCACACAATGATATTTCTCTCCCTCTCTTTCTCCCTCCCTTCCCTTCTCTCTAAAAAAATAAATAAATAAAATCTTTAAAAAAAATAATAATGTGATATGGCGAAGTGAACACCTCACTTAAGTTGGTGGAATTGTGGGAGCATTGCTTAGGGATTGCATTTCAAGGCTCATTAACTGCAACCCTACACTTAGCATTGGCTTATCCAAACAGGGCCTTACTTTCTTTTTATGTATAAAGTCCTGAAGAAAGTGATCTGTTGGAGTCTGGAACAAGTTTCTCCTTCCTTTTCTGCTGTCCTTATGACTTCTCTCTGTTTCTTCATGTTCTAAGACAGATGCTTTACTACCAATAAGGGGAAGGGCACAGAGCAAAAGGCTCCTGCCAGCTGATTCTCCCTCCATTTAAGGACTTTTCCTGGAAATCTCATCTGGGGACTTTTGCTTCTGTGTCACTAATCAGAACTATGGCACACAGTTACCATTAGCTGAAAGGAAGTCCAGCAAAGTATTTTTTCAAGCTGGGTGTAGTGCCACCTGGAATAAAGGAGTTGTGTTCGTGAGGGAGAATGGGAGAGAAGACATTGGATAAGTAACCAGCAAATATCTGCCAAACTTTTTTTGCTTGAATGCTATGATGCTTTTAATCATAAAAAATAGATTGGCCAAGGCAAGAAGGCCATCTGGTAGTGGGTGAAATGTTAATGATACTTAACAATCCCAATTTCTTAACTGATTTTTGGAATGTCTAGAATCTTCTCAGCTTTCTCCTTTACACTCAGCCTTAAGCCATTATATTTTAGAAAGTCGGTAGAGCAGCAAGTAGATGGTATTTTGCTACTTTTTACAGAATTACTTGAAAATCAGAGAATAATGTCACATCGAAACTTAGTGTGGAAAGAAAGGTTTGGATGCTGTGAAGAGGTTGTGTGTAGAATGAGCCTTCTCTGAGCTTCAGTTCCTCATGTGGGAAATGAAATAATATGACCTGCTGGGCCTACCTCACAGGGTTTTTGTGAAATGAGAGTGGTAGTGCCCACAGTTTTGCACAGAGGAAGACGATTTACAATAGCAGATATATTATTTCTGACTTGGTGGTCCCAAGTCACACACTTCATGGCATAGGTCACACTGGAGCTTAGCATTCCTGACAAGATATGGCTGATAAGATATAGCATTCCAGATGAGATATGGCTGTGTCTGTACCCTACTACAGCACTACTCAGATAATCACTCTGTAATTCAGCGTTTTGTTACCTGATTAAGCAGTTCCATACAAACATAAGTTGGTGGGCAAAAGTATGGTAATGATAGATGGGAAGATCAAATTAGATAACATAAGTAAATCTCTCTGTATGAGGAATAGTGCTGTATAACTATATAAAATATTCATGGATACAAGTGGTGAAAATTATTTATAGTGACTGAAAAATCTAGCAAGAGGGATCATGTTTACTGACTGTTTAGCCATATGTGTTGTTTATATTTGCCTGTTCTTAGGTGGTCAATCAACATGAAGTTTTAAGGAATATATTTGATAATATTTTATATATTGATAGAAAAACAAATATGAAGTTATACAAAGCAAGCATATTTTTTAAAAATAGCAAATAGAGTATTATCAGTAACAGTGTTCATAATAATTCTGTGATTTTCTGGTGCTGGGTGGGTGTTTGTTGAGTTGAATGTTAAAGCAGTTTATTTTTGCTTTGTATGGACAGTCGACTATTGCTATAAAGTTTAAAAATTAAGAACTATTTAACCACATGTAATTGTACAATTTCAAAACTTTCCAACCTTTAGTAACAAGTTTGTGTTTTATAGATTGATTGTTTGTACATTTTTTTCCTTTCTTTTTTCAGTGAGTTACCTGAGAGAGAAGAAGGTGAAGGAGAAGAAACTCCAAACTTCAGCCACTGGGGTCCACCAAGAATGTATGTTGATGACATTATTTGCTTTCTCAATGGGGCAATACAATCAGCCACTTTTTCTTTAACTTAATATTGTCATTCAGTCATTCTCTAATGATCGAGAAATTGCTGGTCACATGTAGACTAGCCCAAAGTTTAGTTTCATTTTGTTTTATTTAGAGACTTTTAGCCAGGCAAAATGACTATGAACCAATATTAGGAAAGTGTTTATCATACTCTTTCAGAGAAAGCAATTTACAATTATCCATCTATGATAGTAACTGACGGACTAAGAAGAGTTTATCACTGCCTCACTAAGCAGAGCAGATCGGGCTGCCTTGAATGCAGAAAAGCCTCTTTATGTATAAACAACAACAGTAGTAGTTGAGGCTACATCATATGCCAATTTATCGTTCCCTCCAACCCTTGTATTATCCAACTTTGCACCTTGTATGAGCGAATGGAATGTGTTGGGCCCATCTTCTCTCAGATTCCCTTGTGATTTTATGTAGTCATGAAGGCTGTACTTTATTAGGATTATCAAAGTCTTCCTTTAGCTGCTCTGTCTATTCTTCATGCATTATTAACTTCACTGTGCCCATCAAAACTGTGTTTTTTTCTTACACTTCTGACTTTGTCTCAGAAACTCTTAGGAACAGTTTTCTGAGCTACTGTTTCATTTGCATTAATTATTGGCCACATCTGTGCAATTTGGGCAAAATTCATAATATTTTGAGAGGGAAGTTTTATTCCGTATGTTTTTAAAATGATACGAAGGTAGGAGAAAAAGAAAATCATGCTGTCTTAAGAGCAGATAAAATGTGTCTTCCGCGTGCCCTGGCTGGGTGGCTCAGCTGGTTGGAGCATTGTCCCACACACCAAAAGGTTCTGGGTTCAATCCCTGGTCAGGGCACATACCTAGGTTGCAGGTTCAGTGCCTGGTCAGGGTGGTTGGGGAGCATGCGGAGGCAACCAATCAATGTTTCTCTCATATCGATGTTTCTCTCTCTTTCTCCTTCCCTCCCTCCCTCCCCCTTCCTCCCCACCCGCTTCTTGTCTCTCTCTCCAAAATCAATAAACATATCCTTGAGCAAGTATTTTTAAAAATTTGTCCTCCACTTACAGAACCACAAGTTAAACCTACCGAGTGGGAAAAGCAGCCTGGGCAATATGCCTCTCGATGGAAAATTTATTTTATTTTAAACGTCTCAGCTTTTTGCCAAAATGATATGTGACTTTCTTGACTTTTGACTCATTTGTTATTTTCTTAATTCATTCTTTGCTAATATTATGGATGTAGATAAAATGGACTAATCACAGAGCGCATACTGCGCTGGGAGATGGGAAAATTAAGGCCTAGCTAAATCGCTCAGTAGTGAGTTATACCTATTGTTTTAGATACCCGTCTTTTTCAGAATTTAAATGTTCACGTGTGCCATGAATTACCGATAATATCTTTTCATTTTGGAATGTGGTACAATACCTGTAACATTTATAAAAATACAAGTAGAAAATATATTTGTATAAAATGAGTCACAAGGATATAGTGCAAATTCAACACTTCCAGTGACAATCCAACAAATTAAATTTGTTTCATGAGAGAATTTTGTTTCTTTTTTCCTTTTACAGTGTTGAGATTTTTAGAGAACCCGATGTGTCTCTTGGTATCAGTATTGTTGGTGGACAAACCGTTATAAAACGCCTGAAGAATGGAGAGGAGCTGAAAGGTATATTTATCAAGCAAGTTTTAGAAGACAGTCCAGCAGGAAAAACAAATGCTCTTAAAACTGGAGATAAAATACTTGAGGTAAATAATATTAAAATTCCATGTTTGTTTGAATGTACTATAAAACAGTACAATAATCATTTAGCCAGAAGTCCTTTCTTCATGCATTGGGGTTTATGTAGTTTACAATTGCTGTGTTTTGTTTAGATGCCTTAGTTTATATGTTGTTTGCACAATTGTATGAGATTCTAAAGTTCGGGTGGTAGCATATAAAACAATAAAACAAAAAGCCTCAGCTGACTAGACAAACAATTTTAAAACTTAACAGAATGAAGTGGGTGGTGGGTATTGTGCTTCTCCCACAGGTTTTAACAAGCTCTAAATTTTATAAATATGTGTCAGTGGGATAAGCCATGCCTGTCCCCCCAGAGTTGACTTGGCCCTGGAAGCCAATGAAAGGGTGAATCCATCATTCATGTGTAGTAGGCTTTGCAAAGGAGAGTTTTAAGGGCACATCAAGGCACTGAGAATGTCCTGAGGTATGAATCTGATAACATTTCTTTGCATTGGATTTATTTGATGTCACCATATTGAAAATCTTCAGTCCCATTATCTGCTTGTTGTTGATGTATGCTCCATGATGTTAAATATCAGCTCTGGTGAGTTAGCTCTGATGGAGCAAAAAGAGCCCTGGAGGGCATGGTTTGAAGATTGTCTGTACTTCATTGGGAAATTAACACCTATTCTGGTAAAAAAAGGAAAAAACAAATTCTTAGTATCATTGTGAGGATTAAATCAAAATTCTCTGTATATACCAATTTTACATATATAGGTTTTGTGAAATTTAAAAAATATTTTAAATATACTGCGGATATGACAGTGAAGAAAATGACAAAAATCCCTTTTCCTATGGCATTTACATGATAGTAGAGGAGCTAGACAGTACACAAAATAATACGTAGAATGACAAATTGGAATGAGTAGCTATGGAGGAAAATAACAGGAAGAAGGATAAGGAATGATGGGTAGTGACAGGTAGTAAAGGCAGTAGTTTCAATTAATAGATTTGTTATGGAAGATATTGGGACAAGAATAGGAAGTGAGAGAGTGAGCCATGTGGATTTATGGGGAAAGAAGTTTCCAGGAAGCAGAAACTGAAGTGTGAATACTATGAATGTAATGAGACTCTATTAGGGAATTACGATACATACACAGTTTGTTGGTTTTTTTAAAGGGTACTCAGGTTTCTGGGGTAGGTATGGTTTCTTTTATTTAGCATTTGCATGGTACAATTTTTTTTCTTTCCTTTTTTATTCTTACTGTGATTTTATTATAGTTGTAGTTTTGTAAGCAACATATAACTGGATTTTGCTTTTTTAAAAATCTAAATTGATAATCTCCATCTAAGTAAATAAGTGACATTAATTCATTTTTTAATTTTGATTACTGATATATTTGAACTTAACTAGACAGGATACTGTACTTGAAAAATAATTAAATTATATGTATATATAATATACATATATATATGTATATATACACATAATTTAATTATTTTATAATATAATATACATATATACATTTGTAATATACATATATATTATATATACATATAATTTAATTATTTTTCAAGTATATAAAATATATACTTATATTCATATTTATATTTTGTTTTTCTTTTGCCCTGAATTTTGTATTTTGAAGTAATTATAGATTCATAGAAAATTGCAAATAAATGTTCAGGGGAGCTGTGTACTTTTTCCTCAGCCTTCTCCAATGTTAATATCATATACAAGTGGGTTACAACAGCAAAACCAAAATACTGATGTTGGCATAATTCATTGACCTTATTCAGATTTCACCAGTTATACATGTATTTATGTGTGTGTGTTGATAGCTCTACAGTTTAATCACATGTGTAGCCTTGCATAATCACCACCACAATCAAAAACCTCAACTCCGTCATTACCAGAAGACTCCCTTGTGTTACCACCCCTTTCAAACCACTGGTCTCCCCATCCCTAACCTCTGACAACCACTAATCTGTTTCTTTTTTATTAGGTATATTTTATTGATTATACTATTAAAGTTGTCTCAATTTTTATCCACCCAATACCCCAATTCCCTCCAGCAGTCCCCTCCCTTAGTTCATGTCCATGGGTCATACATAGTAGTTCTTTGGCTTCTTCATTTCCTATACTGTTCTTAACATCCCCCTCAGTATTTTGTACCTACCAATTTGTACCTCTTAATCCTTGTACTTTCCCCCCATTTTCCCCCATTCCTCCCAGCTGATAACCCTCCAAATGATTTCCATACCTGTGATTGTATTCCTGTTCTGGTTGTTTGCTTAGTTTGATTTTTAGATCTAGTCGTTGATAGTTATGAATTTGTTGCCATTTTAATGTTCATAATTTTGATCTTCTTTTTCTTATATAACTCCCTTTAACATTTCATATAATAAAGTCTTGGTGATGATGAACTCCTTTAGCTTTACCTTATCTAGAAAGCACTTTATCTGCCCTTTCATTCTAAATGATAGCTTTGCTGGGTACAGTAACCTTGGATGTAGGTCCTTGCCTTTCATGACTTGGAAAACTTCTTCCAAGTGATTTCTTTGAGTACCCTGATAACCAGTATTTTCAGGTGTGCATCTGAAAGTTTGGTTATCACTATTTCATTTAGTTCTTTTCCTGGAGTTTGGTTTTCTTTCATTTGGCCCATATTTATTTCTCTCCTCAATTTGGCAGCCTCCCTGTGTTTGTTTCTGTGTATTAGGTAGAGCTGCTTTGACTCTTTGTCTTAGTAGCATGGCCTATTGCAGAAAAGGCACCTGTAAATTGTGTGGGGCAGAGCCTTAGGTAATCATCCAGGTGTGGCAACCTGTTTCACCACTTTGTGGCTCTGTGTAAGGGAGAGCTCAGAGAAGAAACAGTGCCTCTGCCTGGTCTCTGGAGATTACCTGAGAGGAAGCTGTCTCCTGGCACTCGCACTTCACTTTCTGCCTATATGCCACTGGTGCCCTTCCAGCTGTTGCCCTGGTGCTGATTCCCAAAGGGAATGTGTCTGTGTGAGTCCTAAATCCCTTGCGGGCCCTGTAAGAGGAGTCTCTTGAGAATCCTGCTGTGTCTTCTGCCACTCCAACCCCCGCTGGTTGTTAAAGCCAGAAGTTATGGGGACGTATCCTCCTGGTGCTGAAACCCTGGGCTGGGTGGTCTGATGTGGGGCTGGGATTGCTGGCTCCTGAGGTATCCCTCCCAATTTTTATCTACCACACATGAGTGTGGGTCCACCCATTCCACCACCTCTCCATGCCACTCCATGTCTCCATGCCTCTTCGCATCTCTGCCTCTCCTACCCATCTGAATGAATGTGGCTTCTTTAAATCCTTGGTTGTCAGACTTCCACACAGCTCCATTTTCTGATGAATCTGGGTGATACTTGTTTTGTAGTCTAGTTGTAATTTTTGCTGTAGTTGTGTGTGGTGAAGTGTGTTTAACTACATCTCCATCTTGACCAGAATCTAATCTGTTTCTCTATGTCTGTAATTTTGTTATTTCACTGTTGTCACATAAATAAATCATATATATCTTTTTTGAAATTGGCTTTTTTACTCAATATAATTTTGTTGAAGTGCATTCAGTTTGCTGTGTCCATCAATGGTTCACTCCTTTTTATGGCTGAGTAGCATTCTATGGTGTGGAGGCACTGCAGTTGATTCATTCATCCATTGAGAGACATTTGGGTAGTTTCCAGTTCTTGGCTATTCTGAATAAAGCTCCTATAAACATTTGTGGCTTTTTGCTTTTCATTTTTTCTATAAACATTTGTATACAAGTTCCTGAGCAAAAATAAGTCTTCGTTTCTCTGGGATAAATAGCGAAGAGTGCAATTGTTGAGTGTAAGTTCATTTTTAATCTTGAGCTGTCAAAATTTTTTCCAGAACAGCCATATAATTTTACATTTCCATCAACAATATATGATATTCAACAAAATTGGTGTTGTCACTTTTTCATTTTAGGCATTTTGATAGGGATATGGTGATATTTCATTATTATTTTAATTCATGTTTCCCTAATGACTAATGATTAATATTAAGAACTTTTCATTTGCTTAATTGCCATCTGTATATATCTTCAGTGACATGTCTTTTTTCTGCTTGCTAATTGGATTGTTCATTATTTTATCTTTTTAAATTTTAGGGGTTTTTTCCCCTCTCATCTCTACTGGCTGTCTCTTGAAAAGAAAGTATTCTCTCACTTGTCCATCATCACTTTCACACATAGTAATAAGAATGCACTGTTTTGTCTCAGACTTAATAATTTATATTTCCTCAAACTCACAGCAGACTTGAAATGTTACACTCTAATATGAATTTTGTCAAGCATGATGAGTCATTTGTTTACTTTTTTTCCTGTGAAAGGTTACTTGCTTGTCTTATTTTTTAAGTAAAGCATAATAATAATTTCTTTCTGTCCTAAAACAATTGCATGAACAATTTCAGTTCATATAAAAAAATTTTAATACCAGAAAGTTTGAATTTAGTGTAATTTTTAGAAATGGGTCTTCATCTGTGTGAATGGACACATTTTGGGTAGATATTTTTCTGTTGTAATATGACAGAATTCCATTTTCTCCCTAACTTCCCAATGTTAGTGATTCCCATTTAGCTCTGTGGAAAAGGGAAACAAAAGCTGATTATTACTGGAAGATGAAGTGGTTCTAATATGGCCTCTACTTCTTTTATTGTTGAATGTTTGAGGGATTAGGTTATTGATAAGAAGCTTCATCAAACTGTTGTGCCAACTTTTAAGCTTCACTTTAAATTTTTTCTGTGTATATTTTATTCATTTAGTATTATTCATATCCTTCCTCAATTCACATGAGAAGAGAGCTTTCACAGAGCATTAAAATCTTCCAATGGTTGTTTAGTGGAATAAAAAGCCACATTCCTACCATGGCCTTTTGAATCTTGCATGACGTGGCTTCAGCTACCTTCCTGACCTCCCCTTTCTTTTTCCATGTCTTTCCCCATTTTTTTGGACTCACCTGCCTTTTAATCCCTCTAACACATCAATCTTTTATCTCTTACCTGAAAGCCCTCCTCTGTCCCTCAGCTTCTGGCTGCTCACTTTTCTTCCTACTCTGCTCAGACTCAGTGATAGATCACCGTCGTCACTCCCTCACATACACTTCCAACTCTTTGGATCTCCTCTCCTTTCACTGAACTTGTGCAACTCTTTGCTTATTTCAGGTCTCTATTATCACCAGAGAAAATAATCGCCATGCTGTCTGGTCTCATTTTAAATTCATGATCACCCCTTCAAGTGGGTCTTTGTTCTGCCCTTTAATCCTGTAATATTTCCAGTTGTTTCATTCTCCTACTTCTATGGGTAGCTATTCCCAACCTCCTGTACCTCTTCCTCAGACTTAATTTCACTTTATGATCCTTGTTTCTTCTTCCATTGACAAAACAGAAGCAGTCAAAAGGGAACTTCCCCTTTTGCTCCAACTGCATGCCAAATCTCTTCTCTAACAGTATCTGTAATGACAAATGAACTCTTTGTGGTTCTATCTAAAGCCAATCGCTCTAACTTGTGCAGTAGATGTCATTCCTTCTTCGCAGTCCAAGGATTTGCCTCTACAGTTGTCACTTCTCTCTGTGTCATTCCTTCTTCCTCTCCACTCCATCGGCACTGCTGTAATATCTCCCATATTAAAATCAAAAACCTACTTTGGTTCTACATCTGTCTCCACCCACATTTCCATTTTTTTTGTCTTCTTACAGTGCATTGTCACTATCTACCCAACAATTACCAAAGCTTTGTTACATTATTGGTTTGAAAAATTTCTTTTGTTAAGTATGTTTGGTAAGTACATAATGTCTTAGAGCTTGGTGGCTTATTCTCAAAGTAGGCTCTTTGAGATTTATATGATAAGTATCGTTTATACTTTTAGTGAAAGTAACTGAATGTTTTCATACTTCTTTTTAAACATAATTTAAGAAATGTTCTGCCCTGGCTGGTGTAGCTCAGTGGATTGAGCGCGGGCCTGCAAACCAGACAATCGCGGTTCGATTCCCAGTCAGGGCACATACCTGGGTTGCAGGCCGGTTCCCTTCAGGCCAATTCCCAGCAGGGGACACACAAAAGGCAACCATACATTGATGTTTCTCTCCCTCTCTCCTTCCCTTCCCCTCTAAAAATAAATAAATAAAATCTTTAAAAAAAAAAAAAAAGAAATGTTCAACTGCTCAATTGTGATAATGGACAACTTGCTTAATATGATCATTCTTCCTGGTCATTGAGAGAAGAGTCCAGAGAGATCCCCCACCCTCCTCTATACACACCTAGAACTATGTACTGTGTTAGTGTTGGGGGTAACTTTATAAACTCAGACGCTTAAGGTTCTGTTACTGACTGAGCTGCTATTTTGAATAATTACATTTAACCAGGACTATTGTTATTAAGATATACTGTCTTACTTACTTTTCTTGAAGGTAAACCATTACTTCCTTAAGTGTGTCCCAAAACAGCAAAGCATCTTATTCTTATTCTGGCTTTGGTCTAATTCATTAGACTCTGGCAGTTCTCATAACTGCGTAATACACATGAACTTGGAATTAACCTATCCACAATATCTACTGTCTTTCTAATTGAAATAAATTACTTGCGTGTTGTAGGTGTCTGGAGTGGATTTGCAGAATGCCTCCCACAGTGAAGCCGTCGAGGCCATCAAGAATGCAGGCAATCCTGTGGTGTTCGTTGTTCAGAGCTTGTCATCCACTCCGAGAGTAAGCTTCAGTTTATACTTTTTAAACATTAAAAAATGTTCTCTGTATCCGTAAACTAAGTTTTAGCCTCCTGGTGTTTTTCTACATATTTCTATTTTACTCTACTATTACCTAGAAAAAGCATTGGCCTCATAAAAATTTACTTATTAATTTCAGTTTTCCCTTATTTACTCCACTTTTGATGTGACTAAATTTGAGTCAGTTCAGTGTGTGTTTGTGTAAGTCACAGGCTATGGAATCAAACAGAACTTTTTTGCATTTCTTGATTCCCTATTTACTAGGTTTGCTAACTTGGAGCCAAGTTACTTAACTTTCTGAGCCAGTTATTTTGTTTATAAAATACTTTGAATGTAAAGAGTGTCAGGTATGAAACCATTCTAGAGATACTATCGTATGTTCTGTGTATTTAGTAGAGCATGTAAAAACACAAACATGTTGTGCTGTTGTATATTCTGTTGGAGATTCCAAATTCAAAAACGGTATTTAATCATAAAATTTTTCTCCATAATAAGTCACTCTTGGTAGAGAATTAGAACTCTGATGCGCAGATGTCCATGGCAGGGTGTGTATTTATATTGCAGTGTGTAGCAGAAATGCCACCCTTAAGCCCTGTAAGTGGAAGCAATGTTTATTTTTTTTTTAAACTTTATAATGGAAGACAGCTGTTCAACATATACATCTGAACACTAGAAAACGTGTGCATATTTTTAACATTTGCTTTCCAATACAGTATTGTACTTGTCAACCTTTAATGTCAAGGCACATGGAAAGTAATAATTATGTGTCAAATTGGGCAAAGAGATGCCCCTACAGCCAGGGCATCAATACGCTATTTGCGACGCCCTTGTAACCAGCCTGCATGCAGCAGGCTCTCCCGACTAGGCAGCTGTGATGTGCTGCGTTGCAGTTCAGTCCCTCTTAGTCTTAGCACTGTGTTTACACACCATCAGGGCCCACTGAGAGAGGTGAACTGAAGAAGGCCTTCTCATTTTCCCACAATTTGAAATTCAAGATTTTTTTTTGAAACTTTTAAAACTTTCATAATATTGAGAAAGTAGTTTATACCATCACTTTTATTTCTGGAAACTGGTTCGATAGGAGAATTTGGCATGATTATTCCTCGCCAAATGATACTTCCAAAGAAACAGTTTTGAACTAGAATGAGCCAATCAAATTATGAGGCCACTCGTGAATACCCTGCCAAAAAACATTGAAAGCCTTCAATAAAATAGATTATAAAGTCAAATTAAAAAGTCAAGCTTTCAACCCTTTGCTGCCTTTGCTGGTGAGCTGATGCGGAAATTTTTGCCTGGATGATGTAAACAGTGCCGTTTCTTCCAACTGTTCAAAAAAGAAAGTCTCTTTCGCGTCATGACACACTCCTGTCACTTATCCCCCACGCAGCAAACAGACTGCCGCACTGTGAATTCGACTCCTCGAGCACTGAACTCTGTGGTTCCAGCGAAGGCAGCATATTCAGGGCACGGTGTTAGTTACTGAGTCCAGGATTTGTTCCATTTTTAGCACAAAGTGATTCCTGCTGAATGAACCAACGAAAGGAATAAAGGTTCACACATCTTTACAAACTGGTATTCCGTTCAGCTCACTTATTGTGCAGATAGTGTTGATCATCACAGAAATAAGAAATATAGCCAAATGCTTAGTCATTTTTGACCAGTTTACATTATTTTGAGCCATTTCCTCAAAGCACCCAAAGAAGTCCTTTTCTAATGCAGGGCCCATCAAAGGCTCTAGGTCTAACTACACCTTGGTCACATGGAAATTCTCATCGACACCATGAATTGAGCAGTAGCATTTAAAGACTTGCCCATTTTTTTCTTGGAGTTGTATTTTATTTTTTTATACTTTTGCTCTTAACAAGTGTTTTAGGTATATCAATAATATATTGCTTTTTAAACCTTTTCTCCTGAATTTCTCGAGTATATTTTTAGCATACTAGAAAGAAATGTGTGTATCCATTTAGATTTACTTAGCAAATGCTTATTTGAGAGTGGACTCCATTATTTATACTGCACTCCTCTATAAATAGCTTTCATGCCAAGGTTATTTTTTCCCCGCTTAATAACAAATACACTGGACAGTGGCACCATGTGTTTTTTTAATGTTCTAAAATAAACCCTTTTGAAATTAGGGTCATGTCTTCATTAAACTTATTTTCATGTGTTATTTTCTTTTTTCCCCCCTATACTCCATTATAAATATATTTTTGCTTTCACAAGAAATAGGTTGTCTTTTACTTTTTATAAATATATAGTCCTATTGCTAAGCCTTTCGTATTCTAAATTTTGTCAAAGATATGTGTTGAGAAATATATTTTTTCTGCTATCTGAAAAGCAAACAATGTGAACCTTATGAGTGGCAACTGACCCTCTGTCTCATCCCAAAGCTTGTAATCACAGCAGGTTTTGAACTTTGATTGTTGTGTGCATTAAATAGAGAAGTAAATACTAAGTGCTAGCACTGTGTCTATTCATATAGGAAGCACTGAATATATGCTGATACGTCATTACTATTGTTTTATACTTAAACATTTCTGAGGCTTTCTTATTTATTCCCAAAATGAACTTATTTCTGTAGAAGAAAAATTAATCTTAAATTGTATTTAGAGAGAAACTTTGTTTTTGCCTTTGTTTTTTAAATTATCCTTTGAAAGATAGTTTCTTTAAATTTGTGAGAGATTTCTTTTTCTTCTAGTCTTTGTCATCAGATTTTTATGCCAAGGTTATTTGTGTTAGGTATTTGAGGAACTTTTAAAAAAATACAATTTTGTATTTTCCAAAGACGTTTCACACATAGTTTTACAAAAAGTAATCTATTCTATTGGTACCATAAAGGATTAAAATCATTTCTATGAAATTACACTCTTTCTTTCATGTGGAAACATTTATCGAGTGCAGTTATGTGCTAGTCTCTTTCTGAGTACCAGGGTTATGGTGGTAAATAACACCAAATTCCAACTCTTATTGGGCTTTCATTAAGTGATATAAGTAAATGTGAAATTCACCTTTATGCTAACAGTGGTAATGAAATATTTATGGAATGTGCACAGTATGCTAGATAACATACTTGAACTCAGGTACAATGATAAATAAAGTAAATCTATCAAGTAAATAATGGCTTCCTATGTTCTAGGAATTAACTTAGACCACCTCTTATACTGTATTTTGCAAAATGAGATGTTTGGACAACAGTCAGTATCACGACTTCCTTTTTAGTCTCATTCATCTTCACTTTCTGGGTCTATACACACAAGCCTGTGGATTTATTACTCCTTGATTACTCACACACACACCGCAACTTGTTATATTGCTTGCCAATTTTCCCAATTTGTATCAGTTGCCTTAAATTGTATTTCTCATGTCTTTATATTATACATGCAATCAAAGAGTTAAGATTTTTAACTGTGTTTTAAAAATTACATTAAGAAATGTAATGATTGTGACATTTCACTGTTGTCTTCTTCCCCCGTCCTTTTTTCTTTCTTTTTCTTTCTTTTTTTTTGATGGTAGGTCATTCCTAGTGTGCCTAACAAAGCCAACAAAATCACTAGTAACCAAGACCAAGACAACCAAGAGAAAAAAGAAAAGGTAACTTGAACCTCTCAAGTTTAAAAAAAATCATTTTGGTTTCTATTTGCTTATCTAAGCTACACTTAATAAGAATGTTCTTTTGATGAGTATCTGGGTAGATGTACTGAATTTATAATATCTGCTTTCTGTGAACATACTGTCCAGGATGAAGGCCAGAAGCCTAGGGAAGCATAAGTATAAACATGTTACAGAACTCCAACCAGCCACTGCCATCTTCATCTCTCCTTTCTGTTCAGCTGGACCAGTTGTCCATTCCGGGAAAATGCCTTGCACACTGGGAGCTGCCGAGACTTTGATCTTGGTGTTCTCTCAGCCTGGAAATCCATTTCCCACATCGCTCTTCCTTTGTGTCCTCTAAGGAGCAGGTCAAAGATCATCTCTGCTGAGAACACTTTCCCTAACATCAATCAAAATGAATCATCCATTCCTGTTTTCCCACCTCAATGCTAGTAGAATTAGTTTATCTGAAATTTGTTTTAGGATATGGTGTCAGTAAGGGATGAATTTTTCTTTTTTTATAAGGACAACTAATTATCCTACTCTTTAAAAATAGGCCTTCCTGGTTAGCAACACGACCTTCGTCATATCTCAGGTTATCAGAAGTCTGTTTCTGAGCTTTCTCTTCATCTCTGCCAGGACAAGTACTGTGCTGCCTAAATATTAAGCCTAATAGTAAATCTTGTCTGCTAGAACAACGATTTCCTCCTTTACACATTTCTTCTTTAGAAGTGTCTTACCTATTTGTGTCCTTTTTCTTTTCCAGACAAATTTTAGAATTGGCTTGTTAAATTCCACAAAAAGTAGCTCTTTGGGGATTTTGTTTGGAATTGTGTCAGATCTCTAGATTAATTTGAAAAGAAGTTACATCCTTATGATATTGAGCCACCTTAACCATTAACATGGTGTATCTTTTATATACCATTTTATTTTTTAAAAATATTTTATTGTTTATGCTATTATAGTTGTCCCAATTTTTCCCCCTTCTCCCCCCAGGCCACTTCCCACTCCCGTAGTCAATCCCCACACTGTTGTCCATGTCCATAAGTAATTCTATATGTTCTTTGACTAGTCACTTCACTTTCTTTCAACCAGTCCCCACTCCGTCCCTCCTCCCCTTTCCCCTCTTACAGCTGGCATGTCTATTCCATGTGTTGATCCTTCTGATTCTACTTTGCTCATTAATTTATTTTGTTCATTATATTTCACTTATAAGTGAGATTATATGGAACATATATGTGTATATATGTATGCATATATATCAACTTAGAACTTACTAATTTTTCTTTAATTTCTTTCAATTTTTATAATTTTCTTGATGAGATATTGTAATCTTTGGTTTATTCCTAGATATCCTTATCTATTTGTGTTTCTTTTAAATATTTAAAAATATTTTAAATATTTTCTGTTTGTTGCTAGTATATAGACATAAAATTGATTTTTATGTACTTATTTGACATCTTGCAACATTATTCTTTTATTCTTTTATAAAATAAGACCTAGTGTAGAACACTGGGAAACCCAAAATGCTGAAATAAAAAGATTAAAATCATTTGTAAACCTATTCCCTAAAGATAAACTTACTAAATACTTCATGTAGAGCCTTCTAGTGTATTTGGGTATGTTCTCTATATGTGCATAAAAAGTACCTTTAATAAGAATATGACTCAAATTTTAATACTGTGTGTATAGATTTTCATTCCTGGATTTTTCTGTATAGCTAATAATAATCACTTTGGATAAAAAAAGTTTTCTTTTTCCATTACCAGTCTTTCTATTTCTTGTTTACTATGTCTGCCAAGATCCCTATATTTAATAGAAGTAATGAAAGCTAACATTCTTGCCATTTTTATACTCCTGATATTTAAGAAAATACTTTTAATGTTTCATTATTGAATATGATGTATTCTTTAAATTTTTGTAGACAATCCTTGAAGTTAATGGTGTATTCACTTTTATTCTTATTTTGCTAAGAATTTTTATAATAAATGGCATCAGCATTGAATTTTATCGTTATTATCTGTATTTACTGCAATAATTGTGTGTATGTATAATTTTTTCTCCCTCATTTCCTTAAACTGGTAAATCACATTAATGGGTTTTGCACTGTTGAACAAATCTTGACTTGTTGGCTTAAACCTAATTTCATCCTAATCTGTTTTGCCCATTGCTAATATTTCTCTTAGGGTTTTGCATCTGTGGTCATTAGTGAAATTGTCCTGGAATTTTTCATTTATGTACTACTCTATCTGATATTAGTTATATAAGACTACTAAAATGAATAGTGGGAATATTTATTCCTTCCTTTTTCTTTTTTAATTCTCTGAGAGTTTGTGTAAAATAATAATTATTCCTTAAATATGTGGTCAAATGTAGCCTGTGAGGCCATTGTAAGTCTGTGTTTTCTATGTGGGAAAAATCTAAAATAATAAATTTAATTCTTTAATAATTATTGAGCTGTTTACATTTTCTATTTCTTCTAGAATCAGTTTTGGTTACTGACTCTTTTCTAGGAATATATCACTAACTTTTTACATTTGTTGGTGTAAAGCTATTCAGGTATTCTCTTAATTTGTCTTATCTATTATCTCTTTATAGTAGTTGGTTTTTCTTTCTGAATATAGGTTCTTTTTACATTTCTTTCTTAGTTAATCTTCAAAGTTACTTTCTATTCCTGTTTTTGAAGAATGAACTTTTGGATTGTGTTAGTCTTCTTTGTGGTATCTTTTTTCTGTTTAATTTATTTTGTGTTTGTCTTTATAGTGCCTTTCTTTTTTGTTATGGTTTCTTCTCCTCTTTTTTTTTGCCAGTAATATTTAGCTATAAAATTTATTTATTTTTACTAATTTTTCTTTTCTAAAATAATCATTTATTTTTCTTCCAAGTTTCTCTTTACCTGCATCCCAAGATTTTTAGTTCAACTTCTATTGTTTATTACTAATTTGTTTTTTTAGCTTCCAACATGATTTCTTTTTCACCCAAGTTTATTTATAAATGTATGCTTATATCTCTGTTTGAATATTTTTAAAATTTGTTATTATTTTCTTATATATTTCAGTTATCATCAGAGATTCTGGTTTGTATTCAATATTCTCTTAAATTGGTTGAAACTTTTCTGTGGCCTAGCACATTTTCAGTTATTGTATATGTCCAGTTGTGAATTAAAAGAATGGCTATTACATACTTGTTAGGTACAGGTTTTTATACAGTTATTAAGACATAATAATTAGTTGAGTTATTCAGATATTTTATGTACAAATTTATTTTGTGGGGAGAATTGTCAAGGTAACCTAAATATCTCCCTTTTGATGGCAAAATTAGCCTATTTTTAATGTAGTTTTTCAGTTTTTATTTTTTATTTCTTTAAATTAATTTATTAGGTGTTTATAAGATTTAAATTTTTATATCTCCCCAGGACATTGGCCCTGTTATTAATATGTGACATTATTTAGGAATGCCTTGACATCTATTTCATCTAATATCCCTGAAAATAACCTAGTTTTCTGTGTTTGCCTGGTATTTTGGCTTGGAAATTTTTGAGCCACACACAGAATGAATTTTGGTCTCTAACCTGAGTGTGTCTTGGCTTGTAAAAAATGCTCAAGGAACACTGGTTTTTCTTTTTCCCTTTTTTCCTTCCACCTCAAGCTAAGTCCAAGGCCAGGAAATATTTCCTACTATAGCCTAATATCAAGATTCTGGTTTGTTTGTTTGCTTTTTTAAAGCATATTTTATTGATTATGCTATTACAGTTGTCGCACTTTTCTCTCCCTTTTATCCTCCTCTCCCCTGCATCCTCCTCCCACCAGTAGTCCCCTGACCCCTTAGTTCATGTCCATGGTCATACCTGTAAGTTCTTTGGCTCCTCCATTTCCTGTACTGTTCTAAACCTTCCCCTGTCTATTTTTTTAAATACTTTTTAATTTTTAGAGAGAGGAGACAGGAAGGAGAAAGAGTGGGAGAGAAACATCAATGTGTAGTTGCCTCTCATGTGTCCCCTACTGGGGACCTGGCCTACAACCCAGGCATGTGCCCTGACTTGGAAATGAACCGGCGACCCTTTGCTTCACAGGCCCATGCTCAATCCACTGAGCTACACCAGCCAGGGCTTCCCCTGTCTATTTTGTACCTACCAATTATGCTTCTTATTCCTTGTACCTTTTCCCACACTCTCCCCCATTCCTATTCCTGCTGATAACTCTTCGTGTGGTCTCCATTTCTGTGATTCTGTTCCTGTTCTAGTTGTTTGCTCAGTTTGTTTTTGTTTTTTAGGTTCAGTTGTTAATAGATGTGAGTTTCTTGTCATTTTACTCTTCATAATTTTGATCTTTTTTTTCTTAGTTAAATCCCTTTAACATTTCATATAATAAGGGCTTGGTAATGATGAACTGCTTTAACTTGACCTTATCTGGGAATCACTTTATCTGCCCTTCCATTCTAAATGATAGCTTTGCTGGATAGAGTAACCGTGGATATAGGTCCTTGCCTTTCATGACTTCGAATGCTTCTTTTCAGCCCCTTTTTGCCTGCAAGGTTTCTTTTGAGAAATCAGCTGATAGTCTACTGGGAACTTCTTGGTAGGTAAATGTCTCCTTTTCTCTTGCTGCTTTTAAGATTCTCTTTTTATTTTTAATCTTGGGTACCATAAGTGCGATGTGCTTTGGTGTGTTCCTCTTTGGGTCCAATTTCTTTGGGAATCTCTGAGCTTTCTGGACTCCCTGGAAGTCTATTTCCTTTGCCAGGTGGTGGTTGGGGGAGGCGGTTTCCTTCATTATTCGTTCAAATATTTTCAATTTTTTGCCCTTCCTTTTCTCCTTCTGGCATCTCTATAATTAGTTTAAAGTTGTTCCTGAGTTTCCTAAGCCTCTTCTTCTTCTTCTTCTTTTTTTTTTTTTTTTGAATTCTTGTTTCTTCATTCAGTTTCAGTTGAATGTTTCTTTCTTCCTTCTGTTCCAAATCGTTGATTAGAGCCCCGGTTTCTTTCCCTTCTCTGTTGGTTCACTGTATATTTTTCTTTATTTCACTTTGCATAGCTTTCACTTCTTCCTATATTCTGTGTCTGTACTCAATCATATCTTTGAGCATCCTGATTACCAATGTTTTGAACTGTGCATCAGATAGGTTTTCTATCTCCTCATCACTTAGTTCTTTTTCTGGAGGTTTGATCTGTTCTTTCATTTGGGCCATATTTCTTTGTCTCAGCACACCTGTTATGTTGGAATTAGTAGTTCAGGAAACACATGATAGTGTAATGAGATTAGTAGTTCAGGAAAATGGGGTGCCAGGGTAAAGGGTGCGCAGGAGGGATTAGAAAGAAGCACAAAGAAACTTTCCAGGGTGATGGTAATGTACATTATCTCAGTTATAGTAATAGATCCAAACTGTATACTTTGAAGTATGTATAGTTTTTTTTATATATTAATTGTATATCAATATACCACAATAAAGGTTTTAAAGACAAACTAAGATCTGCCCTCCTGGAGCTTGCATTCAAGTGGGGCAAAGCGAACAATCTAGAATTCAGAGACAGCTGTTTTAAAGTACCTGGGGGCAAGACATGAACACCCAACAAACATGGTATCTGGAAGGGGCTGAAATATAAACTCCTTAAGGGGGAATCTCTTGTCTCATAATAATGCCCATTGGCCAGGACACTGCCGGACCCCTAACAGGTGCATAATACATACTCATTGATTGAGTAAAGATTCCTCAAAACAAAACAAAATCACTGGTTTCAGGCTACCAGGGATTGTCACATGCCCTCTGAAATTTATTGATATTTCTTTTCTCGGTCACATGTTACAGAAACACATTTTTGAGACTTTGTCATTTTTATGTGGTCAATGGGTTTCTCAGAATACTTAGTCTACCTTATTGCTGGGAATGTTGATTCTGAGGTCCGAGCATTCGTCAGTTGTTTATTGAAACTTACAGTGTGCCAGGTACTGTGCAACAGTTGGGACATAACATCAAAAAGAAAACAGATAAGGAATCTGACACAGATAATAAACACTTGTAGATGAATAAACTGATTAGTAATTTAATTACTTTGGAGAAACAAAGTAATGTATTTGATTCAGGAAAATTGCACGTAAGGTCCCAGGAAGGAAGAAAATCAATGTATGATTCTTATCAACTGTGCCTTGTTCCATTAAACTGAATTAATTTTCAATATATAGGAAGGATATTTGTATTGAACTCTAAGCTTAATATGACTATATTTTTAGGAACTATTATATTGATGAAATGCATTATAAAAATGTACTTATTCCAGGTGAGTTCTTAAAATGAGTACATTTTGTTATATGTAAATCATACCTCAATAAGGTTAAGACATCTATTTCAAGTGAAAAATCTGGACACATGCTATACTCTGGGACTAAGGGGAACCTCATGAAGGCGTTTCACAAAGATCAGAATGGTCTCTTGTGAACTCCTTGAGTGCATGTTAGTGTTACCAGATGCATGTTCTCAGCTCATTCTTCACAGAGTGTTCCATCAGTGTCCATTCTTAACAGAGTGGCTATTTGTTAAACACTTGTTCCATCAGTGATATTCCGCATTGTGCTAGACCTTAGAACTGGCTGATAATACTCAGCTTAATGGATAAGAATTTGTGATATTCTTTTACACACACACAGCATGTAGACGTGGGTATCATTCAACATTGGTATAAATGTTTTCATAGCCTTACATATCTTTGTTTATACTCCACACCAATAAGATCAAGGAGATCAGAGAGAAAGTACACCTGTTTCAAAATGACAATTACCTAATCACTTTGATTTTGTGATTTTGGATTCTTACATAAAAATGCTTTCAAGTTAATGGTTTCTATGAAAAAGGTTTTTTTTTTTACTTAAAAGGCTAGAATGTCTAAAGTAACATAAGTTTCGTTTCACTATTTTCTGGAAAACTCTGGGAATATTAGATAGTCTCTAGATACCCACCAGAGCTTCTTTAAGAGACTCACATCTAATTTTTTAATACCCTCTGAAGGTAGTGAAAGCATCACATACTCCCAGTGAGAGGAAAGAGCTCTGCTCAGTTTCATATACCACAGTGCTTTTAGTAATAAAAACATAGAATTGGAAATTTAAAAATGGAGAAGCAGAGTCCCAAAAAAGTTCTGTTACCACTGGGGATTTACTGTGGCAGCCAAGAAATCATTGTCTGCTATTAAATAGCTCTTAAATTGCATATCTCAGGCATCGTCACTATTTAATTGGTTCCGGAACATAAGTATATTTGAATATCTCCATGGGACCTCCAAAAGTGACAAAATATAATTTAAGAAATAAAAACATGACCTATAAAATTATGTAAAGTATACAGGTGTCAGATATTTATTTAACTCATTAACAAAGGAACTGACAAGATGGTCAGCCTGGACTTCCAGCCAAGGTGGAGGCGTAGGTAGATACACTGTGCCTCCTCGAACAACCAAAATAAGGACAACAATTCAGAAACAAAGTAACAACCAAAACTGAAAGAAAATTGAACTGTATGGAAGTCTGACAACCAAGGAGTTAAAATAGACACCTTCATCCAGACCGGTAGGCGGGGCTGAGTTGGGCCAAGTGGAGAGGGGTTGAGGCACAGGAAGTGGTGACACCGGGCGCGCAAGGCACCCCGGCAAGCAAGGAACCCGGCAGACTCTGGGCACCCAGGTGGTGGCTGGCAGACCCTGGGCACCGGGTGGCAATGGGCAGACCCAGTGAGGTGGCAATTGAGAAACGGGACACCATGCACAAGGTGGCTGGCTGATTGGGCAGTGGTCCCACATTCACAAGCAAATAACTGGGGAGTGAGATACATCGCGCAACCCAGGGTCCTAGCGCCAGGAAATAAAGCCTCAAAACACCAATTGAAAATACTTGTGGGGGTTGAGGCACAGTGAGAGGCTCCCACCTTCACAGAAAAATTCATTGGAGAAACTAACTGGGTCCTAGAACACACACAAGCCCACCCAAACAGGAATCGGCACCAGAAAATCCCGGTTTGCTTGGGGACTGAAGTGCAACAGAGAGCGGAGCAAAGCGCCATTTTTTCCCTCTCTGACCCCGCCCACATATGTAGCGTCACAACCCAGCGACTTGGGTGGCCCCGCCCGGGTGAACACCTAAGGCTCCGCCCCTCATGTAACAGGCACAAACAGACCAAAACGATATGGCTCAAGCAGAAAAACAGCTCAAAGCCCCAGAGCCAATACTTCTAAGTGACAAAGAGATACCCAACCTATCAGATGCACAGTTCAAAGCACTGGTGATCAGGATGCTCACAGAATGGTTGATTTTAGTCACAAATTAGATGAGCAAATGAAAGCTACACTAAGTGAAATAAGGGGAAATGTATAGGGGACCAATAGTGATGGGAAGGAAACTGGGACTCAAATCAATGGAGTGGACCAGGAAGAAGAAAGAAATATTTGACCAGAACAGAATGAGGAAACAAGAATTCAGAAAAATGAGGAGAGGCTTAGGAACCTCCAGGACATCTTTAAATGTTCCAACATCCGAATTATAGGGGTACCAGAGGGGAAGAGAAATAGCAACAAGTGGAAAGCTTATTTGAACAAATAATAAAAAAGAACTTCCCCAATCTGGCAAAGGAAATAGACTGTCAGGAAGTTCAGGAAGCTCAGAGAGTTCCTGGACCCGAAGAGGAATACACCAAGGCACATCATAATTACATTAGCCAAGATAAAAATAAAAGAGAGAATCGTAGAAGCAGCAAGAGATAAGGAGACAGTAAGCTACAAAGGAGTTCCCATCAGACTGTCATCTGCTTTCTCAAAAGAAACCATACAGGCAAAAAGGGGCTGGAAAGAAGTATTCCAAGTCATGAAATCCAAAGACCTGCATCCAAGATTGCTCTATCCAGCAAAGCTTTCATTTAGAATAGAAGGGCAGATAAAGCACTTCTCAGACAAGGTCAAGTTTAAGGAGTTCATCATCACAAAGCCCTTATTATATGAAATGTTAAAGGGACTTATTTAAGAAAAAGAAGATAAAAAATATGTATACTAAAATGACAGCAAACTCACAATTACTAACAACCACACCTAAAATAAAAACTAAGGAAACAACTAGAACAGGAACAGAACCACAGAAATGAGATCACATGGAGAGTTAGCAACAAAGGATTGGGAGGAGGAGAGGGGGGAAAGGTACAGAGAATAAGTAGCATAGATGGCAGGCAGAAAATAGACAGGGGGAGCGTAAGAATAGTATGGGAAATGTAAAAGCTAAAGAACTTAAGACACATGGACATGAACTAAAGAGGGGGGATGTGGAAGGGAGAGAATGTGCAGGGTGGAGGGGAATGAAGGGGGAAATGGGACAACTGTAATAACATAATCAAAAAATATATTTTTTTAAAAAAAGATGGTCATCCTGGTTCAGAGGGATTGGAGAGAGTGAAGTATTTACAGTTGCTGAGAGAAAGAACGCTTAAGTAAGATTCAACTATAGACGCAAAACTAGTTAATGTCTTATAGGCAATAAAACTGTAACCTTCGGAGTTATTCTTTCTACAGGACTAACATAATTTGCATCTCTATGAGGCAAAATTAATATGCAGTGCTATTGGATAGGAACCATTTGCATCACTGTGATTTTTCCAAAAGTTAATATTGTCAGGAAACCTATACGGCATGAGTGGGAACTAGTTATTGACTCATATTTAAGGAAGGCCTATTTTGTACCAGGCATTATTTTCCGAGCTAAGGATGCCACACTGTCTATGTTGGTCTCATGAAGACTATGTTCACCTGGCCTCCTGATATATACCTAGCCTCCAGCCTTCATTGCAATGGGGAGAGGCTGACCCTGCTTACATCCTTCCCAAATGTGCGGTAGAAAGATGCCCCAGGTACCTGGCAACCCACATTCAAACTAGAGGGAGACCAAGATATGTGTATCCTATATTCTTCTCAAGAGTATTGGTAGGCTTAATGAAATAAGTCAGTTGTGTAAACAGTTTCCCCTTAAACATGAAAGAGTGTTGTTTATATCTCATAACCTTATTTGAAAAGCTGGCTGTCCGTGTTCCAAGTGTTGTCTTTGATCTAGAATGATCTGGTTCTGAGAAAAAGGTTTTCCTGAAAAGAATTCGTCTTTTTTTTTTATTGTTCACTGAACTCTTAATTTTTTTCAGGCAGAATTAAAGAGACACTGTGGCCAATGTCTGTGTTCTTTTGTTGCTTAAGCATTTTTGTCTTTGGCATTTTCTCTTCTTTCATCTTTCTTAAATTTTATCAGTTTTTGATTAGACGCTTTGAATGATTTGGGTGTGTGTTTTCCTTCATGGATCCCACACAGTGCTGTCCTTTGGAGGAACTTATCACACGAGCCTGCTTTCTGTAATGGCCAGTGACTGCTCATTTACCGAAGAGTATCCTGCCATTAGTGGAGTTGCCATATGAATCATAATTGAATGTGCATTGTTGAAATCCTGTAGCAGAACAAACCTTAATCTAATTGTTTTGGAATTGGTGGAGTGTTAGGGTATATTTGCTCCTATTCTTGGGCAACTTGGATCTCTCTGTAAAGTCTGGCATGTTTTATTTTTCCCAGTATTCAAGAAAACGTCTACATTCCATGAAGGTATCATGATCATAGAGTTTTGTTCTGCTTTAATTAAGTGTTTGAACCAAATATTGATGTGTTGTATCATTTGGCATGTAAATTTAAAGATTACTTGCATAGAAAAGCAAAATATATTCATCATAAAGATTTCTTTTTGCAAACTTTGAAATGTGTTTTGACTGTTTACATGTTATAAATGAATATCTTTTCAGTTAGAAAATCTTGGTATTTCATTTCAAGTATGTTTGTGAGAATGAAATTTGTATATTCTGCAATTAAATAAAAAGTTTAAATAATAGTAGAGTTAATATAGTGTATAGTTTTTACATTTAGATCTAATTTTGAAATGTCTTTCATTCGAATTACTTGGTTTAGTAACAAAGAAAATTGAACTGAACTCAATATAATGACTTCCTTTTTTTTTAAGATTTTATTTATTTTTCTTTAGAGGGGAAGGGAAGGAGAGAAATATCAATGTATGGTTGCCTTTCGTGCATCCCCTGCTGGGAACTGGCCTGCAGGGAACCAGCCTGCAACCCAGGCATGTGCCCTGACTGGGAATTCAATATAATGACTTTCTTTCTGGGGAAAGGAATACATTCCTCTGGGTGGGTCTATAGTCTTAAGAACTATGCTTTCATTCCTGTTTTCTGTTTTGGTGTGTTTATATCACAGAGTCACTTTTATATAAACATAAGAAAATAAATTGCATTTGTTTTATAATCCTCATGATGTAACTGAAGTTTGATACAGATGATCTTTTTATCCTGTTTGTCTTTGAAGAAAAGGATTGTGCAAAAGCAATTTACCCTTCTCTCCAATTTTGCATCTTCAGAGGCAAAGAACTGCTCCGCCTCCAATGAAACTGCCACCTCCTTATAAAGCTCCATCTGATGACAGTGATGGAAATGAAGAAGAATATGCATTTACTAACAGTGAGTTCCTTTACATTGTTCAAAGCGGGTGCAAAATCCATGAAATTGTGCTTTAATGATCGTTGTAAATTACCAAGGCAGTGCTGTGTGTTCTTAGAAAATGTGCATAAATATATCACGCTAAAAAAGAAAAATTACATCCTCCTTAACTTTTGCGACTTTATTTTTCTCAGCATTTCTCTTTGACACTAATATAATATTAGAGTGAATATCAAAGGCAACTGGGTTGAACACTATTTTACCTATATTCCATCCTGGTCTTACTATTTGGTTATGAATACAAAAATGGTAAGAAGTCCTTGAAACTGCATTTGATCCACAGTAACTGGAATTGGGTGATAGTTCTTGACTGCTTACCTTACTTAAATAGGTGGTGATATTGCCAATGCCATTGTTCTCCTTTAAATTCTTTTCATGATTTTATTTTGTATTAGCCATATCAAATATACATCCTTATATTTATTTATTCAAGGCTTTATTTAAAAGACTTTGTATTTCTTTTATGCATGTGAAGCATATGTAGTTAGATATGGTTGCTATTGTATATGGAAATTCTTTGGGGGATGAAGAGAATGTTCTACAATTAGATTGTGATGATGGTTGCACAACTGTGACTGTACTAAACCCCACAGGATTGTATGTTTAAATGGATGATTTTTTGGCTTGTGGAATATATGTGTGTGTGTGTATACATATATACTGTATAATTCTTTTTTCTAAGATTTTATTTATTTTTAGAGAGGAGAAGGGAGGGAGAAAAAGACAGAGAAACATCAGTGTGTGGTTGGCTTTCACACGTCCCCCACCGGAGACCTGGCCAGCAACTGAGGGATGTGCCCTGACTGGGAACTGAACCAGCAACCTAAGTTTGCAGGCTGGCACCCAATCTACTGGTCCATACCACCCAGGGCTATAATAAAAGAGAGAAATAAGCCCCTCTGGACCTCCCTCTACACCAGCCACTGTATAATTCTTTAAAACTATTTTTTTATATACAGAAAAGGAGTTTGATACAGAAATTGAAAGAGTTGCACCTTAAGCATGCCCTCTTCTAAAGAAATAGTGGGACTTACATCACAGGGTTGTGGTGAAGATTAAAATAAGATGATAAGACCTTTAGCCTGCCATATAGTGAATCTCCAACAAGTGTTATAGCTTTTATTATTGTTAATAATTATTATTAAGTTGGCTCTATGACTTTATATTTTTACTATAATACTAAATGTTTTTTTTTCTTTTAAATTTATTTTTTAATGATTATGCTGTAACAGTTGTTCTATTCCCCCCTTCATTCCCCTCCACCCTACCCCCCGTCCCCATTACCCCCCTTTAGTTTATGACCATGTGTCTCAAGTTCTTTAGATTCTATATTTCCCATGCTATTCTTGCCCCCCATCTATTTTCTATCTACTGTCTATGCTACTTATTTTCTGTACCTTCTCCACTCTTCTCCTCCTCCCACTCCCCTGTTGCTAACCCTCCTTGAGATCTTCATTTCTATGTTTCCACTCCTGATCTAGCTGTCCTTTTAGTTTGCTTTCGTTTTAGGTGTGGCTGTTAATAACTGTGAGTTTGCTGTCCTTTCACTGTTCATGTTTCTTTAACTTCTTTTTCTTAGATAAGTCCCTTTAACATTTCATATAATAAGGGCTTGGTGATGATGAACTCCTTGAATTTGATCTTATCTGAGAAACACTTTATCTGTCCTTCAATTCTAAATGAAAGTTTTGCTGGATAGAGCAATCTTGGTTGTAGGTCTTTGGATTTCATGACTTGGAATACCTCTTTCTAGCCCCTTCTTGCCTGTAAGGTCTCTTTTGAGAAATCAGCTGACAGTCTGATGGGGACTCCTTTGTAGGTGACTGTCCCCTTATCTCCTGCTGCTTCTAGGATTCTCTCTTTCATTTTAATGTTGGCTAATGTAATTATGATGTGCCTTGGTCTGTTTCTTCTTGGGTCCAACTTCTTTGGGACTCTCTGAGCTTCCTAGATTTCCTGGAAGTCTATTTCCTTTGCCAGATTGGGAAATTCTCCTTTATTATTTGTTCAAATAAGTTTTCCACTCGTGGCTGTGCCTTTCCCCCTTCTGGTACCCCTATAATTCGGATGTTGGAGCGTTTAAAGATGTCCTGGAGGTTCCTAAGACTCTCCTCATTTTTTTGAATTCTCGCTTCTTCACTCTTTTCTGTTTGGCCATTATTTGCTTTCTTCTGGTCCACTCCATTGATTTGAGTCCCAGTTTCCTTTTCATCGCTATTGGTTTCCTGTGCAATTCCATTCATTTCAATTAGTTTCCCCTTCATATGTTTGTCTAATTTGTGGCTATAATCAACCAGTTCTGTGAGGATCCTGATCACCAGTGTTTTAAACTGTGCGTCTGAGAGTTTTGCTATTTCTTCATCGCTTAGATTTACAGGTTCTGGGGCTTTGAGATCTTCTTGAGCCATTTTTGGTCTGTTTGCGCCCATTAAGTCTGAGGAGCAGGGCCTTGGACTCCCAGGTCGCTGGGTTGTGACTCTGTATGTGGAGGTGGGGTCAGAGCGGGGAAATAGCAGCCCCCTCTGCTGTTTCTCGCAGCTGGGTGAAGAGCAGAGCCTTAGGTTGTTCACTGGGGCAGGGCCACTTAGGTCGCTGGATTATGACGCTGTATGTGGAGGTGGGGTTAGAGCTGGGAAATGGCGGCACCCTCTGCCGCAGCTTGCCGCTGGGGCTGCTGGCTCTCGTCCAATCGCCCACTCCCTCGCTTGTCTATCCACACACTAATGCTGACCACAGTCAAACCACAGCCCTGCTCCCTCGCTGTTTCCCTGCGATTGCTTGCTGAGTTGCCCACCAGGTCCAACCCTGCGCCTGGATTCCGCGCACCTGAGTCTGTCTGACCGAGTTTTCCTGTGTTACCCCACTCTGCCAGCTGCTGGTTTCGCCCCTCTTACCAGTCAGGCTGAAGAATTTGTTGTTATCAGAGTTCCGAAAAGTTCAATCTTCTGTGTTCTGGCTATGTTTTCTGTTGCTATTATTTAGTTGTCTCTAAACTTGGTTGTGTGAGGAAGCACGGCGTCTCCACCTATGCCTCCATCTTGGTGGCAGTCCTCTAAATGTTTAAATAAAAATGTAAGCTTATAATTATTTAGTTGACATGATATAAGTTTGGTTTGTATTTTGCAATTTCACAGAGCCTTTTCTCATGCATTATTCTTTTTATTCGATAAATCTTTGTTGAAAGCCAACTGCTTTTTACTAACAGTATTAATTGAGTGAGTCTGCTATGAAATGAATAGCATAGCTCCCTTTATCTTGGTGGGGACACAGGCCTGGAAAGGTGAATACAAATGCATGGGAGCCAATTGTGATAAATGTACTATAGTGCCTTGGTTTTCAGCCTCTTTTGGAGAACTATACATGATGGATACGACTGACATGTGTGTGCACATGTGTAGTATAATTCTTTGTTTGGATATAGATATTAGGACAGCTGTGACAGAGTGGAGAGAGCTTGCTGATTATTCAGAATTTCTGGGAGGCTAGAATGCCCATATTTGCATAGTTCTTAGGAAACCTTGTTTGGGCATGTGACTAAGACTACATTCTAATCTTAGTTCTACAACTTAATTGTGAATTCATGGACAAGTTACTTAACCTCTTCCTGGATCACACTTTTCTTTTCCCTAAGGGGAAGGAGGGGTGTATTACTATACTTGCCTCATAAGATTGTGGTGAGAATTAGAGGGGAAAAAATTTAAAGAGCCTAGTATATGGATCGTGATAGCTAGTACACTCTCTGGTCTCCACATGCCAAACCATCACATACCTTATTAGGTCAGTCAACATACTGACTTTGCGAGGTCTCTAATTTTACAAAAAAAGAAGCTGAAGCTTAGAGAAATTAAGGAATACGTCCAAACTTCACACAGCTAGTGAACACGGCAAATGGAGATTAAACCCAAGCACTCTGACTTCAAAGCCTGTACTATCATCAGCATTAAACATTATCTAAAAGCCATTACTATGGCAGAAGTAGGTGCAAAGCGGCTGGAGGTTATCAAGTCAGTAGTACTTTGATGCCATAAAATAGGCAGAGTACAGCACCCACCCCAGAGTTCCCAGATCATGTATACATCTGTATTTGCACATGTGCAGAGACAAATTCAAAAAAATTAGTGGAATATTCATGAAAGGCACTGATTTACACTCACCCTGCTGAGCTTGGGCTCCCTGCAGAATCTGGGACAGACTTAGTTGTGTGGCTCTAGGACAAGCACCGTTTTTCCCTTGCATGCCTAACTGGTGCAGTGCCTTCCTTTCACATAGACAAATCTTGGTCTGCTTGGGCCTGAAAAACTCTGTTAACCTCACCTTGATGACTCCCTGAGACCCTGCCCCACCACAAAGGTGGGTGGCAGCTAGCCTTAGTGTACCCTGGTACTTTCACTGAATGGCCTCCCACCCAGCCTTGGCACTGAGTTTTAACCTGCATCAACCTGGTGAACACCATTTGCCCTTAACTCACTGAGAACATACCTCATGTAACTCAAGTATTGCCAGGGGCTCCTTCATTGACTGAGCCCAACAGGCAGCTAGAGGTGGAGGCAGATCTTGGGATGCCTTGGACCTTTTGCTGAACTGCCGCCAAGTTCGGTGCCAGTAAAAGCCAGCCTAGGTGCTCAGCTTGATCCTTCTACACACACTTAGGCCCAGCAGAGGCAGCCGCTATCTATGGATTGCTTTGTAGCTCCAAACAGGTTACCCAGGGCCAATTTATTGGCAAAGTCTGACATTGAGCTGCACCAGAATTCCTCCCAGGAAATGCCATAACCAACACACCCAGTGGCCAGTTTCAGACATCAGAGCAGCATCCAATTAGCTTCACAAGTTGCATATCCAGAGGGAGATATTGGCAGGCAACAGACCCTGCTGAGGCAATTTCTGCCTCATGTGTTCAGCACCTGCACAGCAGCTCGTACCCTGTGTTTGGGGTTGTACATAAGGTCAGCCCCACACACAAATGGCCAATAGCAATCAAAATTCAATTACAACAGGAAGGCACACAGGGACATTCCTGGAGCACTGGGCTCAGGTCGTCATTGATACTGTGGCACTGGGTCTCACAGTAAACCTACTACATAAGGTCACTCTACCAAGAGGGAAGACATAGCAGATCTACATAATATATAGAAACAAACACAAAGAAACAGCCAAAACCAGGAGACAAAGAAGCATGCCCCAAATGACAGGACAGAAGAAATCTCCAGAAAAAGAGCTAAATGAAATAGAGACAAGCAATTTACCAATTTTGAAGTTCAAAAAAATTGCTTTAATGATGCTCAGAGTTCTCAGTGAGAACTTGAGGAGACTTAGTGAGAAATTCAACAATATGGAAAAGGATATAGAAACCATTAAAAAAGGTCAGTCAGAAATTAAGACTACAAATATCAGAAGTGAAGAATACACTAGAAGGAATAAACAGTGGGTTGGATGAAGCAAAAGATCAAATCAGTGATTTGGAAGACAAGGTAGCAGAAAACAGCCAATCAGAGCAGAAAAGAGAAAAATAAGATTTAAAAATGAAGATGGTGTAAAGGATCTTTGGGACAACATAAAGCATAACAACATCCACACCATAGGGGTACCAGAAGGAACAGATAGAAAACAAAAGAAACTTATTCAAAGAAGTAATGGCTGAAAACTTCTTTAACCTGGTGAAGGAAAAAGACACAAATCCAGGAAGCGCAGAATCCCAAACAAGATGAAACCAAAGAGGCCCATACCAAGACACATCATAATTAGAATGTCAAAGGTTAAAGACAGAGAGAGAATCTTAAAAGCAGCAAGAGAAAGACAATTACCTGAAAGGGTGCTCCCATAAGACTATCAGCTGATTTCTCAATAGAAACATTTCAAGCCAAAGGGAATTGGCATGAAATATTCAGTCATTAAAAACTAAGGACCTATGACCAAGACTACTTTACCCAGCAAGGCTATCATTTCAAATGGAAAGAGAAATAAAAATCTCCCTGGACTTAAAAAAAATACTAAAAGAGTTCATCATCACCAAACCAGTATTACCATAAATGTTAAAGATCTTCTAGAAGGAGGAGGAGAAAAAAAGAAAGCAGAGGTACATAGTTATAAAGAATAAAATGACAAAAAATATATACCTATCAAATCACTTTAGGTGTAAATGTCTTAAATGCTCTAATCCAAAGATGTAGGATAACTGAATGGATAAGAAAACAAGACCCATACATATCCTATCAATAAGAGACCTACCTCAGATCAGAAGATACACACAGACTAAAAGTAAAGGAATGGAAAAAGATATTTTACTGCAAATGAAAATGAAAAAAAATGAAATGAAAAAAAAACCTGGGGTAGCAATAGTAATCTGACAAAACAGACTTTAAAGTGAAGGCTATAGTAAGAGACAAAGGACATTACATAAATATAAAGGGAGCAATCTGGCAAGAGGCCATACCCCTTGTAAACATTTATGCACCCAACATATGAGCACCTAAATATGTAAAGCAAATCTCGATGGACATAAAGGTAGAGAGCAAAGAAATGTAGTCATACTAGGGACTCTTCACACCCCATTGACATCAATGGATAGATCTTCCAGATGGAAAATCAACAAGGAAACAGTGGCCTTACATGACACACTAGATCAGATGGATTTAATTGACATCTTCAGAGAATTTTAAACCAAAGCAGCAGAATATACATTTTTTTCAAGTGCACACAAAACATCTTCTAGGATAAACCACGTTAGGACACAAAATAAGTCTCAATAAGTTTAAGAAAACTGAAATCATATCAAGCATATTCTCTGACAATAATGGTATCAAACTACAGATCAGTAACAAAAATAAACTCTGAAAAATACACAAAGATATGGAAGCTAAATAACATTACTAAACAATGAATAGGTTAACAATGAGATAAGGAAAAAACCTAAAGATACCTTGACACAAATTAAAATGAGAACACAAACACCCAATATCTGTGGGACACAGCAGGTGCAGCCCTAAGAGGGAAATTCATAACACTACAGGCCTATCTCAAGAAACAAGCTTTTTCCACCATCTTGATAAAATCCAGCACCCATTTATAAAAAAAACTCTCAGCAAAATGGGCATCAAGGTAACATACCTTAATATAATCAAGGCTGTATATAACAAACCCATAGCCAATATCATACTCAATGGGCAAAAACTGCAAGCATTTATCTTGGGAGTAAGACAGAGATATCTGCTGTCACCACTCTCATTCAACATAGTACTGGAAGTCCTAGCCACAGGAAACAGACCAGGGGATGATATAAAAGATACCCCAATAGGAAAGAAACAAATAAAACTGTCATTATTTGCAGAAGACATGATATTGTACATTAGAAAATCCCAAATATTCTACCAGTTACTACTAGAACTGATGAATGAATTCAGTAAAGTAGCAGGATACAAAATAAATATCCATAAATCAATTGCATTTTATATGATATCAAAGAACTATCAGAAAAAAAATAGCTCTCAAATTCTGGCCAAAACGGAGGCATAGGTAGATACATTTTGCCTCCTGGCACAACCAAAAGAAGGACAACAAACTTAAAAATTGGAAGTAACCAGAACTGCCAGAAAATAAAACTGTATCAAAGTCCAACAACCATGGAGTTAAAAAAGAAACATTCATTCAGACAATTAGGAGGGGTGGAGACAGGCAGCCAGGTAGAGAGGACATGCAGTGATGTGGTGGCTGGTGGGCTGGGCGGACCCACATTTGCATGCAGATAAACTGGGAGAAACAACTGGGGGGTGAGAGAGACCAAGCAACACCAGCTTCCAGCACAGGAAAATAAAGCCTCGAAACTTCTGGTTGTAAAAACTGTGGGAATTGCAGCAGTGGTAGAAACTCCACACCTCAGAAGAGAGTTCATTGGAGAGACCCTCAGGGCCCTAGAACATGCGCAATCCCAGCCACCTGGGAATCAGCACCAAAAGGGCCCAATTTGCCTGAGGATAGTGATGGAAGTGATTGAAAGCCAGCAGAGAGCAGAGCAAGCAGCATTGTTCCCTCTTGGACTCCTCCCCCACGTACAGTGCCACAACACAGCTAGGTGGGTTGCCCTGCCCTGGCAAATACCTAAGACTCTGCCCCTTACAAGGTAGAAGGCAAGGTGAGATAAAGAAATATGGCCCAAATGAAAGAACAGATCAAAGCTCCAAAAATAGAACTAAACAATGAAGAGATAGCCAACCTATCATACACAGAGTTCAAAACACTGGTAACGAGGATGCTCAAAGATATGATTGAGTATGGACACAAAATAGAGAAAGACGTGAAGGCTATGCAAAGCAAAATAAAGAAAAATATATAGGGAACCAACAGAGAAGGGAAGGAAACCAGGACTCAAATCAACAATTTGGAACAAAAGGAAGAGAAAAATGTTCAACTGGAACTGAATGAAGAAACAAGAATTCAAAAAAAGGAGAGGCTTAGGAACCGCTAGGACAACTTTAAACATTCCAACATCCTATTCATAGAGGTGCCAGAAGGAGAAGAGGAAGAGCAAGAGATTGAAAACTCATTTGAACAAATAATGAAGAAAAACTCCTCCATCTGGCAATAGAAATAGACTTCCAGGAAGTCCAGGAAGCTCAGAGAGTCCCAAAGATATTGGACCCAAGGAAGCACACACCAAGGCACATCGCACTTATGTTACCCAAGATTAAAGATAAGGAGATAATTTTAAAAGCAGCAAGGGAAAAGGAGACAGTTACCTACCAAGGAATTCCCAGAAGGCTGTCAGCAGATTTCTCAAAAGAAACCTTGCAGGCAAGAAGGGGCAGAAAGTATTTGAAGCCATGAAAGGCAAGTACCTACATCCAAGATTA
Organism: Artibeus jamaicensis; assembly: GCF_021234435.1. Classification (NCBI taxonomy): domain Eukaryota; kingdom Metazoa; phylum Chordata; class Mammalia; order Chiroptera; family Phyllostomidae; genus Artibeus; species Artibeus jamaicensis. The sequence goes on from NW_026522025.1 coordinate 11,238,955, forward strand.
CTCTATCTAGCAAAGTCATCATTTAGAATGGAAGGGCAGATAAAGTGCTTCCAAGATAAGGTCAAGTTGAAGAAATTAATCATTACCAAGCCCTTATTATATGACATGTTAAAGGGACTTATCTAAGAAAAATATGATCAAACTATGAAGAGTAAAATGACAAGAAACTCACAACTATCAACAACTGAACCTAAAACACAAAAACAAAATCAAACTAAGCAAACAAATAGAACAGAATCACAGAAATGGAGACCACATGGAGGGTTATCAGTGGGGAGGGGGAGGGAGGGGAGTGGGAGAAAAGGTACAAGGAATAAGAAGGATAACTGGTAGGTACCAAATAGACAGGGGGGAGATTAAGAATAGTATAGGAAACAAAGAAGCCAAAGAACTTATAGGTATGACCTATGGACATGAACTAAGGGGTCAGGGGGAATGCTGCTGGGTGGGGGGTGAAGCTGAGAATTGAATCAATGATTTGGAACATACAGTAGCAAAAACAACCAATCAGAACACCAAGATGAAAAAAGAATCCAAAAAAACAAGGATAGTGTAAGAAGCCTCTGGGACAACTTACAGCATTCCAACATTTACATCATAGGGGTGCCAGAAGAAGAAGAGAAGGAGCAAGAAATTGGAAATTCACTCAAGACAAATAATGAAAGAAAACTTCCCTAAGTTGGTGAAGGAAATAGATTATGTAAATCCAGGAGGCACAGAGAGTCCCAATCAAGATGGACACAAAGAGGCCCACTCCAAGACACGTCATAATTAAAATGCCGAAGGTTAAAGATGAAGAATCTTAAAAGCAGGAAGGGAAAAGAACTTCGTCATCTACAGGGGAGTTCCCATAAGACTGTCAGCTGATTTATCAAAATTGCAGACTAGAAGGGATTGGCAAGAAATATTCAAAGTCATGAAAAACTGGGACCTACAGCCAAGATTGTTACAGTCATTGGCGAGACTATCATTTAGAATCGCAAGGCAATAAAGAACTGGCCAGACAAAAAATGAAAAATTAAAGGAGTTCATCATCACCAAACCATTATTATATAAAATGCTACAAGGACTTATATAAGAAAAAGAAGATCAAAGATATTAACAATAAAATAGCAATAAATAAATGTCTATCAACAATTGAACCTAAGAAACAAACTAAGCAAACAAGAAGTACAGAATCATGGGTACGGAGAGGGTTTGATGGCTGCCAGATGGACCACTGGGAGAACAGGTGAAAAGGTGAGGGGAATAAGAAGCACAAATAGGTAGTTACAGAATAGCCATGGGGATGTAAAGTACAGTCCAGGAAGTGGCAGTAGCTGGAAAACTTACACGCATGATCTATGGACATGAGCAGTGGTGGCAGGATGGCCTAAAGGACTGAGGGGTGCTGCATGGAGGGGACAAATGGGTAAAATTGGGACAACTGTAATAGCATAATCAATAAAATATGATGTAAAAAAAGATACAAATAAATGGAAGCATATATTGTGCTCATGGATAGGAAGAATTAGCACCATTAAAATGTCTACACTACCAAAAGCAATCTATAGATTTAATGCAATTCCTGCCAAGATACCAATGATGTATTTCACAGAACTAGAGGAAATATTCCAAAAATTCACATGGAACCATGAAAGAACCTGAATAGTTAACAGCAGTCTTGAGAAAGAAGAATAAAATTGGAGATTGTGCTACCTGAAATCAAACTATACCAAAAGGCCATAATAATAAAAACAGCCTGGTACTGGCATTAAAAACAAGAGTATGGATCACTGGAATAGAATGGAGAGCCCAGAAGTAAACTCAGGGCTGTATTAATTAATATTTGACAAAGGATGCAAAACATGCAGTGCACTAAAGATAGTTTGTTCCATAAATGGTGTTGGGACTATTGGACATATATGAGCAAAAAAATGAAACTAGAGCATCTTCCTCTACCATACACAAGAATAAACTCAAAATGGTTAAATGACTTAAATATTAGACTCATGGCTAATGAAGATTTATTGAGCAACTAGTAGTATTTTGGGATTAAAATTTTTTTTATTGTAGGCTCCGTAGTTTATCTCTACCTTGCCAATAGATGTCACTACAATCAACAGGAATTATTACTAAGATTTAAAAAATGTTAAGAATGTTCACATCAAATAAGAATTCATTAGTGGCTTCTAGCAGTTTTTCTATGTCCCTTTTACTAAACATATGAATTTATTTGCCCTCGCCTTTAATTGTTGATTGCTCAAAATAGGGGAAATGTTAAGAAATAAAGGCTAACATTTAAGTTTTAAATTTTATGTAAATTTTTTCTCATTTCCTATAGTTAATTATTCATTTTTCATCTTTATAATTAAGTAAAATTCTCTTTTTTGCATAACTGAAGATAGGTGATCATTTTATTTTAGTGGGTTTTTTTGTTTCAAAAACTTACAAACCTTCATCCCCTGACATAATTTGAAAGGTATTTATTGCAACTATAAACAAACAAAAAAAGTGTTGTTATGATCTTTTGAGTATCTTTTAAATTACGTTCGGGGTTATTCACATTTTTGTATATGATCAGTGATCAGATAATGACTAATTTTTCTACATTTTACAAAGAAAGGCCAGAAGATACTGCAGTAATGAATAGAAAGGTAATTCTGGAGTAGTTGCAGTTGGTTACAAGTATATGATATGTTCAGGTGTGTTTGTGTAGGGCAGGGTAGGAGATGCAATGTAGCTTTTTAAGTGCAGTTTAAGAAACCTCAACTTTTCCTCTAGTGATTTTTCTGAAGCCTCTGGGGTTTTTTCTTCATAATTCCCGCCCCACCCCCAAAAGCTACCTTGAAGACTTGACAGCTTAGACAGAATCTTTACTGCACGTTCAGAATGTTGGTGAGACACAAATGAATCGGGCCAGGGGACGCCGCGTGTTCAGTGTGGTTCACCGGTTTCTTTGTTGTAAAAATGATTGAATGCTGTGAGCACTAAGGAGGGAGCAAGTTGATGACGGTGGCACTCACTTCGGACAGGCTCAGATCAACTGCTGCTTCCTTTTAATCTGCATTAGAAAGACGCAATTAATGGGATGAAGTATTTCTCAGCAGGAAAATTGGGTCATTAAAATGATATTAATTGAAGCTGGCCACAAAATAAACGGTTTTGTTTATCCTGCCTCCTGCTCTGGAATAGAGCTATCATCCTGATGCTCGCAGGGTAACTGGATGCCACAGTCGGCGGCAAGAAGCATCTGAGGGTCAGATGTTGGGAAGCAGGGATTTTTGCTTCTCCCGGCATACTTTCCCAGGCAGCTTTTACCTACTGACAGATGTGACTGTTAGCTTGAGAGGAAGCTGGAAATTACCTTAATTGATTGCTTCTCATGATAGAAATAGACTGACAACTTGCCCTTACAGAGGATAAAATCTGAGGGGTAAAAAAAAAAGAAATAGGCCCAAGGTCGACAGAAGAGAGAGGGCAGTCTGGTGAGGATCTGAGCTGCTTCCAGCATTGACTGTTTAACAGGAATGCAGATACCCTGAAGGGAAGGAGCAGTGGAACAGCAATGGTCCAAGGGGGGTTCCCAGGTAAGATATCTGTCGGTTTTTTTTTGAAATGCAATCTGAAGCTGGTTTAGCATTGGTGCAGAATGTGGTCTTAAAGATTTGAACAATAATCAGCTAAGGCATTTATCTTAAGTGAGAGAGTAAGGGTACATGTGCATGTACAAGGCAATTGTATGTTAGAGACAAACCTTTAAAATTTTCCATTCATCTGTATTGTAGCTGGGATCATCTGTATAATGTTTTTGAAAAGTAGAGTAGTTTATCAGACTGTCAAGAATGTGCTTGTGGGTGCCGTGCCAAAATTCTTAACGCCGTGTTCACGCAGGATCCTCTGCTTCCAGAATTGTAATTGAGAAGTCACTCTCCTGGATATTTATTATTATTGTTATTTGTTCTCCACTGTAATCCAAAGGGAAGATGATTTACATTAGAACAAGGTTATTCTGATTAATTTTAAAAATACTGACCATTCAGCATTTTGTTGTGGTTGAAAGCAGACTATCATTAAGGAATCATAGTAGTAAACAGAAGACTGCTTTTTCTAAATTGCAAAACAGCACCTTAAATATTATTTGCCAATTCTGATTGAAGTCTCATTCATCTAAATGTACACATTCAAATTCATTAGGGGTGGGGGCTCCCTTGGAAGCATTATTGAGAACTTCCTTGTTAGTATGCAGTTCTTGAAATCATTCCTAGATTGGTAATAACATTTCATGCAATAAATTACTTTCTTTAGTATGTGCTTTTGCCTGGCTTCTAAAAAATTAATTTATTAATATCAGAGCTTTTTAAAAATCTAAGGCACAGAATATTTAGGCATAATAGGGGTCTTCTTGCCTAAGAATGATTGCCTGAGGGAAGCAATTGTAAACTCAAAGAGTTAGACATCACATCACAGCCTTCCTTTTCATTTCCAGCAGTGCACATGCAAATTAGGTTATTCCTACTGCAACAACAAGAGATATGCTGCATTCTTATTTAAGCCAGCAAAACTTATTCCTGGCTTAATTCCTATGCTATCAAAATAATTGAGCGAAAACTTTTCTTTTGGCTAAAGTATAATTTCCAAGGATTTTAGTGTTGGAGTCCTGAGCTACCTAGTGTCCAGTTTGGTTGTTTTGATGTAGAGGAAATGGTATTGCTCTTACATGGTTGCGTCACAGCTTCCCTGTAGTGACAACTGTCTGTATTGTGTTTCTTTCCGCTCTGTGGTTGGACTTGCTTTCATTTGTCTGTCGCCTTTCCAAGGCTGGTCAAACTTGTGTTGACAAGACAACAATAGGTCCTGAGTATTTGTGAACCCTTCCTGCTTCCCTTCGGACTCCCTAGAGCAGGCCGTTTATTTTCCTCTTGTTTTAGGAAGTTTCTTGATTTTAAAATTAACTTCCAGGCTAAAAATACCTGTGTTCTTCAGTCTCCTCAGGGTACCCTGCCCTCCCTGATAATTTCCTTAATCTCTGCCTCAGCCTCTTGAAGTTGCCACTGGCCTGGCTTCGTGAACCCCAGCAGGACCTCCAGAGTCCCCACAGTGGGCCTTCCAGAAATCGAAGAGGCTATATCTAGTCCGTAGTAATTTCTGTCTCTTTTGCATTTTATTAAAAAAAATATGAAGTCGGATTTTTAGTAAGTTATTAGCTATGAATGTATCTCATAAGTGAACATGTATTTACATGTTATATATAAGTTACTTTTTCATTGTTTCTGGTCAGGATTAATTTTTCATGATTTTTATAACAAATAGAGACAGCATTTATTAAGGGTTTCTATTTACATATATACACACATACTTAACTCTAAATTATTTTAATGCTTTGAATAGTGTTTATATTATGACTACTGCTCTGCATTCAGTTAATTTTAATAGCATCTTTCTAGTTCATGTCCCTTTTTGGCATATATGTATATTTTTCACATTAAAGCAGTTTATTTGAAGGTTGATCAAAAATTAACCTTCAATGAATACATTTCGCGAATGTATGAAATGATTAAAAAAACTATGTTTAGGTTAGAACTCCTACTGGCATATTTTACAAAAAGTTATACATAGGATGATAAATAAAAGATAAGGCCTCAGTCTGCAAATAACTTACTTCTTCTTTCATAGTGCCTAGAAACTTGTTATTTTAAATGGGTTTATGCTGCTTTCATATCAGTGGTATTATGCCGCTTTAAAATAGTTCAACTTTGTATATATGAATATAGGTTAAACACTCATTTTAATTTATTCTGCTTAAACAAAGAGAGTATTGCACTTTAAATTAGGGAGGTAGTGTATAAAAATTAAGTAGCATTTAAAGGTATTTTCTTATAGAGACTGTCTCTTTTTTGGTGAATACAATGGTGAGGTAAGAAATATTACTCTTAGGTTTCCATTATATTTTCTTATTTACATAATTCTGTATTTTTTAAAATATACGTATATATTTTTATTACACTTATAATAAGCCAAGACTCTCAGAGACTTGCACAGTATAAAGAATTCGTATTGTATATTATGATTATATCTGTCCCAAGTCAGTTAGTCATATAATTCCTATAGTACAGATAGTAAAACTCTGTTTGCAGAAAGCTTAGGATGGCTTACCCATGGGCTGGTGGAAGTCCAACATAACCTCAGTGACTATGGTGCTCTAACATTAAAAATATTTGAAGCCTAATACTGTCCTAAGCTGAAGAGGAGAAATATACCAATGTGATCCCTGCCCTCAAGGAGTTTGTAATCTTCCTAAAAAGAGAAAGTGTGTACAGGTGCAAATGTAGTGGAAGGCCCTCTAGGATAAAGATTGAGCTTGAAAAGTTGGCGGGATTGGCAGGAATATGGCAGTTCCAGACTTGGGAATCCACTAAAGGCAAAGGAACGTTACAGGCTGGGAGTGGAGGAGGGAAAGGACAAAGACATTCTGTGCCAAGAGGGGGTACGTGGAAGATACTAGCAGAAAAAGCAGATAGAGTAAGGACAGATTTTAGAGGAGCATGGATTCTAAACTTAAAGCTCAATAATTTGTTATTTTCTGAAATGGAAATTATAGTGCTACCTAACCCATTTCTGAAGACATTTTTGAATATTGAGAAAAAAATTTATAGTTTCATTTCTTTCCTTTTTTGGAGTACTTATGTTCTAGGCACTATGCTAAATGCTTTATGACATTATTTTCTTCAATCCATATAATGAGGTTTTTTTAAGTCTCTTACAGTCTAGATGACTCCAAAGCCTGCGCTTTTAACAAGTTTTAACTTTGAGTATTTTCAAGGATCTTCTGAAAAAATTCATTCCATTGGCAAAGACAAACTGAATACTATCCTCCTTTTTAGTCATGGGGCAATTAGACATGTAATTAGAATTTTTTAAAAAACCATACTGAAGTGCTGAATTTTGAAAAACATTCATTATATTTTTCTGCAAATCACATTTTAATATTGAAAGTTCCAATTTGACAAAAAGCACCAGCCAAATGGAGCTGAACTGGGAAAAAAACACAGTAATGGAGGCGGGCCTCTAGCCTTGAGAGTGCCCCTCCTGGTGGCGTCATGCACAGCACCGCACAGACCCGGCCCCTCACTGTAAACAAACCTATCTCCCATTAGGGAAAAAGTTCTATATATGGAGGAGAAATAGCAAGTCTCCTGATATTAACCAGAATGGAATGGGTAAGCATCTAAGGTGCAGCAGATGTTCAGATGGAATTTTTCAATTTAATTATATTCTGAATCACTTAAAATGTTCATGTTTATCCTAGATGAGATGGAAATGTATTAGTATTTGGATAAATGTTTTGCATGCACCGTGAATGTTTGGTTCCCTGTTGCCCATACCTGCTTCAGGTTTTCATTATCTGAGTATTTCAGAAGCCAATACAGATACAGGAGGGTGCTAGGAATGAGAAGTTATCACCTTTCAGCTCATGAAGCAAAAGATCTAGGTTAAAAAAAATTGTATCTAATGGACAGTTTACTGGCTTCCCATCTAAGTGTTTGCTTGAACACATCTGATATTTCTGGGGGATGTTTGGATTATTCCTGCATGGATCAAATGTGTACATAGAGATAGCCCAACAACAAACTAAATTATATTGGTGAAGGCTGCTCATCTGTGCCATGTGAAATCTCTGAAACAGCTCTCCACTCCTGTACAAAATTAAGATGCTTTGGTTCTTCAAATGACAGATGACGGTTCTTCAAATGAATGATTGCCAAGGTGTATTTATACAGTATAATAATTTCCAAGTTGTGTAGTCCCATTTAATTTTTAACCCTCACCTGATGATATATTCAGTGATTTGAAAGAGAGAGAAACATCAATTGGTGGCCTCTTATATGCATCACAACTGGGGCTCAAACCCACAACCTAAGTATGTACCCCGGTTGGGGATTGAACCCCCAACCTCTTGGTGTAGGCACAGTGCTCCAACCAACTGAGCCACCCAGGCAGGGCTATAGTCCCCTGTTTTGATTGTTCTTCAAGAAGGATCATTTTGGCAAATACATACTATGTGTTTTCACACCACAGAACCTACAAACATTAGTTCTCTATTTTCAGTCCCTGGGGAGTCTATAATTTTCATCACATATCTGTGCTCTTATTTCTTTTAGTTTGGGCTTCAGTCATCACCCCTTCCATGTGATTATGGTGTTAAGATTAGCATTTAGGCATTAGTCTCCTCTATCTCCAAAGCTTAGACCATTGTAGATGTTCAATAAATGTTCTTCAAACTGATGTAGAAAAAGCCATTTCTCCATGTAACCTAATGAATATTTATGAGAAAATGGCCAAATCTTTGCAATTTATAAATTGGGCATTCTCTTGGAACAGTAACTTACAAAAGAAGATGAAATCATTCTACCATCTGAATGTATTACTCAACAAGTTCTTTTTATGGGCTACAATGTGCAATGATAAGGACATACTCTTCCATTGGAACAATGGGGTTTGGGGGGAAAAATTCAATAACCATAAAGGAGTTCTTATGAGGAATTTACATAACTGGGGAGGGTAAGCAGTAGAATAATGGGCAGACAAGTTTCTTTTCCTACTCTCAACCCATTGTTTGCTTTTTCTGAAGGAATCTGTAATATGACTTATTCATGTATGTGTTTAGTAAACAAAATAGTTTCTTGGTCAGGTAGGAGAAAGTAGCAGTGTTTCATTTTGTAACCAGCAGAACTTTGGTACAGGGTCAGCTAATTTTAAATTAATAAATTATTCTAAGGTTCAGCAAACTATAGCCTGTGGGCCAGATTTGACTTGCTGTATGTTTCTGTAAATAAAATTTTATTGGAACATAGCCACACTCATTCATTTATTATATTTTTCAAACCATAAGATGCACCTAGGTTTTAGAGGAGGAAAACTAGGAAAAAAATTTTGAAGCAAAACATGTGGTAAAACATTTAATAACATAAATAACATAATATTTTACCCGTGTAAATGTAAACAGAGCTCTACAGCATTTGACAACCATTGTTCCTCCCAAATTTTGGAGTGGTGGGGTAAAGTATGTCTTACAGTCCAAACAATACAGTACATGTTTTCTCTAGTGTTTTTGTGCTACAAAAAAATAGTGGAGTTGATAGGCTGCAACAGAGACCATATGGCCAAGGAAGCCTAAAATATGTACTGCCTAGCTCTTATCAGAAAGTTTGGCAACCTCTGAATTATATCATAGAAGTTAAAAACTTTGAATCAGTGTTGGGTTCAAATCCTGCCTTATAGCTAGCTGTGTATCCTTCCGCAAATTACTTGTTACAAAATGGTCGGGTTTTTTATTTATTTTCCCCTAAATGGGGATAATACCACCAGCCATAAGTTTTTCCAGGTGATTATATGGCATAAAATATATGAAGTATTTCATCGGTTGATTTTTTAAATAGTAAACACTACAAAAAGTTAGCTATATACAAAAAAAGGTGTTAGTTGGTATATTATTTTCCCTGTTCAAGATTGAAAGTTTTAACTTTATTTGTTTATCATTATGTACTTATCTTATACATACAATTGGTGATATACTCACAATTTCTAACTCTCAGTATTTTGATGTCATAAATTTTGTCATCCAGGTTAGTTACAGTTGAAACATCGTTGTAAGTTTTCTGGCAAATGGTGGTAAAAAATATTGAATCAATTTAATAATTTTTTACTGATCAGAATACTTTAATATAAAATATTATCATGCGCCCTGGCTGGAGTGGCTCAGTGGACTGAGTGCTGGCCTGGGAACCAAAGCATTGCTGGTCCAATTCCCAATCAGGGCACATGCCTGGGATGTGGGCCAGGTCCCCAGTAGGGGGCACACAAGAAGCAACCACACATTGACGTTTCTCTCCCTCTCTTTCTCTTTCTCTCTCCTCTCCCTCAAAAATAAATAAATAAAATCTTTAGAAGAAAAGAAAAATTCTTTAAAAAAATAAAATTCTGTCACGAGATAAAAAAAATGCATATTTTGTCCCTGCCCCCAAGGACCTGGCACACATCCCCTAGAACCACTGTCATTTCTTACATGATAACACTGGAAGCACCTCTGGTTCTAATATTTGTCTTTGACCCTGGCACAGGGCTCTCGAAACCCTTGTAGATTCTGAAGTTACTATTGCACTAGGAACATCTTTTGTTCTAATGAGGCAACTCTGGGTGGGCTCCTGGACGGAGGCTGGTCACCAGAAAGACCAAACCATGGTTAGAAGCTAGAATTTCCTCTCTCCCCTCCTCCAGAGAAGGTAGAAGGGATGAAAATGGAATTAATAATTGATCATGCCTATGTAAGGAAGCCACCATATTTTTATTGATATAGGGCCATTCATTATGTTTTTAGCATCATGAGACTAGCATTCTTGGGCTATTTTTATTTCAGTACATCTTGTTAATGCTTGTGCAGAAGACACACTCAATATATATTAAATGAATGAGTGAATGGATGAATGCTGGGATATGTAAAAACACGTAAAAGGTATGTCAGTGGGAAGGGTTTGGGCATTGACTGTGTTCTTCTGTTTCTTGATATTTTTTTCTCCTTGAAATATTTCTTTCAAATATTCCATGTGGAGTTCAGTTTTGAATTATTTGTACCAAGCAGTTTTATAGCTGACCAGAAGACATGAGGTAAGTTGAGTTAGAAGTGTAGAGTAATTGGATATACTTTGTGGAGTAATGACGCAGGGTTTTGAATGAGGAGAGACATGTTAGTTTAGTCAGAAGAGGACTGTTAAAACTATTGAGAAAGAGGAAATAATCTTCTCTTATTTCACACATAATGTAATGTGTTGATAGACTACAAGGGGGATGATATAGAGAACTACTTGCAAGATACATTAGTTAGGATTAATTCCCAACTGTGAGTGAAGAAACCCTAAAATAATAGTCATTCTAAAGGATAGAGATCTAAAGGACTTCTAATGATCTGAAATGTCTAAAGGACATTTTCTCATAGGTATGAGTCTGGAAGTGAGCACTGCATGGTGTCTGGGATCCACACCCCTTTGTAGCGGTTGCTGTTCAGTGCATCACCTCCATTCCCTACCATGCAGTACAATTAAATTGTAATTTGTAAAGGAAATATGGCAGCATTTACCTTCAACAGAGTTTGTAAGTTAGCTCTGAAAGCAAATCATGTATAAATACCGTATTTACACAATATACTACCTGACAATTTGATTATATGTGCTTGGAATATGGATAAGTTTTCTAATATCCCTTTTCACTTTTAATTTCATAATTCAGAATTTTCAAAAAGCTTCTAATCTATGATGGCATATATGAAATGACCTTTTATCTCTATGCCTAAAGTATTAAAATGTGCTGTGTTGTTGTTTTGTTTTGTTTTTGTCTGCTACAAAAATCTATGTTTACCTGCTTCTTTGGAAGTTAACATGGTAGTAGTTTTAAATTTTAATTTACTTTTATATATAATCTTCAGGAAAGTTCTAGCTTTCACTTATGACATGGTATTCATTTCGATACCTTTGTAGGTAAGTCATTCGTTCTATTTTGCTGACAATCTGGGCCCCAGTTCCCATTATAACTGTCTAAGGGTTCTCAGGGTCTGGCCCAGGACCTCTTTTCCTCTCTCCCAGTGTGCGACGTGCCCCTCACCTTCCGCGTTCTGTCTGTAGGGGCAGTTCCTCCAGCACAGCATCCTGCCCCTCGGCTTAGAGCTTTGCATACGCTTCCGCTGCCTAGTATTACTCTTTCTGCTCTCTTAACTCAATCCTCACTTCCTTGAGGAAGTTCTCCTTGCTGTCCAGTTCAAATACAGGCACTTTTTCTGGACACGTCCAGTGGGGCCTTTCCTTTATATCCCCTATTTGAGTTCGTTTTGTGATTATTAGATTGATTCTCTCTCTTTACTAGGTGGTAAGGTCCCAGGGCCAGGTCTCCACTGCCCGTCAGCCTCTAGCAACATGCTTGCCACATGATACGTATCAGTACAAACTATTTTGAGCAAGTGAAGAGTAAGCATAATGTTAAGCCTTTATATTCATACTAGAGAGCTAAGCAAAGCTCACTTTAATATTACCGATCCTGATCAAGAAAAATACACAAATATACATAAATTTAACTCTTGTCTTTGAAATTTAAAAAAAAAAAGAGCCCACCCTTTAATGGAGTTTTTGCGTGTAGAGTCAGAAGATCTATATTCAGTTTTTTCTGCCCCTTTGTAGTTTTACAATTTTAGTCAAGCCACTTAAAATTTTAGGCTACTGGCTACTTCGAATGTTGGTTTCAGTATTTTTTTTAAAAGCATATGAAAGACTTTGGGGCAGTACCAAATATAAAACTCATTCTCAGTAGACGTTATTTGCATTTGAATATAATTACTGTCTTTAATATCATCTGTATTTATCTCATAACTGTTTTTGATTTCTATAAGCTAAAAGTGACATAATTTTTTAGTGACTGTAGTGGTTCTCAAAGTGCAGCTCTCACCTCCCACTCCCCTGCATGTCAATCAAGGGAACATGTTTTATTTCTGTTCTTGGATCTCATGGGGTGGAAGTAGGGGCCAGGAGTTTAAGTAGTTCAGCTGACCAGGGATACAGTAAAGCAGTGACAAAGGCAGGTGGGGAGGAATAGAGAGGGCACAGCAGTCTGGCCTGTGGGGTAATTATCATGTGGAAAAATTACAGATGTGTGGAGCTCTGGGCTTCTGCAAAGTTTGGAAGAGTAAGAGTGGGAAGTAGGACCAGGTGCTGTGCTGTGCTTCTTCTGGGTTACCTGACCTATTACCCCCAACTACTCAAACACATACTTACTGTTATTATTTTCACTTTACACATGAGCTAACTGAGGAAAGAAGGGGATTCATCAATCCACGGTTTCCCAACTGCAAGCAGCAGAAGTAGGATTTGAATGCCCAGTTTTACTCCAGAGCCCACGTTCTTAGTCACCAGGTTTTATTGCCAACTTAACATTGCTTTGGATAGTCCAAGTACAAGGGACTCGAATCAGTAGAGTGAGATGGGAAGATTCTGGCTTCCCCAGAGCACTCACCTGGGAATTCATTCAGGGATCTGTTACGTAGGATTGAAAGTAGACTTTGGGTGCCCGCTGTACTAGTAGCTTAGATTGTGTACTGCTAGTGCCCCCCATCTCTGTTTTTGGTGATCTGTTAGGATCATAAAATGGCACCAAAACTTAAGCAAAGTGAATTATCAAAAAAGACAGACCTGAAAAATATTTAGTCTCCCATCCTTAACTTCTTGTAGATACAAATCAAGTTTTACTTAACTGAGTGCCTACTATGTGCCAGATACTGTGATAAGTGTTGGGGATACAGAATAAGTGAGACCCAGATCTGGTTCTCAAGGAATCCCCAGTCCTTTGAGGAAGGTAAATCAGTCAGCGTTTGCAGTGGAGGAAGGGCCTTGACAGAGGGAAGCTCTGACAGTTCTTTGGAATAAGGGCAAGGACTTTGAATCCTTCCCAAGAAGTCATGGAACTCTTTGAGCATTGTACAGAGTTATTAAGACATAGAATAACAGAGGAATCATGATATTATAATATGGCTAGAGTGCATTATACAAGAGAGCATGTCAGAAAATGGAGCTATGAAAAACATTTACTGATCACTTTTATGTGTCTTGTACAGAGCAAGGCGTATTATGTACTTATAACGTTATCAAAAATATAAGGGATTGTTTTATTTTTATTTAGCATACTAAATTTAAGAACTCTCCTTTTATTCTTAAAATCTTGATATTTTTACTAAACATTTTTGTTTTGCTAATTTTACCTCAAATTGCATTTTGAGTTTAAATTTCCATTCAAGGTAAGATACCTTCAACAAGTGTCCAGTACTGCTCTTTATAGGATTGATTTGACTATGTATTAGAAAAAAGATAGTGTGCTGAATACAATTCCATATTAGCTTTTAAAAACATGTGTGGCTTATAATTTATAAAAGAGGCAGTGATTTATGTTAAAAAAGCAACTCTGACCTTTACTAGCTAATTTTCTTGGCCGTTCACTTACTTCTTCCGGCCTCAGTATTTCTTCTTTCTAGAAAGCACTATTGAAGTATGAAATAAGATCCTTTATTTGAAGGCAACTATCACTCCAAAGGCAGCATCTGTTATTGTCAGAAACTTGAGTTCGGAAGTGCCCGTAAGAGATTTTAGATTAGTCTTCCACAGATGTTTCCTTGCTTGCTTTCCTCCTCTGCTGTTACTTTGCCTTTCTATGTTGCTTGTTTATTCCAGTCTCATCCCTTCTCATTTATCTTTCCTTTTATCTTGTGAGAGCAATTGTTCACCAATGTGCAAGATCCTGTCCAGGTTCTGACTGTTGGCTGCTTTCAGAGTGTGATCAATATAAAGATGACACACAAATGAGAAAAAAAGACTGTTCCTTTTTCATGTTATCATCTCCACTGCCTAAGAAAAAGCCAAAAGGCTATTAAAGCCCAAGTCGTTAAATGGTGCAAAAATACCAACCCCAGGAGAGAACAAGTATGTCTTCCTCTGTGGGAAGGAGATGAATGATGAGTCTGGTCAGTTTATTTTGACAGTCATTGGCGTCTGTTTTGTATCTTCATTATGATCATCTTAGCTACCAGTTTTTCAGAACATCATCTTTTCTGTTGACTTCTTTAGCTCTGTGCAATAGATCCTTGCTTCCTGCAGCAGTTTCTCTGCAGAATGTATCTGTGATTTTCTTCCTAACTCAGTCGTCCTTTTGGCAAATGCATATCTAAATCACAGCATAGCCTTAAATAAAATGTAAAGGGTTAACTTTTTTTTAATAGACTCTATCTTCTTCCTCCCTTCCTTCTCCCTTCCTCTCTCCCTCCCTCCTTCCCTTCTTAATTGTGGTAAAAACTATTATGAACAGTTGCTGTGAACATGAGTATTCAAATGTCTCTTTAAGACCCTGCTTTTAATTTTTTTGCATATATTCCCAGAGGTAGAACTGGTGAGTCATATGATAATTCTATTTTTAATTTTCGAGACATCATCATACTGTTTTCCATACCAGCTGCACCGTATTACATTACTACCGATATAGGACAAGCATTCCAGTTTTTCCCTAACCTCGTTAACACTTGTTGTTTTTTTTTCAATAGTAGCCATCCTGATGGGTGCAAAGTGGTACCTCCTTGTGATTTTCACTTGCATTTCTCTGATGAGTAGCGATGTTAAACTTTTCATGTCTTTATTGGTAATTTGAGTATCTTCTTTGGAGAAATGTCATTTCATGTTCTCTATTTTTTATTCAGGCTGTTTTGTTGTTGTTGGGTTGTAGGAATTCTTTAATATTCTGGATATTAATGCTACATAATTAAAACTGGTTTATGTGTTACTTTAAGTTCTCCAACTGCAATAGATAATAAAGGGAGGTTTTGGCTGGTAATAAACCTCAAGTATTAAAGCTGCTGCGGGCTAGGCATTAAGCTAAACACTTTAAATTCTTTATTTCTATCTTTTGAAATTCCTAAGATAGGAAAGATTATTGTTCTTATTTTAAACATGGAAATGTGGGTTAGGTAACTTGCAGGAAGTCAACAAACACAGTGCGGCATCAACAGAATTTTAACAGTAGTTCTTTTTCCTTCATTATGTACGTTTTGGGGAAGATCTTTCTGACTTTAAACCTGTTGGACTTTTTTTCTGATTGAGTCTATTTCACACACCTAACTGATAGTATTTCCACTAATGATGAAACATCTAAATTACCCAGAAAAGATGTTCTTCTAGGTCTAATCTTGGAGTCTTTTATTAAACTTTAATTCTTAGGGGAAATAAAACTATTAATTAGAAATTTCACCTAACTCAACCTGTTACTTGACAAATTCAGGTGATGAAGAATTTGTAAGTTTGTGTTTTTGTAGTTTGTTTATATATTTATGCTGTACCTACTGTGGACCAGGACCTCTGCCTTCAGAAAACAGGTAGTTTCTTCTCTCATGATAGTGGGGAACATGAGCAATGAACAGCTGAAGACAATTGTGCGCACACACATAGGCTGTCAAATGCCAGCTAGAATTCTACTTCTTCCCTTAACCTTGCTGTGATGGTTACCGGAACTAATGGAACTAATGCGTATGTGCAGGGCCTTGGGCAAACATAGCCAGGTGACTTCTGAAGCAGGTATGCAGTGGGAAGTTTGCTTCTAAAGTATCAGTCACTAAGGGGACCAGGTAAACTTGGCAAATACCGTATTATATTCCTTTTTCTACGTGCTACTCCCGTTCCTTTTAGTTCCTGGAAACTGCCATGTTTCCCCTGCAGAAGACATAATTAAACACCCTCACACTGTCAGTGCTACTGCTGACCTCGGCGATCTGTCTCCAGTGGGGAGCTTTGGCCGAGCATCATTGCGTGACTGAGCAATGACCAGAAAGCAAAGTCAGCCCGACTCTAGCACATTTCCGCTACACTATAACCATGAGGAGCTCGCAAGTCAGTGCTTTTGTAATGATTAAAGAACCATATTCTCTATTCTCCTGATACATAAAATGTACAAGTGATTATAAAAAGTGTTCTCTTGAATTACATTTGGCTTTTCTTACTGCCATTGTCACAATCAGCACATTTTTACAGGTCTCTCTTAAGACTTAGTAAAACTCTGAGGTCCATAATAATCAAACCCCATTTTATGTCTTTTTTTTTTTCAGGCATCTCCAAGGGCCATTAAGGCTTTTACTCTTGGACAGATACTTATTGTAGGTTTTTTGACAGTATTCTTTAATGTGTGTAAGAATTCCATAGAGAACAGTTTTTTTTTTTTAAATGATAGTAATTCCTTGGCTGCATTCAAAGATTTAGATTTTGTAGACATGACATAGAGCCCGGAGAACTGCATTTTATACCGAAGTACCTCCGGTGATCTGTGGCCCACTCTTCGGGTATAACTGTGCCATTACAAACGGGCCTCACTGGGCTTGTCCATGGAGACTGAACGTGTGAGCCTGTGTGTTTGAACACGGGTGTAGACGTGACTGTCTTCACTACTTAGGGTGGATATGCTTCTGTCTGTATTTAATTTAAATTTATGTTTTCAGCCTACAGGAGGTAAATGAATTAGTACTTTGCAAATAGACCACTTGCCAATTGCACCTCCCTCACTGAGTGGTCGCCTTATCCCACATCCCTCAGTACCAGAGGGATCTGGCAGAGTGATCAGTTTCCTCGTGGGGTGAAGTAAAGGAGTTGGGGTGAGATTTATGAAAAGGAGAGATGAAGATAGCCCACCTCAAACTTCAGTGCAGAACCGCATCAATATCTGAGACCTAGAAGAGAGAAACTGCCCAGTTAACGAGGACTTCTGGATTCTGTTCCTTCTGGATTCTGTTCCTTCTGGATCCTGCTCTGCTACTGCTGTTAGCCTGTGGCAGCCTCTGGGGTCCTTGGTGTCCTTGACTGTGAAAGCTCTGGGCTGGTTTCTTTCCATCTCCAAACTCAGTGTGATTCTTATGAGTTTAGGTACTGATTCCAGAAGTGAACCTTTCTCAGTCTGTAGTTACGTAAACTGAAAGAAAGATTTCAATCATATTTGAAATTTCTTTTTTTAAAGATTTTATTCATTTTTAAAATATATTTTATTAATTATTCCATTAAAGTTGTCTTGTTCCCCCCCTCATTCCCCTCCAGCCTGCACACCCCTCCCCCACCATTTCCCCCCTTTTGTTTATGTCCATGTATCACAAGTCCTTTAGATTCTATATTTCCCATACTATTCTTGCCCTCCCACCTGTCTATTTTCTACCTACCGTCTATGCTACTTATTTTCTGTACCTTCTCCACCCTTTTCCTCCTCCCACTCCCCTGTTGCTAACCCTCCTTGAGATCTCCATTTCTATGGTTCCACTCCTGATCTAGCTGTCCTTTTAGTTTGCTTTTGTTTTAGGTGTAGTTGTTAATAACTGTGAGTTTGTTGTCCTTCCACTGTTCATCTTTTTTATCTTCTTTTTCTTAGATAAGTCCCTTTAACATTTCATATAATAAGGGCTTGGTGATGAGGAACTCCTTGAACTTGACATTATCTGGGAAGCACTTTATCTGCCCTTCCATTCTAAATGAAAGCTTTGCTGGATAGAGCAATCTTGGATGTAGGTCTTTGGATTTCATGACTTGGAATACTTCTTTCCAGCCCCTTCTTGCCTGTAAGGTCTCTTTTGAGAAATCAGCAGACAGTTTGATGGGAACTCCATTGTAGGTGACTGTCCCCTTATCTCTTGCTGCCTCTGGGATTCTCTCCTTCATTTTAATCTTGGCTAATATAATGATGATGTGCCTTGGTGTGTTCCTTCTTGGGTCCAACTTCTCTGGAGCTCTCTGAGCATTTCTTATGCTTTTGACAGTACCTAATTCAACTTTTTATTTCTCTTTTAACTCATCCTTATATCCTTAGCAAGTAGTATGATGCCTGGCTTAGAGCAGGCATTCAGTACTTTTTAAAAAATGAATAAATAGAACGAAGTTAGCTATTGCTCTTTTTTTTCTGAATCCTTGAGTTCCTTTTTTGCATTACAGTTGACCCCTTCACCCATATTATATCCACTTCTTATCATTCTTAGGTGTATGGGAGTGGCCTCCTAAATGATCTGGTTCCCCATTCCCCTCTGAGCCATTCTCCCCACAGTTGAGTGCTAATTTATTGCCACAATTGAGTGCTAATTCATTGCCAAATGCTGGTCAGATGTTATCCATCACTGACTTAGCAGCAGTTCAGGCCTGTCTTCTCCTTCATTTTGAGCTCCAGGTTGAACGCAGCAGCCATCTGTTATTTTTTTTTAATGGTCAGATTGATGATATATATTTGGAAAGAATTTTGGCTACCACTCATGCTTACATAATAACTTCCTTTTACATATTTGGGGTCTGTTAGCTGTTTATGAACTAAATCTTTTCATTTTTATTATTTTTTCTTTTATTGTTACGTAATTATAGTTGTCTTCATTTCCCCCCATTGCTCTCCCCCACCCTACCCACCCCCACCTCCCACGTTCAGTCCTCCCCTCCTTCCCTTGCCTTTGTCCATGTGTCCTTTATACATGTTCCTTGATGAGCCTTCCCCTCCTTTGCCCCATTATCCTCCTCAACTCCCCCCTCTGGTTACTGTCAGTTTATTCTCTATTTCCCCGTCTCTGGTTATAAACCCAAGGCTCTATGGTCAATTAATATTTGACAAAGGGGAAGGAGCATAAAATGGAGTAAAGATAGCCTCTTCAGCAAATGGTGTTGGGATATCTGGACAGCTACATGCAAAAAAATGAAACTTGACCACCAACTTACAACATGCACAAAAATAAACTCAAGATGGATAAAAGACTTAAATATAAGTCTCGATACCCTAAAAGTCCTAGAGGAATACATAAGCAAGAACATTTCAGATATTCCACACAACAACATTTTCACCGATATGTCCCCTAGGACAAAGGACATAAAAGAAAGAATAAACAATTGGGACTTCATCAAATTAAAAAGCTTCTGCATGGCTAAAGAAAACATCAGCAAAATGGAAAGGGAACCAACCAACTATGTGCGAGAATGTATTTGCTAGTGATACCTCGGACAAGGGTTTGAATGCAGATTCAAACAGATTAACAGATTAACATCTGTTGTTAATACTGCAAACCAGCTCGCCCAAACTAAATCATCACCTCTGTTCTTCATTCTTTGTCTCTAAGGATCAGGCCTCAATTTCCCTTTTATCCTTTCCCATCTTTTACCTCAGATATCCAAACAGTGTGCAAGCCTTGTTGATTTTATCCATCCAATCATTTCCTACCACCACATCCTAGCCTTGCCTCTAATTATTTGTCCTCCGTTGTATTTTTATAGTCTTTCTGAAGTTCCCTCTTCTCCCCTCTTTAAGTCATCCAGTGCGTACTGATGCCAACTTAAACTCTCAAAGGCTGGGCTCTGGGGATTGCCCGTGCGTGTCCTCCTAAACTATAAATGCCAAAAGGACTGAAGCAGGTGTTAGACTTCCTGTTTGCCCCTGTAGCAGATGTGAACACAACATGCTTCTTTTTCAGTCTTCCTCCTATGGTGGGTAAACATATGGGGCTTGGAGTGGGTCAGATCCAAATTTGAACCCTCTACCATTGACTAAACGCGAGTTTGGGCAAATCCTGTAACTTCCATGAGCCTCAGATTCATCATTTGTACAACTGGGTGATAAGTCTGGTAGGGTTAGTAGGATGGTTTTGTGTTTCTTTTTCTTTCAGTTGTGAAAATTTTCAAATTTGTAAATATGAAGTCATTTGCAAATATTATATCTAGGAGAATAATATGTGGGGATTCATATATTATTCTCTTAGATTCAATAATTACCAAGGTTTTACTGTACTTATTTGACCTATCCCTTATTTTTCTTTACTAAAATATTATTAAACCATTTCCAGACATCATGTAATTTCATCTGTACATGTGCATCTCTAAAAATATAACCATAAGATTATTATTGTACCTAACACGACAATTCTTGAGTTTTATCTAATATATAAGCTATAATTAATGTATTTTTACAGTTGTTTTCTTCAAGTCAGATTTCAAACAGGGTCCTCACATTACATTATTCTTTTTTAAAATATGAATTTATTGAAATATTTACAAACAGGAAACTGTACTACAGTTTGATGAATTTCCACCCACTACCCAGGACACAAAATAGAATTTTACTTTACTACCACTCGGAAAAAGTTACTTTTTCTGATTTACTGTATCTTCCCTCTTCCTCAAAGGTGAATTCTGTCTTGAAGTCTAAAACCATAGACTAGCTTTTACTGTTTTTGAAGTTGATATGAATTGAATCATGTGGTATAACAACTTTTCTACTTTGGTTTTTTTCACTCAACAGTACATTTCTTATATTCAAACATGTTGAATATAGCAATAATTGCTTTTCATTGTTGAATAAAGTTCTATTTTATGAACATGCCACAGTCGTTTATCCATTCTACTGTAAATGGGCATCTTGAGGATTATATTTCATAACACTGAATATACAAAGGCATCCTCATAGTGTCAGTGAAACTTCAGTTAATACAGTGCCTTGTTTAAAGTTTGCTAATTGCATATTGACTCATTGGAATTTTGATTCATCTAATTGAAACATTTTAGATTTTCATTATTAGTTGAGGCTTTTCTTTTTTCTTACTCTGTTGTCTCCTAAGGAAAAAATCATAATGATTTTTGCTCTAATCGACTGCCTGAATTTTGTCACTTTCAATTTATGGTTGATTTTTTTTACTATTCTTTTTATCTAATATGAATTGAATTTTTGTGAATGAAAGAAAGGAAACGACTTAACTTCCCCAGTTTTTTCCAAGTTCTGCATTACTACTTTGTTGTTTGATTCTGGCCCTGACTTTCACCTAAGATCATGGACTCCACAGCCAAACTTTCTGGTTTCAAATCCCAGCGTTACTATTCACTAGCTGTGTTACCACACTCGTTATCCACCTTCTCTGTGCCTTAGTTTCCTCTCCTGTAAACTGGGAATAATAATACCTATCAGATGCACTTCTCATAAAGATTAAATGAGTTAAACAACAGCAGAGTGCTTAGAACAACATTAGCAGTTGTTATACTTACCCGTAGTTCTCAGGTGGTTGTGTTTTAATATTAATTCTTACTTAGAGATCCATATGATATTGTCAAGTTGATAACTGGCAAAACTATCTTCTACAAGTAAGAGGAAAGTTTCCTCATTTGTTGTCACGCCAAATGTAGTCTATATACCCTGACAGGTTTTTATTGTTTTTTCTATTTGTGGGTTTTCACTTGAGATTTGCTCCTTGCTATGGGAGATCCCATGCTCTTTCTTCAGATTAGTTATGATTTTCTTTCATGTTTTTGCTTCTAAAATTTGCATGTACTGACTAACTCTCAGAATTAAAAGTGGTTACTGCATAATAAAGTTAATTTGAGATGCATATCATAACCTAATTATTTAAAAGTGCCATTCTTGTATTTAATGTATAGGAAAATATACTTAAGTATTTTTCTGTGTTTATTACTTTTTATTGTTTGGAAAGAAACCAGGTAACAAAATATTCCTGAAGTTGTATTGGGTCATTATTCCAATGTGCCGAACATTTTTTATTAAAATACTGGGCAGTGGCTTGAATTAAGTTTCTTTCTTGGGAGAAAGACTCTGTTACTTAGCAACACCTAATATCCTATGATGATAAAAAAAAAAACACCCTGAGACCATACTGGAGAAGTCTTACTAGCTTTCTTGAACAAGAAAAAGACATTGATGCTTTGATACGGAATTATGAGCAATTTGGGATTCCTTTCTTCAGATAACATTGTTATGGGGCTAGAAAATCCATGCTTAAATGAGCGTGACTATTCAGCTGAATCGAGACTGTTCTCTCTCTCCAGTTATTCTAGGCTGATGTTCATTTCAGGGATGTAAGTAAAGCTTGCTGCCAAAAGAAGTAGGTTACTTAGTTCCTGATCTCTGAATTTTATTTAGAAATGAAAAAGCACCTAGATTATTTGGGATACGAACTTAATTAAACATTGTCAAAGTTAATGAAAATCGGTGTAAGGATCAGGTATTTATGACAAATATTTCTTGGAAATAGCAGTAATAGGTATAGTAAGATCTTGGATCATTATAACACTTTTAATATTTTGTTGCTAAAAATCTAGTCATTGTATAAGTGGTGTGTGTGTGTGTGTGTGTGTGTGTGTGTGTGCACTCAAGAAACAAAGTATGGGTTCTTCGGATTTTATTTTTCTTAATTTTAGAAGAGAACCTCATTGGCTTCAAATGAAATAACATTCTTTATCCCACCTCTTTAATGTACTTTTAGTGAAATTGATATGTTTTCAGAAAACCACATTCTGTATACATTTTCTTCCCACATATCCTCTTCCCCACCCACTGGTTGCCATGGAAACGACTCACAGCAGCCCTTAGAGCAAATGCCAGGCAGTGTGGGCTTCCCCTGTGGTGGAGCCACATGTCTGATGCGGGGGAGCAGTTTGTGCTGACTCAGCTATGTGCAGGAGGAGCTCTGCTGTGATTTTTTTTTAAATTCTGAGTTAACAAACTGTCATGTGGTGTCTTGATTTTTCAAAGATGAGAATTCAGTTCTGCTTTCCCCACACACACTAACTTTTCCTTCTAGCCCTTTGAAATTCTAGTTCACCTTTTGTTATTCCTACAGAGTAGAAGTAATTGGTAATGGAAAATACAGGAAATTTCTGAGATTTGAGAGAGTGGGAGGCAGCTATATTGCAGGAGGGTAGGAGATATAGGGGAAAAGATTGAGCTTGAGATTCTAAAGTAATCTACTGTGTAGTCAAACAGATTTCTTATTTAATCCTGAACATGATTGTGGAGCCAGAGATAGTCTCCACATTAGATTAATTTTGTGAGGGGCATATTTAAAGCCTGTCATAAATTTTGGTTATCTGTGAACTTTATGGTTGACTGTCATGATTGCTGTGGAGAAAAATTTTTGCATTGCATGGGAGATTAAACTGTCATTTACAGAAACAGCTGTCCGTGAAAATCACTAAGGACCTTGTTACAAAGAGAAACTTACACCATTCCCAAACCTTACCTGAAACTCACTGGCTCAGAATCTCAACTGGTAGAGCTTAGTTATGATTCTATTTTACAGGCTTTTAGCGTGATTTTTTTAGGTCACCTTCCTGGAAAATGAAGAGACTAGGCCTGGGAAGCATTATTTCAACTCTCTTAAGGGAGCCTCCTATTATTAGAAAATTCCATTAGTCTTAAATGATAGCTGTGTCATGATGAAGCGAGCACAGCACTTGGACCAATACACTGGCCAAATCATCTCATCTCTCTGAGTATTGTTTCACTCACCTGTATATGAAGGTGTCTGCAAAAGTGTGAGAGGATTCAACGACATGATGAACTGTGAATTAATTTTTTTGTGTAAGGAGGTATTACAAAAGTGATGACTATAAAGATAGCTTCTTTAACCAAGGGAGAAATTTAAAGTCATTTTTATTTTTTAAAATGTCATTGGAGAAGTTTAATATGATTTGGTAGAGAAGGAATTGAACTGCATATTACAAGACTTTAGTTTCTAGCTATAAATTAGCTTTATAACCTTATATAGGATCTTCATTATTACAGTCTTAGTTCTTTCTTTATGAAATGGAGTCCAAGGTAGGGAGTACCTTGAGGTAGGGAGTACCTTACAGGGAGTACTGTAAGAGATGGTAGCTTTACATGATTTCATGGTTTATCTTGCTTGAATTAAAAGTCTCTGATTCCATGATATGATGAAAACATAGTATTTAATTTGTATAAGAGTTGGACCTGCCATCTTTAAGCTCCTTCTAGTTATGAGTCTAAATAAAAAATGTAGTATAATTCAAATTCTGAGGCCTGAAAATCTTAACAATAAAAATTTAACTGAAGATTAAAGAGCATATGTATCTGTTCTTATGCCAGTACCACACTGTTTTGATTACAGCGGCCTTGTAGTATAGTTTGATATCAGGTAATGTGATCCCTCCAAACTTGTTCTTCTTTCTCAAAATTGCTGAGGCCATTCAGCATCTTTATTGTTTCTATATAAATTTTTGAAATATTTGTTCTTGTTTTGTGAAGTATGTCATTGGTATCTTTTTAGGATTGAGTCTATAGATTGCTTTAGATAGTATGGAACATATTAATGATGTTAATTCTTGCAGTCCATGAACACAGTGTGTTTCTACTTATTTGTATCTTCCTCAGTTTCTTTGTTCAGTGTCCTAAAGTTTTCCAAGTACGGGTCTTTTGCCTCCTTGGTTAAATTTGTTCCTAAGTACTTTACTTTGTCTGTTGCAATGGAGAATGGGGTTGTTTTCTTAATTTCACTTTCTGATAGTTCATGATTGGTATATAAAAATGCCACTGATTTCTGAATATTAACTTTGTACCCCACTACTTTGATGAATTCCTTTATCAGATTGAGTAATTCTCAGTGGAACAGAATAGAGAGCCCAGAAATAACCCACTTCTCTATGGTCAATTAATATTTAACAAAAGAGGCAAGAGCATGCAATGAAATAAAGACAGTCTCTTCAATAAATGGCGTTAGGAGAAATGGAATGGTACATGCAAAAAAACACAAAAACCCTAGGCCATCATCTTACACCATACACCACAATAAACTCAAAATGGATTTAAAAATTTTCAGTTTAAATTGTGAAACCATAAAAATCCTAGAGGAAAACATAGGCAGTAAATTTCAGCTATCTCGCATAGCAATATTTTTGCCGATGTATCCCCTAGGGCAAGAGAAATACAGGAAAAAAATAAACAGGTGGGACTACATCAAATTAAGAAGCTTCTGCACAGCTAAAGAAACCATCAGAATTAAAAGGGAACCCAACTGTATAGGAGAACACATTTGCCAATGATACATTGGACAAGGGTTTAGTCTCTAAAATATATAAAGAGCTTGTAAGACTCAACACCAGAAAAACAAACAATCCAATTTAAAAAATCAGCAAAGGACCTGAGTAGACACCTCCAACCGTGACATGCACATGGCCCATAGACATATGAAAAAATGTTCAAATCAACATCACTAGCCATCAGCGAGATGCAAATGAAAACCACAGTGAGCTATCACCTCATATCTGCCAAAATGGTTATCATTACTCAATCAACAAACAAGTGCTAACAAGAATATGAGGAAAAGGGAACCAGAGTGCACTGTTAGTGGGAATGCAGGCTGGGACAGCCACTTTAGAAAACAGTACTGAATTTCCTCAAAAAACTAAAATAGAACTGCCTTTGACCCAGTGATTCCACTGGTTCACACCAAAGAATCCCAAAACTCCCATGTTCATTGCAGCACTATTAACTATAGCCAAAATTTGGAAGCAGTCTAGGTGCCCATCAGTAGATGTGTGGATGAAAAAGCTGTGGTACATGTACACAGTGATGTAATATGCAACAGAAAGAAAAAGGGAGTTCCTGCCTTTTGCGACAGCATGGATGGAACTGGGGACTATTATGCTAAGTGAAATGAGCCAGTTGGTGAAACACAAATACCATATAATCTCACTTATAAGAGGACTCTAATGAAGAAAATAAACTATTGAGTGAAATAGAACCAGAGGCATTGAATCATGGAACAGACTGACAGCTGTAAGAGGGGAGGAAGGAAGTGGGGAATGACTGGAAGAAGGTGGAGGGATTAGTCAAAGAACATACATGAAAAACCCATGAACATGGACAACAGTGTGGGGATTGACTATGGAAACAGGGATCAGGGGGGCTGAGTGGCCGGGGCAAAGAGGGAAAATTGGGACAACTGTAATAGCATAAACAATAATGTATTTAAAAAATAAAGAGCATATGTGTTACAAAGCATGTGGCACTTTTACTGTCTTATTTTCCTGTTTAATGATGCATTGAAAAAATAATAAAGTATAAACCTCTTTGCTCTTCAAGTTCCTTCAGTTAATACAGTCAATTTTAAAAGGTAATGTGTACTTTGCTATTTGTTTTTCTAATAGTCCTAGTGGATTTTATTACTTTTCAATACAAATCTAAAGAAGAAACCGTTCTTCTGCCTCTTTTAACTGAAAGAATGCAATGAGTCTGGAAAATTTTTGTATCTACTGCTTTTAGGTCTCAGTCACTTTTTGTTACATTATGGGGGGTCATGGGTTCAATAGTATGGCATAGCAGTTCAAGAGGACATTAGAAATACTCTTCTATGCTTTCAACAGGCATGTATTACACATATTAACCACCTAATATACATCAGGCACTGTTTTAAGTACAGAAGACAGTGAGCTGTATGCATAAGGAGCCTCATAAAACTGATGGTTCTGGGTGATGGTTGTTCTATATTTTAGTTGTAATTTTGTCCTGGTTGTGTGAAAGGCAAGCCATGTCTGCCTATGCTGCTATCTTGACTGGAAGTCTCTATTTTTTAAATTAATTCTAAATATTTTTATTATAGTTGACTTATATTAGTTTCAGGTATACAACATAATGATTAGACACTTATATAACTTATGAAGTGATAAACTCCTAATTATAGTACCCATCTGACACCATTCAGTTACTACCATATAATTGTCTATATCCCCCTGTGCTGTACTTTACATCTGTGTGACTGTTTTTATAAATGTTCATTGTATCACTATTTACAATAGAATTTGCCTTCTTGCTGAGCTTTACTCTATTGAGCTTCTCCCTCAAATTATAATAATAATATTAATAATGATAAGAGACATCAAGGAAAGCTGAGTAACTCATTTTTTAGCATTTAAACAAATGAAGTTGGAAGAAATTAGATTCTGGATTATTGGAAATGTCAAATAAAATGAGATTTTTTCATTATGTATTAAAGGTTTAGCTGACCAGTAGATTTAGAGTTTGTTAGACGAGCTATAATCCTCAGTATAGTTTGCAGACATAGTAGTTTTCCTGGCAACTCAGTAAAATAGATGGGTGACTTCAGCTCTGGTATTTTTATTATAGCTCTTATCTCTCTAAATTATGATTAGTCATATGCATGCTTGTCTCCAATGATAGATTTTAAGGACCTTAAAAACAAATTCCATAGTTTGCCTTTTGTCTCAAAAACCATGAATTTGGATTCAATTACTATGTGTTAATTGAATAAGCTGGGTTATAGTAGTGTGTCAACATAACACTGCTAGAAAAATAGGGCTGCTGGTTGTAAATTTTCAGGATACTAAATCTAAACCTTAATTGATAAGGGAACCAATTTTTGAAGGGTCTTTTAAGCCTATGGATATGTTTTTCTGTGTGTGTGGTAAAATATGCACAACAAAGTTACCACTTTACCCATTTTCAAGTGTCAGTTCAGCGGCATTACGGACATGCACATCGTTGTGCAACCATGACCACCAGTCCATCTGCAGAAATTTTCCCATCTCCCCAAACTGAAACTGTAGAAAGGGTTTCAACGCCATGCTGGACTAGCACACAATTTAACACCCATCTCAGTGGCCTAAGTCCCATGGGACAAACACTTGATCCAGTGGTGTGATTCCTCCGCAACTGCGGAGGTTGTCACGGGGACGCCTCAATATGTGAAACTAAGAGAAGAGAATGCGGGGATGGGAAAACATCCCCATTCATCCCCATTCTGGGGAGAATGGCACCAGCCCTTCCTCTGACAGTCCCCACGGGAGGACTCTGTGCCTGCTTCCTTCTTGCGTCATGGGGAGCCACTGCACCCTTTCACAAGTCTCAGTTTTCCTCCAGATAGATAAAGGTAAAGAAGGAAAGAGTTGCAT
Source organism: Artibeus jamaicensis (assembly GCF_021234435.1). Classification (NCBI taxonomy): domain Eukaryota; kingdom Metazoa; phylum Chordata; class Mammalia; order Chiroptera; family Phyllostomidae; genus Artibeus; species Artibeus jamaicensis. The sequence goes on from NW_026522025.1 coordinate 11,267,211, forward strand.
TGTCACTAACTTAAGACTAACTTAACACTTACTTAAAACTTCAACATAACTAAGCCTTGCGGGGAGAATCATGGTTGCATTTTTCCCCTAACATTATTTAGACCCAATGTCCCAGGCATTTTTAGGTAACATTTGTTTTAAGGTCATGACCTAATTTTACAAAGAAGAAATGAACAGGTTGTAGAGGTTCAGCGACTGGTCCAAGGAACCAGTGCTGTTAAATGCATTGGCAAGGGATTTGAACTGAATTCTGATCCTTTTGCACTGCTCTTCCTAGTTTTTTGCCCACTATAATGAATCATATTAATGTGTTCAATACTTGTGTTTTTGTATATTTGCTTATAAAATATGTATTGTGTGTTTTTGTGCTTTAATCTTATTTGCGTGAGTGGTATTGACACCACTCTGTTTTTCCTCCTTTTCATTTAGCTCTGTTTTAAAGTCTGTTTTTACTACTTACAATGAATTGTTTCTAATTGTTGCTAGTACACTGTGATGCCCATTCACCACATTTCACCTGTTCTCTCTCCCAATGACGGACATCCAGATTATTGCCAACTCAAATAACATTGTAATGAATACCAGCCTGTTGTCCTCTTGAGACCTGTGGAAGAACTCATTAGGATATATAGACCCAAGAGTGAATTTGCCAGTGTATAGAGTATGTGTATGCTTAGCTTGGTTAAGTATTACCACACTACTCTGCAGAATGGCCACACAACTCAACACTCGCACCCACCGTGTGTGAGGATTCCTCTGTCCTCATATCTCCACTGAGGCTTAATGATGCAGTTTTTAGATGTTTGCCAGTCTAGTAGTGTAAACTGATATCTTATTTTAATTTACATTTCCATAATTACCAATGAATTTGAGTGTCTCTTCACATGTCTGTTAGCCTTTTGAGTTTTATATCTTTTAACCAGATTTCTATTGGAGTTGCTATTTTTTTCTGCTTAATTTATAGAAGTTCTTTGCATATTAATTAATTCCCTGTTGGTTTTAAGCACTGTAAGTATCTTTTCCAGTATATTTTTATTTGTGAATATAAATTCAGAAAGTACTTTCTGTTCCAATTTGCCTACAGTTTGGCATTTTTGAAAAATCTTAAATAGATGTATCTTCTCAGAATAATTTTCTTTATCTATTAATAAGATCTTTCTGTTCTTCTAGTTTAGTTTATGAATGTGATTTTCCTAGAAAAATTCCCTGATGGTTAACCATCCTTGCATTCTTGGGATACACCCTTCTTTCAATGTATTGTTATATTGAATCATATGAAGATGCTTTTCTCATGTCAGAAAATGGTCAAGTACTACCCTGGCTGGATTAGCTCAGTGGATTGAACATGGGCCTGTGGACCAAAGGATCATGGTTTGATTCCCAGTCAGGGCATATGCCTGGGTTGCAGGCCAGTTCCCAGCAGAGGATGCATGAGAGGCAACCATACATTGATATTTGTCTCCCTTTCTCCTTCCCTTCCCCTCTAAAGATAAATAAATAAAATCTTAAAAAAAAAAGAAAATGGTCAAGTATTTGCCTACATCATAGAGGTCAAACTAAATATTTTTAATATACTCTTAATTAAATTATCTTTTTTAAAAAATTATATCCCTGATTATAAATAAGACTATAATTTTCTTGATGTGTCTTTATTTTGGAATCAGAATCAGGATTAAACCAGCCTCCAAAAACTGGGTGGATAAGTTTTTGTACATTTTCCATGTTCTGGAACAGCATATGGAGGATAAAATTTGTTGTAACTTGAAATCTGATAGAATTCAAATGTAAAACTATCTAGGACTGAGGTATTTTTTAAAGGAAGTATCATTGATGATCATTTCAGTTTCTTTAATATTTACTAGTCTAATGCAGTTTTACATGTCTTGTATTAAATATGGCATTTTAAATTTTTAAAGAAATTTATCTATGTTATCAATAAAGTATGGCAACATTTTGTCTGTTGGTATATTATATTATTCATAATAATGTTATTTTAAAATCTGTCTGCAGTTATTCCCCATTCTTCTAATTTATTTGTACCATCTAGATTTTCCTTGATCATTTTTTGCAGAGTGTCTTATTAATGTTTTCAAAGGAGTATATTTTACTTTCATTGATTTTTTTTATTATAACATTTTTGTTTTGTTTTACTTGGTTTGGAGGTGATGTTGTGTTTCATTGACAGATGAAACAAGTGAATTTTGTTTCATCTGTTAGTATTTTTGCTTTTGCATTTGCTAGGTATTTTGTTGCACGGGACCAACACAAGTGAATCATAGGCAGCCAAATCCTAAAATATAAAATAGGGAATTTAGACCAAAAAATAAGGTAGCAAGGTGACACAGAAGATTGAATGAAAGAATTATAGAATGCCTGGAAGCCATGAACCACTGAGTTCTTTAACATGTGTTTTAGTTCATTTTTTCAGCATCTATGCAGTGGGTAATCCAATGCCCATCTCCCAGAAGAATTCCATAGAGATAAAATAGTGTGCTAGTTATTGGATATGGAATAAGTGGTAGATTTTCAGAATGAATTCCAAGCTGACGGCTAAGCCAACATTCTTAATTCCCCTTGAGTTTTGCTCATGTAGCACTCAATATTGTTTTGTACCCTTTTCAAAAATGTAATTATTTAGAATTAATTGTTGGTTTTCTTTCTCCTGGGCTGCAGATTCATGAGAGCTGGAACCATGTCTGTTTTGTTCGGAATAGCTCAAGGACCAATCACTTTGCTTGGCACATAGCTGGTGCTCACTAAATAGTATTTGTCTCCCCACCCCTCCTTTTTTTGGAGTGGATACAATGAAGCCAGGGTTTCTACCATAGTGTTCTGACCCTCTTATGTGAGAAAATAATGCATGGAAAGTCTAGGCCAGTGTGAACCTGAACAATCAGGGAAAATTTTATGGGTGAGCTAACCTTCTTAGATGGATATAAAATAATTCTTAACTGTAACCTATATAGAAGGCTATCAATGACCTCAAGTACTTCATTCTCAAAGAGGGACCAGTCATTGCAGAGGAATCAGTATGAACAGAAAAATACATCTCTGTAATACAAATTCAGCTGCTCTATTTAATTTTCTTTTTATTTTTTAATAGAAAAAATCAGGCAAAGATATGCAGATTTGCCTGGAGAATTGCACATTATCGAACTTGAAAAGGATAAGAATGGACTTGGACTCAGCCTTGCTGGCAATAAAGACAGGTCACGCATGAGCATATTTGTGGTGGGAATTAACCCAGAAGGACCCACTGCCAAGGATGGACGAATGCGCATTGGAGATGAGCTGTTAGAGGTAAGGAGAAGATGTGTATTTTTTTAAATTTTTCTTTTGTTGAGGTGAGGGGGTGCAGGGGATAGTGTACAATAAAATGAGGTGAGGGGGAGCCCTGACCAGTGTGGCACAACTGGGCATGGTTCCACAAGGGAAAAGGCTGCTGGTTTGATTTCCGGTCAGCATACAGGCCTGGGCTGTGGTTCAGTCCCCAGTCAGGGCAAGTGCAAGAGGCAACCAGTTGGTGTTTCTCACTCACGTCTATGTTTCTCTCCCTCTCTCTCTCCCTCCCTTCTCTTTCTCTAAAAATAAATAAGTAAATAAATAAATTTTAAAAAATACAGTGAGGTGGATAAGAATGTTGACATTATATCTTCTTCATCTATTTCAAATTATTTTTCAAAGCAAAAATAAAAATCATACTGTTCCTTGCAAATGTTATTTTGCTGCTTGAGTAGAAGCTAATCCCTCAGAATAATTTAGGATCCATTAAGGAAAATCTCATGGAAACATGTTAAAAGTATAAGGCTTATTTTTTATATTAATTTTTAAAAATTTCAAAACTCATTTGATTATGTATTAATTTGATATTTTGATATTTAATCAGCATTCTCTGAGTTTTGAATTATTTATATTTGTTGTCATTGTCATTTAGTTTTGGGGGGAAGGTGTTAGAGCCAGTGAAACTATGTGATCTGAGACTCGGGGAATGGTTAGTATCTGTGAAGTTCACGATGAGAGTCAAGGCCATGTGAGTTCCTTATATAGGACCAGCATAGAAATAAAAGAAGCTAAGGAGATGACTGATTCTGTGCTAATTACTCTCTAGATGATTTCATCAATAAATGAAGGGTTATTCTTATTCTCCTAAACTTAAAATTAGTGTTTCTGTTCAGAGTTTATCTTCGTTGGATATTCATTTGCTTGTTGAATTACTTATTCAGCTAATATTTTTTTAGTGTTTCTTAGAACTGGACACAGAAAAATTGATGAGTACATCCAATACATTCAAATAGCTACAGTCTAGGAAGCAACATACATGACAAGATTGTGGTACTACAAAATGAAAAATGTGATAATAATGACAACAGCTAATATGCACTCAGTATCAGATGCAGCAACCTCTTTTATGGGTGCGTTCTTTGACTTATTAACTCTTTGTTAACCAGTGTGCTCTAGGCCCCCTGGATAAACTGCTCCAAACTTGGACATTAAGGGGAGTTACAGAGGCACTGAGTGTCAGACTGCTTATTCAAAACGAGGACTTACTGACTTTGATTTGTAGGATTTCTTCTTCAGATTCTGACTCAGAATACAGTTCTCAGTCATCACAATTTGGCTTGCCTAATAATATATACAGCCAAAGCTGGGTAGACACAACCGTGAGACCATTAGCATCACCTGTCTCTTCCAACCCCAATAGTCTCTCCCATCTATGTTCTGTTTCCACAAAAATGTCACTTCTGGAATTACTTTTTTTCCTTCTTTTTTTTTTTTGTAATATAGTATCATGAAAGTGACCCATATTGGGTAACAGTGACTAGCATAATCATTAAACAAATAAAAATCAAAGATGACATATGTATTAACTAATATAATTCATTGCTTCAAGTTTATGTCCTTTGGCTGATGTTTAGGGACTTCTTCAGAGGTGAGACTGAAGTGATGCTGCTGGTAGTAATGAAAGCAAAAGCCAGTTTACTGAGCTGCTGCCAGCATTCTACCTATGCACTCACATGTTTGTGTTCAGTATTCTAAAGAGCCCTATATGGTAAGTACAGTTATTATCCCCATTTTATGGATAAGAAGACCGCCTAATGGATAAGTAACTTGCCTAATATTACGCAACTAAGTACTAAGTTTCAGCAAGCACCCAGACTTACCAGACTCTAAGACCCGTGCTCTAACCACTTGAAGTATACTGTGATCCCCATGGTACTTTAACCAAAACCCATTTGTTTATATGCATGAGAATTCTGATTTATGATGCTCTGTTCTTTAGGAAATCATGTGTATTTGTCCCTTTGTGTGTTATGGATACCTAGACACAGGTCTTCTGTCTTGCATGGTATATGGAATTGTTCCAAAGGCTATAATTTGGAACATGAACATTCTACTTCTAGTCTCTCTTACTAAGACTGAGGATGGATCCAGACCAACAGGAGCGCTGGTGTTTTATTTCTCTGACATCTTATTAGATACCTGTAACAAATGAGCAATGTCTGCAGAGTAATGAGAGTATTTTACAGTCTATATACAAAAGTCAACACTGTGTAAAGGCTGTGAGTACTGGCTTTAGAGGACCTACTTTAACTTAAATCAATCCTTTCAGTTACCAGTTGCATTTTAGAAGGAGGTTAATAGAGTACCTGGCATATAGCTGACTATTAATTGGATCGTATTTCCTCCCTCACAGACAGAAACTTCAGACACCTGTTTTCTGGGCTAGAGGCTAGAAGAGCTCTCCTGCATAAAAAAAGAATATTAACAAATTGCCGTATCCGATCCCTCCTATTCTTTCCTTTGACTTTCTGAATTTGCACTTTTGTTGCTGTTCAGCAACTTTATTCTTCAGAGATTAAAAAAAAGAAGATTAAACATGTCAATAAATTAATCCCTCTTCACTCCCCTCAATTTCTGTCATTTAAAAAAAAGATAAAATTAGGTTGGAGCACATACTAGTATCACATGTCATTGGCCATTTATTTATTTATCTTCTCTAAACCTGTTACCTTCTTTATCAAATGGAAATTATTTAGTCATCCAGCAAGTATCTTACTGCATGTCTGTCCTTTTGAGGCAATACATGAACAAAGTACTGATTTTACATCAGTGAGCAGAGTCCGTGGTACCTGTTCTCATAGAGCTTGTGATCAAGTGATTGAATAGCAGTGGCCTCAGGGGGTGTGATGAGAACTAATGAGAGAAGATAATGTCAAGTGTTGCCACAGTATCTGGCATGTAGCAATACCTTAATACACGTCAGCTGATGTTTATAAAAGAATATTTTGCATGGACTTGTGTAGTTTGGTTTTTTTTAGATTGTTTATATGAATGCATTTGTCTCCAAAGGGTGTCCCAGAAGGAAGACACCTTCTTATCCTCAGTAGCTCCCTGCAGCATCTCGAACAGCTGAGAGAATGAAAAAATGCCCATCCTGGATTCTTAAGCAGTTATAACCCATCTTCTCATGTGACATTTGGCTCTAGGTCAGGGATGACATGGGGAAAAAATTCCTGTGGGAAACATTCCCCTGGTTTCTTTTTATAGCTGAGAAAAAATTTCGGTCATTTCTCTGTGACATGTCAGGAATTTGTGTATAGCATGGTATTCAACTCACTGTGCTTCTGAACTGAGAATAAGAAATTGGTTCCATGATGAGTGCCAGGAAAGGTAAAGCCAGTGTTGCCATAGCTGTTCTTCGGCTATTGTGGTGTGTTAGGCTAAGGACGCCACGTTATGTGGGAGGCATGTACTGTGAGTGTTTAGATCATACTTCTGGATCCCCAGGTCAGAGCACATCTGTGTATTTGCTTATCCACCCACACTCCTTTCATTTTTGTGGTTTCTCTCTTCAACTGAAGCAAAGTTCTCCCTGTCTTGATTATTTTTACAGCTCCACCATTTGCTCATATTACTTCTCATTATTGTTTTGTTGTTACTTTGCTCACAGCCTTTTTATTTACAGTTGATCTGTTGTAAGCCCTAAGCTGAGGCTAATTATAGGAGGGCGAAGAGACTGGTTGAACATGCATTGTGGCTTCTGTGAGGTCAGGCACTCCGCTTCTTATTAGAGCTCTGTCAGTGACTGATGTCTGGCAGGAGAGTCAGCATCAGTTTGGTTGCTGTGGGACTACACTGTTACAGTAGAATAGCAGCCCCCAAGTTCTGTTGGTCGATGGCCCAGTTCATGCATTAAAGAAATCTTACATTAAGCCCCCAGAAGACAATTGATTAAATCTCAGCTTCTTTGCTGTTTACTTGGATGCTCGTGGTAGGAGATGGGGTGGGGGATGGGTAACCAGGAATTAGACTTGCACTAGAGCAGGGGTCCCCAACCCCAGGCCATGGACCAGTGCCCATCAACAGCCTGAGCTCTGCCTCCTGCCTCCTCTCCCCAGTCCACAGTAGGTGAGCCAGTGTAGTTCACCTGAGTCCCCCACCCCCACCCCAGTCTTCCACATAGCCAGTCCGTGGTAGCAAAAAGGCTGGGGACCACTGTGCTGGAGTATTGGCTTTCCCTGAGCAAATAGTCCCAGAAAACGCCCAGGCCTGGGCATGGTGCTGTCATATGAATGTAGGATTTATTTATACTCTTTCTTACAATACGTGAGTGGTCAGAGAGAGCTGATAGTGAGGTGCCAGAAATTGGAGTGATTTGTCAGGTTATAGAACAGCCAGAAGCCACTGTGTGGGTGACACAGGAAGTGCACAATCAACTGGGCTGGCAGGTAGGGCTGTGTCTTGTCTTCTCCCCGCCCACCCCAATCCCCACCCCCCGAAGTCCTTCAAGATAGAGCAGGGGTGTCAAATTCATTTTCATGGGGGCTGTGCACGTCAGCCTTGCAGTTGCCTTTAAAGGGCCGAATATAGTTTTAGGACTGCGTAAATGTAACTCTTCCTTAACTAGGGGCAAGGAGCTGGTGCTGCTGCCTAGAAACAAGATGCTGGGCAGATAAAACAAGGTGAAGGGCTGGATTCTGCCCGTGGACCTGGTGTTTGCCACCTGTGAGACGGAGGAAGTACATTCCCTTTGAAACATTTACCTGCAGGATAGCCCAAACTAAATATTGTTATTTTGCATGTGAATGAAAAGCATGAATATTTCCCATATTTCCCAAGGATAAAGACATACCACTACAGGTAACCCCAGGTCTTGTCTAATAGTATTTATTTAATAAAAGAAAAAAAAACTGGATGTTGAATGACAGACCCAGGCACCTGGAGCTGCTTTCCGACAAAACTCCTTCCAGCCCTTACTGCCCCACTGGACCCAACAGGGGGGTCTTCCACTCTCTGCTCCTTGCCAGTGGGTCACTTTTGAAATCTTTTGGAACACTTAGATGTGGTTTAGAAGCATACATAGTACAGTGGTTAAGTAAATCACTAGCTTTTGTGCATCCATAGGTAAGATTCTAATTTATAGTCAAAAGCTTCTGTCTTAGACTGATCCTTTTAGGTAATTATCATACATGGATTTAATTTTATAAAATGTACCTCTTAATGCAATAATTTTGCCCTAAGAGACTTTATGTAATAAAATATCCCTTTGTAGAAACACTAGTTTGTGGAGCAGAAAGTAAAGAAAGGATTTCAAAATTGCAAAAAAAAAAATTTCTTTCTTACAAGTTTATTAACACGGGTAGGGTTATATTAGCTAAAAGTGCAAAAATAAATTGACCAACTCATTTTCTGTGTGGCAGTGGTTTAGTGAGTGTTACAACATATCAAAATTTACATGTTAAACATGTGATTGACATGTCCATGACAGCTCAGTAAAGCAGTTAAAAAAATTGATTGATGAAACCTGACTCAAATAAATACTGTAAGCAGGTCTTGAATGTGATCTTCCCATATGTAAAGCTAGAGCCACCCCACTTGGTGACTCTTAAAAATTGTCTACAGCCTAATTCACAACTTGGAAAGCCCGTAGAAGAATGTGGTGCTGGCTCATTGGTGAGCCCCATACGCAAAACAGTGGGAAACCTCTGCCGTGTGTGCAGCACTTTTCCTTGCTTCGAAGTGCAGTCCCCCCACGCCCATCATCACTGCATTATAACCCACAGCTTTCCGCGTCTTGCTAAATCATCTTCCCTAAGTAATGCATTGCGTAGTATCTTATTTGAGTTATAAAAAAATGTGCTTACTAAGAGAACATTTGGGAGTAGGGGAGCTGTGCTGGTAAGTGAGCTAACATTGCATACTTATTATTAATTACAAGGCAGTGCTGAATTTTTTAAATGCATTCCCTCTGTTAATTTTTACAGCAACCCAGTGAAAGTTGGTGTTATTTTAATCCCTGCATTACAAAAAACAAAACTGAGACACCAGGGGCAGAATCAAGATGTGAACACTAGCTTTTCTAACTGTAAGGGTTTTGTTCTTAAGTTATTTAGTTCTGGATTAATAGTGATTCTAAAAGGTAGTAAGTGAATTTCTCATCATTTTGTAATTTGGGCAAATCTAGATTAATGTGGTTAAATCCAGGGCTAGTTTAAAATATCTTAAATAATTTCTCATAATGCAATACCATGTTACTCTTTTTATCTTCTTAAAATTTGATACCACTTTGAATTCAGTGAAATTATACCTATCTCTCAAGGACCAGAGAAGAAAAATAATCTTTTTTGGAGGTTGTTCTTATCCAGTTTGAGAGCTCCTCTGAACTTCATAATTTAATAGTTTCCTAGCCTCAATGTATTATAGACCTAAGGTCGTATTTTCAGGCTGCAGGAAATATTATGGAAAACCTAGCTTATATTGGGAGCCCTCATTCTTCTCTGAGTTTCCTGCAGTGAAGTCTTTGACCTCTGTTTCTGCTATTTTTGTTTCTGCCTCTGGCTTGTTGGGGGGATCAAGTTTTGAATTATTTAGTCACATTTCATTGTCTTCATGCTGCTGAAATATTTAAGCTAAAGACCTATATTCTCACTGATCCTTTGGAGGAATAGCAATCATTTAATTTTTATTATAGCCATCCTCATTATTGCTCTACAAAAGCTTTATGTGAGATTTCTCCAGCGAGCCACATTATCTGAAATCATGAAGAGAAAGTGCCTTGAGAGCAGAAAGTAAAAAGGAGGATAATTGAAGGAACTCAGATTACTGTGGAAAGAATATAAAAAATAGGGTTAGGAGTGTATGCTGGGGAAGAAACTGACCATTCGAGAGGAATAAAGAGATTTCAGTGGTGCCTCTGGAGACTGCCCTCTCTTTTCTGCAGTTTTTCCTCAGGTTTTACGTGACTGATGTTGGGATGGTTCTCTGGCCTCCGTTGCCTCCCTTCTCCTTCCCATTCTACTCCAGGCTATTGTGACCATACTTGAGATGCATTCTGGAAAGATATGCTCTTATATTATTAAAAAGGGTTTCCTTATATCAGCTTCAATGTCTAATTTATTTTTATATTTTGCTTTATTTGTACAAGAGGAAGTTAGAGTCACTTATGTCACTGTTCAATCTCAGGGCACAAAGTATGAAAGGAAATTGTTAAGAAAATTATTTTTTTAAGATTGTATTTATTTATTTTTAGAGAGAGGGGAGGGAAGGGAGAGAAACATCAGTGTGTGGTTGCCTCTCACACAACCCCTACTGGGGACCTGGCCCTCAACCCAGGCATGTGCCCTGACTGGGGATCGAACCCCTGACCCTTTGGTTCACAGGCAGACCTACTGAGCTGCACCATCCAGGGCTCTTTCTCATTATTTTTAAGTCAGGAAAATTATGTATTACACGTCAACCCCAACCCTCCCCCACAAATTCCTAAAGTATAACTGAAGTAAATTAAAGTAATTGTATATAGGTAACACATAATCATGGCAGGATGAAGGTGCCTCGTATCACTCCAGAATCGCCAAGTGCTGTGATTGCTAACACACAGCTTTGTACGCGATGGTTTCCATGAGCTCCACCAGCATCCGAGCTGCTCGGTCCCCTCATGGATACTGAGTGTGTGGTTCTCTCAGTGACTCCACACTTGGACTGTAGCTCAGGACTTTCCCCCACAGTATTATGTGTATCATGTTTCACTTTGTACTGGGAATGTAGATATAAATTTTTTTAGTATACACATTTACTGGAAAATACTGAATTGTAAGGATATATGTATTCTATGAAGTTTAAGTATTGAAAATCAAAAGGTGTCCTACCAGAAAAACTCTACTGGGGAAGTATTTCTTTTCTTGCTTTAAAAATAAAACTCTTATGATGATATTTTGAACACCTACAAAGTAAACAGATAATATAATGAAATTGTTTTACATAGACATATAGGTCAGCAATTACGAACACTCTGCCATTTGTGTATTACTTACAATATATCTCCATATGCCCATCCCTACTCAGTTGTTATTTTTGTAGTCTGTGTGTGTGGTAAAAGGTACATAAATGAAATGCGCACATATTATCTGTACAATTTTGACAGCTGGATACACTTATATAACCCCGACATCTATCATCTCCATCTCCCCAGAATCTTTCCCACTGGAAACTCCCACCCCCATCCTGGGAGGCAGCCACTGCATTGATTTTTTTTTTACCTTTAATTCATTTTTTCTGTTCCAGAACTTCATGTAAATGGGATCGTACAGGGTGTATGATCAGCTTCTTTCTCTCAGCATGTCTGTGTTTCATCTATGTTGTTGTATGTGAGTAGTTTGTTCCTTTTTGTTGCTGAATCATGTTCCATTGCATAATTATACCACGATTTGTTGATTAGTTTACCTATGGATGGACACTTGAATTTTTCCCAAAGCTTTTGACTATAGTGAATAAAGCTCCTATGAACATTTGTGTGACAGGTCTTTTTGAGGACAAATATTTTCTTTTCTCTGGGGTAACTAGTAATGGCAAAATACTGGAACGCAGGGTAGTTATGTGCTTAACTTACAAGGAATCAGCCGGCTCTTTTTCTTAAGTGGTCAAAACATTAAGCATTCCCAGCAGCAGTGTGTGATCATTTGGGTTATTCCGCATCCATAGCTGGTGCGTATGTAGTGGTTCCTTGTAGTTTTAATTTGCATTTCCCTAATGACTGATTATGTGGAATATTCTTGTGTTTAGCAGCCATTCAGATATAGCCTTTTGTCTATTTAGGTCTTTTCTCCATTTTAATTAGATTGTCTTTTTATAATTTAATTGAATACAGCAGTTATTTGTATATTCTGGATACGAGCTCTTTATCTGATACATGATTTATGGATCTTTCTTCTCAATCTGGCTTGTCTATTTTTTTCTTAATGGTATCTTTTTATGTATAGAAGTTCTTAGCTTTGATGAAATCTTATTTATTTATTTCTTTTATAGTTATTATTCTAGCTGAGAATCTTTGCCTACCTACAGGTTGCAACAATATTGTCCTATAGTTTTTTAAAAATTCTATAGCTTTAGCTTTTATGTTTATTTCTATGATCCATCTTGAATTAATGTTTGTGTGTGGTGTGAGGTAGGGGTTGAGGGTTATTTATACATGTGGGTATCCAGTTGTTCCAGCACCATTTGTGGAAAAGACTTTTCTTTCCTATTGAATTTATTTCACCTTTTCAGATGTTAAAGGACCATATAACAGGGCATCTCTTTTTGGACTCTCAGTTCTCTAATATTGATCTTATTATTTACGCCGTTACCAAACTGCCTCAATTACCCAAGCTGTAGAGCAAGGCTTGAATTCAGGTTGTGCTAAGTTATTTTGTTCTTGTTTTTCAAAATTGTTTTGACTATTCTAGGTCTTTTGAATCTTTATATGACTCTTAGAACCCACTTGTAAGTTTCTGTTTTTTTAAAAATGCCTGTTGGGATTTTGACTGAGATTGTAGTGAATAACTTAATTAAGGGAGGCTAGACATCTTAACAATATTGAGTGTTCCAATTTATGATTGTGATGTCTCTACATTTAATTATTTATCTGTAGTGTTTTATAATTTTCAGTGTAGAACTTCTGCATTTAAGTGCATTCCTGTGTATTTTATGTTTTAATTGTGAGTAGAATTTTTATTTTCACATATTTATATATTGCCCTTGTATCCATGCTAAAATTATAATTATAGCACTATAATCCTACACTCATGCTAACCTTTTTATGTAATAGTTCTTTTGTCGATTCCTTAGCATTTTCTATAGATAAGCAATAATTCTATCTGTGTACAGGGAGTTTTATTTTTTCCTTTTCAATCTTTATGACCTTATTTCTCCTCCTCCTCCTCTTCCTTCTTCTTTCCCCCCTCCACTCTCTCCCTCTCTCTTTTGCCCTCCCCCCTCAATCTCAAAGGGGCAGCATTTAGTGTTAGATAATTAAATATATATAGATCTTAGTCGAAGGACTTTCATAGATGTCTTTTATCAAACATGGGAAGTTCCCTTTCATTTCTAATTTGATGAGATTTTTTAAATTACGATTAGGCATAGTGTTTTGTTCAAATAATTTTTCTGTGCCTAGGTTATCCATATGTTTTAAAATGAAATTTAAATATAACACAAAGGACACTGACTTTTGGGATAGTCAAAACTCCTTATCATAATATTCAAAGTTCTTCAAAAGTTATCCTTAACCTACCTTTCCAGCTTACACTTTGGCCAATGTCTTAACTCCTAGCATGTACTGATGTTTTTGAAAGAAAGAATTTTAGATCAGGTCTCCTGGATTCCATTTATTTATATGACTAACAATACCATTAATAAAATTAGGCTGTAATGTCTCAGCCTCCGAGGAAAACCTGATTCCCCTGCAACATTAAAGAGCTGTTAAGAGGTAGATATTCCTACCTCCAGTTACTTACCCCTTCCTATGCCCTTATAGGTACCAGGAAATTATCTACAAGCACCTACTTCATTTGGTCAGTGAACCAACCTATAGCAATTGGAACAAATTCCACAAAAAAAAAACCACTAAAAATCAGAGCAACTCATAAACCTATTTATCTTTGCTCACTTCCTTGAAGTCAATATTTTTCAAAATTATCAGCATTTAGGAGTCAAAAGAATATCTTAATATTTTCCCAATATATCAAATTTAGAAAGATGTGAGCCACAGATTACTATTCCTTTGCCTTTAGAAGGTATTTCAATTTAATTAGTTTTGCTAGAGAGAAAATAAATCTTTCATGCTTAAGCTTTTTAAGTGAATGCATTCCTTTGGGAACATTGTACTGCACAAGAAATAGATTAAATTGAAGTTGCAGAGGACCTCATTTCAGCACTGTATCCATTAAACTTGGTTCTTAAAACCTGCTCCTTTGCCCAAAGTATTAAGATATTGGAGCTTGATGTATATTATTTTGTCTTTCTGAGAAAAAAAATTAATGTGATAATTTAATCAGAAATATTTTTCATTCTAGTGAAATTGTGTTTTCATGTAAGTTTTAGTCATCTTCCCTTTTTTTCTCCCTGGCCTGGGTGCTCCTTACTTCCCTTCAGTTTTCCCGTCTGTAAATCTGAAGCAGTAGTTTGGAAAGTGAGGATCATTCTTTGTGAGGACTGGTGCCCAAGGTTTTTGGAAAGGGAAAATATTCAGCAAGTACACAAGGTTTTCTTTGAACATCAAGTGGTTACCTCTATTCTCTGTTAGTTTATCCCTCACCCACCACAAATGTTACACTGAAGTAACTGTAGTTCCTGGAAAGAATATAATAACTGCATATAATACCTGCATTGCTTTGCATATGCTTTTCCTCAGTCCTTGTTCCCTTCCTGCTACTTACTCCCCCCTGTGCCTGCTAAGCTCTTGACACCTCCTCAAGATCCACCCACACATCTCGAAGAACAGATCACTTCTTGCTTTATGCCTACATCCATCATATGGCATAAAGCAAGAGGTTGGGTCATTTATTAGAGTCCCAGATACTTCAGGGCAGAGACCGTATCTGACTGAATAAAGTAATTCCTACAAAGTGACTTTCAGAGAATCCGGTATTTAAAACATACTAGTACTCAATACAGGGTAGCTGTGGTGATGAAGGTGACGTAAATTCCTGTATCCTCATCACTTACGCAAAGGCTGTTGGATAAGAGAGTAAACGGATGGATAGAACACGTAACTGTACTTTCACTGGGCTGTTTCTTGGTCTGGGTTTCTATTGTATTTTCTGAAGCTCGGTTAATTGGATTGAAAATTGCATGGAATTTAAAATGTGTTATTCTATGGGTTTTTTTCCCCAACCCCAGATAAATACCCTTAGAAATGGTTTTAATCAATAACAGGAAACGCTTTTGGACTCAAACAGATTTGGCTATAAGTACTAGTCCTAAATATGTTATATCAGTCAAATTCCTTGAAGTCACTAAGCCTCAATTTCTCCATTTGTATAGTGAGGTAACAATGCCTTTCTCTGCTGATTTGTGTGAGACTGCAGTGTAATAATGTATTTAAGATGTGTGTGTGTGCATGAGTAATGTGCGTGCCTTATATATGTTATAAGCATTTATTAAATGATATAAAATATCAATAAAGAAAAACAAATTGGAAATCATTTTAGATTACACTAGAGATACCATCATTGTTGTCATTCAGTAGAGATACTCACAGAGGCTTCTTTAGACTCAAACAGAAACTTTTTTTTCCACATTTTTTTTATTTAGTTATTTTTCAAGTACAGTTTTTTGTCTATTTCTCCCATCCAAGCCCACCCCCCTGTCCCACGCTCCTCCCTGCCCCCTCCCGCACCCCCCCAGCCCTCCTACCAGTGTCCCTCTCATTTGTTCCCCCAAATCCCTCCCCCCTTCCCCCCTAAATTTTCTTCCCTCTCCCCTCTGGTCACTGTCCACTTGTTCTCTATTTCAGTGTCTTTGTCAAACAGAAACTTTTACGTAAATGAAAATAATGTGAGAAATAGATTACACGATACTTGTCACTTTTCACTCAACAATGTTGTCTGCTTATGACAGTGAATCTCCATCTATATCATCTTCCTTCACCTCCTTTTCATGGCGCAGTTTTCCGTTTACTGATGTATGATGGCAAATATAATGAAGCTTTTGGTTGATGAATGTATGGTTTTTCACTTTTTCTCTATTATAAGTATAACCACAAAAGACATTTTGACCCTAAGTTTTTTAATGTTTTAGGTTAAGTTCTTAGAACTGGAATTGTTAGATTAAAAATTAACCTATAAGATGATTCATCAAGGTATAAACACTTATGATTTGTTATTTTTTCTGCATGTATGATACTCAATAAAAGAGTTTACTATAGAAAAAAATCTATGAATTCTAATGTCTCAAAATGTACATTTAAAAATATATTTTAAAGTGAAGTAAGGAGTACTCTCAGATTTCAATGTCAGCAGTTCTAGTTTTCTGAATTCCAACCCAGTTCTTTAATAATTATTGTTACTGTTCATAATAAATTCCTCCACTTTAATAAAAGTCTGGGCAGAGAGGATGTTGTGGAACATAATATAACATGACATTCAAATGGCAGGCAAATCTGTTGCTTGAAGTAATTTTTAATTTATGTATAATAATATTTTCAGTCTGAGCTTAAGTTAATTAACGTTTATGTCCAATTTGGTAAGTTTGCAAATAATTAATTGAGCTGCTCTCCAGCATAAATTTATATTCATGTTCAGTTGAGCTATGGAAAATTAAGAGTAGTTGAAAGCCTATCTCTTCATGATAGTTTTGAATAATTAACTTTAATGAAACAAATCTCATTAAAAGACCTCAAAAGTAAAAGTTTATGTAGTATAACTGAAGGATTTATATCCATTTACTTTTGTTGAATTTTTGCTGGATTAATTCTACTTCTTCTATGGACTATGAAACATTGCAATTGAGTATCTCATCTCTGGTACCAAGTGTTTACCTCAAATCAGTGTGAGTTTTTTGGTTTGTTTTTGTTGTTGTTCTCTTGTTTTACTACTGTAGCAAGAACCAACCTGTGAGGTGAAAATGAATCACAGTAAAAGCCAATTAGAATATGATGTAAGTTTTACAAATAAAATGTTTTTCATTTGGGGCTACTGTCTTCTGTATCTAGAGGTGCTATAATTTGCTCCTGAATTACATTTCACTGAACTGGAAATTTAGAACTGAGGAAAAGATTACCTAACTTAGCCATGGTAAAATTATCTTTCTGGCACCAGAGGTCATGAAGCTGAGATGAAAGTTAATAACCATGCAGAGGATCTCAGAAAGGCCTGTATGTCAGCAATCAGAAGAGGAAGCTAACCACAGATATGAAAACTAGAATTGTGGGTCTAGGACCTGGAAAGCTCCTTCAGATAGAAAGTTGTCTTCTTCTCCCTCCTCCCTCTCCTTCTCCTCCCTTCTCTCTCCTTCTTCCTCTTTCTTTTCCTTCCTTCCTCCTCTCTCATTCTCCTCCTCCTCCTTCTCCACCCCTCCCTTTTGAATGCTAAGGTAAATTACTGAGTGTCTGAAAGAGCATAAGACTAAGAGATGTACAAATTAATATTTAGAATTAGAGGGAACTGTAGATACTATATCCATGGAGATTTTTTTTTACAAAGAATAGAGATTAGCTCAAGGTAGTTTAACCAATAAGAAAGAATATGTTGTGATGATCTGGGTGTCCCTCCTGGAATCTAAAGATCAGGATGTATGAGGGCTCAGGAAGTGATAGCTTTACCTGCCCGTTCATCCATATGGAAAAATATGGTCATCTCACAGCAGCTCAGAGAAGATGTCGAGGATCATTAACTGTGTCTCAGCCCCAATTTAAATTCCACTCCCCCACCACCACCACAGGGAGAATCTTGATTGTCCCGGCCCATGTCATATGTCACCCGTCTTCAGCCTGGAATGTCCTGACAAGCCAGGCAAACTTGTATGGCCCACCATAATAGACAGTATTTGTGATAGGAAGGTTGGAAGGACCATCCCTTGAAAAGAGAAGTGATTGCATGCTGGCAAAGATCCTCCATCTGATCTGACTTTGATTTAGTGGGAATGAGTGGCATAAAATATGCTTTCCATCATTGTGACTTGATGAACATGGGATAAAGATAATTTATCATCCAAACTAGTATTACTGAACTAAAGGGGTTTGTTCACCTGTATGCATCAAAGCCCAGTCAAACGTAAACAGGAGTTTGCTGGCAAGAAAGTAAAGGTTTATTTTCAAGGAAATGATGCCAAACCTGGAGACACAGGTGAATGTGTGTTCAAAGACATGGCTCCCCAGTGGCTTCCAGGGGTTGGATTACATAGGGGAAAGAAATCATTAATTATGGCATCTAAGGAAGTTAGGGTTGGTCATGACTAGGGCCATGCTCTCTACTGATTGGTCGACACTGGCGGAGAGGGTTGGTTAGTGCATCTGGTCCTGATGTCAGCCCTGGCATCACTCTCTGGTTTCCTGAGAATGTGGTCTATGGGGTCTTCTGCTCTTCTGGGACTGGAGCTGAAACACAGCTGAGGCCTGAATGTTGTCTTTTGTTTGACTGAAACTCTGTGTCTGTGGGTCCATAGACATAAGGCTTTGTTTTTAAGATTCTTTGCTGCTGACCAGAATCTAATTGTCCTAAGCACTTAATGATGTGAACTCTAAGTGTGCCTGAGGATTATAGACTTATAAACTAATAGTTAAAGCACTTTGGGCAAATTGCTCTTGGAGTCCCAGTTTCATTATCTAGTAAAAGTATGTAACATCCCAGTTGTGAGCTTTATTTTTTTATTATATTTTTAAAGAGCACTTCTTTTTATTTTAAGATTTTATTTATTTATCTTCAGAGGAGAAGGGAAGGAGAGAGGGAGAGAAATATCAATGTATGGTTGCCTCTCATGCATCCCCTGCTGGGAACTGGCCTGCAACCCAGGCATGTGCCCTGACTGGGAATCCAACCCCGATCCTTTGGTTCACAGGCCTGCACTCAATCCACACCAGCCAGGGCTGTTGTGAGCTTTAAATGAGATACTGTGCATAAAGAGTTTAGCTGGTGTTTGGCACAGAGTAGGCAGGCAGTCAGTAAATGGTAGCTATTATTAATTAGCGTTAACCTGAAAGACTCCCTGGTGGTGTAGGACGCTTTTTTTTCCGCCTGTGCCATACTTAGAAGGTGTCCTACATCTGTCGTTTAAAGAATAATGCCCTCAGAGAATCGCCACTTCTCAGAAATAGAGTGACAATCTCAAATTAATTATTCAGAAAACACACCATATTTTTTCTAATTACTCACTGAATTTTCTCTGGAGTTTTTCCTTTAGTGGTCAAGAAATATAAAAACTGCTTTTGTAGTTGGAAGCTATATTCTTTTTATTTAAATAGTGAAATTGTTTTATATTAAATAAGATCTAAGAAAACACAAGGGCGCTTCCTCGCTGAGGCTGCTAACTGCCATTTCTGATGTCCGAAAAGAGGTTTTGTCTTGGATTTTTTAATCCAGAGATCTACTTTTTTTTTTCTCTCCCAATTTAGTCCAGTTAAGTCAGGCTTTTCTCTGCCATGGGTCCCTCGTTCAGGTCCCAGTTTCCCACAGCAGAGTTTCTCCAGAGGCCTGTGAGCATTGGCAGAAAGCAGCTGCCTTAGCAGTGAACACCACAGTTGTCGGCCTGGACAACACGTAGACAGCAAGCAAGATGCCGTTGCCAGATCTTCAAGATAAAAGGAGCTGTTGTCCTCTATTGCCAGAGCCTCTGGATATTCAGAAACCAAATCCTGAAGGACATAACTTTAGATTTACTTTTAGGTAAATTAAAATTAATGACCCGCTTTCTTCATTTGGGCTCTAACGTTTCCCTCTTAAAATAATAGTACCATATAATTTATTCTATCAAAATAGAGGATCACAGCTAAAAAACAGGCATATCCATAAACACGAAACAGTTCCAGTTTTTATATGCTCATGTTTTAGCTAATCAAAAAAGAAATCTTTTGTAAACCTCAATCACTTTGAAGGCTAGAGCCCACCTCAGAGAAAGCACGCCAGCAGTTGATTAATGGAAGCGCCCCTTCCGTTCACGGCTGCGTGATTCAGTATGTCCTCACTGGGCGCCGCTCTGTGCAAGCTGTGCGTCTGTGCCTCTGCAAGAGGAGGACCCTGGTTCCTGCCCTCAGGGCTTTCCCTCAGTGCAGTAAAAAGTTGTGTGCTTCACTGATGCTTGCTGCCCAACGAGGACTGACTTGGCGGGCATGGTGTACATGCAGTAAGAAAAATTACCTTAAACTTAGTACCATAAAATTCAAAGACTGGAAGGTTTGCTAGATCAAAGTTTAGGGAAGACTTTCTAAAAGCAGAGGCCAGGCGCAGTGAGGAAGACATTTGCAAATAATTGCCTGAATGCCAGACGTCAAATCAAGCATACTCTGTGAATCATCTCATTTTAAAATTGTGACGTAAAGATCCTTATTTGTAGCTCATTGTAAATAGATTCAAAAATATGGTTAGCAGAAACAGTGACTGTGGAAGACATACTGTTTTGTAACTAGATTTTGCCATTTGAGGCACTTTGAACATTTTCTATACACTAAGTATGCTTTTTCACGTTACTCTTAATGACTACAAGACTTATTTAATCATTTCCCTTATAACCAAGTTAGGAAAAATATACAAATATAAGAACATTTCATTTTACTTTACTTTATTTTCATCACCATTTTTCTCCCCATACCCTCTTCCACCTCCACCTCCCTCCACCCAACCCCCACCCCACACCTGCATTCACCACAGTTTGTGAAGGAAAAAAATTTTTAAGGAAAAAATATAACCATGTAAAAGTAGTAGAAGATAATATATAGTCCTGAGCATGGGCACTTTTTTTTAAAAAAAGATTTTTTTAGAGAAACAAAATTGAGAAGAAGTTACAGAGATTTCCCCTACACCCCCATCTGCACACATCCACAGCTTCTCCTGTTATCAACATCCCCCTCCAGAGTAGTGCGTTTGTTACAACCGCTGAATCTATATGTCTATGTGTCATCTACTTGTCATCATCACCCGAAGTCCCCAGTTTTCATCAGGGTTCATTCTTGGCCTTGTACATTCTGGATGTTTGGGCAATGCATGATGACACATATCTACCATTGCAGTATCATACAGAGGGTGAGCACGGTTTTAAATACATTATGTGAAAAAAGCAGACACTGTAACAGAAAAGATGAGTAGTTTTGAATATATAAAAAGTTTAAAATCTTTTGGGTATCAAGATTACTATAAATAAAATGACAGGCATGTCATTAAATTCTCACAACAGTTTTATGAAGTAGGTGTTTCAACTTAAATAAGAGGAAACTAAGATGCAGAGAAATGACAACTTGCAGATCAGTGGATTTCTGGGAGATTGATGGTCTTGGTGAAGAACAAAAGTTGATGGAATCAGAGACATATTAAGGAAGAATAATTTTAATCTTTGTCAAGTTTAGTCTTTCTAGCAGGATTTGATATGAATTCCAGCTTTACTACTTCAAAGTGATGGACAAGCTTCAGTTAAACAGTTAAAAATATTATATTTTCATTTCATCCTTTGAAGTTTTCATTTCCATACATTTTCTCGTTATAGTCATTATGGCAAAAATGATACCTTTTTCACGTCTGTCTTCAAATGCAAAATTTCAGAGACATCAAAGGCAGGCAAATTAGATGCTAATTACAAAAACAGCATTAAATGCCTTTTTACTATCTCTTATATAATGTACTACTTATACATCTTTCAGGTAGTAGAAATTGTCATGGTCTCAGTTAGTCAGGGACAAGAGAGTATACATCCTTAACTACTTATTAAAGACAGGAGGGAAAAAGCCAAATCTGTGGACTATTGTCAATGGATAAAATAAAAAACTGATTATGGCTATCATCATAGTTTATTAGTGGGGAGATCTAGAATGTAGATGTTTTTAGGTCATATTTGGGTTAATTCCTTCAAGTTCAAAATCCCACTGCATGTTGGATAAAAGCAGATAGCTTATTGATTGTTTACAGCAAAATGTTTCTGTGCAATTGGTCTAAAATTTGACTTAAAATGGGGATATAATATTTATTTTCCCTGGAGTAACAAAACGTATGCTGTGTGATAATACTGACATGTTTAGGGAATCATGTTTAACGGGCCCTCCAGAATGCTCATGAATACCACAGTTTGGTCTGTTTTCTACACTTTTTAAGAATCTGGAAAAGCTGTAGGAAATGAAACACATATCACAACTATTTTTCATCTACTGGCTCTTCAAGTTGAGCAAAAGAGTCAAGGACAGTGTGTTCTATTAACTGCACTCAAAACTGAATTTAAGAGGTTTTAATCGCTGTTGAGAATTAGTCTTTGAATCCATACTACAAAGAATATTAAGATTTTTGGCACTAAGCCCTGGCTGGTGTAGCTCAGTGGATTGAGCGCGGGCCTGCGAACCAGACAATCGCGGTTCGATTCCCAGTCAGGGCACATTCCTGGGTTGCAGGCCAGTTCCCTGCAGGCCAATTCCCAGCAGGGGACACATGAAAGGCAACCATACATTGATGTTTCTCTCGCTCTCTCCTTCCCTTCCCCTCTAAAGATAAATAAATAAAATTAAAAAAAAAAAAAAAAAGATTTTTGGCACTGAATGGTCTTGCATGTAGACTCTTAAAAATAAATGGACTTCATTTTTTAATATATATATAGTTGTAGAATGTATAACTATGTACATATATATTTTATACAAAATATACCTGTTGCACTTTTACAAGTATGTTTTATTTTTCCCCAAACAGATAAATAATCAGATTCTGTATGGAAGAAGTCACCAAAATGCATCTGCCATTATTAAGACTGCCCCGTCCAAGGTCAAGCTGGTTTTCATCAGGTAAGATGGATATGTCATAAAATCTGGGATCTCTTCTGGAGGTGTTATTATTTATGTAAGACTATTTTATCTTTGGTTTATCTAACAAAAATCACTGTATTCTAAAAATGTATTTTCTTTTTGTAATTATAACTGTTAGAAAAATATAGACTGTTTAGAGTATGAGGCTTTCTTGTTATTTATGTTTCACATGATAGTATTGGTACTTGAGGCTATTATGCATCATTCAGTTGTTTAAAAAATTTTCTGCCCTGGCTGGTGTAGCTCAGTGGATTGAGCACAGGCCTGCGAACCACAGTATTGCAGTTCGATTCCCAGTCAGGGCACATGCCTGGGTTGCAGGCCAGTTCCCAGCAGGGGATGCATGAGAGGCAACCATACATTGATATTTCTCTCCCTCTCTCCTTCCCTTCTCCTCTAAAGATAAATAAATAAAATCTATTAAAAAATTTCCCTCCTGGATCCAATTACCCTCTGTATAAATATAATAGCACTTCCTAGCTGCTCCTCCTTCTGTCACCATCATTTTGTATATGTGCTGATTCATTAATGTCTTCATCAAAGAATGGGCAGGAGAACTTGAGGAGCTTCACATTAAGAGTGCCGGTGAGAAATCCAGAGGGAAGGAGATGTGAGCTCTGAGATCTAAAGTCCCGTGGTGGGCTGGGGGCTCCAAGCGGGGCTTGGACCTGCACCTGCAGCTCGCCTGCTAGCTGACTGAGCCCTTTTGGCAAAACTGAATCAGAACTGGAGATCCTCATTGGTGGTAGCCTCTACTGCATCATCAGCAGTGGAATGAGCTTTCATTCTCTGTTATTGAACTGAAATGACAGGTACTGAATTATTATTATTATTATTATTAGGTGACATAACTAACCCTGTATGTTAACTCTTGCTCAGCTTCTTTTCCTTTTGGGCCTTAGTTATTCGTAAAATGGAAATAATAAAACACCTACTTCATTGTGATATTTCAACAATTTGTAATGTTCAGTACTGTGTCTAGCAGAGTAGAGGCTACAAGAGTATTAACTGGTATTTTATGATGGTGATTATTATACTTCCTCTTCTCTTACCTGTCAGTAAAACCTATCCAATCCCAGGGGACTTTTGGGATTATACGGGTAATTTTATTCCCAGATGTGGGCACTAATGAAGGTGATTGAAATATTTCTTTCCACACCATCATTTCAACCTCAGGTCATGTTGCTGCTCTACTCCTAAAGAAATCCTACGTTGCGACTTTTCCTCCCACTCGCTAGCGTTTTCTCGCCTGCCAGTTTTTAACTCTTGTTTCCAGAAGAAGAAACCTTCCTTCTTCTTGTGCATCTTTGTGTGTTAAAATGACCTACTCTGGCTTACTCACCTGGACATACTCTGGTAGTAACAGATCTCTCTGAGTTGCTTTGCCCTCCGAATGCCAGAGCTTACAAAATTAGAAGGCGAAGAGATCACTAGACTTGAGGAAAGGTCCGCCACTCAAGAGTGTAGAATGATGGGAATATTGCAGGGAATAGTTTTGAAGGGTATGATTGTCTAGCCACTGTGTTGGACACCTGAGACCAATACAAAGTAATGTTGAAGGTGAACTTTAATTGAAAAATAAAGATCACAGCTATGGGGGGCAGTTGGCAGTGGAGGGACTGAGCAAAAATGAAAAAGGACTCATGGACATGGACAGCAGCTTGGTAATTGCAGGGGAAGAGGTGTATAAAAAGGATTAATGGTAATAGAAAATATATAATAAAAATGCCCTTTACTAATAAAAGAAAAGAAGAAAAAGGGAAAAAATTTAAGTTAAAAAACAAAGAGTTTAGGATGTCCATTGAGAGAAGTCCATACAAGTAAAGAGTTCAAACCACTTAGCCATGAAAACTTTGTGTAAAGTCATGATATTACATGAGAAGACTCATGTTGCACTCAGTGGGATCTGCACTTAAGTGCTCGGCACCGGGTGGGTGGCACGGTGCTGCTGTTAGTGTTACTGTTACCCACTCAGCACGTGTGGGGCCTTTATTACCCATAATGGCCATCCTGTTTTAAAGAGCACAAAAAGAAAGTTGAATAGGATCCAAAGGAAATCATTTAATGCATTTAAGTATTGAGGAATAGAACCCACCTCCTTCAAGAAAGAAAGGTTAAATGACTTGAGTTGTTTAGAATACAAAAGAGAAAGCTGAGTAGAATTTTATACTGGTAATAACAGCCCATTAATTTAGTGCCTGGCTATTTCAGTTTTGATTATTCAGAAGGGATCTGAGTGAAGGAAAGAATTTATTCAGTAAATTAATGATGTAGCATAATTGAAGATGCTGCTGAATACTTATTTACTGGAAGTGATTTTAAGCAATTTAGGAGTATCAGTGTACACTCAAAGTACATAATGTAATTATAGATGTTTCTTACATGATCATTAAATTATAATGCCCACACATAGTAGGCATTCAAAAAGCTCTATTGAATGACTTTTTTTTCAGTTTCTATGGAACAATTCTACATTATTTATTCTCCAAAGACAATAATCACAGTAAATTAGTTTGACTTACTTTGTGGATTTAAAAATACAGATAGAAAAAAATAAAAATAAAAATACACAGTGTCATTATTTTACATAATTACTCATACTTTAGTTCCTTTCTCCACTGCTTTCCCAAATAATATAAGTTAGAAAGATTTTCTATATCTACTTTTATAGAGAGAAAAATGTAGTTGTAATTCTAACCTATTGTCATATCCACTTTTAGACTGTTAAGGAAAATGAGTTTAAATGGACTTGAGATATGTATGCACTGCTGACAACCTTTTGTTTGATTCAATAGATAGATCTTGTAATTTGTGTGCCAACATTTTATTAATTAATGCTTCAGTTTCTATAAAAGAAGGAACTATTTATTTGCCTGAGAACTCTTAACTAAAGTGATGAATTCTTTTCTAAAGCAAGACTGAACTATAAGGCTTTAAAAGTAATTAAAAGAACAAATCCTAAATTCACCTTACTGAGTTTGAAACTGGGTTTTTTTATTTGGGCTGTGTGAGCATGGTCAGTTTCATGATCTGTAAAATGGGGATGCTATAGCTATCTCATAAATCGTCTAATATTTTAATACATGTGACTTGTCTGGCAATTTGGGCCCAACAATGTTCACTGCTATAGTGATGATGATGGTGGTGATGATGAGGAGGAGGAGGGCAGGCAAAGGTAGGAAGAGTGGGAGAAGGGAGATAAAAGAAGTCTTAGAGAAGGAAAGAGGAAGACTAAAAACAATTACTCCTTCTTACATATTTTGTCTAATTCCAGAATCTTGAATTTTTTTAAAGATTTTATTTATCTATCTTTAGAGGGGAAGGGAAGGAGAGAAGGAGAGAAACATCAATGTATGGCTGCCTTTCGTGCATCCCCTGCTGGGAACTGGCCTGCAGGGAACCCGCCCGCAACCCCAGCATGTGCCCTGACTGGGAATTGAACTGCGATTGTCTTGTTCACAGGCCCGTGCTCAATCCACTGAGCTACACCAGCCAGGGCTCAGAATCTTGAATATTTTTTTAATGTTTTATTGTTTATGCCATTACAGTTTTCAGTTTTCCTCCCTTTGCCTCCCTCCACCCAGCTGGCCCCCCACTTCCATAGTCAATCCCCACACCAATCAGGGAATAGAATATTGAATATTTTTTAAAGTAAAGCATATTTACAGTTTAAAACTGCTTTAATTATCATCATAATGATTAATCACTGTAAGAGAAGGCTACAGACATTATGTCAAACCATTTCTGATAAATGGTGGAATAGGAGACATGGGCAAAACCTGCCTAAAGCACCTCTTTTAGTTCTCTGTCAGCTGCTGCTGCTCCTGCAGCACCTCCTCCTCCTGTTTGTCCGTGATGCCCCCATAGTTTAACAAGAAGTAGACAACACTGTTTAATTGAGGAATGTATAGAAATAAATATAATTAACATAAATGAATCCCCATGTCAATAAATGTATTAGATTTTACATAAGTAATATTAATTTAGTGTCAGAATTTAAAGCAGTTAAGGAAATCAAGAACATATTGGGTTGGCCAAAAAGTTTGTTTTTTTCCTTAAGATAACTCTAGTAGTGCTTAGCTGTCTTTAACTTCATTCAAAACAATTTTGTTAAATTGTATTGGGACAACTGTCATATCGGCATGCTTTTTTTTTTTTAATTATCAAAATTGGGTGAATTTTTGTGTAGCCATTTTAATATTGAAGATGGAAGAAAATAAGCAACATTTTTGGTATATTATGCTTTATTATTTCAAGAAAGGTAAAAACAACCAAAATGCAAAAATAGATTTGTGCAGTGTATGGACATGGTGCTGTGACTGATCATACATGTCAAAGTGGTTTGTGAAGTTTTGTGCTGGAGATTTCTTTCTGGACAATATTCTGTGGTCAGGTAGACCAGTCAAAGTAGGTAGTGATCAAATGATAACATTGAGAAAGTCAATATTCTAACATGTCTGAGAGAGCTGACATACTCAAAATATTTAAATAAATAAAGTTATTGATAAAAATAAAAGATGTGTTTTTTATTTTATGGAAAAACTAAATGGACTTTTTGACCAACCCAATATTTTATTGCTTGTCAGCTCTGTACCTCAGTGATGGAGGCGGCATAATGGAGACAAGTCCTCTCCTCATGTGGTAACCTGTCCATTTTAGGTGCCATCCAATGTACCTTCCTGTCTCCTTCAGGCTGATTGTCTAGTTCATTGCTCACGCAGATACATCTTTCAACCTCTGCTTGTATTTTACCTCTTCCATTCTACTATTGCAAGAACTACCCTTTTGCCTCTTTGGAACCAAATCCTGGAGCAGTTAAATATTGACTTGCTATCAATTTTCTGGAAGTTACCACTGAAATCATTTTGGCACAACAGATACAATTACACTTTTAAAGTACATAACTTGTGTTATATATATTATTACTTTAAAAACTGAGTTTTATAAATTGTATGTCTTACAGTTAGTGCTTCTATTTGACGATATTTTCTTCCTCAGTTGGAATTATTGATTCTCTGTGCATTTCCATTATATAGAAATTTTTGGCTTTTTATACCTTGACAGTACTTTTCCAAATTTGTTGACAGTTGTGATAAAAATGGGAACTGGCCACAAATTTGGGAGTATGATTAACAGTAAAGTAATCACAGAAAGCTGTTCAAACATGCTGCGGGCAACATATTAATTTACTAGCATCATTAGTCTATAGCGATATACATTTACGTGATTAAGTTCTTGTCATATTCTTTTAACACTTACATTTATTCATATACTAATTGATCACAAAGGGTCTGTGAGTCAGTAGTGAAAATTAGTAAGTTGCTGTTGTGTATGTGTGACTTACACAATCCCTCCCCCTCCTCTTTTTTTTCCTGCATCATGACATTTTGGACAATCCTCAATCCTGTAATTGTGTGCTAAGCCACACAGGGACTCTGATATTCTGAATTTTTCTGCCCAGGATCATCCAGAGGTACATTACAATCTGAGTTTTTACTATGCACCTCACATTCAGTTCTATGGGTTTTCCTATTCAACCTATTTGAGTACAGGGGGAGAGCTCTATTAACACTATGGAGAAAGAAGTGCTGTATTTGGCAGTGCAGGGATCCAAGGAGATTAATGATGTTGCCTGCAGCTCTAAATGTCATGTATAACAACTCACTCTCCATTACTTAATTATATGTGGAAAACATGTGCTGTGAAAAAACTCCTGGGGCATAAGGAGGCCAAATGAAACTGAACCCCTTGGATTTAGTGCTGGCTGTCAAGCCCTACTGAGTAAAAGTGGACTCACCACGGGATCACCTTACCATGGTGATTG
This sequence comes from Artibeus jamaicensis, assembly GCF_021234435.1. NCBI lineage: Eukaryota > Metazoa > Chordata > Mammalia > Chiroptera > Phyllostomidae > Artibeus > Artibeus jamaicensis. Next base: position 11,295,779 of record NW_026522025.1, read on the forward strand.
AACATATGTCTTGTTTTTGTAATTAAAAATGCAGTGTGGTCTGTCGTCCTCTGGCCATTTCCCTAAGTGATGGTACTGGATTGAAATTAATGTGACTGTCAGGGTCCTGTCTGGGAGAAGTCCATCCAAAGAAGCAAGTTGAATGGCCATTTTTAAAGTCCTTATTGTATTCCTGATTCTTTATACTACCTAGTTTTGATAAATGTGAGGAGGAAAGATGGTGGGCACAATTATGAGTTTTAGTTTCATAAAAAACTATTCATGCATTTATTCAACAAGTATTTGCGGAGTGCCTACCTGTGCTGGTACTGTGGAGTCAGAGGCACAATCTCTGCCCTAAGCAATGAGGCAGAGAGTAGAAAATTGGGGTACCTCACGCAGTGATGAAAGCCTATGATACCATAGGGACATACAGGAGACAAACCTACCCTAGTTTGGGAGCCTAAGAGAAAGTGTCACCGAGAAAGATGCTTAAGCTCAGACCGGAAAGATTTATAAGCAAAGTCACAGGTTTTCGATGCTATACCCAACATACCTGAACATTTACTTATAAGAGAAAAATCAGTTTTCCTCTAAGAAAGTACCATTAGGTGAGCACAGCTGTGTATGTCATTTGTTTTGAATACTGTAAGAAAACATCTTTCTGACTCTCGTGGACCATCGAAGAATGCAGTGTCCCTTTTTGCATGCACAGTAAAATATCATTCATGGGACATCGGACATGGAGATTTGAGGAAGAGGCCTGCCATTAGGAGTTGCAGGGAGAAAGGAAGTAGGGACACACTCCTGCAATTTTTCAAGGCTCCTGTTTCTCTGTTTCATTGGACCATATGGTAGACCCATACAAGTCTCTCAGGTGGTCTGAAGTGCTGACTCTTGCTTAATTTCTTCAGTACGTGTTTTCTGTTCTATCCACTTTAAATTGTAACTTTGATTATTTATTTTGTATGTAAGTAGAATTTATAAGCCTTTTGCTGAAAGAACAGGGTGCAGTTGAAATGTGTTGTGTTTTGCTCTTTCATCAGACACTGCAATTTATGCATCCAAGTAAGAATCATTGTTTCCTTTGTTATACCGTGGTAACCTCAGGAAGCTGTCCATTAAATGTGGCTCTGCATCATACATTTCTAGAAACATTTTGAAAACCTATAGCATATTCTTTTGAATATATACAGTATGCATAAATTTTCCTCCCTTGAAGATGGTTATAGTTGGTTAGTCTTAACTAACCAAAAATTTTATTTATTTCATGAATTAGATGAATTCAGTGACTTAGGTAAGTATTGCTATCAAAGAACAAGCCCATCTCTCTAGTGTGACTTTGTAAAATGTCTTTGAAAATCAATTTTGTTATTTCAAGGATAGAGCTGGTAATTATTTCTTTGCTACTCCCACTCCTTAACCTTGTACCAGCTGTGGAAATGGTGACTATTTGTTTCACTACTGTGGCACCCAGACACACCTAGTTGTGATGGTTACAGGATGATGTGGTGTTTTTTGTTTGGTTTGATTTGGTTTGGTTTTTGCTGGTCAATGTCTCTACCACTTTCCCTGTAGAATACCTCTTTCCTCTGATAGACTCCACTCCTTCAAGCACACATACACACACTATATATATGTAGTGTAGTGGAACTGTACATCTAGTTGCCTGTCTTCCTCTGTGGAAGCTGATGGGGCCAGATCTTCTCATTGCTGAGGTGTTCCCACTGGTTGGTCGTATGGACTAAGCCTGGGCAATATGATGCCTTAGGTTTAGAATAGAAAGCAAATAACATGAGTGGTTTTATATGAATGACATTTATTCCTGGAGTCACAGCACCTTGATCAAGTTCCTGCTATGTATCTTTGTGCTTTCTGCTTCCTTGTCCTCTGAAGGTCTCTCAGTTCCTATCTGTTCCAAGTCTGATCACATAGGTTGCCTGTATTTTGTGAAATCCCAGTGTCTCTCTAATGTGTTCCCCTCTGCCCAAATTTATTTCTATTGATTTGCTTGCTGCCAAAGAATGGCTGGGAAGTGTGATAAAAGTAGAGCCATCTTAACAAATCATGAGCAACCAAGATGAGATATTTGGCTTCCTCTGTACATGTTCTTGTCACATTTAGGCTTTTAGCTTTGGTTCTCAGTTTTTATCCTTCATACTTATTTAGCAGAGCACAAGACTGCTGAACAAAGTCTCTGCTAAGGATCTGCAGTAGGACATGTTTCTATTGCCAAGGCATTTACTGGCTCTTGAAAGGAGGTCACCATGATTATCTCAGAGGAATCGAGCAGGAGCTAATTTTTGGATTTCTACCTGGGGTGGGGTTGGGATGACACCTTTCCCAGCCCATCGCCTTACGGTGAGGGCAGATGCCTCAGCAATGTTTGGACTTTGCTAGCCAGGATAAAGAGAGGAATGGCATGGGGTAACTACTATACTACATTTTTTTTAAAAAACCATCTCTTTGAGTAACTTACTAGCCTAAGTCATCCATCCTACCTAATCCTAAGGTTCCTAATGAACCCTCCGCCAGTCTGCACCACCAAATATTTGGTGAGCCACCTTTTCCTCTGCATGACTGGCAATTATTAAGAACTTGCCTGGGGCCACCTTTGTAAAATGTGGGTCTGGATGCTAAGTTACTCCGAGCAGCTCTTATTAGTGATTGACATTGTTTGGAATGTCAACTAAATAGAGTTCATAATTGCACTGTCATTGGATATTTATTTCAAATTCAGCATATTCAGCCATTTTGTTGGTTTCTTCCTTCTGCAAATGGGAAACTATTCAGTCTATTCAGATAATTAGAAATATCTTCTGGGACTTTTCAGAAAGGAGTTTTGCTCCCACTGAGATATGATTTGCCTTGTTTTATATGTTACTTCTGGCTCGTTCACATGGAGATTTCCTGGCTGAATGTTAATTTGTTACCATGTTTCAATTAATAGAGTAACTGTAGAGTCAATTTTTTCTGTCCATATGTGTCTAACATCACTATATTTACTACAATCAAAAAATAACATTAGGCTGCTGAGTTGTGTTCATGTGTTCCTCATTTATTCAGCTTCTCTGTGTGTGCGTACCTAAATCTTGGGCTAGGCACTAGATTGTAATGGTAATCGCTTTAGAATAGGTTGCAGACAAATTAAATCAATCTACTCGGCAGTCCAGCCTGGATTCAGGCTCTTAACTTCTGCTTTTGATAAAATGCTATTTTGTTGGCATAAAGTAAGATCCTATAGGTTTCAAAAATTGAATTTCCAAGTGGCAAGACCAGGGCTGTCTTGAAGACAAGAATGATTTTCAGTTATTTTCTAAATAACTCAAAGATGTCCTCATCACACTTGTACTTTTTTTTGTCTTGCTTAGTTAATATTTTTAAATCGTGGTAAAACATGCATAAAATTTACCATCTTAACCACTGGAAGTGTGCAGCTAGGTAGCATTATGCATATTTGCATCTTTGTGCAGTCGTTACCATCGTCCCTCTCCAGAACTCTTCACATTTTGCAAAGCTGAAGCTGTTCCCCTTTAAAAATAACTTCCCTTCCTCCCCTTCCTCTAGCCCCTGGCAACTACCATCTACTTTTTGTCTCTGAATTATATACAAGGTACTTTATAAAAGTGGAAATCTTATAGTATTTGTCCTTTTCTTACTGGCTTATTTCACTTAACATGTTTTCATGGTTTATCCTTGTTGTAGCATGTGTCAGAATAATATTCCATCTTATGTATATACCACATTTGTTTATCCATTATCTTCTGTCGGGGGACACTTCAGGTTCCTTCTGCTCTTTGACTATTGTGAATAATGCTGCTATGAACATGAGCATACAAATGTCTCTTTGAGTTCCTACTCTCAATTCTTTTGGGTATATTCCCCAAAATGGAATTGCTGAATCATGTGGTAGTTCTATTTTTTTTTTTCCAGAAATGATCATGCTGTTTTCCCTAGCAGCTGTACCATATCATTAATACCACCTGTGGACCAGGGTCCCAGTTCCTCCAAAACCTCACCAGCACTTATATTCTGTTTGTTTTTATAATAGTAGCCATTCTAATGGGTGACAAGTGGTATCTCATTGTTATTTGGATTTGCATTTTTCTGGTGATTAGTGATGTGTTTTCATGTGTTTATTGGCCATTTGTGTGTCTTCTTTGGAGAAATGTCTTTCTAAGACAAGTCTTTTGCCCATTTTTTAATCAGGTGGTTTGTTTTGTTGTTGTTGTTATTGTTGAGTTATGGGAATTCCTTAATATTCTGGGTATTAACCCCTTATCAGATAAATGATTTGCAAATATTTTCTCCCATTTTATAGGTTACCTGTTCATTCTGTTCATTGTGTCCTTTGATGCACAGAAGTTTTTCATTTCGATGTGGACTAATTTATCTATTTTTTGTTGATGTTACTTGTGCTTTTAATGTCATAGCTAAGAAATCATTGCCAAATCCATTGCAATGAAGCTTTTCTCCTACATTTTCTTCCAAGAGTTTTATAGTTTTAGCTCTTACATATAGAACTCTATCCCACCTTGAATTCATTTTTATATATAGTGTAAGGGAAGGGTCCAACATCATTGTTTTGCATGTGGACTTCCAGTTTTCCCAGCATCATTTGTTGAAAAGATTATCCTTTTCCCCACTGAACAGTCTTGACACCCTTGTTGAAAACCATTTGACCATGTATATATGAGGGTTTACTTTGGGGCTCTCTATTCTGTTCCACTGGTCCATTATGCCTGTCCTTATGCCAGTACTGTATTGTTTTGATTACTATAATTCTGTAATAAATTTTGAAATCAGGAAGGATGAAACCTCCAACTTGTTTTTTTCCCCAAGATTCTTTTAGCTATTTGAGCCTCTACATGGATTTTAGGATGAAACACACCTTCTCTCTCAAAAGAAGTAGGAATGCTTCTTGGAGATAACTTAGTCTCTGAAAAATTAAAGTTATAACATTTTATAAATATACATACCACGCATTATATCATATTCCTTTTTCTTCTCTCATTCACAAATTGTCATGGGCTCATTGTTATTTCCTGAAGGATAAGTATGTTCTCCTTGTAGCCCATAAATCTTTCTTTTAACCACAATTCATAGTATTCTTTCAGAGTTTATATTGGGAAGAATATCACATATTTATCCTAAGGAATCAGTCAATGGTTATTTGATTGATGTTTCAAATAACATGTTAATAAAGTATCTTATTACAACTTGAATTATGGTTACAACCGTGATAGATAAGGAATAAACATACAGAGTGTTACCAGCAGATCCCTCTCTAGAACATGTATGTGCTTCCAAAAATGCAGCGAAGTATTCTTAGAAGAGTAAACTGAAGTTGCTGAGAAAGGCATGTAAGTTTAGAATTTCAGAGGAGAGCAAGATGACTGTTGGGGAACTGGATGCAGCAAGAACCAGCTTAATGCTGCTTGAGCAGATCTACATGGGAAAGAATTAAGTGCATGAATGGACTTCATTCAAACATTTATTGGGTACTTACTATTTGTCAGATGCTATATAAAACTGTATAGTTAATAAGTCCTCTGAGAACTTCTAAGACATGCAAATAAGGAACTATGCATCAGGCAAAACAAGCACCAATAGAGATAACTCTATGATGGTGGGTTATTGAGACTTTAATTTTCAGGCTTGGTTGATAGGACTGCAGTCAAGTGGTTCAAGTTGAAAAGGGTGTGATTTAGATTTATTGATACTTAGAGAAGAAAAAGGAAATAAATAGGGACATGTTATTATAGTCCAGGCAACGTGAAAAGTACATAAATTAGGATGGGAAACATGGGACTAGACGAAAAGACAAGAAAGGATGAAGTCTTTAGAAAGAAATCATTAGATTTGGTGATTTTTTTGGTGGGGGGATATAAGGGTAGCTGCTGAATGAATTAAGAGTAACTGAGGATTGAGCATCAGGAAATTTCAGCATCTGAGACTAATCATGATAAAACCCTATGTTGTGCCTTAGTGCTCTGGCATTTACATTCTCGCACACCAGTTCTATTAGAAGGGACTATCCCAATTTTCTAGATTAAGAAATGAAGATTTTTTTTGCCCTGGCTGATGTGGCTCAGTGGATTGAGCACCAGCCTAAGAACCAAAGGGTCACCAGTTCCGTTCCCAGTCAGAGCACGTGTCTGGGTTGCTGGCCAGGTTCCCCAATGGGGGGTGCTCAAGAGGCAACCACACATTAATGTTTCTCCCTTCCCCTCTCTAAAAATAAATAAATAAAATCTCTTTTAAAAAAAATGAAGATTTTAGAAAGTTGTTTAGTATCTTGTTTATGTTACATTTTACTGATAGAACTTATATAGATAGAACTGTATTTTTGTCTAGGTCTGCTTAGGTCTAGATATCTTTTCAGAATAACACGTTGTTTTACACCATATGCAGGGTATGGTGGAAGTAACATCTGCTTGAGCGTGATTGGTAGGGTAGTGATATGGGTGTAATAATTTATCATTTTAATTCGAACATTTCACCTAAACTGTCATTTGGTATGCTTGAGTGTAATATTGTTATGTTACAGAATTACAGGCTTATGATTTTGTAATAAAAAATTTTGTACTAAAAAAAAAGGTGTATTTTGTGCTGGACCCTATATGATCACGTCCACTGGTATGTTCTAGATCCTATACTTTTGATCTGTTCTAAATTTTGAGTTCCTGGGAGCAACTATTGGCCCAAACCAAGGCAGGTGCCTGCCCCTTATACCCACTGAGGTGGAGACAGGCTGTTGCTGTTACACATACAAACATTGCTGCTGTAGCCCATCCAGGGGATCACTGTGGGCTGGGCAGATGCCCCAAGAAATGCCCATTAATGTGGTTAATACTGACGGCTGGGTGACTGCAGGCAGCACATTGTCATTACCCCGCTGAAGCTGCATGGAAAGCACAGAGTGTAGTTGTGGTAGTTCTGCTTTCCGCCTTTTCCCTGCCTCGTTAAGATCACTTTCATGCAACACACATTTACAGTGCACCTACTCTCTGTCGGCGACAAGCTGGGGCTACAGAGAAATCAGATCCATCTCTGTGTTCAGCGAGGGAGAAAGAGCAGCATGAGTGATTTTAATAGAACAGGGCAAATAGAATGATAAGGAAAGACATGCGCTTACAGGGTTCCTTGCCCAGAAAAATTGTTCTCACTGTTTTCCATGCTAGAACTCCATTATCTCTCTCTCAGCAGCTGTTAAAGATAATTATAAAAACACCAACAAACAATTACAATTCCTGGTTGTGTCTTGTATGGGGCTCCAGGGCCTAAGTCACTTATTCAGCATATTAGAGAGGGAAAGTTCATTATAAAGCAAAAAGATTTCATTCCTTATGAGTATCAGAGAATATGAGGTATCAGAAGGTCCCCCAAATCATTCAGGTTAACCGCTTGTTTGAAGTCTAAATGGCTTCTCTCCTTTGGTCTCCCTCATTCCACTTCTTTCTCTTTAAAATTGCTGCCATGTCAGGTCTCCACTGGCTTGATGCTGAGGCCAAGTGTGAACTCTCACCAGTAAATGGATTATAGAGGATTATGAGCTGTGACTTCTGATAGCAGCTTTCTTCTCTCCATTTTTAAGCCTCACAGTAATTCTCTTCTGTAAGGCTTAAAAAATTAATAGGGACTTTAAAGGCCAGGAAAGTCATATTAATTTGGGGCAAATCATTAAATTGTGAAAGGATAACTTGGCTGATTTGAGCTAACTTGGCACAGCTAATCATGATTTCTCAATAAGAATTTCTGCTCAGCCATATTTTTAATGCTGGTAACCTTTGAAAGAGATAAGAAAGGCCATCTGCTTAATTAGTGCCAAATACACTCTGCCCCATGGGCTCTGAATCCTGAGTAGACATGTCCTGTTGACTTTCAGCTTTAAGCTTGAGCTGAGCTTTATTGCATTATTCAGTGGGGGAAACTGAATAGGAAAGAAATGCTGTTACTTGCTCAGGGGTAACTGACTACTTCTATGTATGAGCAAACTGCAGGGGAATGGATTGTACTCCGTGAGAAACAATAGCTTTCTCTTAACATAATAAAGCATGCCAAGGAATCCGTAATGCTGTCAGAAAAAAATTTTTCATGCTCTATATCAATTCATAATTTTAGGTTTTTTTCTTTCTGCATTAATTTGGCTGGTATGCTAGATAATCCAAGAATCTGAAGAGGTTAGAGCAAGAAATAGCACTTAGACTTCACCTCTTTATTTATACTCTGCTTTACTTCATAAGAATTTACATCAGTTTAAGATTCATATAGTTTAACCTACTTACTTAAGAGATCGGGAAACTGATTCTCCTAGAAGCTATTTCCCCCAAATCCTATAGCTAGTTAGTGGTGGTACTAAAATTGAAACTCCTACCTCTGTCTCCTTATTGAAGTGAGAGGTTATTACATTTTTTTTAAAAAATCTGTGTTAAGTACAAACTATTTGCCTGGCACTGTGTTTACCCTGCATGATATAATAGACAGTAGGAAGGACATGAATCTTGTCCTTCGAGTGCTTACCCGCTGAGGCGAACATGGATTTAAAGCAAACATTCATACAAACCAGTTAAGTAAATTATGAAAGAAACAGGGCTATGACCATGAGTAGGGTGTTAGCAACATGCATATAATGGAGATCCCAGAAGGCTTGTTTCAGAATATGACATTTATGGTGAGCTATGAAGGAAAAATAAGAATAAATCAGACAAAGGATTTTAGCAACAAGCATGCAGAGAAGAAGAAAAGAGGATGAGAGAAGGTCCTAAAGTGAGTGGAGCTTGGCTCAGGTGAGAAATGGAAAGAAAGCTGGTGTAGCAGGAGAGGAACACAGCAAGCAGGAAGAAGAGAGGACAGGAGGAGGCTCAGACTGCTCAAGGCAGGACAGCCCCCCCAACAGTTCTGAACTTGACCCTAAGTGCACTAAGCTGTCATAGGGAGATTTAAAACAGGGGCTAGAAATCTAATCAGATTTGTGATTTGGCACCATAATAATTTTGCTAGGTAAAGAATAGATCAGAGAGAGGATGAAGAGTGTAAGTAGGGAGAGCAGCTAGTATGCTCTTACATTCATACTGATGAGACATGCTGATGGCTTGCACAAGGATAGGAGAGAAAGAAGTGCAAAGATTCAGGCTATGTTTTGAAGGTAGAATCAACAAGATTTCCTTTTTTAGAAGTCAGATTTTTTACTTAATACATTCTAATCAAAGAGTAACAGCAGTAAATATACGCTTTGAAAAAACAGGCAGTTATCCCCCTATATCTGGAAAAAAATTAAGTCAAAGTTTTCTACACGTCAGAAAAAAGGAGACAACTGCTACTGTCTGTAGTTAGGCAATTCAAGGACAACTTGGAAATTTCTAAAACCATATGCAAAAAAATCAATGGCAACAAGTTGGGACACAAGTACTTCAAAGGGTAAAATGTTTATATCTCTATGGTTTTATTAACAGCGATTGGTTGCACCTGTATAGCATAGGTTGGCTATACAATGGAAGTGTGAAAGGTTTCAAGAATGACTCTCAGGGTCTTGGCTGAACAACTGGGCAGATGTTGTTGACATTTGCACAGGTGGAGAAGAAATTGACTCTGGAACCCCAGGGGTACTGAGTGGGATAAAGAGCTCTATTTTATTTAAGATGCTTGTAAGACAGGTAGTGGAGATGTAAAGTGGGATATGCAGATTGTAAGCTCAGAAAAACACCTGGGCTAACTGTGAACTTGGAAGACATCAATACATAGACAGTCTTTGAACTTAAAGAAATAATTCGCCTGGTTGAAGTTATCAAACTCACACTGAAGGAGAAGGATGGGTGGGACATAAATTAAATAAAGAAAGGCATTTTGGCCAAAGGCCGTGATACGATTAAAACCCCAAAGCAGGAATGATGTGGACCAATGGATATTTTTCCAATTGATGAAAAATAAAAAATCATATGAGTGGGATTTTGACTGTGCTCCTAAGTCAGGTAGTGGTTATCCTATATAATCTAGTCATCTTGAGAGATCTGTGAACTGTCTTTACATACCAGTAAGAAGCATTTTTTAGTGCTTTGTTTATATTGTGAAATCTTAGCAGGGGTGTCCAACCCACAACCTGTGGGCTGCATGAGGCCCAGGATGGCTATGAATGCAGCCCAATACAAAATTGGAAATTTACTTAAAACTTTTTTTGTTTATCAGTTTTTGTTAGTGTTTGTGTATTTCACATGTAGTCCAAGACAGCTCTTCTTCCAGTGTGGCCCGGAGATCCCAAAAGGGGCAAGGCTTATAGTCAGACTTACCATAAATTTGAGATAATTATATTGGTTGTGCATCGTGATTGAAGAGTAAAGGATAAATTGCCCACAGAACCACTGTCTACCATTTGCTAATAAATAACATAGTGGAAATAAGCCCAAATAATCAGAACTGGTATTCCAGGAGTTGTTCTGTACCTGTCATGCTGGCAATGAACTTTCAGCTCCCACCTCTTCTCCTCCCATTAGCATGATGAGGAGTAGAATTAATCTAACCCACAAAGCATTGCCTGACTGGATCTCTGCTTTCCCCATCCATCACTCCTCGTCACAGAGTCCACCTACGTGGTGACTATTGTATACATCCCATCATCCTTCATGTGGCAGAACAAAGTAAGAAGCCAAGTGAGGAGGTGGGGAATCTTTCCAGTTCTAAGAGCAAAATGCTCTAAATATTAGCAGGGCCTACAGGTTATACACACTTTTTCGAAAAATTTATACTCCTCAGTGCAGAAAGAATTGATGAGTTTCCAAAATTATCCTCTGCAGCACCTGACTTACTAAGCAGGATTTGGCCAGCTCCTAGCATCATCACTCTTTGTCACTAATAATTGTATCTCAGTATCCCTTGAGTAATACATCTGTTTTGCCTGCTATATGTTTTTTTAATTCTGTAGAGCTGAGTGTGCATTTTCAACTGAGAACTGAGGAAATGATTCTAATTTGAGCCAGGGACTTGTCATTTACTGTGTACTGATTCTGCCTATTTTAACATCCACAGAAATGAAGATGCAGTCAATCAGATGGCTGTTACTCCCTTTCCATTACCATCAAGTTCTCCATCTTTTATTGAGGTAAGGTGACTCCTAATTAGCTCCTAGTGAATATATTAGACATATTTGTCATCATTATTTTTTCCAAATCTAGCTTTTTGATTTTCAGTATCTCATATTCCAACCACATAGATTTATTAACTAGGGAATTTCCCTAACTAAAGTAATAGTAGTTGAAGTATGATGATAAAATTATATAAAAACAAGGTTAAACACACACATTTGAACTTAATCATATGTGTATCACCTTTCTCAAAGGTCTTTAAGGCTTTTTCTAGACATAAAACTTGTCCTAATTGGGCATTTCAGAATTTATTAGAAAATTATTTTTTAAATAACTGAATAGCACCTTTTTCTTTAAGGTTTTAAAACAATTTAGTACCTGTGATTGTAGCTATCTTTAAATAATTACTTTCAATTTTGATAGGGAAATTACTAATACAACAAGATTGCTATCATAATGCTCTGCTTCTAGAGATAGTTAGCTCTATAATCAGTGTGTCTTCCCATCCAAGGGAATATTACATTCTCTTTATTATTTTACTCATTGAACTATTTTTTTTAATTTCAAAAAGAAATGCATACTAATTATAATTAATTAGATGCAGATTTATTATGAAAAAGGTTGATTTTCCTTTTCCCAACTCCCTGAGGAAGTTAATATTTACTGTTTAGTATCTCTCCATACTTTTTCCTTTGCTTCTATACCAGAAATGAACAATTACATATGAATAGTATCTCTCTTAGCAAATATTCAATTATACAATCCACATTCTTTTTATTTAACAAGTATTCAGTGAGTGCATTTTGTGTACAGGCACTATTTTGGATATTAAGATATAGGTATGAATAAAACAGATAAGGCTTCCTGCCAGGTTCAGTTACCTTCTAATGACAAAATTAACTAACAAATAAATTAACTAAGAGAACTATCAATAGCAGTTGGCACCTTGCAGATAAATAAGTTAAGGGATGTAGCTTGCAACTACATTGGTTGGTCATAGGGAAGACCTCTTAGACAAGGTGAAACTTAAACAAGATCAAAATGATGAGGAGCCAGGCATCCAAAAATAAGGGGGAAGGGCTTTCTTTGCAGAGGGGACAAAAATAGCTCTCAACTGATGAGCTGGATATGTTTGAGGAATGTGTCTGGGAGCATATATGTGTAATACAAGCCACTGGAAGGTTTTTAACAGGGGAGTGAAGTAAGCTGATGTACATTCTACTACATAGAGAATGGACTATAGGAAGGTAAAAGTATTATGCCAGAAGGTAGAAGCCTGATGTGACCCAATTGTGATTAGATGAGGTTTTGGTATTGAAAGCAAAGTGAGCTGATTCTTGATGTTTTGGATGTCAGATCAGTCTTGCTTGTTTAAAAGTGAAAGTTAAGGGGAAATAGAGAATCATGGATAAACCTAGATATGTGGATATAGTGCCTTTTACTATAGTCTGTTGAAGAATGCTGGTCTTTAAAAGAAAAGCAAAAATTAAGAGGTTTGTTTTAGATAAGTATAAGGTGCATATTATACATCCTTCTGGAAAAGATTCTGTATATTAAAAAGAGAAAACTTGCTTTTTTGCTTCATATAATGATCATATATTTATATGCTCTATTATAATCTTTTTCCAACTGACAGATATTCTGATGGCATTCCAAGGTTTTGCCAGTAAATGGTACCAAAATAAACATTGGCACAAGGTGCACACACATGCGTGTATCAGTCATATGTGCTTTTATTACTATAACATGAATTTCCCCAGTGTACAATTGCTGATTCAGAGCAATGCAAATTCAAAACTTTAATCTGTATTGACTAATTACTATCTGAAAAGATTATAATGATAGATATTGACTCTCTATCAATACAGCTTTAGCCACAGTTTTGCCAGTACTGGCTATTTTCATTTTAATTAAGAACTAATTAGGCAGTTCTCATAGTGGTAGAAATGAGGAATCCCAGAGCCATACTACTTCAATCCAAATTCTAGTACAAGCATACACTAGATATGTGACGTTAGGTAGTTATAGTAACCTCTTCTAGCCTCACTTACCTGCAAGGAGATAACAATATGAAGTTCCTACCTCCATAAAGTTAAGATTAAGTAAGGTGTGTGCATGTATGTGTATCTTGTGGTGGCACCTGGTGGCTACCCAATAAATGTTAGTACTTAATTACTAAGTATTTTGTGTTTGTACAATGTCACATAAAATTATTCACAAGGTTAGGGGTCTATATTATAGAAAGTTTTTTCTATAGTATTAGTTATGAATGTTGCCACCAAAATATCATCACCTTGAAAATGAATTTTTCATCATCTATATTTTTTCTCCATGTAAAAGTACCTTTATAATGACCAAGAACACTAGCCTTTCATTAAATTATAAAGCTTCTGTGAGATCCAGCTTTTGTGTCTTAGAGTGGGCAAATGTATGCAGTTGGTGTCAGCATTTAGTTTGAGAGTACTGTTTGCTGGTTTCTGTTTTGTTTCCTTTGTTTTCTTTCTGTTGGGAATGACTTTCTTTTTCATTTAAACTATATTTCATTGTTTATGCTATTACAGTTGTCCCAGTTTTTCCTACTTTGCCCTTCTCTACCTAGAACCCCCACCCCCTCAGGCAATCCCCACACTGTTGTCCATATCCATAGGTCATGCATATATAGTCTTCTGCTAGTGTTTCCCTATGTTGTACTTTATACCCCATAACTATTCTTTAACAACAGATTTGTACTTCCTAATTCCTTCACCTTTTTTACCATCACCCTGCAACCCCCATCCCATCAGGCAACCATCAAACATTCTCTGTATCCATGATTCTGTGCCTGTTCTGCTTGTTCACTTATTTTGTTTTTTAGATTCAGTTATTGATAGATATGTATATATTGCCATTTTATTTTTCATATTTTTTATCTTTTTCTCAAAGAAGACCCTTTAACATTTTATATAATACTGGTTTGGTGGTGATCAACATCTTTAGCTTGTTCTTGTGCGGGAAGCTCTTTACCTGTCCTTCAATTATAAATGATAGCTTTGCTAGGTAGGAGAATCTTGGTTGTAGGTCCTTGCTTTTCATCACTCTGAATGTTTCTTACCAATCCCTTTCTAGCCTGCAAAGTTTCTTTTGAGAAATCCATTGACAGTCTTATGGGAGCTCCCTTGTAGGTGACTAACTGCTTTTTTCTTGCTGCTTTTAAGATTCTCTATTTGACTTTAGCCTCTTTGTCTTTAACCTTTGGTATTTTAATATGATATGTCCTGGTGTGAGCCTCTTTGGGTTCCTCTGGCTTGGGATTCTCTGCACTTCCTGGACTTGTACATCTATTTCCTTCACCAAGTTAAGGGAGTTTTTTTCACTATTTTTTCAAATAGATTTCCAATTTTTTGCTCTCTTTCTTCTCCTTCTGACACCCTCATGATACAAATGTTGCACATTAAAGTTGTGCAAGAAGCTCCTTACACTATCCTACTTTTTTAAAATAATTTTTTCTTCTTGCTGTCCTGTTTTGGGTGTTTCTTGCCCCCTCATATTCCAAATCTCTGATTTGATTCTTGGCTTCATTCGCTCTACTGTTGATTTCCTGTATTGTTCTTCATTTCAGTTAGGGTATCCTTCATTTCTAACTGGTTCTTTTGTATCATTTCCATGTCCTTTTTTATAATGTTGAAGTTCTCTCTGAGTTCATCTACTCTTTCCCTAAGTTCATTGAGCATCCTTTACCAGTTTTGAACTTAGCATCTGATACATTGTTTGTCTCCATTTTGTTTAGTACTTTTTCTGTTTTTGTTCTCTTCTTTCATTTGGACCATGTTTCTTTGTCTCCTCATTTTGGCGGCCTCTCTGTATATGTTTGTATGTATTATATAGAGCAGCTATGACTCCCTGGCTTGGTGGAGTGGCTTAATGTAATAGATATCCTGTAGGGTCCAGTGGTATGGCCTCCCCTCTCACCTAATCTGGTTATTCAAGGTGTCTCCACTGTGTGGAAAATGTATACCTTCCAGTTATACTTTAGCCTGGATTGCTTTTATCGGGTCAGTGGGAGGGATTCACCCAGGCTGATCAGCCACAAGGGCTGGCTGTGATCACTGGCCACCAACCTCAGATCACTGTGAAGGATCAGCTGAGTAGGAGCTGACTTCACAAAGCAGGACTTACTTCAGCAGGGCCCTGGTGCCCACCAGTTCTGTTCCTTGAGTGTGTTTTTTATGGAGGTGGTTGTGCGGTAGGGCTCCAATGTTGTCTGTAGCTGTCCACTCGGTGCGCAGGACCTGGGGCCTCCTGAGAGGTACAGGCCAAGGTCAGTCACTGCCTGTCATCCATCCAGGGCCACCAGGCATAAACTACAAAGTGATCTTCAGCCCCAGCTGGTGTGGCTCAATGGATTGAGTGCAGGCCTGTGAACTAAAGTGTTGCCGGTTCAATTCCTAGTCAGGGCACATACCTGAGTTGCAGGCCAGGTTCCTAGTAGGGGGCACACAAGAGGCAACCACACATTGATGTTTCTCTCCCTCTCTCCCTTCCCCTCATTCTAAAAATAAATAAATGAAATCTTTTAAAAAAGTGATCTTCAGATATTTGGTACTTGTGCTAGACTTAGAGGTGCCCAAGTGAGGCCAAGCTGTGAACCATGGCCAGCTACTTCTAGTGCCAGGCCACTTAGTAAGAGGTACAGGGCTCACTGAGGCAAGATAGTTTATGTTTGAGAGTATTTAGGAAAATCTGAAGCATGAGCCAAGACAAGCCATTTGTATGGAAAAGCCATTGGAAACTGCTTGGGCGGGCCTGGAAGTTGGGTAGGGTAGAGCCTCAGGAAATCACCAGAGTGAGGCACAGTATTAGCCAGGTTGAGGGAGTCACAGATATGGTGCCTGCCCGCAGGCTCTGTGTGGGGAGGACTAAGAAAAGGAACAATGGCCTCTGCCAGCACTTTTATCTGGGAGAAACTGCTCCCAGCTACCCCTAGCTATCCCCTGATGCCAGACACTTCCATTTTTTCCTGTATGCCTCTGGTGTCGTTCAAGCTGCTGACCCAGCCCTGGAGCTCAGAGGGAATGAATCCAAGTAAGTCCACACTGCAGGTCCTCAAAGAGTAACTTCCTGGAACTCCAGAAGTTCCTGTCTTCCACAGCTTCAACCCCCACTGATTTTTATAGCCAGAAGTTATGGGGCCTTATTTTCTAGGCACTCGATTCCTGTTCTGGGGGACCTGATGTGGGGCTGGTCCTCTCACTCCTGAGATATTCCTCCTGATTTTTATCTGTCACATGTGGGTGTGGGACCATTCTGTTCTGTGTTGTTACCCCTCTTACCAGTCTCAATGTGTTTTCTTTTTTAATTCTGTGATTATAGGACTTCAATTCAGCTCTCTTTCTGGTGGTTCTGAATAATAGTTATGCTGTAGTCTAGTTGTAATGTTGATGTGGTTGTGCAAGGAGGTGAACAAGGTTTACCTACTCTTCCATCTTGACTGGAAGTGTCAGGAATGACTTCTGATATCAGCTGTATATCTTCTCTAGTGAATACCCAGCCAAGTAGTTTCTGCTGCCTCTTGCTGAAAGGGCAGAAACTTATAAAGGGATGACCGAATATAGTGTCTACTATATCAAACACAAGATATAGTGTCTACTGTATCTTAGGTGTATTGTCCCATGTCCTACTTATAACCAGACCTCTTGGAAACAGTATAATTATTTCCACTTTACAGAAGAAGAGACTGGGATTAAGAGAGACTAAATAGCATACCTATATGCCCAGAGTCAGGTGTGTTATTCAGCATTAGCTTCCATATCTATACCTGGAGTTTTTTCTGCCAAACCTTTATAGACTTTTAAAGAGTAAAGGAAGTAATGTACGTAAAGCATTCAGTATAGCTCATGGCACAAAGTAAATGCTCATTAAATGTAAACTATTTATTCAAATATTTATGTATATTTAACTCAGTTTTTAAGTATATTAAGCAATATTAGCTTCTGTTTTCATTTTTTAAATTGTGCTAATCACAGAAATTTTACTTACACATAACAGAAGCAGTAATAATTCAGGAACATAATTTGGTATCATACACAATAAATTTATTGTATTCTGAAAATTTAGAAGGCTGATTTCACTTTTAAATGAAAGACTGGTAACATGTATGAAGTATAAATGATGCTAGTCTTAAGTTATAAGAGGCTAATTACAGTATTTAAATCAAACTCGAGTGTGCCATTATTTGTGTTTTATTTTAAAAAATAAGTCACATTAAGCACCTAGTATATAAATAAATCATAAATCCTTTTCTCTAAAGGGATATGCTGTGTGATGCTTCTGTTGCAACATCTCAGTGAGTTATGGGATAAAAAGGGTTTTTTTTTTAACCTCTGGAAGTTGCCCTCCAATAACTGCCACCACAGATGAGTGTAACCCATTTCATGGCTGATATATGAAGCATGTAGGTATACTCTGGTCTCCTGACCACTTTCTCATTCCTTCTCATTCAACCATGTGGCCCCTCTCATTATGCTTTTTCCCTCAAAGCATTTTCTAGTGAGTAGTTAAGCATACTTTATATCTGACATCTTGCTGAATGAGCTAGCCAAATCATAAACAGGTAGATAAAATACAGCCATATCACTATTAGTTTGGACCTGCCAATAATAATTCATCATAGTTGAATAGCACTTTTATTAAATATTAATGGGACCTTATATTCATTTGTTTATTGAGCTAATATTTGTTGAGCTCTTATGATGTGTCAGGCACTGTTCTAGACACCAAGGGTATGGCAGAAGAAATCACTGTGTGCATTTGCATGCTGATACAGTGAACAAGGGTGCTAATAGAACATTGAACAAGGCAGCTGAAGATGTGAGTTCTTGTTTTAGCTCTACCAGTAGCCTGTTGGGCATATGACCTTGGT
This sequence comes from Artibeus jamaicensis, assembly GCF_021234435.1. Classification (NCBI taxonomy): domain Eukaryota; kingdom Metazoa; phylum Chordata; class Mammalia; order Chiroptera; family Phyllostomidae; genus Artibeus; species Artibeus jamaicensis. The sequence continues at coordinate 11,313,734 of NW_026522025.1, forward strand.
AGAGGTATATTACTTCTTAGAGTCTGCTTTTTTCTGTAAAGCCAGTTTAATAGCTTTTCCTGCCTGTGTCAACAGGTCATTATGAGGATCAGGTACTAAATGTAGGTAAAAGTGTTTTAAAACATGTGCAGCTATGTACATATATAAGGGGTTATTGGCATTCCTAGTCCTGTATTTTTGTGATTGTAATGTTGTTGGGACAGCTGCATGACATAATAATTGATAACATAAGCTTGAAAGTCAGAGAGATGAACTCGAGCCAGTTATGCACCATAAGCTTGCATTTCCTCACATTTAAAAGGAGTCTGGTAATAATAATGAATTCAATGAATTTGTTAGAAGAATTTAATAATAATTATAAAAAATTAGCATTATTCTTGGCACACAGTAGGAACTCATATTAGCTGTGACTTTACTGACATTATTACAGCCCTCTAACAGAACTTCAGCCTCCAGGAGCTTCCTTTTTCAAAACTTACATAAAACACAGGATCTCTCTTCTTACCGTATTTACTGTGTTTGTCCTCTTGTTCAAATGCCTTTAATGCCTCCTTCCTGCCTATCGGACCAAATCTTCATTTCAGGGTTAGAATTAGGCTTTGTGTTTTCCTCCACGGCCTCCACTAATAAGCTTTCTGTTCTCATTAAAACTGGTTTTCCCACCCCTCTCTTTGTTTCTAATGTTTCTTCTACCTGGTTGTCTTCCTGGTTCTTCTTTATTAATTCTCAACCACTAGTTCCTTGAAGAATTGATTTTTTGGACACCTCCTCCAAGTTCTCCATGACTCAAAATAAGTAAAATAAAGTGTAGAGAGTAATAAGCATAGCACCTGAAATGTGCTCAAGTGTGAGATGCTGTTCACACGACCAGCTTCATCCCACACCATTCCCTTCAGTAGTCTTCACTCCCTTCACAGTGAAATAATACTCAGGATTCCTTTAAAGGGTGAAAGTTGTCCTTTGTGTGGTATCATCTGGGCCTTAAAGAAAAAGACCTCTTTCTGAATGGGTATATCAAGTTCCTTGTACTTCCATCATTTTCTTGATATTTCAAGAATGTAGGATTGTAACCACAATACTAAACTGTATGCTTTTGGAGGGTTAAGCTTTTTGTCTCCTTGACCATTAAATCCTCGGTGCCTAGCACATAGTACTTGCTTAAAAAACATTTGTGGGGTAATTGAATGGCAGGAGCCATATGAAGGCTTTTTGACTGCATCCTTGATGCTTCACTTCAGTGTTGAATACCTCTTATTGATTCAATTTATTCTGCTATTTACCAAATATCTACTTAATCGAGCATACAAAGATTAATTGCAGATAGTCTCTACCCTCAAAGAAATTGGAACCTTATATGTAGGGCAAATGTGATATGTATATGACTAAAACAAGGTGCCCTAAGGTTACAGCTTTAAGAGGAGTTCACAGGATGAATGGTATTTCCTGGTAAGACAAGAGTGATTTCTGATTGATAAATTGGGTCTTAAAATATGAACATCATTGGATAAGACTATGGGAGCAGAACAAATAAAAACACAGACTAAGAAAAATAAGGAATAAGAGAAGAGTATAAGGGCACATGCAAGGGAGTAATAGAAGCTGGGGTTAGAAAAACAAATTGAGGTCAAATGAAAGAGGCTTGAATTGAAATCTCAGAAGGTTTGAATCTCATGTGGTGGGTACCTGGAACGGTTGAAGGCATGTGAACAGCGAAATGGCCTGATCAGGGCTCTGCTTCCTGTAGATTAGTCTAATAGCAACGTCAGAGATGTCTTGAAGAGGGAAACCCGGTTAGGAAACCACTGCTGTGGTATCTCACAAGAGGTACTGAGGACTCAAGTATACTTGAATTGCATGATATTTATTCCCTTCTTCGACAAGACAGGCTGGATGGATCTTTTAGAATATCTTTATAGAAGCAAAAAACTGGATTTTTCCTTTTTCTCAGAAGTTGTGCTTTTCTGAATGCTAAGTGAGATGGAGCAAGCCGCAAAAAGAATGGAGAGGCTGATTATCCAGGAAATGTCATTAGCATAATTTTCATTTTATCTTAATTGTGCACTGCCTTTCTGGAATTCTGAGTAGCCTAGAATGTATGCTTCTGATTGAAGATAGAAGAAAGAAATTCAATTAGTCACATCTAGTAAACATGACTTTGCAGAAAGAAATATTTGTGAACTTAGGCTGGCAATGAGACTAATAAATCATTTTGTGGTTTTTTAAGAGAATGTTCAATTTAGAAAATATGGGGGTGAAAAAATTTAAACCAACATTTGTTTCATTTTTTAAAGTATTTTCCACTATAGCAAGCATTTATAGTTGCTGAGGTTTTTCTGGTTTCTTTGTTTTTATAATTTGTTTTGCTTAGTCAAATCTTAAATCTTGCTAATTAAAGGAAATTAAAAGGAAAACAGTTGTATATTATAGTATACTATTTGCCATGTTAAATGAAAGAAGAAGGTAGGAAACAACACTGTGGAACCTTTATCTGATCAGAAGTGTTTTCCAAACCCAGGAAAACTTAATTAATTCAACTTTTATTGATAGCCTGCTCTCACGTTAAACATAAATTCCTGCTATCAAGGTTTTCACCATCTAGTTGGAGAAAACTATAGACAGATAGTGGGTATGAAAAAAATAAAGTAGTATTCAAAATAAACGTTTATCATCACTTAATGTGGAAGATTTTGAAGGAGCCCAAGGGAGGGAGTTTAGAACTTCCTGAATATTTGTAAGAGACTTCTCAGTGGAGATTGAATAGCATTATCCATCAATCTTTCTCTTTTTTTGTGTGGTAAAGGCTGTGTTAAATATATAGTCATGAACTTTGCCTTTTCTTTTCATTCATCTCTAAAGCATAATTCACCGTGGAATCTACTGACCGTGGTCTTCATGGGGAAAGGTCGTTCTCCTTGAGTAGCCTAGGCTGAAGAGGCAGCATTGGACAGGTGGTTTGAGGATCAGCAAGAGAGGAAGAGATTACACAGCCAAAAGGATTAGCTTAATCATTTTGGGTTTCAGTGGGCCACCATCCATCAGCCAGATGGTCTTCACACCACCAGGACACAATTGTGCTTTGGAAACCATGCTTGCTGACCTATTTTCCCCTTCCCATCTCTGACTGATTCCTGTTTTCTAAGCTCATGGTCAGCAGGGGATTTTGAAGGCTCCTTAACCCATATGAGCCATTCTGTTCTCTGAACAGAACCCACATTGTTTAATTCTGTGCCTCATTAAAGCCTGAAAACTCTTTTGTAAACTTTCGCTCTCCTAGGAAACTAAACGCTTCATTGCTAACTTCTTAATACCAACTTCCTTTTCACGTGACTCTCCTCTCCAGCTATATTTTGCCTTTAAACCCCTCTGTGGAGCCATCCCAAACTAAAAACAAGAAAAGCTTTAGAAAGGGCTCATGGTACAGATAAAAAGAACATTGACTTTGAAACAAGATAGCCTTGATAAATTTAAAAATGAATCAGACAAAGGAAATGAATGAGGCAGATTTGGGGTTCAGGATCTTTCATTCTCATCAGGGAGTTCAATCCTGAACACACATAATTAAGGTAAATATGAAACAATGACACATGATATAAGTTCTGGTAAAATATTAGGTGGGTTAGAGGAAGAAGTGTTTTCAGCTAGGAAGGGAAAGATTTATCGAGTAAGTAGCATATAAGACATAACTTTGTAGGTGTAAAGGTTATTCTCTCTCTTTTTTTTGTACTCAAATGTTAAAGGATATATACACTGTTTGCAACCTAGACTACTTTGCCCAGGTTTTCTTAAATTTTCTAAGTTGAAGCATCAGCAGCTGTTTTCTCCTCCACTATAGTATTCATTCTCTAAAGCCAAGAAAGTACATTGCTGAGAAATAAAAAAGTAAAGATTCCTCTCATTTATTTAAATGCTTTCTTCCCCATACTCATACAGGGTTGTTATGGAGACCACATGAACCGGCATGAATTAGGAACCTGTCTCAACAAAAGCTAGAAAAAAAGATTAACCATACCTGGTGTTGTGCTAATAAAACTTTTACATGTTTATCCATTAATCTTCAAGGCAACCTAATAGGGTAGTATTTTCAATTTGGTATTTTTCTTTGTACTTAAAAACAAGTGCTCAGACTTGAAAGTAACTTGCAGAAAATCATATAATTCTAAGTAGCAAAGTTAAAATTTGAAACTAGATCCAACCAATTCTAATGTCCATGCTACTTTCTTTCTTGGGTTTTTTAAAAGATATTTCTCATAGCTCTCCTTTATTTGTTTTAAATATGTGGTAATGCACACTAACTCTTCTGTAATCAACAGTAGAGAAATAATTAATGCATCATTCCCCAACCCCTAATCCTACTTCTCAGAAGTAAGCAATTTAAAAATTTTTGTTCTATATACTTACAGATATTTTCCCTGCTTCTTTATCTATATCTATTATATAGGAAAAGATTACGGTAATTTACAGTCTCTCAGTGGTATGTAAAAATTCCTCTTTTACTATACTGTTAATACTGAATGTTCTCTTTTTATTCTCATGTCCATTTGATAAATGAAAGAATGCTATAACTGCTTTAATTTGCATTTTTTTTTTTGCATTATAAGTAAGCCAGGATCTCCTGAAATCAAAACTATTTGGGGGAGGCATAATCTCCCATTCTACAAACAATCCCACTGGAATTCATAATAATTCTAAAATGGTTATGTTTTAAAATAAAAATCTAGATAAACACAAGAAACTTCATTTATTATCCTTATTCTCCCTTATGTGCTCTTAGAAGGTGAAGAAACTTCTATTTATTTAACTCGAACATTTAATGTCATTATTCAGTTGAAGAGATACCTGCTGTGTTTTGAAATTGTAATGGGTCTTATTATTACCATATGTCTCATTTATATTAAATAAATACTTTTAAAATCCTGCAGAAGGAATCATCAAGAAAACAAGCACTTAATTCATTTATTGGTTCAACCAGTATTTGTCAACTGTTTCCATGTGCCAGGCAGGGACCTTAGGTACTTGAGTTTCAGAAACCAATACAATAAATACAGTTTTTTACCTCGAACAATTCTACATTATATAGAAAATAAACAAATATCTCAGAAAGCTTTGGCTGGAGGGAACAAATAGCTAACTGTAAGTGGGCAAAACAGTCAGTAAACTTATTAGCTCTCCTTAGAACACTGTTAAGGATAAGGCTGAGCTTCAGGTTTGCTGGTCCAGTGGTCCAGGTCTTCCCCACAGGGAACCAGCCCCTTCCATCTCTTTGTCACCTTTCACAATGTCAGCCTCATCCGAAAGCTGGTTTCCTCTTGGTTGTGGGATGGTAGGCTGTGACATTTTGGGCTTCATGCAACCCCATGGGATGCATGGGGATGTCTCGTGGTTCTTTTAAGATCAAGAAAGGGCTTTCCCAGAAGTCTCCAGCAAACCTCTCTTGGTGTCTCATTGACTAGAACTGGATCATATACCTATTCCTGACAAAATCATTGGCAAAAAGAATGGCATTAACCTGAAGTCAATCAGGCCTCTCGGAAAAGAAGTGAGGATGAGCTTCTCCTGAAGCATATCTGTAAGCAGTAGAGGCAGATATCCAGAAAAGAAAATGTCCTTCTACTGAAAGAAAAAGAAAGCAGGAATAGCTTCTGCAGAGAAAGCAATATCCACTACAATAATAAAACAAACTATCATTGAATGTGAGTACAGTATATGTCTCTGTGAGTGAAGAATGACATCTTTGCCATTTTCTTTTTAATGTCTTCTAGGATCAGAGTGGCACCGAACCCGTTAGTAGTGAGGAAGACGGCAGCCTCAAAGTTGGTTCTAAACAATTGTTTGACAGTGAGACCTCCGAACTGGTGAGAATCCTGGTGGTTTCCATCCAGTGTTCTTTTTAGGGGTGTATTATTTACATTTTGTACCACTTTGGAAAGGATCAACTGTTGTGTTTTCTCCTCTAAGAATCTCAGTCTCTGAGGCAGGAGCCATTCCAGATACTGTATGACTCATTCACTCCAAAGAATAGCACATTCTCCCACTTTCTTCACACTTGAGTTGTGCTGTCTGGGACTAAAGAAGCAATCTCTCTTATAAATCTTTTTAAATAATGGGTGTCTTTAAGCCTAGGACAAAGCTGAATTAATCCTGAAAGCATAGAAAGAGATGTTAAATGTATTACATTGATTCATAGGAAAATATAATTAATCTCACCCAGGGGCTAAGGATATTAGGAAAGAGGCAGCTTTAGAGAACTCTTCCTCTTCGAGTATCCTATTGTTTTATATTTTCTTCTTTAAAATTTTTTTTAAAGATTTTATTTATTTATTCTTAGACAGAGGGGAAGGGAAAGAGAGAAAAAGAGAAACATCAATGTGTGAGAGACTTACACAGCCCCCAACTGTGAACCTAGCCCCCAACTGTGAACCTGGCCCGCAACCCAGGCACCTGCCCTGTCCTTTTGGTTCACAGGCCAGCACTCAATCCACTGAGCCACACCAGCCAGGGCAATATCTTCTTTAGTGTTGATGGAACTTCTATGTACCAGACATTTCCTGATTCTTTTATGATAGGTAAAGATAACTTTCTTTTACACGCAAGGAAACTGAGGGTTAGAGATGTTAACTAACATGCCAGAGGCTACTCACTGGGACGTCGTAGGTCTGAAGATTGGTCCCATTTGGTCTGACTCCCCTGCCTTTGCTCAGAACCTACCTTTGTATTTAGCAACCTAGCACTTTCAGGGTTAGACCTCAAGTTCCAAAAAGAAACATGGGCCTTTTTTCTCTGTGTTTCAAAATAACTTACAAATCTCAAACAATTACTCACTTAGAAGGATCATCCTGATTTTATGACAGCACAGAGTTCTTTATTTTACACCAAGGAGTTTGAGACACTATCTGTTTATCTTCTTTCAACTTTCAGAAAATATATATTGGGACTGGTGTAGATGCCCTGTTCTAAAAAGTAAATTGGGTCTGTCCAGATGAAGGAAAAGGACATTTCAGCAAGAGTGGAAATTACGGTGGGCTCTTCTTGGACAAGCCCTACAGGGGACCTGAGGACTCTAGCATCGAGAACACTGGGGCTGACAGCTTGTGACCATTGTTCTTGAACAAGATGTTCTGAGGATATACTTGTTCCCTTTCTGGAAGATAAACTGTATATTTGAACTGAAGGGGAATGATTGACATTGACAAATTTCAAACTCAGACCTCCTTCACTTACAAATACTATTAACTTGTTAGCTCCGAGGTTATCATAGGCCCATAGGTAGGTTAAAGAAAAGTCTTTTAAAGCAACAGCATTGTTTTCATTGGTTTTTTTTTTGGTAAGTAGTGGCCCCTAATTTTATCCACAGAGGAAATGGTAAAAAGGGCGAGAACACTCTCTCACTTGCTGAAAGAGTCTGGCGGTCCCAAAGAGGCTCCCTTGTCGGCTGCAGGCAAGAGCCATCCTTCGTCCTTCATTCACACCCTGTTCCCAAGAAAGCCAGTGACAGGCCCTGAGTCTCACCACAGTGGAAGAGCCCCACACTCAGGCGGAGGGCCTGAAGGGCTGAGGATAATTTTTACCTATTGTTCACTGTATTTCCCCAAGAACAAGAGCCTTCCCCAAACCCACGGACTTGTGTCTGTTTTTCTACCCTCCCTGTCCCTCCCACCTCCCTCTCTTTGTGGGACTCTGTGGTTTCTTTCTCACTGTTTCCAGTAGAATCTGTGCTTGGTCTATTCAGTTGAGGAAAGGTAGCCTGAGTTTGAGCAACTTTTATAGCATAAACATAGTTGGCCTAGAATAAAGTATTGATTAAAAGTATGGCATTGAAAAAAAAAAGGATGGCATTGGGCAAATTAACTTCACCAAGCCTCAGTGTCCTCATCTGAAAAATAACCATAATCTGAATATTATAAAGAAACAACGGTAATCAGCATGTTATGAAAAAACAATGTACTAAAGGCAAATAGTGTTCAGTAAGTTCATTCATTCATTCAATAAATATTTGCCTGATGTCACTATGCTACAGGCACTGGAGATACAACAGTGAACAAAATGTACAAAAAGGCCTGCCTTTATGGGGACTCCTTCCAGGGTAGGCAGGGTGAAGGAAGATAGATAGTACATAAATTATCAAAATACCAGATTGAATGATATGAAAGTGCTGTGTTTGTAGGCTAACATTTTCATGAGAGCTGCCTTGTTAGTAGTTTATCATCACTAGGCATCGTACGATTGCTTCTGTTGTGAGATTTGTGCGAGCTCCCCTGCACGGCGCCCATCCTAGGAATGCTGCTGGATGCACCATGTCAGAGATCAGCATGTGACTCTTTCTACATGAGTTTATATCGAGATACCGGGCAACAGTAAGCTCTAACCCTCTAATGTTGCTGGCTTGCTCCCTGTGGGAGCACATGTCTCAGTAAGCACTGCGCTGGCTTCTGGAGGGGTGACCAGGAGAAGGACAGGGGCCTCGCTTAAGCAGCTTACCATCTAGCATCAGTGAGAATGACGGAATTTGTGTCTGGAAAATCAAACCAGGCAAAAGTGTATTAGAGAAAGAGAGAGAAACACACACAATGTTACAGAAGTTTAAAAATGGAAGGAAAACCATCTCATTCAGGGATTAAGGAGGGTTTCTTAGCATCATGGCCTTTAAGCTAAACCTGTAAAGATGAGAAGGCAATTGACTGACGAAGTTGCCACAAATAGGAGATTTACCAGGTGAATCGAACAGTGTGTGTTAGGGAAGTAGCGAGTAAGGATTGGGCTTTTGTAAGGTAACAGCGGGCAATGGAATTTGAACAGTAGAATCACAGAGCTGAAGGGACTGTATGCTGTGGATTACAGATTTATTCCATTTATCTTGAATGCTCCATGTTCAGTAAACGTCTCTATAACTAGATGGATACATGGACACACAAGGTGCTATGTAAAAGAAACTATATTTCTGCCCTGACTAGTATAGCTCAGTGGATTGAGTACGGGCTTGTGAACCAAAAGGTTGCTGGTTTGATTCCCAGTCAGGGCACGTGCCTGGGTTGCAGGCCAGGTGCCCAGTGGGGCGTGCGCAAAAGGCAACCACTCATTAATGTTTCTCTCTTTCTCTTTCTCTCTCCCTCCCCCTCTGTCTAAGAATAAGTAAATAAAATCTTTAAAACAAAAAGAAACTGTATTCCAAAGAACTATTAAATGAATTCTCTAAGATGACCCGTTCCCGAGCCAAGACTAAGCGTGGGACCACACACGCTGCAGTGCTATTGCACTGTTCAGTTGTGGCTGGCGTCGGTTCACATCTCAGTCGTCCCCAGGTTCGCAGCCAAGGAACGATACCTTTGTTCATTTATAAAAATACAACTGTATATTAGATTGTTCTAAGCTGTCTTTAAAGAACAAATCACGGGTTTTTAGGCAACTGATCAGATGATGGTTTGTGAAGCTTGCATTCCAGTGAGAGAGACTGGGGGCCGGGAAGTATCTGGGATCTATTCAGAAGTCTAGGTGAGAACCTGTTAAGACTATGTTTTAAGACTTTTGAAAGGAACTTTTAAAAATTCTGTTTGCACAGAACCTTGGGATTTGCAAAACAAAATCTTATTATCTCATTAGCTTAATTTTTGTACTATCTAAATTTTTTCTGAAATGGTATTTTATTTGTTCAGTTTTATCCCCCTTATTCAGTTTTATCCCCCACATAAAACTATAAAAAGTAGTGCGGGAATTATTTATCCCAGGCTTATAGATGACACCTTAATTTTTTTTTAAATATGGAGCCCTTCATGGTTGGCATTTCATCCTTGTGCAGGGGCCATGCTGGCCTTCTCTGAATCATCCCAGTTTTACTATGTGTGCTGCCAGTGCAAGCACAGAGACCTTAACCTCTCACTAAAGATCACCAAACTGGAAATTAGGAGAACTAGGACCCATCCTGAAGGGTCCTTGACACAGAAGATGATGAACTCCTAAAATAATTATTTTAATGTTTTGGATGTAAAGCTATGTTTTTATCATTTTTGGAATATCTGTGTTCATGTAATATACTCTTTTGATGAAATGTAACTGAATTATTAAGAGCGAGGCCCTGACTGGTGTGCCTCAGTGGATTGAGCACCGGCCTGCCAACAAAGGGGTTGCCAATTTTGATTCCCAGTCAGGGCACAGGCCTGGGTTGTGGGCCAGGTCCCCGGTTGGGGGCATGTGAGAGTCAGCCAGTCGATGTATCTCTTACACATCGATGTTTCTCTTCTTTTCTTTCTTCCACCCTTCCCATCTCTCTAAAAATAAATAAATGAAGTCTTTTTTTTTTTAAAGGCAAAATTTTTTTTTAAAAGAAATGAAAACATTGGAGCCAGATGACTTGGATTCAAATCCTGGCTCTGCCATTTATTAGCAATATATCCCGAGGCAGATAACTTAATGTCTCCGTGCTAAGCTCACTATTTGCATCTATAAAATGGGGGAAAGAAACAAAGGGTTACTGTGAGAAAAAATGAATGCCTCTTAAGTACCAGCTAGAACCCTGCCAGAGTATATTTGAATTACTGTAAAAGTGTAAATTGTTATTGTTATTGATGATGATGTTATTCTGATTAAAGCATTAAGGCTTAGTCATATAAATAACAGCTGTTCTAAGTGACTCATTGAAGTGTACTTGGATGATTAAAGCAAATTTTTCAACCCCCAAAATGCAGTTGCTTCTAATAATAGACAACATTTAGTGAATACCTATGGCCAGGCATTATTCTAAGCTCATTTACATTACAGTCCTATGAGGTTAGTGCTAATATTATTCCCGTATAAGATGTGAGGAAACTGAGGCATTGAAACATTAAACAAATTGCTTCGGTCGCCAAGTGAAGCCTGGATCCAGGTTCCATACACTCTGGGACTGGAGGCTGCACTTTACACCATTGTGCGCTTCTGCCTCTCGGAGAGATACAAAGAAAAAAACCAAAGTCAAAGGACAGCAAGAAATGACACTGGAACCTGAACTTGGCAACTTTCATTCCCTTTTGTCTAAATCTTGAACTCCAACATAGACAATTGTGACATAGAAACAGATAGTTAAAGATACTGAAACTTACCTTTTTACAATACTTCAGTGAGTATTTTTTTTTGAGAAACTAACCTGTTTCAGACCGTTTCAAACTGGTTATCTTATTTAACCCAGGGATGCCCGTATTATAAGTCCTACCTTTACTAATAAGATGCTGAGGCTAAGAGATAGTTACAGCTGGTCAGCTAAAGCTGGTTGGTGCTGTGGCTGGGACCCAAACCCAGTCCTCTTTGCCTCTGGAGCCCATCTTCTCTTCACCTAGGTAGTTCACATAGACAGCTTTTCTTGAAATATCTGAACTATCACTGTCATCTATCTGTTCAAATAGCAAATACTCATTGAGGGTCTCTTGTATGTCAGACAATGCTGTGTGCAGAGGATTCAGTGATGAGCAAAACTATCAGAGCTTCTTAAAGGGCTTCAGATGTTTAAGAACAAGTGTTCACATCCACTTGCTGCCTTTAGAACCTCAATAGTTAGGTTGGAAGAAAGGAGTAAGAGATGGACAGAAAGAGGTAGTGATGTTTTTATTTCTTTTTAAAAAGATTTTATTTATTTTTAGAAATAGGGGAAAGGAGGGAGAAAGAGAAGGAGGAAAACATCAGTGTGAGAGAGAAAAATCCACTGGTTGCCTCTTGTACATGCCTCCCACCCGTCTGCAACCCAGGCATGTGCCCTGACCAGGAGGAATCAAACCAGCAACCTTTTGCTTTGTGGGTGGACACCCAGCCAACTGAGCCACACCAGTCAGGACAGTGCTGGCTTATGTTTTGTTTTGTTTTTTAAATAAGTAACTGACCTCTGTTCTTGCTACCCACCTAGATCTCTAACCCTGTCCAATTTCATAGTTTTCTGCTTGGATGTAAAGCCAGTCTGTGTTTCCTTTGTTCTTATTCATCTCTTTCTCTATGCTGTTACCGATACTAAGAGTCAGTAAGGAATGACAACTCAACTAAAAACTGAGTAAAGATCTCAGTAGGCATTCTCTAAGGACACGAATGGCCAGTAAGCACATAAAGATACCTAATCTCATTAACCATTAGAGAAATGCACATCAAAACCATAATAAGATCCTACTTCATACCTACTAGGATGGCTCTAAAAAAAAAAAGACAAATAATAACAGGTGCTGACAAGGACGCGGAGAAATTTGAGCTCACACATCTTGCTGGCAGGAATGTAAAGTGGTACGGCCAGTTTGGAAAACGGTGTGCAGTATTATTTAGTGGCTAAGCATTATGTACCCGTCACTGTAGTAGACACTTGAAAATACTACCTCATTTATTCTGACAAAAAACAGAGCAGCAGCAGTAGTGGAAGTAGCAATATCATCCATCATTTATTGAGCTAACTTATTTGTTAGGAACTGAACAGAGTATATTATCCTCCTCCTCCTCATAATAAGGCATTATCATTATCTCTACTTTGCAGACACAGGACCTGAGTATTGCAGAAGTTAATTCGCTTGCCCAAAGGCTTAGGGGCAGTAAGTGTCACAGTAAGGATTTGAAGCCTTATGTGTTTGACTCACATGCCTGATCATGGCACCCTGTCTCTGCTAGAGATAATTGATATCAAACCATAGGAAAACTGAACTTTAAAGAAGTCTAATTTGTCATACAGCACATAACCTGTACATAGAAGAACCAAGATGTGAACCACTGTCAGACTCTAACATGCAGGCTTTCTCCTTTATTCAGATCATACTAACTAGTTACTCATTTGGCCCCTGCAGATCTATAAGTTTTTATTGCTCTGTGGGAAATGTGAAAAATAATAACCACATCGTGAATTTAATTTAAAGGATTGCTCTTTAAGACTGTGCCCTACCCAAATTTTTAGTGTTGAAAGGGCTCTTCCCATATGACATTATGGTAATAATATATGGTAGTAGATGGAGGAGAGGATTTCAAAGGGTTGGACCCTCTGAAATCACTGATATTTGACCATGTCTTTGACTTACAAAATGGCAAATGCATATGTTTCAATCCAATATTTCTTTGGTCCCAATTACCTAACAAAAACAGGTAACTCTGTGTCCTCAAAGTTATTTTAAAAATTTTCTGGTCTATGAAATTGCTAGGTCTAGAAAAATCTACTTGCTTCATGTGGTGTCCCCGGACATGAGAATACTTTGCAAATGCTACGATGAAAACAGACAAAAAGAAAGATTAGTGGAAGCTGACTGTTATTGTAAACCTTGATAAGTGGAAGCTTGATATTGTCACCAATTTAAAAAAGAACATGAGAAAAAAAAACAGATTTGTGGGAGAAGATAATGAGCTCAGTGCAGAATTTTAACTTTTAAAGGAATAACATGTCATGTGATTTCTGATACAGGTTCTCCTCTATTGATTTGCTTACAAATTCTTCCTAGGTATTTATAAAGTGCTGGCATCCAAGTTTGGAAAAATAGTCTAAAATGCTGCATTTCTAATGATAATAGGCTTTTTGTTAGATCTTCCTTGTTTATACCTGGAATTCTCAGGTATAAACAAGGATCTGAGCTGTGTTCTCAAAATCCATTGTTACCCCCAATTTGCACTGCATCAAGAACTGGCAGAATTTCTGGAAGCAGGTGTCACTGTGTGACTCTTATTCTCTGTTTCAAATCCAGCATGAAAACTGCATTTATAACAAGAGTTCAGGAAATTCCCGTAAGGAGCAGGAGAGAATGTGTCTGAGTCAGCACTGGCCTCCGGTTTGCATCCGTATGCAAATTGCCAGTGGCAGAGTTCAAGTGCATTCAAATAATATGGTATTTTTCACAGCTCACTGTACTTTATACCTTGTATTTTTGAAAATCACTTGAGATTTGTCTACGTGATAAATTTCCCTTTCCTGGTCATAAAAAAAGACAGTAGATTTACAGTCAAATCTACTTCCTTCACGAGTCACCAGAGAAAAGCTTTTGGCTTTTTCCTCCATTCTCCTCCCCTCTGCATTGTAAATGAAGATAACAGAGAGAGAAAGCGGAGCAGGTGAAATAATCTCATGAATTCAGACACAGCAGAAATACAGATGCATATGTTTAACACAAATCCACACCTTGGACGTTCACTAACTTACTTTCACTCCCATCCACTTGAACCGGTCCACTCCAGAGACCTGTTATTTGACTTAAAATTCAACTCGCCAAGAGGAGCTATTGCTTATCAGATTTTTCTAAATTGAGAAAGTAACCTTACAATCATAATCAATTGCACCAAGGGCTCAGAGGAGGAAAATGGCAGCTCAGACCCCAGAACTCAGACTCGTTTACCTGTCAGTCTCCAGCGCCCTGTCCTGGGGACCCCAGAGTTTCTTGGGAATCCAGGGCTGCTCAGGCCCTGCTCCTCGAGTCTGTAAAGTTTTCGCTTTCCTGGGAAAGCCTTATTTGCTGACATAATTTTAAGACCCTATAATCTAAAAGCTATGGTGATTATTTTGTCCTTCAAAGGGAGCAGATATTGAGCGAGTTTGTATTGAAGGCCTGTTATGTCCCAGGTGTGGTGCAGGCCATGGGTCGAATCCCAGTGAACAGGATACACGGGTCTCACCTTGGGGGAGCTTTCAGAACTGCTGAGAGTAATGGCAGGTAACGCTTTCGCAGCACTTACTGCAAACAGTATCATTCTAATGTACTCATTCATATTTTAGATGACTGTTACTGACCCTACTTTGTAAATAAGGAAACTGAGGCACAGAGACATTCAAGTAATAAGGGTCATGCTGGGTTTAAATCCAACTTTAGATAAGTAATTCCTAGTACTGATGACAATTATGGAAGGGAATGTTAAGGTGCTGTGTAGACTTTTACTAACATACTTTCCACCTAATCCAGGTGGTTATGTGAATGCTTAGAAATTGGGCTGGGACTGACCCAGGCAAAGGTTGTCTTTTTCTAGTGTATTCGGAGGCTACAAAGTACAAGTCCAAAGACCAAAATCAGCAGTTGACCATTCGTATTTGTTTGCCTGATAGGCCTATGTTTTCACAATTGTTGAATTTGAATACTTTTAGGCCAAGCGCTCTCTCTAGTTTGTTGTCTTGCACTCCGCTCACTTCCTGCCTCTATATTTAGCTACTTTAGGCCTGACCTCTGTGAGTTTGTTATCCTGATAAATCTTTTCTGGGATCCTCTTCATTTTAATCAGGGGTCTCTTGGTTGCAAGTAATAACCTCACAACTTGACCTTATAGACAAAAAGTAAATTTCCTGATAATGTCAGGCTCTTTTTACATAACTGCGGGAAGAGCAGGGTTGACAGTCTCCGGATTGGTTGGAACCAGAGGCCTGGTGCTGCCAGAGATGTCTCTGCATGTGTGTTTGACTCTCTGCTGCTGCAGATTGGCGTCCTCAGCATGGTGGGAGCATGGCTGCCAAAAGCTCCTAGGCCTGTCTGCCAGAAAGGGGCTGACTCACTCCCCTAGGGTCCACTTTGGAAAAACCACAGGATGTTCTTGTGTGGTTCAGCTGTCCACCCTTGGACCAATTACTGTGGCCAGACAGACAGGGTATTTTGATTACCCAGCTTTCAGACAGAAGCTATGAGCTTTGGTGGTTATAAGCTGGACATTGCTCCGGTTATTATCTATTATGTAGAGTATTCCCAGTGTTGCCTTTTATGTCCACCCACTGGAAGCTGCTTCTTTTGATGAGAGTAATTTGCCTGGCTCACAGAACATTTTCTTTCAGGAGCCCATAGTGCTGTGCTGAGGACTATAACATAATGTACCCAGAACATGCCGAGCAGTTTCTTCCGTGAAATAGGATGATCTTTCCACTCTACTGCCTCAGTCTTCTTATTTAAGGGCACAGAAGTCCCTTGTACAAAGTCAACACCTTAGAGTGTCCCAAGACCTCAGCTTTAAAAAACCCCAAGAGCTCCCTTGGCACAGTAGTTGGGAGATTAGCAAGTTCTAAATTTATGTTTAAACACGAAGAAAAGTGACTCGCCTAAGGTCACTGCAGTGGCTCTCGCCACTGAAGTTTGTTCCTGCGCAGGCTCCAAGTAAGCAGGCATGACTTTCTCTGACCTAACATTGACCCTAAAACGGAACCACTGTGTTGAGGCTGAGTCCTGAGACTCTTTCTTGTGTGTGTTTAGGGGGAGGTGAGCAGCACTTTCCCTTTCCCATGTGGTTTACTCTTTGGTTTAGGGTTGGGGTACTAGAGGAAGATGTGTCTGGGTTAAGCTCTGGCTTTGCAAGTACTGTAGTCTTTCTGTGTCTCAATTACATCAGCTCTAAAATGAGGATGATAATAGCACCTAACACACAGGTCTGTGCTGGACATCCGCATCTAAAATGTGTAACCTACCTAGCTCAGCAGCTGGCGTGCTCAGTGCTCAGTGCTCAGTGTGTCTCATCTATCATTATTATTCTCACTGTTGTCATGGGCCAGCTCCATCTGTTGGTCCAGAGGTTTAAGGGTAATCAGTGTAAGAAGTAGGACAGTGTGTTGGATCAGATGCTTTTCAGAGCTTCGATTTTCTCATCTCATTCTTCCACATCATTGAGGACAAGAGAAAGGGAAGGAAACTCATACTTCTCACGCACCTGCTGTGTGCCATGCAACTTCACAGTTGTACTTCAAAGATTCCATAATTTTTTCTCAAATATCTGCCTCAGCAAATATGTAAATGTCCTAAGTGCTGAGCTCTGTTCACCTTTTTCTCCCCAGGTGCAGAGCTAATGTGCAATAAGCATGTGTTGAATTCAGCTTTACTTACGGTCCCTTGCTCAGGTAGCTAGTGTTGCAAAAAAGTGAAGGTTTCTAAGCACAAGTACTGCTAGTAAGCATTCAAACCAATCTGAACCCAGATTTTTGTGGCTACAATTCCAGCACCTTTTCCTTTTATTTACAAGCCAAATGATAAGAATAAATTGAACCAAATTAGTAGTATCTCTATCTGATATGCAAATTGCATGTTTAAGTCTTTAACTGGAAAATCAGCTCCTTTGTCAAGCAGCTCCACTGCTGGTTAATCTGGGTGTAAACAAAGGTAGACTCACACACCTTCAGCACAGTACCATTTTCAAACAGAGGAGGCACTTCTGTGCTGCTGAAGGCCTTTTGATCCTTATTCCTGGAAGGAATAACACCACTGATTCCCATTTATAAGGCAGTTTAGAACTTTCATTCTAAAATTTTCTGTGAGCACCATTTAGTAACCTTCTCATGCCTTCCTCCTCTCTTTTCAACTGTGATTCGTTCACCGTGTGTCTTTCCTTTCATGACTGGCTCTGAAATCCACTCACATTCACTTAAGATTTGAGTTTACCAAACTTGGACTCATTCCCCTCGAGTCCTTTATGAAGTTCATATTCTATTCTGCTGTAGCCTGAAGAAACAGGTTAGACAAACAAAGTAAAGCCAATCATACTAGTATATGGGAGATAGACACATAAAAACTAAAAAATATTATATAAATATTGCAAAAAAATAGTGATAAAATAAACTGGTCATGCTGTGGAAGGGTACCATCCAGGGGTCCAGAGGATTATGGGATAGTTTTCAATTTCATTTGATGTTATATAATCTGTTTAGGAGAAACATTCTAAAAAAGGTAAAAATAGACTTCTGACCAAGATGGAGGCGTAGGTAGACACACTGTGCCTCCTTGCACAACCAAAATAAGGACAAAAAAAAAAATTTAGAAGCAAAATATCACCCAGTACCAACAGAAAATTGAACTGTATGGAAGTCTGACAACCAAGGAGTTAAAGTAGACACATTCATCCAGACAGGTAGGAGGGGCGGAGTAGGCAGCCAGCACAGAGGGGTCATGGCAAAAAAAAAAAAAGTGGTAGCTGGCAAACCCGGCACGTGGGGCAGCAGCTGGTGGGCCCAGCAAGGTGGTGGATTATGGAGGGGCTTGCCACTCAGAACCAGGCAGTCCCACATTCACAAACAGAAAAATCAGATGAAACTGGGGAGCAAGAGAGACCCTGTGACCCAGAGTTCCAGCTCTGGGAAACAAAGCCTCAAAGCACTGATTGAAAACACTTATAAGGGTTGAGGTGCCAGGAGAGACTCCCAGCCTCACAGGAGAGTTCGTTGGAGAGATCCCCAGGGTCCTAGAACATACACAAGCCCATCCACATGGGAACCAGCACCAGAAGGGCCCAGTTTGCTTGTGGGAAGCGGCAGAGAGGACTAAAATCCAAGAGAGAGCAGAGCAAGCGCCATTGTTCCCTTTCTAACCCTGCCCCCACATACAGCATCACAACCCAGAGACTTGGTTGCCCTGCCCTGGTGAACACCTAAGGTTCTGCCCCTCTCTATGTAACAGGTGTGACCAGACCCACCCAAAAAATTGGCTCAAATGAAAGAACAGATCAGAGCCTCAGAGCCAATACTTCTAAGCAACCAAGAGATAGCCAACCTATCAGATGCACAGTTCAAAGTGCTGGTGATCATGATGCTCACAAAATTGGTTGATTTTAGTCACAAATTAGATGAAAAAATGAAGGCTAAACTAAGTGAAATGAAGAAAAATACACAGGGAACCAGTAGGGATGGGAAGAAAACTGGGACTCAAATCAATGGAGTGGACCAGAAGGAAGAAAGAAACAACCAAACAGAAAATAAGGAAGAAACAAGAATTCAAAAAAATGAGGAGAGGCTTAGGAATCTCCAGGACATCTTTAAATGTTCCAACATCGGAATTATAGGGGTATCAGAAGGGGAAGAGGAGAGGAAGAGCAACAAGTGGAAAACTTATTTGAACAAATCATAAAGGAGAACTTCCTAATCTGGCAAAGAAAACAGACTTCCAGAAAGTCCAGGAAGCTCAGAGAGTCCCAAAGAAGTTGGGTTCAAGGAAGAACACACCAAGGCACATCATAATTACATTAGCCAAGATTAAAATGAGGGAGAGAATTCTAGAAGCCGCAAGATAAGGGCACAGTCACCTACAAAGGAGTTCCTATCAGACTGTCTGCTGATTTCTCAAAAGAGACCTTCCAGGCAAGAAGGGACTGGAAAGAAGTATTCCAAGTCATGAAATCCAAAGACCTATATCCAAGATTGCTCTATCCAGCAAAGCTCTCATTTAGAATGGAAGGACAGATAAAGTGCTTCTCAGATAAGGTCAAGTTGAAGGAGTTCATCATCACCAAGCCCTTATTTTATGAAATGTTAAAGGGACTTACCTAAGAAAAAGAAGATAAAAAAAACATGTATACTAAAATGACAGCAAACTTACAATTACCAACAGCCACACCTAAAATAAAAACAAACTATGGAAACAACTAGAACAGGAACAGAAACACAGAAATGGAGATCACATGGAGGGTTAGCAACAGGGGAATGGGAGGAAGAAAGAGGGGGGAAAAGGTACAGAGAATAAGTAGCATAAATGGTAGGTAGAAAATAGACAGGGGAAGGGTAAGAATAGTATGGGAAATGTAGAAGCTCAAGAACTTATAAGTATGACACATGGACATGAACTAAAGCAGGGGGGAATGTGGGTGGGAGAGGGTGTGCAGGGTGGAGGGGAGTAAAGGGGGGGAATGGGACAACTGTAATAGCATGATCAGTAGAATATATTTTAAAAAAATAAAAGAAGTAAAATAAAAAGGCCAGGGTTGAAGGAGAAGAGTTCAAGGCTCTTTCTCCTATTTGGGGGAAATAAGAAGGAATCTAATGCAGACATAATTCTAGCCCTAAAATGTAAGTCACAAGTCAACAGCTAAGGATCATCACAGGCATCCAAGGGTCCTAGGCTCAGGATATTTCGTGGAAGGTTGTAAACCAACAGAACGTTGATGAGACGGGATGAGATTCTCACCTAGTCTAATAAAAAGAAATGGCTGGGCATAATCCAATTGTTATCTACTGTAGTGTTACAAATCTCACAGGAGCCTGTTAAAGAGAATGTCAGTATTGCCCCAAAAGGAAACCAGGACGAGGGTGCGGTCGGGGTGGGGGTGTCAGTATGCCAACCTTCCCCAAGGGAGGAAGTGTCCTATCCATGCAACTGTTTTCACCAACCCTACAGTAGAGTTATGAACATGAGTTTATTATAGGTTGACTCCACTTACTATCATCATTAATATTTTTATTAAGTATTTGTTACTTGCCAGGTACCATGCTAAGTATTTTTCATGTTTTGCTCCATTTAATCCTTTCAGCATCCCATTTTTTCCCATTTTACAAATGAGGAAGCTGAGGCTCTGAGAGGTCAGATAACCCTAAATACTTTGCTATATAAGTTATGCTTCTCATCTTCAGATAGCTCACCTACCTGCCATCTATGTGTACACCTGCCACCTGGGTTTCTCTTAGACATTTACCAAGGGTCAGAATAAACCCATCCCCTTGCCTATCCAAATCAGTGTCTTTCCATGTTCCCTGCACTATCCAAACCAAGAGCAGGGCTTCATGACTTAGTAAACTATCATGTAATAATTTCCCCCATAAATTTGCCTGTAAAAAAGCATGGGATATGGTGGGAGGCAGACACAAGCAGTCTGGTCAATTTGTCATTGTCATCATTTATTTCAATTAATTTTCCTTTAGTTATACATTGGTTTCCCATATGTTTTTTTTTTGGGGGGGGTAGTATATATTTGTTTTTGGAGAGTGGGAAGGGAGGGAGAAAGAGAGGGTGAGAAACATCAGTGTGGGAGAGAACCCACAACTCAGGCATGTTCCCTCACCAGGAATTGAACCAGTGACCTTTTAATTTGAGGGAACCAACCTACTGAGCCACACCAGCCAGGATAGTTTCCCATGTGTTCTGGTAGTTTGCTTCTCTCCTAAGTCTAGACTCTGCACTTCTCTGTGGGGTTCAGGATTAAGGTATCTTTTTATCTCCCAGTAACTTTAATGAATGTATTTTTCCCTCTAACTGAATGTCTTAAGGGGGATTCTAATATCAGGATTTGAACCCTGAAAGGATTGAATGTTCAGTGGAAATACAAATATAGAGATTACTTGTGTGGCAGGACAAGAAAAGAACTGGTCTAACGAACCACCAAGGATATCTAATAGACTTAACACCTGACAGATCTGAAAGGGTTAAAAAGGCATTTGGAAATGACAGGCTTGTACTCATTTCTAAGAGTTAGTTCAGGTGGATGAATAGAACTCTTATGCCCAGTGTGTTGGTCATTTTTGTAGGATACCAAAGCCCTGTTAAATATGCTTGACTACTGAAATTATAAAGTGCACTTGACTCCTACAAAGCTGCTAACTGGCTGTGTCTTTCCCATTTTAGGAGGATACCTCCCACGTGGTTAGTCAAGGTGTGGTGGCAGACCAGCAGAAGGCACTGGAGTGCTCCACTGACAACGTACGTAACTTACGTTTTAGGTTCCGCCCTGCTGGGACAGTGTGCATTATAGACAGGTTCCAGAAGAAAAGGAGGTGATTGCAATAAAATCAGATCCTTTATTACTTGGCAGGAGGCTATGGTATGTCTTGTAACATGAAGTCAACCTATGATTGTATCATCACCAATTCTGTGCAAGATGTGTAGAAATTTCCTCTGTACATCTCCCGGTACCAACATCCTAAATAGGTGTTTAAAAGTGAGGCATAACCCTGGCTGGTGTGGCTCAATTGATTGGAGCATCATCCCACAGGCTGAAGGGTCATGGGTTCAATTCCTGGTCAGGACACATGCCGAGGGACACATGTGGGAGGCAACCAATCAATGTTTTTCTCTCACATTAATGTTTCTCTCTTTTTTCTTTCTTCCCCTCACTTCCTCTCTCTCTAAAACCAATGCACATATCCTCAGGTGAGGATAAAAGAAATTAAATAAATAAATACATACATGCATACAAGTGGAGTGTGCATGAAAACACATTTGCATTTAAATCTGAGAGCACCATATTTTATATAATGTCATAAATAAAAATATTAAATGGGAGAGCTTGTAGTTTTATAAACTTTAGTTAGTGTTCCTTATATTTTGAGTTTTACTTCTCTTAATAAATAATAAACTTCTGTCAAATGTTTATACTTTTGTTTCTGTCGAGTATTTTAAGTCCTGATTCTCATTTCAATTTGCTAGTTCATATTTTCATGATGCTAAAATGTACATTACTACTATATTGATTATGTTTAAGGAACTTTGGATTACTAGAGCTTACAGAAAATATATGATATTTCGAACCTTACCAAAGAAAATGCCTCTAAAAAATCTTCCACAATCATATGCTAAAAACCTAAATAAAGACAAATAGGTATAGAAAGAAACTTAAAAATAACCAAATTCAGTTCAACTAAAAACCTGCAAGCAATTACTTTTTTAAGTTTAAAATCACAATTTTTACTTAAAGTATTTACAAATACTATTTACGAGATAACACTTTATAGACTGCCGCCCGTCTCAATGTATAGATCAAACATCTCTAAAATTTTATAACGCTAGCGTTTTAGAGCCGGGGCAAATCATAAACATCATCTGGACTTTCTTTTTCCTGCTGACAAATGAGCACTTTTAAAGCATTATCCTTCGGGGACATGATCATAAGCCTTTTCTGTGGCTGCAGGAGAGAACCGGCCCAGGGATCAGTGGGCGGCATCTGCAGCGAGGCTGTGTCAGCTCATGACAAAGAACTTACCCAACATTCACACTGTGCCAAGACAGAACGAGCTTCCTTGTGGAAGTGGAATTTTCCATCCCTGAAAGTTTTTGATCAGAAGCTGGCTGATTGTTTATTAATATGTTACCAAAGGACATAAAGGCACTCATAGCTATTATTAACTGAATTCCTAAGTTGTCCCTGGCACCATGTTAGGTTTATTTATGTAGTTTTCCCTTTAATCTTCACAATAACCATGCAGAGTACAGAGGTACTGCCACCAGGGTACAGATGAGGAAGTGTTAGGGTAGGGAGTTAAGGGGCTTGCATGTGGCCACTGGCAAACTTAACAATTCATATCTTCTTTTCCTGATCGTGAAGACCTGATAAAGTACAGACCCTTTCCCAGAAAAATACTGATAAGTATAATTTTGATACAATCACAGAGATTTTATGGTTTCCACAATTTCCTCTGAGTATCTCCTAGAAACCTATGTATTCTGGGTTAAAAGCCCATGGTTCAATTTCAAGAAATAAGTCTCTCAACTTAATTTAAAAAATAAGTAAAATAAAATAAAAAAGAACCCTGCCTGGGCTCCACACTCCTGTGTGCCAAATTATTTGGTCCGGGATGGGTGTTCCAGTATAAATTTTAGAAGCTCTCTGACAGTTCCTGTACGAAGACAGGGTTGAAAACCGCTGGTTTATTTAGGTTGGATGACTTATGTAAAGTCCATTTCCACTCATATTTGAATATAGTAACATTCAACAGCAAATCCAATCTTTCTTACCTTCATACTTAGTAGTTTGGTTTTGTGTCAGTGGGCGAGTCACGGGAGCATATGGTTCATCTACTGCCTCTAAATATACGTTCTTGGATGTTTTTTTTTTATTTGTGTGGACTACTTCCTGTTCTTTAAGTTGAGTTCAAGTCTACCAGTATCTGTTGGAAACCTATTACACACAATGAAATAGAATGATACATAGAAATGGGATAGACAGGTGAGAAACAAACATTCCCTGCTATTTATAAAAGCCACACTGTCTCTTGTGCTTTTCTGTTTTAAAATCCACATCATTGTTTTTCTGGTAGCAAGCTAGCTGAGCTCTTTTGTTATCAACTTTGTTATCAACATTCCTCTGGTAAGAGGACACAAAACTGAAGTTAGATGTAAGTACTATATCAGTTAAGATTAGGCTCCATCTCGGCAAGAAGTTCCTCTTTTAGATAACAGTCAGAAGGTGATCAGTTGGACTGCGAGATGGTGTCTGGACCCAAGCCGCTCTGACAAGATTGCTTTATCATTCTTACAGGATTACTCTGTCATCTTCAACACATGGAATTTTTTTTGTTCTAAGATGGTCACTCCAGCTAATACCATTCCCTCTATATCCAGCTAGGGAGAAGGGGAAGGTGAGATCCTTCTTGGGAAAACAATCTGAAAATTATGTAGTTCATGTCTACTTACATCCCACTGACCAGGACTTCCTTCGTGGACACGTCTAGAGTCGGAGAAGGTGGAAAGGTGGATTTGGGCACTATCAAACATCTAGGTGGTTCCGTCGTTCAGTGTTCTGGGAGTAAACCCTTACTTGTCTTTCTTCCACTTCCCTCTTTTTAAAAGTACTGAAAATATGTATTTGAATAAGTCATTTTTTAAAGATTTTATTTATTTATTTTTAGAGAGAGGGGAAGGGAAGGAGAAAGAGAGTTAGAGAAACATCAGTGTGTGGTTGCCTTTCACATGGCCCCCCCACTGGGGACCTGGCCTGCAACCCAGGCATGTGCCCTGACTGGGAATCGAACTGGTGACTCTTTGGTTTACAGCCCACGCTCAATCCACTGAGCCACACCAGCCAGGGCTTAAATAAGTCTTTTTATAAGTAAACAGGCATTATTAAATGATGGCGATAGAAAAACTACAGGAAACAGAGTAAACATCTGTTCAATTATTGCCGAGCAGCCATTTGATAAACACTGTAAACTCTGTAAACGGTAGATTCTTCAACTACCAACCTTCAGTCCTGCCTCTTTCTTTAATTAGCTGTGTGATTTCAGATACGTCACTTGACATTTGAATCTTGGTTTCTTTACCTGGAAAAGAGAGTAATATTGTTTAGCTCTTGAGGTTTTATTCTCACGATTAAGTGAATTCATGGATATAAAATGATTTTGAAAACGAGAAAACACAATACATGTGTACAATGGACGGTGTCGTGTTAGTTGTTATGTGCCGCACAGTGCCTTGTATTGAGGCACCGCCTTGCACTGACAGAATCTTCAGGTGTTATTGTTCTGGAGCAGTTACCTTGATCCTATTTCTAGACTCCAGGGACAGCCTGGTGCTTCAGTGCCTCCACCAGACTCTTCCAGCTGGGGATGGGTTCCCTGGCTAACTACAGATCCAGAAGGCAGGTCAGGTCACTACCTATATTTCTTAACTGCCTGTTAAGCAAGCATGGAGTCCTTTTGGTTTTTCTCAGTTTTCTAACACTAATATTCATTGGTGTTATCATCAACAATAATCCAGAATTACAAGTTTTCTAAAGCTCACCTAGCAAAGGTCTCTGTACCTTCATTGAATTACACATTCATTTCCTGCTCTGAGTTTCCATGTCTTCAATTTTGCATTTCCACATGCATTTATTCATGCATTCATTCATTCATCAAACATTTATGGAGGCCCTACTGTGTTCCAAGCACTGGGGACCAAAGGTAAACAAGGTACAGTTCTTTTAGGTGCCTTAAATGTAATTGGTGTACCTGGCATTTCGTGGGCCTTCAGTAGATGTTTGTTGTTCCTTCCTTCCTCTCCTGTTGCTCAATTAACCCACCTAGTGCATCACTGACTATTTTGAATGTGTCCACAAGAGACGGGTGGTATTGTATGCTCAGAACATCTGCGGCACCGATATTTTTCAGTGGGCACAGCATAGATTTATGGACTTCACATTGATTTCATCAGAATGAGGAGAAAATATAGAAACTTTGGTTTTGCTTCATACACAAACCTCAGTGATTGAGTGTCTTCCCCTTTTATCCTCCCATCTTCCTCGATCCACTCATTACCAGAGCATTTTAGATGTAAAGTTCACTAGAGAAGCATGGGGAATGGCACAGGTGTCATCCTAAACCCCTCCCTTGCCCCCTCTCCTGCCCTAAATGCTCAAAAGATATTGGAGTACATTATTGTTTTGGTAACAATACACCCGTTTTTTTAAAGTCTTCTCCTCTTTGACATTGATCAAATTGTCCTTCCTTTTGTAGGCTGTCAGCCAGATGAAACAACAAAAACATTCGACGAAAGTCTCCTTCAGTTCACAAGAGATACCTTTAGCGCCAACTCCATCATACCATTCAACAGATGCAGATCCTGCAGGCTATGGTATGGTTCTTTCTCTGAACAGAATTGAATCCATTCATCATACCATAAACAAGGAAGGGATCATGACGTCCCCAAAAGAGCACTGGACCAAGAGTCGGGAAGCTTGGTTTTGGACCCCCTCCTCCACTCCCTTAGTTCTGAGACTTAGCCAGGTCATTTTTACTTTCTACACCATTTTCCTTATGTCTAGCATTTGGTATTGCCTGTTGCTTCTTGAATATAAAAGTACTAGAACAAAAAAGGCCCTCAGTAAATGCTGTTCGAATCTGAAGCTTACAAATTACTCTCTAATCTCTCTAAAAGGATGTTTAGTTCATGAGTAATATCTCTTAAAAATCATATTGAGCCAAATTGTTAGCCTCGCATGTGTTGATATAAGCTATCTGAAGACTGCTAATTCTCAGTGCTTAAAGACATTGGTATTCACTCTGTCTCTTTGAATTCCTGGCTTGAATTATGATGGCTGGCGGTTAAAAATAGAACCTCAAAATGAATAATGAAAATAGAGAGACAAAATGAATAATGAGTATTTCCACTTTGCTTTTATGCTATATAAGTCAGTAAAAGGGGGAAAAAAGGACTATTTACAATACCAGGCTCACCAATGGCAAAGCATAAATCTACATAAATTTAGCAGGCCTGACACCTTATGGTATTTGTCTTTTACATATTTTTCATAAATATTAACTCATAAAAAATTTAGCAAGCAGGCAGTATTCTAAAGAATCGGATTTTTACTAAAATACCTGGTGAATGTGGTCAGCAAATGACCCCTGGGTCAAATCTGGCTTGCCTTCTGTTTTATATGGTCTGCAAATGGTCTAAAACTGCTTTTCACATTTTGTAACAGTTGAACAAAATCTAAAGAATATTTCCTGAAAATTATGTGAAATTCTCATTTCGGTGTCCCTAAATAAAGTTTTATTGAGACGTAGCTGGTGTGGCTTAGTGGCCAGAGTCCCGGCCTGTGAACCAAAGGAGAACCAAAGGCTCACCAGTTCAATTCCCTGCCAGGGCACATGCCTGGGCTGCGGGCCACATTCCCAGTGGGGGTGTGTGAGAGGCCACCACACATTGATACTTCTTCTCTCCCTCTTCCTTCACCCCTTTCTAAAAATAAATAAATAAAACCTTTTTAAAAAGGTTTTATTGAAATACTCACTTGTTTACATATTATCTCCAGCTGCTTTCACACTGTAAAGACAAAGCTGAGTGGTTCCAGCAGGGACCGTAGGTCCTCTAAAGCCCCAAATATCTGCTGCCTGGCCCTTCACTGGACGTCTGCAGACCGATTGAATTTTTATCATATTTGTCACATAGTTATTCCTTGATACTGGAAATTAGTCATCCTACAATTTTTTTTCTTATTTGTTTAATTTTTTTTTAAGATTTTATTTGTTTATCTTTAGAGGGCAAGGGAAGGAGAGAGGGAGAGAAACATCAATGTATGGTTGCCTCTTGCATGTCCCCTGCTGGGAACTGGCCTACAGGGAACCGGCCTGCAACCCAGGCATGTGCCCTGACTGGGAATCGAACCGCGGTTATCTGGTTTGCAGGCCCGCGCTCAATCCACTGAGCTACACCAGCCAGGGCTCTTTTTTCTTTTCTTAATTGTCATTCAGTTATAGTTGTCCCCATTTTTTCCACATTGCTCTCCCCTGCCCTTGCCAACTCCAACTCCCACATTCAATCCTCCCCGCCCCCTTTGTCTTTGTCCATGGGTCCTCTATACATGTTCCTGGATGGCCCTTCCCTTTCTACAATTTAGTCTCTGGAAATTTATTCAGTCAGTCATCCACTTATCAAGCATTTATTGGGGACTTGGTAGGTACGAGGCTCTGGGCTGGGTTCTATAAGAGAGAGAAATACCAAGACTGAGTCACGACTGGCTGGGGTAAAGCAGTGGAGGGGGAAGGAAGTGCCATCTCCGGCATCTCTTACTACGTTTTTGCTCTCTTCTCACTCGAGAGACTAAACTAGTCATTTACAAAAGGAGTGTAAACTTCTTAAAGCATCCATGAAATGGATGTACATTGTTTTTATTGTTAGTAAATGGGAAGTGAAGTATGAAATACATGTCCTGCAAAAGCATCTAGAGACAAATCAGGTTTATAACAGTCTACTTCCAATACAGCATATTTTTATTGTAAATGGGGTTGTGTCCCTCAATTTCCCACTGTTCACCAAGAGGCCATTACATTAATAAATTCCATGTGGTCAGGAACAGCAACTATATGAACGCTACAATACGCCAGACCTGGGCAAGGTACCTCACACACATTTAATTCCTCTAACAGCCTCTTAGATGCCGGTTACAGCATTTTTCTGATGAGGAGTGAGCCTTCGCTTCACCCACCTATTAGTGTCCTTCTTGGGAATTCAAATTCAAACCTGTGCCTTTTTGTCACAAAGATCGTGATTATTGCTTCGTCGGAGCAGAACCCCCAGAGTCTCACCAAGAGCCCATTTCCTTTTGTTTTATAGGGGGATTGGCAAACTTGGTCTGCAAAGAGCCAGATAGGTAGTAAATATTGAAGGCTTGTGGGGGCCACACGGTCTCCATTGCAGCTACTCGACCTGCCATGGCTTGTGTAATAAATAGCAGCCGTGAACTGATGGGAGTGAATTTGTAGTGAATGTGTAACACAGCAGCGTTATTTACGGACATTGAAATTTGAATTTTCTATCATTTTCATGTGTGTTGAAATACTATTTTTCTTTATATTTCTCCAACACTCTGAAAATGTAAAAACGGTAGGATTTTTTGCTTTATTTTTATTATCGACACTATTACAGTTATCCCGTTTCTCTCCCTCTTTGCCCAATTCCATGAGGCCCAAAAACCATTCTTGGCCCTCAGACCGTATTTGGTTTGTCAGCTGGCCCTTGCTTCTCCATAGGTTTAATGAGCTTTGTGGATCTCAACTTGGCCTCAGTGCACTAGCTGCAGCTGACCAGCAGATGGGGCCCTCTCCTATCAGCCCCTGACTAAATGGTATCACAGTGTAAGAATCAGTGCTCATGATGATTAATCTTTGTTGTAGAAAAAAAAGGGGAGGGGGGAGACATCTCTGTAGACTATTATTTGTATAAGGTTCTCTTGAAAATGGTATTTTGACAGTTTTGATTTTTCAACAGGTTAGGTTTAGTCATCTGAGAAACACCTATATGTACAATTTATGCTAGATAAGTAGGTATTATTTTTAAAAAATCTTTTCTTAGCCTCTAAATTTTTCTAAAACAATGGTTTTAAAAAGCAAATCTTGCCCTGGCTGGCATAGCTCAGTGGATTGAGCGCGGGCTTGCAAACCACACGATCGCGGTCCGATTCCCAGTCAGGGCACATGCCTGGGTGGCAGGCAGGTTCCCTGCAGGCCAGTTCCCAGCAGGGGATGCACGAAAGGCAACCACACATTGATATTTCTCTCCTCCTCTCCTTCCCTTCCTCTCTCAAAGATAAATAAATAAAATCTTTAAAAAAAATTTTGCCACTTAAAAAAAAAAGCAAATCTTTATAAAGCAGCAATAATACTTTTTACAGTTTTTCATTTATGGAGGCAGCAATGAATTCTTGAGTTATGTTTATAATACCTTTTTTTTTTACTATGTATACAATTAGGATAATTTTTAGAGCTTTTTTTTTCAATTGCATCATACTCTATGGTGTATTTTAAGGTTGAAAAATTTTCAAACTAAAATAGGTGATTTGGAGGTGGGGTTAGTTATTGCTTTAATCTCAAAGGTGTCATAGGGACCTTTCCTGGGGTGTCACGTTCCATTCCCAGGTGAATGGGCAGCAGTGACCCAGCTCTTTCCTCTGTGGTGCTTGGCAGAAAAGGAGTGAAATGGTCATAAACACGTGCACACTGTGTGCTCCCCAAGTGCGCGAGCCGAGCTTCATCTACTGGCCAGTCATCCCGTATCCAATCCTTCTCCAGGTGGTTTCCAGGCTCCTCTGTCAGTGGACCCTGCCACGTGTCCCATTGTCCCCGGCCAGGAAATGATCATAGAGATCTCCAAGGGACGTTCAGGGCTCGGTCTCAGCATCGTGGGAGGAAAAGACACACCCTTGGTAAGTTTCTAGATGTGAAATATATCCACCATCACCAAGTTTGTTTTGAGCCTCATTATGGCCAGAGTTGGTTTTTTTCATGGTATGAAAAAAGGATAATCATAGGTGGATATGTATCCATATTCTGGGCAGCTTTCCAATGTTTCTCAGTGTTTAATATTCACCAGGATTTTCTCCATCTAAAATACTAAATATCTTTTATAAATGCTTATCAGACCAACAACATCATAGCAGCGTTTAGAAATATTATAACAGTTTTTAGGATGGTGCCTGGATATACATGTAAATATAAGTATGAACTCTATTATCATCATTGTCATTATTATTCAATGGAATGCTAGATAAAAGTATACATCAATTCTGCCCTGGCTGCTGTGGCTCAGTGGATTGAGTGCCAGCCTGCAAACCAAAGGGTCACCACTTCAATTCCCAGTCAGGGCAAATGTCTGGGTTGTGGGCCAGGTCCCCAGTTGAGGGCATGTGAGAGGCAACCACACACTGATGTTTCTCTTCCTCTTTCTCCTTCCCTTCCCTTCTCTCTAAAAATAAATAAAATATTTTTTAAAAAAGCATACATCAATTCTAGCCCACAAAGTTAGGTTTTGCTTTATCCTGACCATGGTCCCATCTGCTCATAATGTTTTTTTTAAAAATTAGTATACAATATTAGTTTTTGCTTGGATAATAGATCTTTGGTTATTTAATACCCTTTGATTGTCACTAATCAGTATTGCTGCTAAAATAGAGAACAGGCTGACAGTGTCCAAAGGGGAGAGGGGAGGGAATTTCAGGGGGAGAGGGGAAGGATTTGCAGGAACTAGTATAAAGAACACATGGACAACAACTAAGGGGGGTGGAAATGGGAGGGAGGTGGGGAGCACTGGGGGGGGCTGGGATGAGAGTAAAAGACAAAACTGTACTTGAACAACAATTAAAATAAAATTAAAAAAACAAAATAGAAGTAAAACTTCATGGGTTTTAATTTACTCAAAATGTGATTAATCAATGCATACATATTTGAATAATAATATATGTATAATATGCAAAGGTAAATTGACACAAAAGGATATAAAGTGAAAAATATATATCCCTTTGCCCTAGAGTTGCCCTCTATCCCCACCTCCAGCTCTAACCAGGGCCTTTCCCTAGAGACCCTGTAATGAATGAATATGTTTTTAAATGAATATTTTGGTATTTCTTTTGCCTATTTTATTTACTAAGGAATAAATTATGTATACCAGATTTACAGATAAAATAAGTATGATATGATCAATAAAATGATTATATCCATTTTTGGCAGGAATATATTTCTGTGTTAGTACTGTTGACGGGTGGGAAGATCCTATTCTATTGTTCTGTAATAAACACTAGCCCCTAAAGCACTAGGCAACTCAAACACAGTGTCTGCTACAGAAACATGGGTATTGATGCCTTGTACGTGTTTTGCAGACGTGGTCCTTCTCTTTCCGACTCTCTGCCCTGACCTGGAGAATCCTCAGGTTCTGCCCAACCCTACTACTGAAGCACCTGAGCCTACATGTGCTCAGAGGCCGGGGTTTATTTAGTAAAAGATTTCATCTCCTTCCGACTGATGAAAGATTGATTAAAACTTTTCTCCAGAGTTCAGGATAACTTATTTCCTGAATTATTCTCCCTTTCCCTCTGCAGGCAGGAGCTGCTGTGTGTGGCTGTTTTTTCACCTGAATTTAACTAGCTCCACAGCCAGTTTTAGCTCCCAGCCCTTTCATGGGTCTTTGCCTTCTTAAGGCTGCAGAACTTTTCACATCTGACTTGGAATGCTCTTTGTTCATTGATGTTGAGTTGAAGAAAGGGGTAAATTTTTTGATGTTGAGGAAAGGAGTAAACTCTTCCTTAAGTTTTCCTTTAAGTGATTTCATCTTTTTGAATTATATTTTTAATAATGCCTCCTAATTATATGTGATCTGATTTTTGAGCAGTTCATAGAAACACCTTGGCCAGCCCTCTAGCCAGAGCCTAATATGGGCAGGAAATAACACACCATCAACATAGCACCAGAGCAGACCATGGTGCCCCAAACCTGCATATGCAACCCAGCCTCTCAGCCTCTGCACCCCTCCCTCCACAGTGCTCCCTTCCTGCCCTCTTCCCTCCTCCCCTGCCCCCTCCCACGTTTTTTACCTTCTGGAGGATGTCGTGCCCAGCTTCTCCAGCTTCCGTGATCCCTTTTCTGCTGATTCTGAGCAGATGGTTGACTTCTGCTCATTCCTCTTTTAGCTCTCAGTAATATTTCTCTCTATTATTTACCAGCTCGGACAGGTTCCTTACTCTCTGAGTGCATTTCCTGATCTATGAGTGGGGATGGTAATACCGTATAGAGTTGCTCGGAGGATCAAAAAGATGACCAGTAAATAGCGCTTAGCCTGATACCTAGTACATTATAAGCAATTGCACATGATAGGTACTTCCTCCAAGCCTTAGTTTCCACATGTACTAAGTAAGCTTAACAGTCCTCACACACTGGGTCATAGTGAGGATCGGAGACTTTACAAACAGTAGAAAATTATGTATACATTTATTACTGAGGTCGTTGGGGTTGTATTGAGAAACTACTGGTTGACCCTGAACATTGGGTGTGTCTCCCTTCCAAGGCCTGTTCTCTCATTTTCCTCAAGAGATGTTTCTGAATGCTAAGTAATTAAATTTGTATAAGTAAAACCACATTTGAAATAAATCAAAGAAAATTCTGTAGTGACTCATAATCAAAAAGGAACCCTGTGATTATTTATTTATTGCAAATATAAGTCTCTTTATACTGCTTAAAATAAGGCAGGAATAGATTTCCCCTAGGAAATCAAAAGACTTTAGTCAACATGTCTGGCCTAGCTGAACGAATTTGTTAGCTGATATATATAGCTTTTGTTGTTATTACTGCGATTTTGTTTTGTGTGAGTTGCTTACAAAACCTAAAGGAGTGGGCCCGCTGCTCCTGGGCCTTGCCTGTTGCCTACATTTGTGCTGCTGGCTGCTGGCCTCAGGGCTCCCACTGCCCAGTGTCACCTCCTGCACCTGGGGCATCAGGCTGTTTGCTAAACACTACCTCTGCTTCTCTTGCCACCACGAGGCAGCCAACCATTGTTTTCTTTAAGAGCATCTTGAGGTTCATAATATATAGTCCTGCCTTTTGAGGTTATAAATCCCATTGTCCTTGGAAGGATAAGCACCACTTAAAAATGAGAAATGGGACACAGCTTTTATTTCCTAACCTCAGGTACCTCATCAAAAGCTATAAATTAGACTCACAGTAATCTATAGGCATGCCATTTTGGTGAGGCTGAACAGCACAGCAATGGAAGGTGCTTTAACAAATAAAACCATTGTTTGTCACGATGGAGATCTTTCTTTTCCCCCTCCAAATTTTGACCTGGGACAAGCAGCCAGATTGACACTGCAGTGCACACTCTCCAGTCAGGTCCTGGGCGGCATCCAGAGAGCAGAAAGTTAGCAAACCAAGATGAGAGCCTGTGAAAGGAAATTGTGGACCGTGTTGCACTCCACTCTCCAAAGTGCCTTTGCATTTGCCCTTGCACCTTTGATTATGTGGTGCATCCGTACTTCAGCTCCAGTGCTGAGAAAGAACATGTTTTGCATGCTGGTGACCCTTCTTACACATCTGCTCCAACCCTCCCAATTAGGATTTCTGTGCCCTCTTTGTTGTATGTCCAACAGATATTTTTGCTGTCTTGAGAGGAATTAAGCCTCTGGGACTTGGTCTTGACACCACATCAGTCCTATCTGCTATAAATAGTGTCTCTGGAGCCAAGACAGATGGTTTCTGAGATCACAGAGGGAGATCTCATTTAGGATCCCAATGTACTTGCAGAAGGTCATCTAACTAGGCTTTTTAAAATACCAAGATAATGATGAGGGTGAGCCTCCTGGGACGGTTTATGAGTACACCTGGACCCAATCCTCACCAACCAGCTCTGCCTCTGTTGTTTCAGTCTTATGATGTGCTCCCAGGTCTGCTTTTGGTGAGTTTGGCTCTTCTGTGATAGGTTGCACATGTTTGCTCAAAGGCTGCCCTTTGCTTAGTGCTAAGAATACAAAATTGAGTGAAAAACCCTGTCTTCAAAGAGCTCGCACAATCATTCAAGTTGATTCTATTGCCTTTAATGTTTATGGTCTAATATAGGGGGTTAACCAATGAAAAATCACAATAGGGACTATTAAAATGGGGACTTCCTCTGGAAAGTAGAGCTTAGTATGCACTTTATAGATTTAATTAATGTAGACTAGTTTTTATGTTTCTTGTAAGCCAGTGTGTTAGTCCATTCAGACTGCTATAACAAAATGCCATGGACTGGGTGGCTTATAAACAACAGAAATTTATTTCTCATAGTTCTGGAGGCTGAAGTCCAAGATCAGGGTGCCAGCATGATAGACTGAGGGCCTTCTGGGTTGCAGGCTTCTTGTATCCTCACATGGTGAAAGGAGCAAGGGAGCCCTGTGGGTTCTCCTTTTAAGGGACAGATCCCACTCATGAGGGCTTCGCTCTCATGACCGAATCATCTCTCAAAGGCTCCACCTCCTAGTGCCATAACACTGGGCATTAGGATTTCAACTCACAAATGTGAGGGCGACACTCAGCCAGGAAACCAGACAAAGCACATTGCATAGAAGAGGTAGTATATTGATTAATATTTTTTATTTTCTTCTACCCAACTACCCATCTATCCTTTAACCCTTCCTTCCCCTCCTTTTTTTTTTTTTTTTTTTTTTTTTGGTCCTCAAGTGGTCATTTGCATGAAATCTTGCAGCCCAGAGGACTTGGCACATATTCTGCCAAATGAAAGGCCAAGCACTCTTACCTCTTACAATGATTGTACCATATTCCTTAAACCCCTCCCCGAAGCCCTCAGTACACTCTTCTCAGACATGTTTGCTTGCTGACTACATCTTGATTGTTCTTAGTCTTGGGAATTCTAGAGAACAGGAAAAAAAATTAAGAAATTAGTCTTTTATCTTAGAGTTTTAGCAGACCTGAACTGTTCTTGGGATTGAACAAAGGAAGCGGAGAAAGAATGAGGGAAAGTTCTCCAGGATCCTCTCACTCTGTGCATTTTGCTCTCTCTGGGCACACTGCCAAAGGTCCCAAATGGTAGACAGTGTGTTCTGTCGAACCAGCAGACAGCACAGCAGAGTAATGATGCTGATTCTGTGGCATCAGCATCCCAGATCTTTTAACTGTGGGCCTTGGACAAGAGGCTTAACTCTTCTAAATCTGCTTCTTCATTTGTAAAATAGTGATGATGACACAAATCTACCTCTTAAGGTTGGTACAATATATGGATTAATTAAAATAAAGAATATAAAGGGCCCTAGCTGGTATGGCTCAGTTGGTTGAAGCATCATCCCAAACCTAAAAGATGGTGTGGTTGATTCTAGCTCAGGGCACAGACCTAGGTTGCCGGTTCAATCCCCAGTCAGGGCACATATGGAAGGCAACCAGTCAATGTTTCTCTCTTTCCCTTCCTCTTTCTCTAAAATCATTAAACATTTAAAAAAAAGAAGAAGAGGAATATAGCCCTAGCTGGTGTGGCTCAGTGGATTCAGTGCCAGCCTACGAACGAGAGAGTCACCAGTGTTACTCCCAGTCTAGGGCACATGCCTGGGTTGCAGGCCAGGTCCCCACTGGGGGCATGAAAGAGGCAACCACACATTGATGTTTCTCTCCCTTTCTTTCTCCCTCCCTTTCCCTCTCTAAAAGTAAATAAATGAAATCTTTCAAAACAAATAAATAAAAAGCATATAAAGGGCTTTTCCCAGTGCCTGTCCATACTGAGTTCAGTTATTACTACTATTAAACAGTCATATTAAAATAAATTCTTAGCCCTACTGGAGCATCATCCCATAACCTAAAAGTTGCAGGTTTGATTCCTGGTCAGGGCACAAACCTAGGTTGCAGGTTTGATCCCCGGTCCAGGCGACTTCTAGGTGTGATAAATTACTATCCCCAGTCTGGACGCCTGCGGGAGGCAGCCAGGTCATGCTTCTCTCTCTCCCGTCAGTGCTTCTCTCTCGCCCTTCTTCTCTCCCTTCTTCTCTCTCTAAAAGCAATGAAAAATTGTCCTGATTATAATAAATAAACAAATAAACAGCTAGTCAATGCTTTTTTAAAAATGCACACCCTTAGCTCCCTTCATCTGTGTCTTTGATATGGTACCTATATTCTGAGAAACATGACTTTGTTTCTAGATAACCGGATATTTGTTTTTTAGCATGAACATTTTAGAAAGTCTTGATACGTAACGAATATGTATCATTTCATTTTATTCCCACAACAACCCTACAGGAAAGGGTTGTTCCCATTTGTTCCCATGGTTCCCATTTTACAGATAGGAAACTGAGGCATAGATTAAGTTAGGTGACTTCTCCAAGGACATAATACTAGCATTTGGTCCAGAGAGGGTTCGATCAGACAGTGGGACTCCGAAGCCACACGATTCGGGCCCCTTTTCTGATACTACACTGAGTGCCATCAGCCCTCCTCTGTAGTTACCCACCTTACCCGCTGGACCCTGAGCTTTTTGAAAACAGGCCTGTTTCATTTTATTCTGTATCTTCAGTACCCCCACACAGCGCCTTACACACTCAAAAATATGACTCCGTCTGGCCTCTCTGGATTCCAGCTAGGCCGGCCTTCTTCAGTTCTTTACTGAGTCTTGCTCCCACCTAATGCAAGGCTTTTGCACGTGCTGTTAGATCTGTATGGGCTGCTTCTCTGATCAGTTTTAACTAGAGTATCCTATTCATTTCTGGGCATGGGTATGTGTTTAAAAAGAAGTAGTCGAAACCACATCATTGGAGAAAGAATAGAACAGACTGGAAAAAGGAAGGCCAAAAAGACAGTGATGACTTCTGCCCACGTGGACAGTTTATCTTCTTATGGATGTAGGAAAAGATCACTTCAGGTCCTCCCGAGGCAGGTCCTCCTGAAGAACAGGTTTTACATGATTATAAGGAAGAACTTTCTGAACTCAGCTGACCAAAAGCTGGAATGAACTGCCTGAGGACAAGAATGCGCCCTCTTGGGAAGTATTTTGACAAAGGCAGGCAGTCACTTTGCAAGGATATTATTAATTATTCGGCTTTGTTTTTTAATTAGGGATAAACATTTACACGTATAACTATTTTTCAAAATAATGATTTAGGAAACTTTATAATCTTTTTTTTATATTCCCATCTCATAAATCTTTTATTTATTATTTTTAGAAAGAGGGGGAAGGAAGGGAAAAAGAGAGTGAGTCAGAAATGTCAATGTGCAAGAGAAACATAGATCAGTTGCTTCTCACAGGCCCAGAGCCAGGACCTGGCCCCTCAAGCCAGGCATGTGCCCTGACCAGGAATCAAACCGGAGACCTTTTGTTCTGTGGAACAATGCCCAACCCACTGAACCACACCAGTCAGGGCCTCAAAAATCCCTTTCAACTGCAAAGTCTTGTGTTTTTTTTTTAATTAATGAATAAGGCCTAATTCTCATTTTTGTTTTTTTTTTCTGGATGCTTGGAAAGGTGAGTTTAAAAATAGAAGCCCTCATTGCTATTCTTTTATTGTTCTTATGGATCTGGAGATACGGCTGTCTCTTTGCAAGAGGCAAATAATTAGACTAGGATATTTGTCTAATAGTTTTGGCACCGTCCCTTTGTAAATGGAATTCCCAGGATAGATTTTAAAATTTAGGTATTCTTACTATCAAAGGGGCCTGGGAATGTCAGATGCGGACTGTTGTTATTTCTCTCCAAGTTTCAAACCTGTATATTTTTTGTCACCTGAATCAAGTGCCAATTTAATTCATTCTTACTAAACAGGACTTCTGTTAGGGCAGATACCATGGCAGGAAGCATCGAGGTAGCTAGACTCTCCCGTCTGGACACTATGTGGTGGAGTTCATCCACCTGGAATTGAAGTGAAGAGTATCTGTCCTTGGGCTAGAACCACATGCCAGGTTCTCATTTAACCCTTCACTATGTGGGGTGCTGTTGTTCAGTTATTACTGCTTGTGACCACTTAAATGTAGAACTGCAGTGGTTTAAACCACTAGATAGTTTTAAAGTAAGCAGAATAGAAAGCTATTTTACATTTGATTAAGTGTTTTATTTTGCCATTCCCCTTCAAATGAACTTTGCACAGTCTATTTCATAAGGAGTGTGGTTTGCTTTGGCTTGTAATTCCCCCAAAGCCAGGCTCCTTTTATCATTATTGCTTAAGTCATATATTTTTACACAAAACATCTTATTACCTTAGTTTTATTTTAAAATCAAAGTGGAGTTTGCAAAAAGTCTATGAATCACACTGAAAGAATGTTAACGAATAGTACCTCTGAATTTCCAGATTTGGACATTTCTGATCTTAAAGAATATGACTGTAAGCAAAAATATTATGCAAGCTGAGTAAAATTTAGATAAATAAGGACCAGATGGAACTATAGGGACGTATAAAGTATAGGGCAAATATTATTCCATTTCCTTAAAATAAATCTATATTTCAGTATGAAAAATTATATTCATATTGATGAGTCTCAACTTTTTGTTAAATCGGACTTGGCAAGGGAACTCCATTATAAGTAAATATAAAACATGTTGGTGTTTTTTTTCTTTTTGAGCTTGACAAAAGAAAGCTTTTCAGTCTTAAAATGTGGGACATTTTTTATATATTCACAGCAGTTCTTATATTAGCTACTTTATTGCTGTGATTTTCATTTCACATTTTAGTTATCTGTGAATAGTATGTAAGAGTTTACAGTCCCAGCGTTTGAGTTTTAGGGTGGCTTTCACAGTTCATTGCTTTAAAACAAAACACACATACACACACAGACTGAGGTTATTGCTTCCTGTGTAACTGCTGATTTAATCCTCATTTTTATGTCAAACAAGCCGCTATATCTATTGCCGATGTAATACTTATTTATGTTGTCTATAGTTTATTATCTGAGACTATTTCAGTATTACAAAGTAATAGGTACTAAACATTGTGATCCATTTTCCTTCTCTTTGAAGGTTTGGTACGTGCATAACTTATACCCCCAAGCATATAGAATAGATAAATATATTAAGATTAGGACATATAGAATGTCTCTTTCTCCTTTTGTAGCAGTTTTGTAAGGATTAAATGAAGTCTTGTCTACGTTCTGAGATTCATGGGAATTCTGTGTGGCGAGCCCTAGTCCATTGGTTACCAAAGTAGAGTATAATAAATAAAGTTTGTTTGACTCTTGCTACAGCCCCCTCAGGTTTTCTGAACAGGAACAATGACTTATTTAACCTATGATGCTGGCAAACAAACCTACATCAATTTGGTGAATATTGTATTTCTTCTAAACCAATAATCTTTTATTGTATCCATAGTGGTAAAGCAACACATTACGACTCACCCAAATTATAAAATTATTAAAATAAAATGAGAAATAAATCATCTTAGGATAAAGGAAATATAGTATGTACATGTATCAACTATGTTCTCCCTCAGGTTCCACATGTTCTTATGAGGCACCGAAACTAAGTAACCTCTTACTCACTGGTGCTTGTGCATCAGTGCGGGGCTGCCAGATACCTTTTGCATTAAAGAAGGAATACATTTGGTCTGAAGGTGGGGAAGATTGGCACCTTTGCAACTTGAAATTATCTTTTTATTTTACCTTTATAATTGGTTCAAAAATGTATAGATTCACAAAACACACTGAGTGAGTTTAATAATAGCCATAGCATAAGAAAAGTGCATTAAATTCTCTGTCCTTGGGTTAATCGACCCACTGCTCCACCACTGTGGCAAGGACAGCAGAGAACTGCCATTGTCACCTAGAGTCCTGTATCTCTGTTATAGCCACCATTTGTCTGCATTGCTACCTTTATCTCCTTTCATACTAGCCTTCCGGCTTTTGTTGTCATGAAGTATCACCAATGAAAAGCACCAGTAGGAAGTACAGCCCCTCTCAGAATCCACGGCAGTTATGTTCTGTAAAGTTGCAGCAGGCACTGCATTAGTAAATAGTGACAAACTGCTTCTAGGGGAAATACAGATTTAGATTCCTCTGAGCCTCTGGCCATATTTTCAACTGCCAATTAATACATAATTCTTGTTTTATGTGTGCTTCCATTTAAAGATATATATCCTCACCCAAAGACCTTTTTTTCATTGCTTTTAAAGAGAGAGGAAGGAAAACAGAGAGAGAGAGAGAAACATTGATATGAGAGATGCTCTTTCTGGATTCATTTAAGTTGAGCTGGCCAATAGTAGTGAAGGTGGAATTGTGTGACTTTCACACCTTGACCTCAAGCTTAGCTCTTCTTGTTCTCCGGAAGCACTACCACCTTGCAAACAAGTCTGGACAGGCCTCCTGGAGGATGACACACCATAGAGAGAGCACATGCAGGGAAAGGGGCCCAGACATCCCACCTAAGGCCCCAGCCAACCTGACTGCATACTCATGTGAGAGCACAAGTGGTACAACATGGAGCAGAAGAACTGCCCAGCTAAGCCCAGCCCTAATTGCCAACCTGCAGAGTTAGGGACAAACAAATGGTTAGTTTTTTATTTTTTTATTATTTTTCTTATATTTTTTCCATTATCATTTAGTCCCCTTATACCCCATCTCTGCCCACAATCACCACGCTGTTGTCTATGTCCACAAATCCTTTTACCTTTTTGCTCAATCCCTCTACCCCCCTAACCATCAGCTGCCACCCCCCCAAACCAAGCAGTCATCCTGCTTTCTATGAGTCTGTCTCTATTTTGCATGTTAGTTCAATTTGTTCATTAGATTCCACATATGAGTGAAATCATATGGTATGTGTCTTTCTCTGACTGGCTTAATTCACTTAGCATAATGTTCTCCAGGTCCATGCATCCTGTCACATCCAATTTCTTGTCTTTCTCTTCTCCTTCTGGCACCTCTATGATATGATTGTT
The DNA here is from genome assembly GCF_021234435.1 of Artibeus jamaicensis. Classification (NCBI taxonomy): domain Eukaryota; kingdom Metazoa; phylum Chordata; class Mammalia; order Chiroptera; family Phyllostomidae; genus Artibeus; species Artibeus jamaicensis. The sequence continues at coordinate 11,354,702 of NW_026522025.1, forward strand.
GGAATGCTTGAGTTGTCCCAGAGACTGCTTACACTGTCCTAGCTTCTTTGGGTTCTTTTTTTCTTCTTCTTGTTCTGATTAGTTGTTTGTTTTTGCTTCCAGTGGCATACAGGAGGAACTGAAGTGTCTAGCATCAAAGTGGGAGTGAGGAGACAGCTTTCTTCCAGACAGAAAGGTAGACAGAGGCCATTGTTCTTTTCTGACTCCTCCCTCCACAAATCCACAGAGCCAGCAGGCAGGTGCTGTATTTGAGACTCCATAACCTGGCTAACACTGCTTTCCCCTCCCTGGAGATCTCTTAAGACTCTGTCCCATCCAATTTACAGACCCAGCAAAGCTGTTAACTGTGACTTTTCCATATGAATGGCTGGTGTTGGCTCAAGCTGCACAACGTCCTAAATCCTATCAAACAATCAACAGCTGGCTTCAGCGAGCCCCAGGCCCCCACTATCAGCAATCAGACTAGATTCATAGCTTGGCTTTGCCTGGGACTCTCCAAGCCTAGCACAACTAGCAGCCATCTCAGATTGCTCTTTAGCTCATGCAGGGTGGCCTGGGGCAGAACATAAGTGCAGGAGGACTTTGTCCTCCACCACCTGGAAACCCCACAGCCTGTGCACCCAGTAGACAGCTACAGACCACACTGGAGCACCACCACCCTGCCCTTGCACAGCTGATCCTCCTTGGAGGGTGGAAGTTTGTGGTCAGTGGTCACAGCCAGTTTTTGCAGCTGACTGGCCTGGGTAAATCCCTCCCATTGGCCTGTCAACAGCAACCAGAGCTCAGCTACAAAGAGAAGAGTGTAAGCAGCCCACAGAAAGGACATGCCTCCAGTACCCAGCTTAGGTGATGGGGGGCTGCGCTACTGGACCCTTCAGGACACCTACTACATTAGGCCACACTACCAGGACACGTCCTACTACCAGGACACGGACTCATAGTAGCTCTACCTAATACATAGAAACAAACACAGGGAGTCTGTCAAAACAAGGAGAGAGACAAAGAAACATGGCCCAAATGACAGAACAGATCAAAACTCCAGAAAAACAGCTAAACAAATTGAAGATAAGCAATCTATTAGATCAGAGTTCAAAACAGTGGTTATATGGATGTTTAAGGAACTTAGTGAGGACCTTGACAGCATAAAAAAGATCTGATCGGAAATGAAGGATACACTAATTGAAGTAAAGAGCAACTTACAAGGAAACGGTAATAGAGTGGTGAAGCCAAGAATCAAGTCAGTGATTTGGTTTGCCATTGAGAAGAAAGTCTTATTCTTAGGCAGGGCCTGGGCATCCTTGTAACACAATAGCTTTCTCTACTTCACTTTGTACTATATATGATTTCATAGTGGTTTAGAGTTTTAGAGCTGGAATGGCTTTAGAAGTCATGCTATTCACTCTGTACTTTACTGATGATATTAAGCATCATGAGCAACGTGGTTCATGGAGAACCATTTGCAAAACTAGCTACCTGTAGAGCTGTCAGAAAAGTTAACTCCTCGTGTCCCCTTTCCTGGGTTCCTTCTTCCATACTTTACTGCCCCCTTTTTTTCCCAAATCACATTGTTTATGAAATATAATAGGGAATTTGGAGTTTTAAAGAATTTGGTCATGAGGATTTGGGACAGAAGAGAATCATGTTCTAAGACTCTCATCCTTTTGTTTATATAAATACAGTTTGGAGCATAGCAACTTTGCTCAAAGTGAGAAGCACTTTGACAGCTTTAACCCAACACTTTTTTAAAATTCTTACTGCAGTAGACGTCACAAATCAATAACTTCATACAGCTACATGAGTTTTTCAGCGTGGAGTTGAATATAGTTTTGGTTTGCACAGCACCGGACTGACATTCTCCTTCCCCACTGTACTCTCACCCTTCATAGGCTTGGCCTTGGACTGAGAAAATCATCTGCTCTGTGGAACGCGTGTTTGTATGATTTCAGAACACTAATGGCCGAGAGGGGAACTGCATTAAAAGATGTTTAAAAATAGCACTGCTCCTCTAAGGCCACAGAGTGAGCTGTGGTTTCTTCCAGAGGGGGGAAAAATACCCATTTTATTTACAGTATTTTAATACTTTTTGATCCTCAGAGGTCTTTCTTATTAGGAGAGCTTTTTTTTCCCATAAAACAGGAAAATAAGACATAACACTCTTTTTGAATCATGGGTAAGTAAGTTTTCCACCTAAATGTGAAATTTGATGTGGAACTTTTCTGTAGTTAAAATGTCCCTCAGGATTATTTTTGTGGGGAGTGGGAGCAGGGGCTTTTATGAGTATGGCAAAGATTGCATTTAATTCCAGAGTAATCCAAATTAAGTAAAGCTGGCCTACAAGCAGTAAAATTAGGCCATGTAGACCCAATCCTTTATAATGCTATCTAGCATATAATTCTTGATCAAAATTTTCTTCTAAGATGCTTGTTAAAACAATTCACTGAATATCAAGAAGTATAAGCCATAAAACCTCATTCTGTAGAAGTAGTTCACCCACACAGGGTGCTCATTGATACCCTTCAGTCCACAGGAGACTCTTAGTCAATTTTTCTAACACATGGCTTCTTTAAGTGTTATGGGCCTATTGTGACAGCAATAAAATTGCCTTTTGCTGAATGATTGGTGTGTTTATGAGTTACTTTATCTACTTGTTGGCAGCTTGAACAGTAAAGAAAATGGCGATTGATAGGCTGAAGTGTCTGATGACTTTGACCCTGCCTAGGATACATTACTGCCCTGTTGTGAAATTCTTTTGTAGCAATTCAGAGTTTAAATCCCCCTGGAGGAGTTTGTGATTTTTGTGGGGCTCAGTGATAATTAAGCCCCTCATAGTTGGCTCCTTTAAACTGCACTATGAACTAAAGTAAATCCTCTGGAATTTCAGATGGATTTAATATCCATGTGTGGTAGGTAGTATGGTTGTATATTACCATCAGAAGCTTGGTTGGGTTAGATTAAGTTTATGACATACTAACCTTGCTCTTTCTGGGTCATTTTGATACCTTCTTCAATCTCCATCCACATTTTTGAGAATCATTTAGCAAACATTCGTTGAGTATCTGCTCTTGGTTCAGCAGCGGGATACAAAGAGGAGTTGGAAGCACCCCTTGTTCAGAAAGGTTTCACTGAGGGTGGGAGGTGATACAGAACCTAGAGCAATGAACAGGCTATTGTGATGCTGTGAGATGTTGCAATGACCCGCAGAAGGGGTTGATCAGCTTCACGGCGGGAGAGTCAGAGGAGGTTTCATGGAATAGATGTTACTTGGCTGGATCAAGCAAAGGAAAGCAGGTCAAATAGAGCTTGACCCTCAAGCATTTGGCGTCCTTCGTGCTTTGCAAGTATAGATGTAGAATGTGTCTCTGTAAAAACACACAGGGCATGTAACATTGTTTGCTTGCAGTTGGGGAAGTCAGGTGGCTGAGAGACAGATGCTGGAGAGGAACTTTTCAGTGAGCACATTTTGAGTCTAGTACCATGTACATGTATTATCTATACTTAAAAATAAATAAGAACTTTTTTTTATGCTTTTGGAAATGGGTACATCAAAATAGTGGTCCCTTAAACAATATGATGAATTTGCTAGCCAGCTTCTTCCTGGGTATCTATTTTTTTAATGGTATCACTAATTGTGGAATAAAGGAATTTTTCTCAAATGTATTTCAGACATAAACTGGTGAGGGCAAAGTGTGTAAGCAAATGACTTTTCCTACATCTCTAAAATCCTTACTGACCCTTCTAATTAGAGAAACCCCAATGTTTGAGTGATTCTCCAACTCACTGATCAAATTCTTCTCTCTCTAGAGCTGACGAGTCAAACAAGTAATTTTGAGTGTCCAGAGCAAAACTTTTAGTCTTGTTTTGGGCACTAAGCAAACAGACCATCTTACTTAAATCTTTGTTGTCCCAGTGGAAGTCATACAACTCTCAAGAAGAAATTAATATTGGTTGCATTCGGTCATCTATAAATGATTCTCAAGTCTATACGCCATAAATCAGGAGAAGTCTGTTTTCTTGGACTGAACAACTTTTTATTTTAAACATCAATTTACCACTTGTATCTAATGTTTTATAACTGCTCCTGTAGAGAATAAAAATCAGTGAATTAACAGGAGTGCACCGATTGAAAAGATGAAAGGAAGGAAGGAAAGAAGAATAACAATAGAATTGAGAGAGATTCTGTGTGGGGTGGGGAAAGGGCCTAACCATGTGCTTTGTGTAGAATTCCTAATCATGAACCAACACTTAAGCAAGTGAGATCCATATCACCCCACATCATTAAGGCTTCAATTTTCATTTCCACGAGTTGTCTTTTTGTTCACTCTGTAAAATGATCAACTCATGATGCCCTCAAGATGTTTGCTATAGAATTGAGGAGACAGTATTTCAACAGAATTGATGCCATATGGAAAATCCCAAGTAAGCTTTTGTACAAGCACAAAATAAAATATTCAAAACAGATGAGAATCTTGCTATAGTGGTAGAAACACAGGTTTTGGCATCTAACAGTCCCAAGTTGAACTTAATCTCTCCTACTGGGAAGCTGGAAAGATGTGGTCAAGTCTGAACCCTTCTGAGCCTCTGTTTCTCCAACTATAAATGAGACTAATAATACCGAACTTGCTTGGTTATTACGTGAATTAAATGGCACAAATGGGAAGTGCATAGCATCTTTGGCGCATAGGTGTTAAATAAATGACATGTTATTGGTTCTTGACTCTGTGCTGGCACGTATAGAAGCCTTGTGTGTAGATAATATTGTTCAAAACTATATAAAACTGAGGATGCTAAGAACTGGAGAGGTTAATAGCCTTCCCAAGGCCCATGGCCAGATATAGCAAGACCAGGATTTGGACCGAGAAGTCTGACTTCAAGGGCCTACTAATTGTGTGTCTCTACAGCCATAAGCCAGCAACACACCCCCAGGCAAGTAACTGATAGACTGCCTCTAGAATGGATGAGTGTTAGAAGAAGTCATTGGTATTGGTAGACAAAGCTGCTGAAGTTTTCTAGGGTGAAGGGATGTTATTTAATATGCAGAGATAGGAAGGGAGGCTAGTCAGGGAGAAGGCACTCAGAGCCATTCCAACAAGCAGTTTTGTGTGAATGGCTTCAGAGCATTAGAATTTAGGGAGAAATACAAGATTAGAATGGTGTATGTCATGAACTCCAAATTTTTAAATTTAAAACAGTGAAAGTCAGTTTTATATTAATAACCCATTATTTTACCTAATCACATTTTTCAAAAGCAAGAAGTAAATTTTTAAAAATATATTTTAATTACCATTTTCATTCAGTGGACCTAGAAGGTGTTATGCTAAGTGGAATAAGTGAATAAGAGAAAGACAAGTCCCATATGATTTCACTCACAGGTGGAATCTAAAGAATAAAATAAACAAACAAACAAACACAGACTCACAGATACAGAGAACAGACTGGGTGGTTGCCAGAGGGTGGCGGGGGGTGTAGGGGAACTGGGTGAAAACAGTGAAGGGATTGAAAAGTACAGATTGGCAGGTACAGAGTAGTTGTGGGGATATGAAGTATAGCATAGGAAGTATAGTCAATAATATTGTAATAAGCATGTATATTGCCAGAAGTAAAATTTTAATGTAGCCATGTCACACAGATGCTTAATATAACCCAATCTAGTATCTCTTTTACTATTCTGTCCTACCCTATATATATATAACTATATATATAAGACTTCTGAAGAATAAATCAAATTCATTTTTCTTCTTCATTCACCAGCCCACATTTCCAGTTTAACTGTTGGTCCCCACCTCTTACCTCTGCTGCCCCCCGTTAATGCAATTGTCCAGAACCACACAAGAGCACGTGGTAAGAAACATGGCCTTTTTCTATTAGGTCAGAGTGTCCCATGCGCTCTCGTATTTTTCCTGATAACTTTAAGAGAATTTAAAGCAGATTCGAGCAAAGGGAAAGAAATAATGGAGAGTTTTTCATATATAAAGACTCGTGGACTAAAAACAGATCATTGGCAGTGAGTTTGGCATTTATTTGAGACTATTAACAGTATATTTATTTTATGTATGAGTTCATTGAGCACCCAGACAGTATATAGAATTCAGGCTACTTTTATGGAATAAAAACTTTATGGGGTCTTTTCCTTCCTTTTGAGTATGAACGAAGAGAAATTTCCCACTTGACTTTTGTAATGTTCCAAGATCAAAGGAGTCTGTACTGAAAATTAAGCTCTGTAAAAGCCATGTATAGTACGGGTTCAGTCTGATTCTCCCCATCCAGTGTGGACGGGGTGTCTGACCACCAAACAAAACAAACCAGCACAACCTGGGGTATTGCCGGGAGTTGCATTAATCTCTCCTTGTACTGCCTCCATAAAACTGTCCCTTGGTGTCATCTGGGCAGTGTTGCTGGGATCACCTCAAGCCACTGACCCAGCAAGTTTCCTCCAAACCATTTCCCTGGAACAGTTCAGAGGAGCAAATTCCTGGCAGTGTAAACGCTCCCTGGGTCTGGAAATCTCATAAGTCAGTTACAACAAAGAACGGTCTAAATCTGTTGCTGGTACGGAATATGAAATGTAAATTGTCTGCATCAAGGAACCGTCCCCGGCTCTGGGGGGCTGCCTCTCTAATTGCTGCAATAAAGAATGCTTTCAAAACTGTGTGGTGAGATGAAATCAAAGTATTTAATACTGTAAAGATATTTGGAATCCAGATGGGTCATATGGTTATAGAACTCTTTTTTTTTCTTTTGTTTCTTCTCTATTCCAGAATTTGTGTAGAAACCCTTTTTTTAAAAAAATTGAATTTACTGGTATGACATTGGTTAATAAAATTATACAGGTTTCAGGTATACAATTTCATAATACACCCTTTATATCTTTTATTACATTTTATTGATTATGCTATTACAGTTGTCCCATTCCCCCCCTTCATTACTCTCCACCCTGCACACCCCTTCCCATCCACATCTCCCCCTCCTTAGTTCATGTCCATGTATCACAAGTTTTTTAGCTTCTACATTTCCCATACTATTCTTGCCCTTGCCCATTTATTTTCTACCTACCATTTATGCTACTTATTCTCTGTACCTTTTCCCCCTCTCTCCTCCTCCCACTCCCCTGTTGCTAACCCTCCATGTGATCTCCATTTCTATGGTTCTGTTCCTGTTCTAGTTGTTTGCTTAGTTTGCTTTTGTTTTAGTGTTGTTGTTAATAACTGAGTTTGCTGTCCTTTCACTGTTCATCTTTTTTATCTTCTTTTTCTTAGATAAGTCCCTTTAACTTTTCATATAATAAGGGCTTGGTGATGATGAACTCTTTTAACTTTACCTTATCTGGGAAGCACTTTATCTGCCCTTCCATTCTAAATGAAATCTTTGCTGGATAGATCAATCTTGGATGTAGGTCTTTGGATTTCATGACACAAAAACTTCTTTCCAGCCCCTTCTTGCCTGCAGGGTCTCTTTTGAGAAATCAGCAGACAATCTGATGGGAACTCCTTTGTAGGTAACTATCTCCTTTTCTCTTGCTGCATTTAAGATTCTCTCCTTATCTGTAATCTTGTCTATTATAATTATGATGTGTCTTGGTGTGTTCCTCCTTGGGTCCACCTTCTTTGGGACTCTCTGAGCTTCTTGGACTTCCTGGAAGTCTATTGCCTTTGCCAGACTGAGGAAGTTCTCCTTTATTATTTGTTCAGATAAGTTTTCCACTTGTTGTTCTTCCTCTTCTCCTTCCAGTACCCCTATAATTTGGCTGTTGGAATGTTTAAAGGTGTCCTGCAGGTTCCTAAGCCTCTCCTCATTTTTTTTTTGAATTCTTATTTCTTTATTCTTTTCTGTTTGATTGTTTTTTTCTTCCTTCTGGTCCACTCCATTGATTTGAGTCCCAGTTTTCTTTCCATCACTATTGGTTCCCTGTGCATTTTCCTTCATTTCACTTAGCATAGCCTTCATTTTTTTCCATCTAATTTGTGACCAAATTCAACCAATTCTGTGAGCATCCTGATCACCAGTGCTTTGAACTGTGCATCTGATAGGTTGGCTATCTCTTAAAAGTATTGGCTCTGGGCCTTTGATCTGTTCTTCCATTTGAGCTTTTTTTTTTTGGTCTGCTCTCGCCTGTTATTTAGTGAGGGATGGAGCCTTAGGTGTTCACCAGGGCGGGGCAATCCAGTTGCTGAGTTGTGGCGCTGAATGTGGGGGTGGGGTCAGAGAGGGAACAATGGCCCTTGCTCTGCTCTCTCTAGGATTTCAGTCCCCTCTGCCACTTCCCCCAAGCAAACTGGGCCCTTCTGGTGCTGGTTCCCCAGGTGGGTGGCTTGTGTATGTTCTAGGACCCTGTGGGTCTTTTCAACAAACTCTCCTGTGAGGCTGGGAGTCTCTCCTGGCACCTCAACGCCCTTAAGTGTTTTCAATTGGTGTTTTGAGGCTTTGTTTCCCGGAGCTGGAACTCTGGGTTGCGGGGTCCATCTTGCTCCCCATTTTTGTCTGGTTTATCTGCACACGAATGTGTGATTGTAGTCAGCCAGCTGCCTTGTGCACCTCACTGGGTCTGCTGGTTGCCACCCCATGCTCGGGGTCTGCCAGCCACCACTTTTTCCTGCCAAGACCCCTCTCTGCTGGCCACTGACTCTGCCCCTCTTACCAATCTGGATGAATGGTCATCAGACTTCCATACAGTTCAATTTTCTATCAGTTCTGGTTGGTTTTTCTTGTTTTTTAATTTTTGTTTTCCTTAATTTTGGTTGTGCAAGGAAGCACAGTGCGTCTACCTATGCCTACATCTTGGCTGGAAGTCCCATCCTTCATATTTTTTAAGGGAGTAGATTTGGTTTGGATTTTTTTTCTGTTATTTGTTATATTTTTGCAAGAAATACTTCATTTCTTCATTTACTTAGTGTTAATTTAATTCTAATTCTTCAACCTCTGTCATTTTGGTGGCTCATTAACTCTCAGGGTTCCTGTTTCTTTACAAAGCTCCCACACCTGGAAAGGCCTCTCTGGCCATCGTCATCAGCCCACCCTGGTAATCATCAAGCCCATAGGTGCCTAAGCCTACATGCTCCCTGCAAGACCAGAAGTCCTGCTGCTCTAGACCCCAGTGCATGGGAGGGACTTCTTTCAAAATGGATCATTATACCTGGAGCCTGCCCCCCTTGACGATTGCCTCTGTGTGCACTGGGGAAAAGGGGAGCAGGGACTGGGAGGGCGCTGGGCAGTGCAGGGCTCCAGTCCTCGCTTCTCATGGAACCCACAGACCTCTATTTCCAGTCTCCACTCAAAAGCTCGTTCCTTTTCCCAGCAGCCCTCTGACACACCTAGCATAATCCATTCAACAATATCTTCTCAGTTTTATCAACAACAAGAGAACCAATGACTCCTGGATGCTTCAGCATTCAGCTCCCAAAAAATTCCTGAGGCAAGAAATTTCAAAGCTTATCATGAAGGAGAAAATTGGTATGGACCAACTCCATTGAAATAGTCTCCCCCAAACATATAAATATCTGGGTGTATGTTTGTAAATTGCCTGGAGGGACCCTGGTGAAGCTGTTGTGGAGGCCGTCTCTGGGGAGTGTCACTGAGGGCCTGGAGTGGGAGGCCATCTCTTTCTGTGTTCACTGTGCCTGTGATAGTGCTTGAGTCCTTTACATTGGAACATGCTATTTTTATGATGATAAAAAACATCAAGATGATTAATTTGAAGAGATAGAAATTATTTTTTTAATTCATTAACTATCAGACACTTTCCTCAACCAGTACCTCCTTAAATATTATCCTGATTTTATGGCTCAGAATGCTGAGTGCAGGATTTAAGTAGCCCAAATTCCACAATGGCGGAGTCTGGATTCAAGCCTTCAGCTGTCTTCCATGTAGGACATGACTGCTCTTTCCCCTATGCCATGCTCTGTCCAGGGCCAGTTCATTCCACTAAGTTCTTTTCTTTAATTGGCCAAGTAATAAGGCCTGAAAACCCCCCTTCATCAGACCACACATCTATGCCAAATCCTTGAATACCAATAAATATCTGAAACCATGTTTCAAAATATACCGTAAAATATAAGTAAGAATGACACATAGTTCACCTCAAGTTCATACACAGCAGCAATGTACATGGCTTACAGTAAAACATATGGGGGAAGTTTAACTTGAAATATTAGGCAAAGCCAGGCCTAAAGGAATGAAATAATAAACTTAGGAAAAATTAATTATACCTCTGAATATGTCATAACTGCATATTTTGTTTATCTTTAGGTCAAATAAAATATCACAGTATTAGCAAATAGCAAAATTATGGGTTGCTGCCTATGATTTGGTGGTTTGCTTAAGGAAGCATTTGTGGTTGTTGAAAATTAATGAGAATGTTTTTTATAGGATGCTATAGTTATACATGAAGTCTATGAGGAAGGAGCAGCAGCCAGAGATGGAAGACTGTGGGCTGGTGACCAGATATTAGAGGTATACGATTATGAATTTTATTTTGTGCCAATAAATAAATCTGTCTCTGAAAACATTTTTTTAATTCAAGGGAAAAGTACAATTTATGGTTCTATAATGTTAATGTCAAATGAGACTGTGTGGTATTACAATTAGTTTTTTTTTTTTTTTGCCTCTCCATTATGCTTTACTAAATTCCCCCCTAAAAGCACCTACACATAAACATGCACACCTGACGTGTTAAAGGCTTTACTGTAGCTTTAAGTATTATTTTCTCATTCCTAATAAATCTTCAAGTCAAATGGAGGTCCATGCCTTGCCAATTTTGTTTTCTGGTTGATGGAAATGTAGAATTCTTTCCCTTTAGGTGGTATGTGGTAACTTATGAAAAACCGAAATGCTTAACTTGCCACTTTCAAATGGACTCTCAGTTAGCAAAGGCATTAAAGCCTTTTCAAAAGTGCCAAGGCAGGCAGTGTCTGAAAGGGGGAACGGATGGATGGAAAGTCAATGCCAGGCGTTCTGGTAGGTGGAACTAAAGAGCTGTTTCAATGGTGTGAAACCTTTAGGCAACATTATTTCTTTCACTGGATGAATTTAATTGAATAGTTAACATTTTATGGTGGGCATGTGCATTTTTGCTTTTCAACGTTAATATGGCACATTATGAATGACATCATAGAACTTTATTTTTCCCTTTGGTGCTTCAAGTCTGCCTCCCAAGATGAAATCAGAGATATAATTAAGGGCAGAAAATATAGGCAAGAAGGAGTTAAAAGAGAGGCCAGGCTGACTGCAAATTAAATTTGGGGCAACTTACAGGATTTCTCTGCAGGCCTTTACTGTGCTTTATCATTGGATTAGGACGGATTCCCAGTGTATTCATTTAAGGCACAAGTGTATGAGGTTAGAAAAATAAGGGAGGCCTCTTTGGGAATTAGCTCGACTGCTTTAGCATACAACACCATTTTTTAATGGTCAGGAGTTTTGGACTGTTTTTTTCCTCTCTAGCTTTTTTAATTACCAGGTCATATCATAATTGGCTGTATAAGTTGAATAGATTGAATATTCAAAAGAGTACAAATGTCCACGTGGCCCACACAATTTGTAAGTCCACAAATGGCTACTTGAATCTAAATATGTGCACTGTCTTGATTGTGGCAATGATTGCACAGATATAAGTTCACATGAATTCACACTATAAATTGTACATTTTAAATATATATAGTTTATTTTATAACAATTAAACCTCAGTAAAAAAAATTAGCTATATTTAGTTGTATTGAATAGACCCTCAGCTGTAACTCCTCATGTCCATAAAATATATTCACACACAAGTGGACTCTCAAGATAGGTTAGCATGAAGAAAGAATTTTTTAAAGGGACGGAAGGTTTGAAAGGTCATATAAACCATTTCCTGGTTTATCTAGGTAAATTATTGTACCCCATATAGATGGATGGCCTACACTTCGGATTTAAGATGGCCAGGACAGGCTCTTCTCTTACCCTAGACAGGATCTAGTCCACAAGAATATACTGTGTGTTTAGTTTTTTTAAAAAATAGCTCTCAGTTTGATCAAGTAACATGCTCCCTCTCTCCACAGCTTTAGACCCCACTTTTGCACTGGTTCTAATTACGGTTGCCGTGTACAGAGGCGTAACAATGCACCGTCAGCCAGAGGGCTGCAGGTTCCCTCAGGAGGAAGGCAGGCCAGCTTTGCTGCCATATATTTTGAGCCCATGAACCAAGGCACCTGTACATCGGTGCTTTTCCCAACAGTGGCCTTCCTGTTCATGAGGGTCCTCTGCTTTGTACAAGCTGGCCTTCCATGGATTTAATACTATCCTCATGTTAAACTAGGACAAGTCAGATTTTGCTTACAAAGATATAGTCAAATAATTTTTTCAGCATGGCAAGATTTATGATTCTGTGATTAGCATGGACTGTGTTCTTTCTGGTTCTCGTTTTAGGGTCAGTTCCTCTTCTTGCTTTACCTTTTCCTCCATTATTCACTTCTGTTGTTGTGTGTGCAAGCAGAAAGAGTAGAGAGCTAACGCCTGGTTTTCCCTGTGGACAAAATAATAAGAAATCACCGCCCTAGTTTGGTTATTCCTGCTTTCCAAAGCAATGGTGCCCCCACTTCCCCACAGGCCCATCCTACCCCTGTGATATATTCTCATTGACAACTGGGGCTCCCGATGGCCCTTCTTCTCAAATAGGGCTCCCTGCTATTATCACCCCTACCCCTCTACAATCAATGTTCTAAATAATGCATACAGTGCATATTTAGGTAAGGCTCTTAAGGTAATACATCATTCCACAATATTCTAGCCACATGGCAGTGTATCTCTTATGAATATTGTGCATTTAGTGGTGTCTCTTGTTAAGTAGAGGAGGAAATGAAAACTGAATTTGGAGCAGCTCACTTTGATTTGAGCAGACATTTTGATGCTGGAATTTAGTATAAACTGCTTTTGTAGTATTAGAGTTTAATGAGAATGCTTTTAATTAAAAGTATAATTGTCAGGGCTTTCAAAAGGTAATTTAGAGGCTTAGAGAATTCACCTTCAATCCATGGAAGTAACTTTTTTTTTCAACTGAGTAACAGAAGTGGTCTTGTGTGCCATCTATTGGAATACAAGAAAATAATCAGCTCAGCCCCCATTTCCTAGACACATTGTTTTCCCCTTTGTTCTGTGGGTTTGCCTCAACAATGAGGATGCATCACGGCCACAAAGTAGCAGTGCATGCTGGTGCCAGAGGAACAGCCCTGACTGCAGTCACCTTGGTTCCTTGTAAAATGTGAACTTTTAACATGTGTAAAGCCCTATGCCAAATGCACTACCAGGTTTATTTCATTTAATCTCACAACACTAAGTAAATATTGTCATCATTATCATCTCCAATTCACATAGGACGCAATTGAAACTTAGTTTGAGTGATTTGCACAAGGTCTCTGAGACTAAATTGGAATCAGCACTCAAATTGAAGTCCATCTATATCTAAAACCCATGTTTAACCACTGTTATTCTGGGTATAAGTAATCTGAGTACCAGATATACAAGAAAAGAAAAACTAACTTCAAAATTAGGCTTTTAAGCATCCCATTGGCTGAGGGAATCAACTTTTAAAAAAAGATTTCACTTATTTATTTTTAGAGAAAGGGGAAGGGAGGGAGAAAGAGAGGGAGAGAAACATTAGTGTGTGGTTGCCTCTTGCATGCCCGCACTGGGCACCTGGCCCACAACCCAGGTATGTTTCCTGACTGGGAATAGAACCCACGATCCTTTGGTTCACAGCCTGTGCTCAATCCACTGAGCTATACCAGCCAGGGCAAAGATCAGCTTTAAGTAACAGCTCAAAAGTCACCTTCTCCAAAAGGGGCTCATTCCTTTTTTCTTTCTTCTTTGGCACCATTTTTTTTTAAGATTTTATTTATTTATCTTTAGAGGGGAAGGGAAGGAGAGAGGGAGAGAAACATCAACATATGGTTGCCTTTCATGCGTCCCCTGCTGGGAACTGGCCTACAGGGAACCGGTCTGCAACCCCAGTATGTGCCCTAACTGGGAATTGAACCGTGATTGTCTGGTTCGCAGGCCCATGCTCAATCCACTGAGCTACACTTGGCACCATTTTTTATGACAAGAGTTCTTAGTCTTTGAAATGTTAGAATTGGAAAAGCCTCAGACCAACCCCTCACTGTACAAATGAAGGAATGGAGGTCCAGAGGTAGGCCTGACCTGTCCCGGACACACAGGGATGGACCAGAACACAGCTGGAGCCAATGTCAAAAGGGAATTCTCCTATTCTGCCATCCACCTAGCCATACATGACCTGGGTCCATCCTTCTCTGGGTTTCCCTCTTCCTAGCCGTGACCTTGGAGGAGTGACCATGACTCCCTTCCTTTGAGTCCTGGGCTTCTCTGCCCCTCAATTCCTCCCGTGTGTCTGATTCACCAACCCCCATCAGTCCTTGGCTTTTTCTGTGTCAGGAACTCCAATAATCCGTTCTAAAAGTAAATTCTGAGGCAGCGCAGTAAAGAAACTAAAAAGATAGTCTGGAGAGAGATAATCTGGTTCAAATTTTGGCTTCTCCATCTGCTTGTTCTGCAACCTTGGTCAAATCACTTAGCCTTTCCATGCCCTGAGTCTCCTCATTTGTAATATGATAATACTTATTTCAGAAAGTTAGTATAAAGATGAGAAAGAGTAAATATTTACCAAGGTCTAGTACACAAGTATTTATTAAATAAAAAATAAGTAAGCTGGCTATGATCTCCACTCGATGGACAGGGAAATGGAGGCTCCGTGACGGACCCAGATCCACACGCCTTGCCAGGTGCAGAGCCCTGGCTCGACGCAGTGCTGTTTCGGGGACAGTTTGCTGTCTCACACAGGGTCCTGTCTGTGCTTGCTTGGACCCAGACTGCAGTGAGGGAGCTTCAGGGCATCTTTGACTGTCTCGGAAGTACTGGTTCCTCACTTCCTCCAGCCTGTTCTGAAGTAGTTGTGACATCAGCATTTAAAAGTGAAGATGTCATATTCAGTAAACGAAATGAGTCTAAAAATGCTGACCAAACACTAATATTTATTTCCCTTTTGACCTCAATTAAATGAGCCAGTTAGTCCCTTCTCTCCCTCTCTCTCTCTCTCTCTCTCTCTCACACTGACTCCATAGTAAAGTTCACAGCTGGGCAAAACTGTACTACCGTGTATATTAACCCACCCACTACGCTTATTTTGGGTGGGGGAGTATAAGGGTCACCTTCTTTATATCTGAAGCAGCTACCCAGTGCGTGTAGTCACTGTCTGTGTGCTTTGAGAATGGCTGGGAATTTCTAGAGGTTTTTCACTGGTTGAATCAAGGAACAAGAGACACCAGACAGAGCAGGCGAGAGGCCTCTGCTGTCAACAGCCCGTCTCGGATGCCTGTTGTTCCAGGTTAATGGGGTTGACCTGAGGTGTGCCAGCCACGAAGAAGCCATCACCGCCCTGAGACAGACCCCCGCGAAGGTGCGACTGGTGGTGTTTAGAGATGAGACACACTACAGGGATGAGGAGAACTTGGAGATTTTCCCTATAGATCTGCAGAAGAAGGTTGGCCGAGGACTGGGCCTGAGCATCGTTGGAAAACGGTAAAAAAAAAAATTGCTGTGCAAGTCAGAATGGTTGGCTTTTTCCCTTCAGAGTTCTAGGGACTAATGCCTGTAAGCACTGGAACATAAAGCCTAGCGTAATAATATAATTTATAAAATTAACATTTATGAATATTAATTAAGGTTTATATGACATAGGTCATATTTCTGAGCAAGCTCTTACCCCCCCCCCCAAAAAAATGTCACATCAAGAGAAAACTCTACACCTAATCAACCCAGGCCGTTCAGACCTTACTCTTCTGGGACTTACTCTTACAGGACTATTCGGCCCCTACAAGAGTAAGAATAGTCAGCAAGGTCCTCTCACTTTGGAGTCACTTAGATCTCAGGCTTGCAGGGGTTAGTTGGAGCAAGAGCTAATATCAACAGAGATATGCAATCTTGGGTTAAGAAAATTACTCTGGCCTGGAGTACCATGTTAATGTCATACTATATTACTAAAACTAGTTGCAGGTTACTGAAACGAGCTGAGTAGACATAGTTGAGAGACACATAAATTTTTCACAGCAGTAGTTTTCTATTAAGAACTATGTCTCCAAGTAACAACTTACACCAGAAATGTGGGTGGATCCTGATGTCCAGGATCTTTTGAAGTCCATGCTGCTTACTCATGGGATGGGAATTACAGTAATTGTTCTAATTACTATTTGCAGATTTCTCTTGTAATGAACTAAAGAGGTAATATCTTGAAACTGCAATGTTAGCTTCCAAAGTTTACTGGCTCTAGAGAGCTAGTGTGTATTTATTCCGGGAGGACTGTAGAATTTTCAGGTGACACACCAGTATGGCTTTAAATGGTGTCAGTCATCTTCTTAGGAAGAATGCAAGTTGATTTTATCTGTATTATGTCACATGCCCTCACAGAGCTCTGATGACCAACCTCGGGCTCTTTCCAACAGTCCAAGCTGTTATTAAAATAAAAACTTTAAATAACATTTTTGAGAACTGCCTTTGTGCCAGGTACTGTGCTGTCAGGACCTCATTTTTTACTTCGGAACCAAAAGACGATCACTCTGAAGATGCATTACAAAACAAAAAAGCTGAGACTCATATTTTTAAACAAAATCAGTGCACATCTGGGTGCAGAGCAACTGACAGAGCCCATGTTGGAGTCTGCCCCTTTGTTGTGCTCACACACGTACGTGGGAGATTCCACTAAGAGTCATGGCTTTTACTTTATTGTCTCATGGTCGACTGATGAAATAGTCATCATACAACACCAGTATTTCATATTGAGTTTTTAAAGGAACACTTCGCTTCCTTAGCACACAGAGTTTTATTGTAAAGGATCAGCTGTATAAGCTCTCAAAATTCACAATTCTTTGGCTAGCAATTCTACAACTAGGAATTTATCCTAAGTATATGCTTGTAGTTATGTTATTCATTGCACTGTGTTAGCAATAGCGAAGGTATGTAGCTAACTTATGTATAGATCCATAGTTTACTGCTAAGCAAATTTAAGGACCATGCATAGAATAGCATGCAGCCATAAAAAAATACAATGAGGAAACCCCAAGTGCCAGCAAAGACCAATTGCCAAGATGTATTAAGTGAAAAAAGCAAAGTTAAAGAGCATAGAACTGGGGGGGAAAGAGAATGTGTGTGCATGTATATCCATCACACACATTCATTGGCTTGTGTATATACAGAATGTCTCTTGCAGATAGATATCTAAGAAATGGGTAACATTGGTTACCTTTGAGAAGGAAACTTGGGGACAAGGGAACAGAGGGAACCTTCAAGGTCCACCCTTTGTAACTTCTTGAATTTTGAGACATCCAATTATTTATTCATCAAACAACTATATTTAAAACCTTGAAGGAATAACATCCAGAAAGGGGAGTGTGAGAAAGAGACTACAAATAGGTCAGCTGCTAATAATTGAACTGATCTCTCAGGTAATAACCTGTACATTTTAAGAGTACTTAACTCCATTTTTTAAAGTGAATTTCCATTTCATTTCACTAAAATTATCCTCTCACTGAAATTAGGCCCTTGGGACGATAAAAGTGAATATTACAATAAGCAGCATAAAGTATTTAAAGAGTGAGCACTCTAAGATTTATCATTTGGGCAATTAGTGGATATTATTGGATGAGATGGCTTTGTAGTTCTCCCAAGTTTTAGGACTTTGCAAATTTATATAGAATGTCAGTAATCTTAGCTGTAATAAAGAAATATTAAGTTGTGACAACACCCACTACTTTATGGTATTCACAGGAATGGAAACGGAGTGTTTATTTCTGACATCGTGAAAGGTGGAGCCGCAGACCTTGATGGGAGATTGATTCAGGGTGATCAGATCTTATCTGTAAATGGGGAGGACGTGAGAAGTGCCTCACAGGAGACAGTGGCCACCATCCTCAAGGTGAGTCCCTGGGCTACTTTCTGCCTACCTGCGCAACTGAAGTCCAGGGGGAGCAGCTGTAATCTAATGTGCTTATAAAATGGGCCAGATGATATAGGCAGACTCTACTTTTTACTAGAAATCTAATCTCTGATTATTTTAACCAACCAGGAATAACTTTAAAACAAAGCTGTTATATTGATTAGCAGGAGTAAAGAGAACACTACTTTGGGGGTTTTTGAGCTATATTTCCTTAATTGTGAGAATTCCAAGTCTCCACAGTTGTCTTCTAAATGCATTTGATGCAATGGGCTCTTCTGGAGTCCCAGAATTAATTCATCTTCCTCCCTCTAGGGCTACGTCAGGGAGCATGTTACCATGAATTCATCAAATCCAGCTTTTATCCATTGAAGGAGTGTTAGGGCCTGTCTAGACCAACTGTCCCATGTCACAAGTGACATTAAAAAGTAGAATGGGCCCTGACTGGTGTGGCTCAGTGGATTGAGCATGGGCCTGTGAAACAAAAGGTTGCCAGTTTGATTCCCCATCGGAGCACATGCCTGGGTTGGGGGCCAGGTCCCCAGTTGGGGGCGCATGAAGAACAACCACACATCAATTTCTCTTCCTCTCTTTCTCCTTCCTTTCCCCTCTCTCTAAAAAATAAATAAAATCTTTAAAAAATAAAAAGTAGTCCGGCATGCCCAAGATCACGGTGCTCTGCCTGATTGCCTTTCCTACCTCCCAGGCTGTCTCTCCCTGCAGTTGTGGAGATGCTAAAGCTCACACCTCACTTCTGAGTGTCTCTGCCACATGCACCCTGCCTCCTCTGGAAAAAACTGGTTAACAAAAGTCCTTATACATTTTCATTCAACTATACCCAAGTGTATTTTATTCTGTTTTTACAAATAGCTGTGGGAGCTTTTGCAAAGACAAAGGAACTTTGTGTATTTTTAAATCTTGATTTCTTAATATAGTCCGCTGTCAGTTTTTACTCAAGAAGATTTACATATGTAAATTACTTCTACCTTTTTTTGTCTTCTTTCTCACCACTTTTTCTTAGTTATTTCACTGCTCACAAATACTTTATTGGAGGGGGAAAGAGGGGAATTGAAATATAAACCTTTTAACATTTAAAGAAGTTATGAAGTCATGAGATGAAAATACCACTGAGTTGATAAATTTTTGTGATTTTGTGTTTTGGTTTTTTTTACTGAATTTCTTTTTTTCCTATGGCTTTCATCACGCATTGACAATTCTTGGCTGTAGAGAGGAGTGGAGGCTCTGCTATGATCATTTAGAACATAAATACGACTGTTTTTCACTTCTGTTCTTTTCTTGTGTTCCCAAGTGTGCACAGGGGCTTGTGCAGCTAGAGATTGGGAGACTCCGAGCCAGTTCCTGGACCTCCGCACGGAAGACATCACAGAACAGTCAGGTTGTCGATGGCTTCCTCACAGGCCGACTCACTCACCTGTCCTTGTTGAGAGAAAGTTCCCCACTTCGTAAATGGAGAAATAGTCTATAATACACAATATTACAGTAATGCGTAATCTACAGCGTATTCACAGTACCAAGTTCAATGTTTCTAACATGTTTGAAATAGAAACGAAAGGTGGGATGGAAATTCATTAATCCCTAGACTTTTATCTCCATTGTTGCCTGCCAGTGTTTTCTTAGGACCACTTTTCTCCCCCACAATTAGTTCTGTATTGCCTATGCATGCATGTACACAGCTGTGTTTATTTTTTAAAAAAGAAGAAGAAGAAGCAACATCTGGTGGCAATTTGACCCTCATTAGCACAACATTGTTCTATTCATTCAATTAAATATTGCTATAAAGTTAACTTGTGAATAGCCACTCACACATGCTGAGGGCAATTAATGGTATATCCCTAGGAGAGTGAAATGTGAGGGTTTCTCCTGTGGGAAAGAGGCCTCAATGGGCGACATTTTGTGGGTTAGCAAACATCTTATGTTTATTTGCAAGGCTGATGTAAGTGCCACTTTTTTTTAAACCAAGTATATTTCACTGTTTTTTTTTTTTCATTGTAATGGCTGAAAACATCAAAATGGTAGACTATATTTTTAAGTCTCATTTCGTGTATAATAAAACTATAGAAATTACATGTTACCCTGAAGTCTCCTTTGCAGGTTATAGATGGGCCTTTGTTTTGAGGTTAAAAGAAGCATGACTTTTAGTCCCCTCCCTGATTGCCTTAGACCTAAAGCCTGTCCAAGGCTTTTGTCCAGAAGACTCTCGGATTTTGTGGTTAGCACACCAGTGCTTCTGCAATGCCATCACTGTCTCCTCTGCCTCAGTGGTGTTAGAAAATGGATGAAGAGCCCTGGCTGGTGTGGCTCAGTAGATTGAGTGCCAACCTGCAACCCGAAGGTTGCTGGTTCGATTCCCAGTCAGGACACATGCCTGGGTTGCCGGCCAGGACCCTAGTTGGGGGCATATGAGACACAACCAGTCAATGTATCTCTCAACACTGATGTTTCTCTCCCTCTCTTTCCTTCTCCCTTCTACTCTTTCTAAAAACAAATAAATAAAATCTTTTTTAAAGAAAGAAAAAGGAAATGGATGAAGAAAGAGACAATTGTTTGGATAGTATCCCAGACTAGCTAGCTGGCTTGTCTAAAAGAATCCTCAAATCAGCCAAACCCAGTAACATCATGTTAAGTTTAGAACTTTTTCTTTCCCATTTCTGGCTCAGGGAATCAGCAGCAAATATCACATGGACTATAAGAGAGAGCGCTACAGTGGGATTCCAGGAGTGAATGGCTACAGTGGGAATTTGAGATGCAAATAGTCACCTCAGCTTTTCCTTAATGGGAAATTCATATGTTGAGTGATTTCCTTAAAGCCTCATTGTACATAGGAGGTCAGGATGCAGAATGAACAATACCGGAGATGAAATGTTTCTTTCTGGAGTGTACAAAAATGCTGCACAGAAGAGGTTCCATCAGGTCTTACTGCAAAAGGAGTTTCTTAGGTTGAAAAGAGGGAGCAGGCATCCCAGATGGAGGGAGTAGTATATGCAAAGGTAAAAGGGATACAAGGAATTGAGTGTTTTAACAGAAGTTTGGGCTGACAGGTCAGGTGGGTGGAACTGGATTTCTGTCCTTGAGGAATGTGTATGTGTGTCTTAGTGACTGATAAAGTTCACACTCAGGTTGAAAATAGAGCAGACGCCCTTAGAAGCTCTGTCATTAAATGTCAACAAAACCACCATTGCCCTTTATGTGCTATGTAAATATGAACTGTCAGATTTTGGAACCCTGGCATAAAGCATCAAATATTTTGATCTTCTTGCACAGAATGTTCATTTCAAAGGATAGAAGTTTTATTCAGTCTTAAGGAAAGCAATAAATATATTATATCCTTACTTCATCCCTAAAATAATGGCTGAGATAATGTGAGAGTTTGCACTGATGGTGGCTGATTGGAAGAAGGCTTATCCCTAGCTAAGAAAAGAAAGTATCCCCCTTCATGAGTTGAAGACCAGCCCATGACTGAGATGGAGAAAAAGGAAATCCCATTTCCCAAGTATGTTCATCTGTAGTCCCAGGACCTGACTCAGATTTCTTTCTGGGCAATTATAAGCTAGGGAGGCAGAGGCTTTTGAGGGCCAAGGAGAATTTTATCTAGTTAACTTGGCCTAGAGAAAGTGGCTTCATTAAGAGAGATCTTCTAGCCTCAGAAACAGCAAGCCTCTTTTTTAAAAATGTCTTGTCAGGCTGGTCCAATGGGAGTGGATTATCAGAACTCAACTAAAATTCATGTAAAATGTCTTTTCCAACCAACCAGAAAATGTGTAATGGAGAAGAAAAACCTTTCCCTCAAATAGCTGAGGGAACACTGTCAGGCAAAGCCCATACTCATACAGGCCGTGGCAACCACATTGTTTCGAGATTGCTTTTAGGCAGAAGTTGTATGTTGTACTTCCTCAGTTTGAGTATTTATTTATTATAACACCATTGATTTAAATCACATTCTTTCAGGGAAATACAAAACATACTTCTTTATAATCATCCATTGTGAAGTATACTAATAATATTTATCACTTACTTTGAAAAGAATTTTTTAAAAAGACAAATTGAGTGATGAAGCGATGAATGGATATGTGAAAAGGTCATAGCAAAATATTGTGGAATCTAGGTGTTGTGTGTACAGATGTCTACCTTTAACTTTTCTTTATATTTGAAAATTTTCATATTTAAAGAGTGTTAAAATATTAAACAGTTTGCATTATAGAATTAAGGAAGTGATTTAAATTATAATTCATCTGATGATAATTGTGATCTTAGGTTTAGTTTAAAATTTTGAGGCAGTTGGGCATAATATGGATAATTTGGAAGAAAAAATTCTTTCTTTATTATTGGTGACATTATATTCTACATTGAAAAAGCCCTTCAGTATGTGTATGATTTTAATTGAATAGCCACTAGCCATACTTAACCACTACAACTATACATTGTAGAACTCAGATATTTAGTTAGATGGATAAAAGAGCGATAATGAAGGTATAGCCAATTGAGCTGAGTTATTCCTGAGTCTAGGAAGTCTGTAAGAAAAAAAAAATATTACTAAAACAATATATTCCCAGGATATTTGCTGCTTTCTCCTATAATTGAGAGTTCCATTCGGTCAAATGTCTATTAATCAAAGTCTGATTATGTGTTTATTTATTTATTTATTTATTTATTTATTTATTTATATTTAGAGAGAGTGGAAGGGAAGGAGAGAGCAAGAGAAACATCAGTGTGTGGTTGTCTCTTGCACACCCCCATTGAAGACCTGAACTGCAAACTCAGGCATGAGCCGGACTGGGAATCGAACCAGTTATTATGCTTTTTTTTTTTTTAGCAAAATAGAGTGTCTAATTTGGGTAAAAAATGAATGAATGCCGTCCCTAGTCTCCAGTGACACACAGTGCCATTAACTGAGCATGTATAAATATTGTGCAACAACTTAGGAAAATGTTTTTTATTTCATATTGAGCAAGAAAAGCTTAAATTATTGCATATCTTTTTCCTTGATGATTGAAACCATATATTAAATAAAGCACATATAATGCAGAAAACAATGGAGAAAATGTTAGATGGGATTATGTTAGGGCAGTAAGAGAGCGAGTGTGGATAATTTTTTGTTTTCTCGTTTAGCCCCTTAAGAATTTTCTATTGCACGGTTATGGTTACGTCAGTAATTAAAATGCTGATTAGTCCACGAGTTTTTCAAACCAAGCCCATGTTTCAGCACAGCTGACCTCTGGGTTTCCTTTCAGCGGAGTCAGCACAGCGCCCCCAGCAGCTTGCACCCCTCCCTTGCTCCTGTCATCAGCAGCCTGCAGAACCTCGTGGGCGCAAAGAGAGCTTCAGATCCTTTCCCCCAATATTCAGGTATTCCTCGGACACACCTCCTGCAAAACCTTCCTGTCACCCCCTTTTTTAAACATTAATAGTTTTTAAAACAATCTTTTCACTTTTAATTAAAATATTTTTAAATCTGTGTGCTTGGCCACATAGGCCCCGAGCATTGGGAAAAGCCTGTTCTAAAGGAAGTAAAGCCGGAGAGATTCATTTTTGGAATGTGCCCTTAACTTTACCCCAGAGTTAAAAAGTAGGAAAGCAAAAATCTAATGCATTTCCTGA
Source organism: Artibeus jamaicensis (assembly GCF_021234435.1). Taxonomy (NCBI): domain Eukaryota; kingdom Metazoa; phylum Chordata; class Mammalia; order Chiroptera; family Phyllostomidae; genus Artibeus; species Artibeus jamaicensis. Next base: position 11,378,283 of record NW_026522025.1, read on the forward strand.
AGTAGGAAATCATATCAAAAGTAGGAAAGCAGAAGCCTAAAGCGTTTCCTAAAGTAAAATTATTTAAAAAATTAGCGGTCACTCAAGGAGGGTCAGAAGTGCATAGACCAGTGGGGTGGGACAAGGCAAGGGTCTTTTTAAGTCTTTCCTTGGGTAGATGGTTGTCTTTGATTAAGTCAGAAAAATGTACGGTAACGTGCAAATGGCTCACCTTCCCAGCCATTTAGTCACCATAGTTCAGGCAGCTACTGCTGCCACCCATCAGCCTTTGACCAAGTGGTTATGGCCACGTCTGCGCCAGACAGCAGCGAGGGCTTCTTTAACTGGAAGACATCGCTGCCGATCAGTGGCTGCTGGGGGGATTTTGAGAAAGGGTGCAGTGCCTATCTTTGGTTCAGTATTCTCTCTTGACGGGCCTAGAAAATGATACCACTTTCAGGAGATAATATTATATCCTACATATATTATCTCTTAATTTTAAAATTGTGTTGCTTCTTTATCAATAGGCACAGATACAGAACCAAGGACCGTTGAGATAATCAGGGTAAGTCAGTTCTTTGCTATTTTTCTAATTTGTTTGGATTTGCATAAAATGCACATTTTCTCCTTAATACAATTGATTGGGGAATTAGTGTGATCTTTTAAGTTACTGAAAAAAACACGTGATCTGTGTAACCTAAACAGACTTAGGAAAACACAGTGAAGTACATGGATGACCACCATCAATTTTTTGGTAAATCCCATCTACCACATTTTGTTCATGTACTGAAAGTTTTACAAAACAAAAAATGGTATCATATTTGACATACTCTTGCAGCTTTTCTTTACTTAAGAACTTTTAGCCATGCCAATAAATATTTTTGACATTGTATAGCAACAATTTTCAACCAGCGTGCTGCAAGAATTTTTAAAATATACAACCCCTGACTATTTAGTCAGGGGCATTGACCTCTTGTCAAATAAAAAAATGACAACAGCAGACATAATAGTCATCTGGTGTGAATTAATCAAAATTATGCCTATTTTTTAAATTACATTTTATTGATTATGCTATTACAGTTGTCCTGACTTTTCCCCCTTTACCCCCCTTCACCCAGCACCCCCCACTCCCTCAGGTAATCCCTCCACCATTGTCCTTGTCCATGAGTTATGTGTTTATGTTCTTTGGCTGCTCCATTTCCTATACTGTACTTTACATCCCTGTGGCTGTTCTGTAACTACCTATTTGTACTTCTTAATCCCCTCACCACTTCCCCCATTCGCCCACACCCCCTTCCCACCTAGCAGCCAACAAAACACTCTCCGTACCTATGATTCTGTCTCTGTTCTTGTTTGCTTAGTTTGTTTTTTAAATTCAGTTGTTGATAGATATGTATTTTTGCCATTGTATTGTTAATAGATTTAATCTTTTTCTTAAATAAGTCCCTTTAACAAATTATATAATAATGGTTTGGTGATGATGAACTCCTTTAGTTGTTTCTTGTCTGGGAAGCTCTTTATCTGCCCTTTGATTCTAAATAATATATTTATGGGGGAGAGCAATCTTGGCTATAGGTCTCTGATGTTCATTACTTTGAATATTTCTTGCCAATCTCTTCTTGCCTGCAGAGTTTTTTTTGAGAAATCAGCTGACAGTCTTATGGGAACTACCCTGTAGATAACTGCTTTTCTCTTGCTGCTTTTAAGATTCTCCCTCTCTCTCTCTGTAACCTATTTACTACCTGGCCTCAAGGTTTTGGGGTTTTTCTTCTTATATAGAGTTGTACTATAGTTTCTTTTTTAAATAAATATTTTTAGAGAGGGAAAGGGAAGGAAAAAGAGAAGGAGAGAAACATCAATGTGCGAGAGATACATCAGTTGCCTCTCACATGTCCCCACCTGGGGACCAGGCCTGCAACCCAGGTATATGCCCTGACCAGGAATCAAACTTGGAACCTTAACCTTTAGGTTCACAGTCTGGCACTCAATCCACTGAGCTGCACCAGCCAGGGCAAGATTCTCTCTTTATCTTTAACCTTTGGCATTTTGATTAAGATGTGCCTGGAGTGGGCCTCTTTGCATCCATTTTGTTTGGGACTCTCTGTGCTTCCTGAACTTGCGTGTTTATTTCCTTCACCAAATTAGGGATGTTTTCTTTCACTATTTTTTCAAATATTTTTCCAATTTCTTGCTCTTTCTCTTCTGGCACCCCTATGATGCAAATGTTGGACCTCTTGAAATTGTCCTATAGGCTGATTATACTATCCTTATTTTTTGGATTCTTCATTCTTCTTGTTGTTCTGATTGATTGTTTTTTGCCTCCATGTATTCCATGTAAATGATTTGATTCTCACCTTCATCCACTCTACTTTTGTTTCCCTGTAAATTGTTCTTTATTTCAATTAATGTGTCCTTCATTTCTTACTGGATCTTTTTTATGCTATTGAGGTCCTCACCAAGTTCCTTGAGTATCCTTATAACCAGTGTTCTGAACTCTGCATCTGATAGATTGCTTATCTTCATTTCATTTAGCTCTTTTTCTGGAGTTTTAATCTGTTCTTTCATTTGGGTCTCCACATTTTGGCAGCCTCCCTGTGTTTGTTTCTATGTATTAGGTAGAGCTGCTTTGACTCTGTGTCTTGGTAGTGTGGCCTATGTAGTAGGTGTCCTGTAGGGTCCAGATGCACACTGGGTACTCAAAGAGTGCCTTTTGTGTGGGCTGAGTACATCCTCCTCTTGTAGTTGAACCCTGGTTGCTGTTGGCAGGTCAATGGGAGGGATTCACCCAGACCAGTCAGCTGCACGGATTGGCTATCACCACTAACCACAAACCTCCACCCTCCATAGAGAATCAGCTGTGCAGGGGCAGGGTGGTGGTGCTCCCACATGGTCTGTACTGTCTGCTGAGTACACTGGCTCTGGGGTTTCCTAGGTGGTGCAAGCCAAGGACAAGCCCCATCTGTGTTTTGCCCATGGCTACCATGCCTGAGCTATAAAGCAAACTGAGATAGCTGCTAGTTGTACTAGGTTTGGAGATTCCCAGGTAAAGCCAACCTGTGAATCTAGGCTGGCTGCTGCTACTGCCAGTCCTCGGGCTCACTAAGCGCCAGTTATTGCTGATGTGAGAGAATTTATAAAGTTGTGCAGCATGAGCCAAGACTAGCCATTCACATGGAGAAGCAGCTTGGGTGCACATGGGCCCATTAGTCAGGTGGGGCAGAGTCTCTGGGGATCTCTAAGGCAGGTCAAACAGTGTTAGCCAGGTTAATCAAGTCTCAGATATGGCACCAGCTTGCTGGCTTTGTGGCTCTGTGGCTCTTGGGGGAGGATTTAGAAAAGGAACAATGGTCTCTGCTTGTTTTCAAGCCAGACATTTTAGTTCCTCCCTGTATACCACCTGTACCTTTCAAGCTGCTACCTTTGTACTGGAGCTCAGAGGGAGTGAGTTTGAGCAGGTGAGTTTTTGTGTGGGTTCTTTATGAGGCACTGCTTGGGGCTCCAGAAGTTTCTTCCACCAACTCAATCCCTGCTGGTTTTTGCAACCCAAAGTTTTGGGGATTTATATCCTGGTACTGGAACCCTGGGCTGGGGTCCTGGTATGGGGCTGGGACTCCTCACGTCCAAGCTATCCCTTCCAAATTTTTATCCACCACACGTGGGTGGGGGACCAGCCCGTTTCACATCTGCACCCCTCCTACCTGTCTGGATGGACGTGGTTTTTTATATCCGTAGTTGTCAGGCTTCCATTCAACTTGATTTCTGGTGGTTCTGAGTGATGGTTGTTCTATATTTTAGTTGTAATTTTGATGTGGTTGTGCAAATAGGTGAGCCATGTCTGCCTAAGCTGGCATCTTAACCAGAAGGGGTTTTTTTTTTGTCAGATCTGCAAAAAAAATATTTTTGGTGTGCTGCAGAATTTTATTAATTAGTTTATATATGCCATGAGATGGAAAATGTTGAAAATAGCTGGTATATAGCATGACTTTTATTGGTTACATAATATTCCATCATATAAATGTGCTGTGATTTTCTTAACCACCTTCCCCAATCCCATTATTTTTAGAGAGAGAAAGTCAAGAGGGAGAAGGAGAGAAACATCCATGTGAGCAAGGAATATCAATTGGTTGCCTCTTGCACACACCCCAACCAGGGTCCAAACACGCACCCCCGTCATGTGCCCTAATCAGGATTTGAACCCATGACCTTTCAGTTTACAGGATGATGTGCCAACCAACTGAGCCACACCAGCCAGGGCTTAACCAGCTTCTTCTTTTAAAACAATTAGCATATTTCTAAACTTTCATTACCTTTTATAGCAAAATATCTTCGGTGGGGCAGGGTTTGCCTATGTCATGGGTGATTTTCTCAGGATTAACTCCTAGAAATGAAATTGTTGAGTCAAAAGCCACACTTGTTGTTAAAGGCTTTTATACATATTGCTAAATTGCCTTCCTGAGAAGATTGCATAAGATGCATTTTCATTCATGCATCTGTCAAATCCTGAATTTCAAACTGCAGCATGAAATCTGGAGTATTAGAAAGTGGACTTCTATTTTGATCACTTTGATCCTTAAATTTGGGGTTTAAGAAATGTAAAAAAAAATGTATGACCTTGTAATTATCATTTAACTGCCGTAAAGTTATATGTCCAGCATCGCTTAGTTCTCTGGAGCCATTCACAGCTGTGTTTGAAGGCAGTCTGCTATCTATTAGCTCTATTATCTTTGGCAAGTTACTTAACCTTCGTTTTCCCATCTGTAGAATGGGGGTAAAATACCGTTTAACTCACAAGGTGAATATTGTTGTATAGATTAAATGAAGTAATGCATATAGTGTATTTTCATAGTACCTAGTGCATCATGAATGTCCAGGAAGTGGCATCCATCATTATTGGTTAAAGCTTTACTATATCTGCATATGTGATCCCAGGGTCCTTCCACCCAAGTGGCAACTCAGCTGTTCATCGAATGAGGAGGTTCGATGTGCCAACATGTGCATTATTATGGATAAATTCAAGAGACATCAGGATGGATTTGCACAAAAGCAAATTATTGCCTAAATTTCTCCTTATTCCAAGATTTATAAAATGCCATTGTATGTTTACTCAGTCATTAGAGCTACTTGTTCTTAAAAGCTTTTATAAAAAGAACTAGTCCTACCAGCCCCATTTTCCCACACACGGTCCAGGAAGAAACTTCATCATGACACTCGTTTTTGCCATTTGGCACCCGGGGCGTTACTGTCGATATACTCAGAAACTATAAGGTAGACACAAATGTCTGGAAAACAAGCCACAGGCTACCAGTGGCTGAAGAGATCAGCATTTCCTTTTTTCTGTCTTGTAGGCATGACATGGCAGCACTAGTCATGTTAATAGTAAAGAATCATGCCTCGCGCTTACGGGACATGAGGTTTTTAAGTTCTTGCATATGTGGTTTTTGTTCTTTCCCCTTTTCCCAACTTTACTGAGGTCAAATCAAAGCACACTAAGCTGTGCAGTTTTTTAAGTGATTAATTAAAGCTGTGGAAGCCCCGCGGCCACACCGGTCCCTTTACCACACCCGCCCTGCCAGCATTTCTGCCCTAGTTGTGACATACTAACATTCAGTCTGAGGACCCACCAAGTAGTGTTATGATGTTTGCTTTCAACTGCACTACACATTTTCAAGAACTAAAGAAAAAATGATCCCCCTGTCCTGGGTTTTTGTAGGCCGAGTAACGTGGGATTTTATGCTAGACCCCATGAGTAGACAGGATGCGGTCACCCAGTTAGGCTGAGACTACACGTCGCGTCTCCCCTTTTGTGAGTGGTGGTTCAGTTCTCTGGTTGGGGTCTGTTCCATGTGTGCATAGCTTAGAATTGAGCCTGAGAACTCTGTGGGTTCACACAGAGCTAGAGAATCCCTTCTCCAGCTGCCTTTACTCTAGTTTTCTTCCTTTATTCTCTCGCTACCAGGCGCTCCTTTTCCTGGTCCTTCCAACCAGGAAGAGGGGAGCATCTCCGAATGGTAGTGGGAGCTGTGTGCACCGCTTCCCAGCTCCTGGCCCAAGTCTGGCCCTCAGGACGGCGCTGCCGGGCCAACAACCAGGACAGTCATCCCTGCCGTCATGCCTCCAAGTTTTGGCTTTCCACCACCTTTTGAGTTTCTTTACTTTTCAGAAGCCTCAGGTGGTTGTTTTTTATATTTTGACATATCCTTTATTTTCATCAGCAGGAGAGATATACTATAGTGTGCACATGCCGCTATGCTAAATCTGGTACTCGCCGTTTGTTCTGTTAGAGATTTTTAAGATGCGAACTCTCTGATAGAATGTGGGAAGAACCTGGACTAAAGCCAGGAGCTCTTCCCCAGGGTCCAAGGGAACCGTGTTGCCTCACCTAATAATCTTAGGGAACGTTTCCTATCACGTTTGACTTCTCTCTCCAAACTATGTCATTGTTATAGTGAGTGTCCTCTACCATCCTTTGTTTTAAGCAGTCATGTAGCTCTTTCAGAGCCAAGTATGTTTGTTCACACCCCCGAGAGCATGATATGTGTGGCAGTTTGATTATAAACACCATATGAGAACATACTTGCCAAGTCTGCATCAAAATTGGCCACCAAAGTGAGCAGTAGCATAGGGTTTTGTTTTGTTTTTCACTCCCACTATTGCCTTTTTATTGAGCCTTTTTTGTAGGCCAGGACTGCACTGGATCATCTCATTTAACCCCCAAACCAACGCTGGGCAGTAGGTGGGATTCTTCCCATTTTAGAAATGGAAACTCTAAAAGGTTGGGAAACTTCCTGAAGATTCCCCAGCATATTAAGTCCTAGTGCTGAAACACAGGTTTTTCTTCCCTGACCAGTATGGCTTGGTTGGTTGGACGTCACCCCGAAAAGCAAAGAATCGCAGGTTCGATTCCCAGGCAGGGCACATGCCTGGGTTGCGGGTTTGGTTCCCAGTGGGGGTGTGTATGAAGGAAGGGCAACCAACTGATGTTTTTCTCCCTCGTAGCAATATTTCTCTCCTCCTCCTCCTCCCTCACTTCCCCTCGGTCTAAAAATAAATAAAATATTTTTGAAAGAAAGAAACACAAGTTCCTCTGACATCAAAAGACCCGCACTTAACTCCTGTGTTACCCTGACCTCTTGCATCACAGAGCGTTTTGTTCAGCAGCTACCCAGGACCGTCAGGTTGTGGCTCTTTATTAAATATGTGCTGTGTTTTGCTTCTTTTTTAGGAGCTCAGTGATGCCCTTGGAATCAGTATTGCTGGCGGAAGAGGAAGCCCCTTAGGCGATATCCCAATATTCATTGCCATGATTCAGGCCAACGGAGTGGCTGCGCGCACACAGAAGCTTAAAGTAAACAGACGGGGCCTGGGGGAGTGCGAGCAGCGCGTGGTGGGGGCGGGGGGGGGGGGGGGTTGGGAGGAAGTGCCCGCCGTGGGCGCTTTGTTTAAAGTTAGAATTCCAACAGCCATCAGAGAGACCCATGCTGAGGACAGAATGCATTGGGGGAAGTTTATACCTGAAATTCATTAGGTCCATGGGCATATAAAAATATTATTGTTTGTATCAAAGCTTCTCGCTGAAAGAAGAACAGGCAGCTCGCTTGCAAAGCCTCCGGTACCATCTTTCAGCACCTACTTCCGCCTGAAGTTGATTTTCACCTGAGAGTGATTTGACCTTAGAATCTTTCTTCAACCAAAAGAAGCAACATTCTTCTCTAACTTTTTTTTTCCATTGCCCATTAATTTTAACTTAGGTAGAAAAATAAAGCGGAAAATATTTGGCCTTCTCACTAGAGCTGTATTGAACAGTTAATTTGTACACCCCACCATTACTGGCAAATGGACGCATGAAACACCATCATTACCAAAATACAAAAGTGGCCTGCCGTGCCTTTTAATAATCAAATCTGACCCCCTTCTTGTGTCTCTGATTGGCCTGTATTTGGGGAAAGCCATAAAAATTCCTCATGCTTCTGGAACATGCACGCACAGTGGAAACACGGAATCTTCACAATAGCCACAAATGGGAAATATGACTTCCCAAGAATTTTAAGCATTCTTCTCAAATTTAATTTTTCTTAATGATAGTGATTTTCTACCACTTTTGTGCTTCCAGGTTGGAGACCGGATTGTCAGCATCAATGGACAGCCTTTGGATGGGCTGTCTCACGCGGACGTGGTTAATCTGCTGAAGAACGCCTACGGGCGCATTATCCTGCAGGTACCGCATCAATGGAACCCGCAGCTGCGCGAGGCAGATAAGTGGCGTGTGGAAGAGATTGAGCTTCCCTGGCAGTGGGCTTCACCGCCCAGCAGGGTGCTCGCTGATGTGAATTATGAAGGTTGAAAGCAAGAAATTATTATTTTTATTCAGAAATTCTTTAATGCCACCCATACAGGCAGTGAGCATGATTATGTGAAAGCCTAACAAGGGGAGAAAAATTACTCTTTGCTTCACGTGATAAATCAACAAGGCTTTTAGCTTCCAGTGTTCTTTTGTAAATCAGAGTTCGCACGGAATAGGAAATGATTTCTTTTCTTCTGCCCAAAAACTGTTACTGAACTGCCCAAGCGCTGTTTCATCCGCTCACATTAAAAGAAGGGAGAAATACAATGCTCTTTTTCCTGTACCGTAAGTGATTGCCAACACTGTTAAATTCTCACTGCATAGTAGCCATCAACTAAGGCAGACAAGTATGTATCAGCTGTGGTCTCCAAGGGTATTGTCCAGAGAGGCACAGGGAAGTGTACCAGGAAGTGGAGATGAGGCGCGCTATTAATCACCTCTTCTTACATTCTCAGCACTTAGCATCTCTCAGAGATGGGTATCATGTGGTGAGTGAGAGGCAGCATACGGCAGTGCATTTCCTTAAAGAGTTTCCCCACATGTAGGATTGTGATCACCCTACATACTCTGCAGAATTAGTATTAAATGGTTTATAGGTAAAAAGAATAAAACCCACAATTTTATGCCTTCGAGAGGGGGCTGGCCAGCCCCTCAGACCATTCTAGCCCTAAAGTAAAAGTTCGAATTGAAAAACCATTACTTCTGGGAGAACCAGTTTGTGGTGCTTAACTCTCACATCTGAATGGTCTCAGACCAAAGTGCCAACACAGACATTTAAAAAAGTACACGGCTTTCAGCATGGATGAAGGGTGTAATAAAAATACCGTCAGTATTTCAGGGGAATTCATGTGATCAGCAACCTACTTATTCCATGGTTTGGGTCCCCAGGGATGTGGACAGGCTGTAGGGTCGGCTCCCCCCTCCTCCGTGTCTGCACTTTAAATGCAATCTTACCGGGTTACCTGCCGTTCCTCCCTCTGCCAGTGTCACAGCCGGCGAATCTTCCTTTTTCGTTTACTGCGCTTGCTTTCCCTCCGAGTTAGGCTGACCCCTAGGGGCCCTACCCATGCAACTCTCCAGCCTCGGAGTTGAGGACCCTTAGCTACACAATTTTAACAAGTCATTTCAAATGATAACTACGTCAAGACAAAAAGGTGTTTCCCTCAGCAAAACCTGGTGTAGACGCTGTTTGCATACACTGATGTAATTTGTTCAGCTCCGCCTTCTTCACAAAGGGATGGGAAGACACAATGTAAAAGCGTAATACGAACTATAACGAGCACCTTAAATGAAAAGGAACTCATGCTCTCCCACGCAGAGTTAATACTTCATTCAGCCAAACTGCTGCTACGAACATACTTTTGAATGAGTTCCTTGTTTTCCTTATTTCTGTATTTTAAGAAGAAAATGACATTTGGTTTCAAATGATCTCGTGTTAAACACATTAGTTGGTGTTATTTTTTAACATGTGTTATTAAAAGCTTAAGGGACGCCTTTGGGATGTTGACAGTTGCAACGTACACAGTTGTGGGTGTGCGGCGTATGTGCTGCCAAAGGCTTTAGACACGAAGCCCAGGCAAGTCTCACGTCCTGCATCAGGCACCTTTCAGTTGCACGGCATATTTGCTTCAATTAAAACAGTGTGCAGGAGGAGTACCAGCAATCCAGCGATCACAGCAAATGTGTCACTAGGTGGTTTTTATTATCAAGTGAGCCAGCGCCTTGACAGAAAAGTAGGGAAGGTCAGATCATTGTGTCTGACAATGTGAAAAAGACTTACTGTCGGTGGTCGTGCTGAGGAGTCAGCAACTGCCGATTGCACGGGGAAGATCAAGGTCTGGGTCAACAGACTGCAGGGTGCAGAAGGGGAGGAGGGTGGACGAGACAACCAGCACTCCTGGAACCCCCTCCCCACAGTTAAATTGCTGTCTCTAGGTGTGATGAGGAGGTAGATATTCTTGCCCTTAAAGTCACATGTTTCTTATTCCCGTTATGGATTGCTCAGCAGAGACTGATGTGGCTGTGAGGGGTCATTTTACATGTTTCCAATTATATTTGCTTCTGTAGTTTGATTGTTTGTCAGTTTAGTTCTTTTGTCTATGGAGTTTAATTTTTTTTGTCTAAGACAATAAAGTCTTTTTTGATAAAATCAGGTCACTCTGGCTCTCTGCTGGAAAAATTACTTTTTTTTCAGAACATAGAGGATGAAAAAAGCATATAAGGGAGTTTTTTTTACTAAAGGAAATTGTGAGGCTTATTCTGGGCCCAATTAGTGTTTTTCCAGCCCTGGCCAATGAGTTCAGTTGGTTAGAGAATCATCTTGATACACCAAGTTTTCAGGTTCCATCCCCAGTCAGGGCACATACAAGAATCAACCAATGACTATACAAATAAGTGGAACAACAAACTGTTTTTGTTTCTCTTTCCCTCCCTCTCTAAAATCGATGAATTTTTAAAAAATCTTAAGAGTTTTTCCAAACATTTTAGAGCATAGGAGGATGGGCGGACCGAGGTGATATTGTCTAGGAAATTTAGGAGGAGTACGCTGGGAGAGAAGAGGACGTTATCGTTTGGGGCACCCAGGTGGGGAGATGTCCGGCAGGCACAGGAACGTGCTGCCGACGGTCGGGGGTCTTCGGTGCTAGACACGGAGAGGGTACATTAAGCCACCTGCAGCTTTTTAATGTCAGCATCCCCACTGGCTGCTGCACTGTGCTTCCTAGATACTGGTTTAGCGAATGAAAGGAATAGAGACAAAAAGGACAAAGGCCGGGAACCAGCAGCAAGTAGGAAGAACAGAAGAGAGTCTGAGATCAGGGACATTCATCAGGGGCCTGGCTACAGAGTCGTTTGGGAGGCCCTTTGAGAGCACCCTCCAGAACACAAAAAACCAGCACAGAGACACTGCTGTCCGAGGGCCTGGCTGCTGGATGGAGGAGAGAGACATGTCCTACTTATTAGGACAATATTCAGAAAACAGTGACTTCTCATGTGAGGCCTAGATTGAAAACGAAAGAGGAAAAAATAAAACACAAGATTAATTCAGGAGGTCCAATATCCAACAAATAAGAGTTACAAAAAGAAAAACAGAAAAATAACAAAATAAATTCAATTTAAGGTCTTTTAATCAGTGAACAGGATAAATAAAACAAGAATGATATCTGTAACCATTCTAAAACTTTCCAGGACAAAAAGTATATGCTACTTACAAAAGAACAGGAGATTCAAACAGCGCCTGGCTTTTTTCAGCAGTGTGTGTCTGAGACATTAGTGTAGGATATTCTCCAACAAAAGAGTAAGATAAGAAAGAGGAAAGCCAGTGAATCCACCGCTAAAGAACATCGGAGTCCCAAGACAGCCCTACAGCCGGCAGAGAGAACAGCTTGTCCAAAGGGGAGCTGGAGGAGAAGGGGACTCGGACAGAGAGGGCTCTGGGTTAAAGAGGAGAACAGAGGGACAGATGATCTCACCTTTAACTGAGTTGGAAGTTTGAGATCTGTTGGAGAGTTTGGGGGCTGAATTAGTGATAAGTATATTAAAAATTAAACAAAATTAGATCATTATTAACCTTGAGGAAAACAAACACGTATGAAAAAAAAGAACTGAAATCATAGTTGAGTAGTTGGCTCCATATAAATAACATTGGTGTAAACATTCCAACTCATAGTAATAAAACCAATACAACCAAGCATCATGATGCATGAAATATTAGTAGTAGGGAAAGAAAATATAAGAGGTAAATCCTTATCTTCTATAATAGGATATGATCAGATAATATTTAAAGCTGAAAAGTCAAGAAATAGAAGTAAAAGCGTGGGGTTTTTTTAGAAATATGGAAGCAGTTACTAGAAGAAACAACTAAAATGTTGAAAATAATGATTTGCAGGGAATGATAATTAGTAATTAGGGAAGAGAGAAGGAGGACTTCATTAAACACTGTATGATCATTTCTATTTTTATTTATTATTATTTCTTTTTGGAGAGAGGGGAAGGGAGACAAAGGCAGAGGGAGAGAGACATTGATGTGAGAGAGAAGCATCAATCGGTTCCTCTCACACACCCCACCTGGGCACCGAGCTTGCAACCCAGGCCTGTGCCCTGACAGGGAGTCAAACCAGCAAACTTTCTGTTTGCAGGACAATGCCCAACCCATGAAGTCACACGAGTCAGGGCTGTTTTTCAAATTATACATGAATAGATTTGATTGTCTAAGTTGAAATGAAAAAGAACACATTGCTGGAAATTGTCAGACCTATAGTGATTTTAGTATATTTAAAGAAACAAAGAAAACAAGTAGACCTTAAAAATAATATAAAAGTTAAGTGCAAGTTTGGCCAGCTAAATTTTCATCTCCTGGAAGAGGGAGTCAATCGATACCATTGAGATGATACATTTCAAAATTGGCTTGTCAGCATATTATTTAGATCACACCTCTAGGGGTAAAAAAAGAAGTTCAATGGGTCTCTAGGGAGTGACAGTGTTACATTTTTTATCATGCCCTGTTGAATTTTTTATCATGCACGTACAAAAAGAAATAACCTGGAAAATAAAATAGAAAAAGAACCGGGAGTCAAAAACACAGTTCCTAGACACTGAAGGAGAAAAGAATTTCAAGAATAGCACACTTACCAATGAGGCAAATGTAAATAAAACCTCAGAAAAGTCACTCCAACTGGCAGATACATCACTGGCAGTCTTTAAAATAATTGAGTTCTTTCTTTTAGAGTTGGTGGCAAGTCAGTAGAGAGCAAGAGAGTAATTGGGAGCAAAGTAGACAGAAGAAAAGGTAGGGACAATGTTACCCCTGAAAAGGAAATCTTGCAGGGGAGTTTGAGTCTGATGGCTTCTCTTTTAGGATGTCATTTTCTAAGAGAGAGTAAAGAAAAGATTGTGCTTCTCAGACTTGACCACACTCTGGAATCACCGTGGTGGCTTATTAATTACGATAGCTAGGTCCCACCCCTAGAGGTTCTGATTCCATAGGGGTGGGGTGGGGGTCCAAGAATGTGCACTTATAATAAGCTCCCAGGTGTTGCTGATGCTGCTGGTGTGGAGACCAGCCTGAGGCCCACTGGAGTAGTGCATTATTTAGGACGAGCAAAGATTTGCACATATTTTTCTCTATGCCTGGAATGCCCAGTTCACTGCACCCTAATCTGTTCTTTTCTTTTCTTTTCTCATTCCATCTTTTTAAAGATTTTATTTATTTTTAGAGAGAGAGGAAGGGAGGGAGAAAGAGAGGGAGAGAAACATCGATCAGTTGCCTCTCATGCCCCCCAACCAGGGACTTGGCCCACAACCCAGGCGCGTGCCTTGACCAGGAATCAAACCAGTGACCCTTCGAATTTGTGAGACAACGCCCAATCCACTGAGCCATACCCGTCAGGGCTCTCATCCCGTCTTTTTAAATTTTGGGAAATCTTTTGTTTAGAAACTCTTCATCTAAAAACAGGAGGAGTCTGGGTGTGAGTACCCCTGAAGGCCATGAATTCATCTAAAATGGGGACAGTGTCTGCCTCCAGCAGAGGGCCGTGCCCAGAGCAGTTGCCTGGTACATGTTGGTTGCATTGAGCAGGTTGCTGAGCTATGCTGATCAAGTTGAAGAATGTGAATTTACAGGGAACAAATCAGCACATTTTATCAATTGGGTGCAGACAAGTTGCAGTGGAGGAGAAGGATGGATTGACTGGGCTGGGAATCGTAAAGGTGTGTGGTAGCATGTGCAGGAAGAGCAGATAAAGGCACATGTGAGCATCATTAAAGGAGTGGCTTGTGAGTAGCTCTTGACCTTGGTTATACAACAAAATCATTGATTCCATCACTAGTTCCTGGGTCTCGCTGCAGTGATTTAATTGGTCTGGAACATGGCAGGGACATTGGGATATTTTAAAACTTCCCAGGTGATTCTAATAGGCAGCCAGCGGTAAGATCTATGGGGTTCATGATGGATCAAAAGCTAGGTGATGCCAGGAAGGGGGCGATCCACTCCAGGAAGAGGACAAAGAGCTAAAGATTTGCAAGTTGAAATGAAGACCTAGTGGAAGTTCTACAGGACGGGCAGGTGTCGGGGTCAGAAGTTGTGCCTCATGTCTTGTAAGGAGGGGTCATAGCTTCTGTGAGGATCAAATGAGATGGAATGTTTAATAAAACAGCGGACTGCAAGTGGTCAGCATTAAATAAGTGGTATTTTATTATTCGCACCATAATCACGTAGCTCTGAAGTCAGGGGAATGCTGAGACTCCTTCTGAAGCCCTGGGAGTGGAGTGGTTTTCCAGGTGACAGCTGAGGCGTGTGTCCCTAGATGGAGGTTTGCCCCCTTTTTATTTAACCTAACACAGTTGACACTTCAGACCACTGTACAATATTTTTCATTGACTTTTTCAATTGATCTTTTCAGGAAGAGAGGGAGGGGGAGAGAGAGAGAGAAACATCAGTTTGTTGTTCCACTCACTGGTTATTTCTTCTGTGTGAGAAATAACACAGAAGGACCCCGCAGCCTTGCTGCCTGGGCGAGATGCTCTAACCAACTGAGCTACCCAGCCAGGGCTGAACCAGTATATTTTTCTTTTTATTTATTCATTCATTTATTTCATTCATTTATTCATTCATTATTTATTTATTCATTTTCTTAATCCTCACCCAGGGACATGCTTGTTGACTCTAGAGAGAGGGGAAGAGAGGGAGAGGAACATCAGTGTGAGGGAGAAATTTCCCTCAGTTGCCTCTCATACTTTCCCAGACCAGGGATTGAACCTGGGCCCTAGGCATGTACCCTGACTGGGAATCAAACACATGACCCTTCGGACTATAGGATGAAGCTCCAAACAGCTGAACCACACCAGCCAGGGTGGGACACGTATATTTTTAAAACAGACACATTAAAATCAATATATTCTGATGTCACTAGAATCAGTGTGACTAGATTCTAAATAAAAACTTTAAGCAAATGTGCTTCTACCTCATTAAATTACACCAAATGCCAGACATGAGACCAGGCAAGCTTTTCTTTTCTTTTTAAGATTTTATGTATTTAGTTTCAGAGAGAGGGGAAGAGAGGGAGAAAGAAAAAGAGAGAAACATCAGTGTGCTAGAGAGATACTAGTCAGATGCCTCCCGCATGCCCCCAGCTAGAGACCTGGCCCACAACCCAGGCATGTGCCCTGACTGGGAATCAAACCAGGGACTTTAGGTTCACAGGCTGGTGCTCAATCCACTGAGCCACACCAGCCAGGGCTAGGGAAACTTTTCTTGATTGTTCTTCTGTAATGTGCCCTGTCTTGAAATGCCTACTTTCTCAGGAATCACTGACTGGGCAGCCTTCCTGTCTTTTTTCAGCACGTCTGTACTCCAGATCCAGGCCGGGTGTGAGTGCTAATTGTATTTCTGTACTGGCAGATTTAAGCCCCAACAAATGTAAGGGCCAACCGTATTCCTTTAGAGCAGGGGTGTCAAACTCATTTTCACTCGGGGCCACATCAGCCTCGCAATTGCCTTCAAAGGGCCCAATGTAATTTCGACTCCTTAACAGTTAAGGAGTAGTTACATTTGTACAGTCCTGAAATTATTTTGGCCCTTTGAAGACAATCACAAGGCTGTGGCCCCCGGTGAAAATGAGTTTGACACCCCTGCTTTACATGATCGGCCACTGTGAAAAGTTCAAAGGAAAGAACTTGAGCTTTTGTGCATTATATAGTATTGTAGTTACCTGGAAAACATTTTGACTTCTCAGTTCTCCAAAACATAACCCCCCAAACCTGTTTCTAAGGACAGGTAGCCATCCTGTGGTTTGTGCAATAAAGACCTGTGCTGTATTACTCCATTAGAAGTTCTATCAAATGTACATTGTTTTAATATAGAACATACAGCCTTGATTGAGTTTAGCTTTGCTTATAACCTGAATTATCACGTGCTGCAAGGAGCCAAGGCACCAGAGAGAGTGATTATTGTCAAAATAAATACCTTCCTACCAGTAAAGCAGTTTGAGGAGACAAAATTTAAGAAGGAGATAAATATTGAAGGGGGAAAGGTAGAGAGGGGCAGGTGCAGCTGGAGGGGGAAATGCAGAATGAGGAGGAATTACATGCTTAATGCGTCTTTCTCGTTCACAAATTCAAAGGCCTCTGCATGTTCTTTAGGCTCGGAGGAAAAGGCTTCCTCCCCATCTTTCAATCACAAGTCTTCCTCTCCCCACATGGGGTGACTTCCTCCTTCTCTTTCATTTCACAAGTCACCTTCTCCTCAGGTAGAAGGATTTCCTCCTCCTCTTCTTCAGGTCTGTCACCTCCCTCTCCCTAGGTAGGCCCTTAAATGTTCGATCATAAGTTTGGGGAGGATGTAAGGAAAGAAAGTACTTTCCTTTTTAAGATTAGCGAGGGGAAGGGAGGGAGGAAGAGAGAGAGAGAAACACCAATGTGTGGTTGTCCCTCATGCACCCCCCGCTGGGAACCCAGACCACAGCCCAGGCATGTGCCCCAACTGGGAAACGAGCCAGCGACCATTTGGGTCGCTGAGCTCATTTGGCTCGACACTCAATCCCCTGAGCCACTCCAACCAGGGCAGAAAGTACTTTTGAAACTGGAAAAGCCAGTGTTTGTGCTGTCTGTCACCTACCAGACCCAAGAAGCAGAGACAGAGATTGAATCTTTATGGGCACTTCATTCAGATGGTCAGCGATGGGTTTGTACCCTAACAGACCATCTTAAATTTCATTTTTAAATGCCCCTTTTTATAAGGAGAACAAAGTGTAGATGAGGGGTTTGGAATTCAGGGAGAAGTTAATTGGATTAAAATGACTGCCGTATTCTTGCTCTGGGCGGGGGTCTTTAGCTGTGCCCTGGGCAGTGGGCATCTCACTCTGGAGCACAGGGGCTCAGATACCACCTTGAATTGCTTGCAGTCCTCCTGAGCACAAAGGTGGAATTGCCTGTGGTCTCCTGGAGTCAGGGAGGGTCAAGTCCCCCATCATTTTCATTAAATGCCTGGTGAAGTTTGAACTGGACCAACCACTTGACAACTTAGAAAGATCTAGTCAGTTCAGAATGAGCACACCCATCACCCAGCAGTTCCCTATCTAGTGATCTACCTTCAGGAACCACCTTCAAGATGTCTGTAACAGCACTAACTGCTGCAATGGGAGGAATGTAAATGTAAAAGACCCACAGATTTTGAACTAGATGCTTTTGCAGGGTGCATAGCAAACAAGGAGGATATCTGCCACCCCTCCAGGTCCCCTGGAAGGAGGATGAGAGTTAAGCGCATTGCTGATCTGTAAAATGCCAGACCGCAAGCCACTGATCTTAAGAGTTGAAGCTGGCCCTAGCTGGGTCCAAGGACTCCAGACACCGTGGCTCTGGAGCCACACATTCAGGTTGCACAGACCTAGTGCGCATGGTCTGCGGACCCGGAGCCTGCCTCCCGGCCTTATGCAGGGATGCTGTCCTTCCCCTGTCCTCCCTCCACTTTGGACAGCATGCGTTCCCATCCGCCTCCCACACTAGCTGACGTCAGCTGCAAGCCTGTCACTGTGGAGTGCAGGGGGCACGTTGGCTTTCCCTTGGTTTCCTCTGCTCCCATGTCTGTCCTCATAACCTATCACAGAAGTTTATGTCCAGGAATTCAAGATTTCCTTTTTTTTTTTTTTTTTTCCAAAAAAAGAGTAAAATTTTTATCAGCCTGTTTGCCTTCCCCTACTTCACAATGCACAGACCTCTCCTAGCCTTCCCTCTATGCTCTTCAGTCCCGGGCATTGGTGGGGCAAGAGCAAGCCCTTTAGACATAGGGCTGAGTCAACATTCATAGACCACATCTCCTTGAACTTGCACACCCGTCCAGATCAGTTTATCCCCTCTCACAAGTCAGTCCCTAGGAAGTGCAAATGCCTTAGGGCTGGAAAGTCATCTGGGGGTAACAGGTGTGTACTCTCCTGATCATCTTGCAAAAGCTTAGCCATCAGTGAAAATCCCTCATGGTGCCCACTCAGCCCCCTGGGTTCCACTCCTACAAAACAGGCACGGACCTGGGTAGCTCCTCGATCCTAGGTGGAACTCTAGGATCTAATATTATCAATGGTTGGGAGGCCTTTTTTATTTCAGGGTTCTGGACTAAGCAAGAGGCCTTTATGTTTTGGAGGGATGTGAGTTTTTCTGCAAGATGATGTTGAAGTGTTTTTATATTTTCTAGCTAGATTTTAAGGATAAAACAACTTTTACCCAAATGAAACTATGACTTTGGTTTCATAACTTATATGGCTGATTTCATGGAGTCGTGAAAGTATATTCTCTTTCTAAAAGTTAAAAAGCTGTCCTCCTGGAGCCTCTGGGGGGTGGGGCAGTGTCTCCCACACCCGAGCCCTCTCCCTGCAGTGTTGGGGGGGGGGGGGGGTGGGATGATGTTTGCCTGTTGCCGAGCACACACCATGAGGGTCTCCTGCTCTGTTTGCATCTGCTGTCGGACTAGCTGTCTGCCGCTCTTCCTCTCCTGCTCCACGTCCGGACCCTACGCTCTGTGCCCTCACACCAGGCCATTTGCCTCACACTTCATATGATTAAGAGCACAAGACTCCAGACTGAAATGGCATGGATCCGAATGCAGCCTTCACTCCTTAACTGGCATTGGAAAGTTACTTAACCTCTCTGCTCTGGGTTCTTGTGTCTGTAGTATGGGAATGATGGCACCCATCATTCTCTAGGCACTCTACAGAATGCCCAGCAAAGTGTTCCGTTTAGTAGCAGTGCCGTTACATATTGAATAAACGAGAAATGAGCAAGTTGCCAGCAGACCTTGGCTTTTGAAGGTACCTTAGAAAGAAACAGTATCTTGCTTCCTTCCTCAACCACGTAATAGATGGTGCGTCTCTTGGTCAGCGGAGAGTACACGTCCGAATTCCCACCAAGTCTAGGAATCCCCTTCACCACATCCCAAATTGATAGATTTTTAAACTTTATCTGAGTGCTTGCTTTGGCAGGGTGCTAATATGGCATTCCATTCCGTAACTGCCTTATTGTTAGATCTTTTTTTTTTTCTTTCTTAAAAGGACCCAAAACCTGTCTCCTTGTAACCTCTATCAGTCTCACTCTGTCATGTGGAAATTCAGAAAAATAAACGTCATAAACCCTGTTCCTTAGTTTTAGATTCATTCATTCACTCCACAGATACTCTAGGTAAGTGTGTGCTGGGCTCATTAACATTGACAAGCAACCCTTCGTGAATCCTGTGATTGGCCGGGAAAGATAGTCACACAAGTACGCATCACAATTGGTGAGAAACACCTCGAGAGTGTTATAGAGAGAAAAACAGGAGAAACTGATTTCAACGTGGGCAGCCAATGAAGGCTCGTACAAGGGGAGCGACTTTCAAGCTGACGCCAGGCCAGCTGGTTGGGGGGAAGGAGCATGCTGAGGGGTGGATTCCAGACAGACGGAACTGTGAGACTGAGGGATGGAAAGGAAGGACATAGATGGGATTAGACAGATAGGCAAGGGGAGGATCTTTGTGTATGTAATTAGGGAGTGAATTTTGTTCCAAGTTCTGAGAGGTACCACCGGAAAGGTTTTAAGGAGGGAAATGGCATTACCTACTTTATACTTAAAAAGATAAATGGCTCTGGTAAGGAAGAAAGATGGGAAGAGAATGAGTGGGCATTCCAGGTACAAGGCAGCTGATAGTGATGAATTGAGTTTGGATGTTCACTGCATCCTGAATTAGAGATAGAAAGGAAACAGATGTGAGAGGTATTTTGGAGGGAGGCTGCAGAGGACTTGGTGGCGGATCCCACGTGTCAGGTGAGAGATGCTCGGAGAACAGCGCCTGTGTGGTCAGCATCCTAGCTTCCTTTCCTGTCGGACAGTCTCCAGCCAGCAGTCAAGTATTTTAGCTCTTATACCTAGTGGACTTCTAGTTAATCAGCCAGAGATGCCATGCACTAAATATGGGAAACTGGAGAAAAAAATGAACAGAAGGGATTCGGTTGTTGGATGGAGTTTGGATTTAGTTGTGTTAGTTGTAATAAGCCCTTGAGATACTAAAATGCAGATGTTAAGTTGGCAGTTGGATATAATGACTAGCCTGGTAACTGTCAGCACGTCGTTGGCATTGAAAGCTCTGGGGACGTGGATGCTGTCACCTAGACCCTGAGTGGGAAGGGGGCCTGGGACTGAGCCACAAGGGGTGAGCAGAAACAGCAAAGATTGGAAAACTGGGCAAAGCCAGAGAACGTGGGCCATCAATGGCTGGGCCAGGTGATGGGACTGGAAGCTGGAGTAGAGTGGGTTTATGAAGATGGTGTAGCCTGAGAGTAAGTAAGATTGTCCTGACCAGTGTAGCTCATTTGGTTGGGTGTCATCCCTCAAACCAAAACGTTGCTGCTTCGGTTCCAGGTCAGGACACATTCCCAGGTTGTGGGCTAGGTCCCCAGTTGGGAGCATGTACAAGGCAACCGATAGGTATTCCTCTTGCACACTGGTGTTTCTCTCCCTCTCTTTCTTCCTCCCTTCTAAAAAATAAATAAATAAAATCTTTATTCTTTAAAGAGGAGGTAAGATGACAGAGGTTGCATGCAAAGACAACTCCAAAACACTTGCTGTGGGAAAAGTGGAGGAGCTCCTGTGATCACGAAGAATCTGTCATTTCCTGTTTCTTATTCTAGATATTCCCGCAATTCTTTCAGTCAATCTTTATATGATGGTGTTTCCAGAAGATCCTGTAACTCGCATTTAGCAGTGTTCTCCCCAGAGTAGGGTGCTTCCCCCAAAATGCGTTCTGATCCAGCCAGGGTCAGGGCTGCCCTGTCTCTTGCTTTCCTTCTAAATATTAACCGAGTCAAATAAGCTTACAGACTGAGGCAGCCGTGCCCTCTGTTGGTTTGTGCTGAAACTGCAATCAAATCAAGCTCTTCTGCACTGCCGCCAGGCTAAGTCCCTTCACTCAGTGCCTGTGCACTGAGAATTGGAACCTAGAAAAAGAACCGTTGACCGGAAGCAGGGGTAGCCCAAGAGCTCTTGAGGAAGTGGCTCTGACAACTCACTGGGGTAGAAAACAACTCCAGGCTAAGAAGACAACGCACACTTTTATGATTCCCTTCGACAGACGAGGAAGGTGAAACTCAGCATCAGCATCATTTAAGAGGGAGAAACTGAACACCAGAGCGCCTCTCCGTGTCCTGCTGTGCGTGGGCTGTCACAGCCATCCCGTATTCCTTCTGAATGCTTTGGGATGGTTTTTGCAGGATAGAAACACTAAGTGAATGTTTAAATGTTATCCTACTATACTTTTGGGACCATCTAAAAGGCAAATCATACAGATACTCTTTCATTCACCTAATACAATGTATGCTGGACACTGTTTTTCATAATGGCAATACAGTAGTAAACAAAACAAACTTCCTGCTCACACATTCTAATATGAAGCAATAGGTGATAGAGAAGGTAAAATACACACACAGTGCATTCGATAGTAATGGTGGTAAGAAGGAAGCGAAGCAGGGTAGGAAGATAGGAAGTGCTGGGCGAGGAAGTTGGTGTGGAGATTTTAGTTCGAGTGGTCAGGGAGGGTAACTCTGGGGTAAAGACCTGAAGGGATGGAGTTAGCCACACAGACCCTGGATGCAGAGCACTCCGGGCAGGAGGCACAGTGGTTGCAGCAGCACAGAGATGGAAATGACTCTGGCACATTAGAGAAACAGCAAGGAGGCCAGCATGGCTGGGCCAGAGGGCACTCAGAGGAGAATGTTAGGGGATGAGGGCAGAGATGTAACTGGGCAGAAGAACTTCAGTGAGTGATCCGTGAGAGAAACATTGGTGGGTTGCCTCTTGCACACCCCCAACTGGGGACCTGGCCCACAACCCAGGCATGTGCCCTGACCAAGAATCAGACTGGTGACCTTTTGGTTCACAGGCCTATGCTTAATCCCCTGAGCCACACTAGCAGGGCAGTCTGCTGTATTTTAACAGGATTGTTCTATCTGCTATACACTTGGAGACCAGTGAGAAAGTGATTATAAAACTCCAGGCAATAGAAATTTTGTAGGAGGACCAATAGGATTTTATGAGGAGTGAATATGGGTTTTGAAAGAAAGCAATCAAGGATGACACCAAGGTGTTTGCTGAAACTGAAAGAATGAGGCTGCAGCTGCCTGCGGTGCGGGAGGCTATGGGGACAGGGGAGGAGGTGGGGGATCGGTGCGGGACGTGTTAGGTTTGAGATGCCTGCTGAACATCCCATTAGGAACATCAGATTGGTGGAGATGTAGATACATGCAATTAATTAAACGTGGTGGTACTGGAGATGCAGACTCAGGAAGTACCATTCACAGATGGCATCGAAACTGATGAGATGATAAAGGAGATGTGTTTAGATGGAAAAGATAAGACGCTCAAGTACTGAGCCCTTCAGCACTCTGATAGTTAGAGGTTTCTAAAGGAATGAGCAAAGGTAGAAAGGAAACTTGACTAGGGTGCTGCCATGGAAACCAAATGAAGAAACAGTTTGAGAGGGAGAGAGCAATCCATTGTGTCAAATGCTGCAGACAGGTTGAAAGAGATGAGGACTGAGAACTGACCACTGGGCACGCTGTGGTTTCTCTAACTCTCCCCTGACTTACGATGGGTTGTCTTCCTCTAACTTTTCCCCCAGGTTGTAGCAGATACCAATATAAGTGCCATAGCAACTCAGCTTGAAAATTTGTCTACAGGCTACCACCTTGGTTCACCCACTGCTGAACACCGTCCAGAAGACACAGAGTGAGTGTCCTAGATGCCGGGTGCCTGTGGAGGCGGGGGTGGGTAACGAAGCTCAGGGAGACCTTTTCCAGACTCTAGAGCATGCTCTAAGAAAGTGCACATTACTTGTCTAATTTGTAGAGAATCTCCAAGAAAGCACGAGGGTTTCCCTGTTTTTCACAAAGCTTTGTTCCTCTGTGTAAGTTCGGAACCGACTTGTTGCAGGGCTAACACACCCTGCGTCTGGTCACCTTGCCACGGCGCCTGTGCCTTCTCCCCTCCGAAACCACAGCTTTACAGCCCAGGTGCGCCCTGCGTTTGTGTGCAAAGAGCCAGGTTTCCTCAGCTTTCTATGCAAAATCTTGTAATACTTGCTGGCATCCTTCATTAAAACCAGTCATTGCAGTGAAAGTTGCTCATTACAGCAGTGTTTTTCAAACTAGAATGTACATAAAAATAATCTAAAGAGCATATTTTAAAATACTAATTTCCCTGGCCTGGTCTCAGAGATCTGAGTAGGTGGTCTACCGGGTTCTCTGGGGAGCACTCACTGCCTGCAGGCAGAGGACCCGCACTTGGGGAAGTTCTGCCTGAAGTTACTCCTGTCAGTACCAGCCACGCCCGGTCACGTGTAGGTGCTCAGTGAATGTTTGCTGACTGATCTGAGTGGTTTATTAGAAGCAGCTGGTGATCACAGCCTTTCCCAACCTTTTCCTGGAATATCATCCACTTAAATGACATCTTTGCATTTTTTTTTATCTTTGTAAAAGTTTTTTTGAGCCAAACTGATGACATCCCTGGAAATAAGATCTTAGATGCTCCTGGACTTTTCTTGAGGGAAACATATTAAACTAAGCTTATTTTACTGTCTTCTTATCATGAAAGTTATAAATGCGTGCTTTCGAAATATGACAAATACATGAATGTATAATATTACCAAGTTAAAATGACTCTTTCCTTCAAAAAAAATCAGGACCCTTATAGGAAGAGTAGTATCCATTTAGCATATTTTGATGTGTCCATTTTTTTTTAATGGTCCCACAGCTGTACAGCTCCTGAGAAGTTAAGAACCAGTAGCTTAAAGTCATTTAAATCACTTATAATCCGACCATTGTATGTTTACATTTGGGGATTTTTTTTTTACTCTCTCCCACACAAAAATTAAAACTAATTGAAAATGTGAGATAAATGGAGACAGACTCCATCTGGTGCTTCCCACTGAGGAGTGGAGCTCTGCTCCTCCTTCACTGCCACCCCCCACCTGCCCCCTGCCCCCGAAAGAGGCCTCTAATTGTGAATAGGCACAATTATGAAGGTCTCTAATGATTTGGTGGCCCCAGGGGCTATTTCTAAAACAATGGCTTTGGACATCTGGGGGACTTTCAATATCCTTGGGAATGGGGGCCTTTGAAAGAGGAAACGTAAATCAAGTTCACATCTAGCCAGTGGGTTATTACTGAGAGTACTTGTAAGGTCACAAAGTGATGAAAGGTAGAGCTTTATTCGTGACGTCACTGCCATTCAGCCATAGAGAGAATTCATCAGTATTTCAGCAGATATTTATCGAGTGCCCTGCACAAGTGCGAGGTCCCAAGGAGTCAAACCTAGAAACGTAGGTGAAGGCTTGCCCCAGTCCTTACGGAACTGCCAGAGAACAGGAAACGCGAGCCCAAATCTGTGGTTATAAAGTAGAAAGTAATGAAAGAGCTAAGTTCAGTGAGAGAGATAAGTAAGCCCAGGGTCCTGGGGAACCATGGAGGGGGGCCATAACTCAGTCAGGGAATGTGGCTGAGGCAATAACACTGAGGCTGAGTTTTAAAGTAATTGGAAAAAGCAGGAGTGGCATTCAGAACAGCCAACAATTCATACAGCATTGACATGGACCAGTTACCATGGATGCCAGCTATAAGCAACCAGTAAGTACACCAACAAGGAACTAGTACCAGTGTGAACCAGCTGAAGATCAAGCCTAAAATGAGCCAGGAAAAATTGAGAAGGGGGAGAAGGAAGACTATTCTAGCCAGAAAGAACAGCGTATTCAAAGGTTACTTGTGCCCCAGTTTTGCAAATTTGTCTAAGTCTGTGAATGGCTGAGTCGACATCACATGCACGTCAACTCAGATGTGCGTGCTGCCTCATGACAGGCCGTGCTGCCAGCACACAGCATGAGCCTCCCACTGCAAATGCAACGGCAGAGTCTGGGAGACCGGAGTCCCTGCAGGCCTTCATCCTTGGGACAACCACAGTTTGGAGTAAGAAGCTGGTACTAGTTAAGCTTAGATTTACCTACTTGAGCCCGCATAAATAATTTGATGTTTACCCATGTTGTTTCTGAGAGAGATGACTTCCACACTGAGCGAAGCTTTGAAAATCCAAATGGCACGTCTGAAACAGATTGTCTTTATCCATTTTGCTTTACCTTGGGTTCTCTCTTCTTCCCCACATTTCAGTTCTCATTTACATAGTCATGATCCTGAGTTTGCGATGGGCACGGAGCCTGGTGCTAGGAGTACTCAGGTGATTAAGGCTTAAGGAGTCCATGGTCCGGTAGAGGAGAAAGATGCTGAAGTAACCACAATACATTTTGACGAGGCCATAATGGACATCGGGGCCTAGTGCAAAGGAAGCACAGAGCTGTGGCTAACTCCTCCCAGGGGAGTCGCGCAGGCATCGCAGTGGAGGCAGCTTTTGAAGCCTGAGTCTCCGCCTTCGATGGGAGTGGCAGAGCAGGAGTGGGAAGGTGTTGAAGCAGAAAAGGAACAGAGGTTTACCGAGCTACCAGGCTGCCAGGGCACAGGTCCGCATACAGGCTGGCGGTCGACACTAAGCTAACACCCCACCGCCCTATTGCCAAGTGTGTTCTTTCAGGATGTAAAGACACTTCCATTCAGATTTAAATAGTCAACTTAAGAGTTTAAAACTAAGCATATAGAAGGATGTTTTGACAATTTCAGCATCATGACTTTATTTGTAAATAAAAAACAGTGGGTTTTATAAAAGAGAAACCCCTAAACATCAAGACCATTGGTCACTACTCCAGCACAACGTGGGAAATTTTTAAATGTTTCTAGATTGCTCTCTGACAGTTTGATTTGACCTTAATAGCTTCGCAGTATGAAAGTCTCTCTCAAATCTGTGTTCTTCCATGAAAATGAAATTCCTTCTCGATGTCTGTTCTGGAATTAAACAGCATGCATTGTGTTTTCAGAACACCTCCACCTAAGATTATTACTTTGGAGAAAGGCTCTGAAGGATTGGGGTTTAGTATTGTAGGGGGTTATGGAAGTCCCCATGGAGACCTGCCAATTTATGTCAAGACTATATTTGCAAAGGTATTTTTTTCCTTCTTTACTGTACTTTTTAACTTTTTTTTTTTAATGAAACCTAGGTGAGACTTTTTTTAAGTGCTTTGGTTTACTTTGGGCTATACCTGGATATGTACATGTATATGCTTATTTTATTGAGTCTTATAGGAAATTCCCATACCAGACGAGTGAAAGAAAAGTTATTTTATAATAGTGGAGTCGATTTTCTTTGGACCCTATTACAAAAGTAGATGCCAGTAAATTTTAGAAAGGGTCCTATTTCAGGAACACAATAGCAGGAGCAGTGCCACACTCTTTGG
This sequence comes from Artibeus jamaicensis, assembly GCF_021234435.1. Taxonomy (NCBI): domain Eukaryota; kingdom Metazoa; phylum Chordata; class Mammalia; order Chiroptera; family Phyllostomidae; genus Artibeus; species Artibeus jamaicensis. Next base: position 11,404,943 of record NW_026522025.1, read on the forward strand.
AAGGTGGCCTTTGTTCTGCTGTGGGCCAGAACAAAGGTTTGGCTTTCTCCTTTAAGAACAGGTAGCAGACATAAGAGGGCCACGGGGCAAGAAGTTTTGTACAAGCCTTGGATCAGTGGCAACATTAACAGCTGCCTGTCACCAAAATACTCAGGCCACTTGAGCCTAAGGTGGTTTCTCTCTCATAATACTCCTGCAGGATCCACCTGGAAAGTTAGACTAAGACAAGGTGATACTCTGTCTCAGGGATCAAATATTGCAGGGTGTCCTGCGGAGCACACAGGTCACGGTGCACATGCCTCCAGACAGCTTGTAGAAAAGTTACTTTGAACTGCTTTGGGATTTTTTAAGTTGGAATTTAATTTTACTATAATTTTTTTAAATCTCTGAAAAGCACTTAGTATTGACATTACCATGTTATTCTTGATTGGTTTTATCATAGTTACTTGTTTATTGATTAATCTGATTGCCTCCTTTAGTGTTATTTTCCTAAACAACTAAAGATCTTCTAAAGTAGATGATTTCTCTTTTTAAAAAGCTACACTGTACACTAGAGATAAGTTCACTTTTACCTGTGCATATCCGATCACCTGTAAATTGGGCCTAACCATGACCTGACCGATTCCTTAAGTCATTTGACATTTGCTTTGGGACCCATTAGGCACCTGAAGATGTTCTCATGTGTGTCCATCTTGCTAAGATGCCTATGAAGAAGCCATGTTGTTCCTAAACACTGTTGCTGACTTGGTGACAGGCAAAGGGCAAGGGGGAAGGCAAATGAGAAACATTCTAGGTAACAGCGCTGCCCCAGGCTGATCATTCCCAGGGTGGATAAGCCACCTACAGGCCCTCCTTTCCTGAGATACCACCAGAAGTAGTAGTGATGATAGTGCCTCACGAGAGGCCTTATTGTACTTTGCTCTAAGCATGCCAGCCATGCAGATGAGGATAGTGGAAAGACTGCAAGGTTAGCCCTCACCTTTTAGCAAGTTCAGCCTTCCCCTCTGAAAAGCCCCTCCAGAATGTTATAATCACCAGCTCACTTCACAACTGTAAGTAGATTGATCAGCTGTGTTCCAGAGAGAGGACTGGTTAGCTTCTAAGGTTTTTTGACCCCGCCCAGAATTCAGCAGGCTGCACCTGCTACACCTGCCTACACCTGCCCCTGGACTGGTGGGGCTGGAGCCAGGCAGCTTTGGTCAGGTCACCAGAGCCTACAGCTGACAGCAAAATGGCCGTGCATTGCTGGTGGATTTTTGAAAAGAAATAACCATCAGATCAGAGTGGGACAATAGTCGTGGGAATAATGAATGAAGCTCAAACAAAATGCTCTTCCCAAAGGTCCCCATTGAAAGTGCTCATTTAGGAAGCACTTACGTAGGTTATAACATAGTGGTAAAAATTGAATATTCTTGGTATGCTTAATTTTTTTAAGGAGTGGACCTTTTTTGTAAAGTGAGGCGCACCTGAAAATGAAGAGCTCTGAATTTTTTTAAAAAGACAAAGTTCTAAAGCCCTAGCTAATGGCCTTCTTAGTTCATTTCATCTCCAAAAAAGAATATTCCAATGCAAGTGATTATTATTATTAAGATAGTTCCATAGAGTTTTCTATAAGATTTCATTTGATGACTTTTTCTTTTTTTAATTTGTTAGAGTGAACCAATATATCCAAATTATAAAGTTTTCTGAAAAGAATCATAAACCAAAATGGGCAAAGGAGTTTTATAATACTGAACATGTATTCTTAAAAATGTTTGTCTCTTTAGGATCTTAGATGTCCACAGAACATGACTTATTTGGTGTCCTAAGCCTCGTTTAGTAATTCTCTTATTCAACTGAGAAGTCGATCTGGCCCGCCAGGATCCTTCTCCCCCCTAGAACTATGAAGCATCACAGGCACCGGGTACACAGGGTTGCAAGACTTGGTCACTCTGATCAGGAGCCTTCAGGACCGCCCATTTTCTTTCAGGTGTTTGGCTGCAAACTTCCAAATCAAAGCCAACTTTAGGTCTTAGTCCCTTCAGCAGCCAGACCTTGCCATGAGCAAAAAGACATGCACCCAAAGACTCCGACAGCCCTGAAGATTTAGGGAGCAGTTTTTCAGAGCCTGCAACAGGAAATCCTGAGTTTGGTCATCACTGAAGTTTCATTTTATTAAACTACTGCCCTTATGGAGCAAGTACCATGTGCCATATATTTAATCCTTAGAGCAGGTGAAAGGTAGAGAGTAGATGCCTATTCCACAGCGCAGGGCAGACTCAGTGAGCAAGCTGGGGCACGGCTAGTGGGAAAAGCCACATTTCCGAACCTGTGGAGGGCGCTCTGTGAATATCTTCTCTCTTTCTTCCCCGATCAACCCACAGCTGCCACAGGGGTAACGGAGGAGATAAGCCCAGCAATACCTGAGACAGTGTACAAATCCTAGAGAGTTGACAAAGCATCCTTTTTCACATTACTGAAAATGAAAACTTGAAGAGCCTAACATGCCTGTTATAAAACGAATTATGCAAATATCTGAGGTTTGCTGAAGCCTTTAAATCTCAGCATGTAAAATTTAATAAAGTCAAGTGAGCCCAGTAACTCTGATTTTATTCACTAGAGTAACTCGTTTAATCCTGTCTTTAGTGCAGTTAATGCACTTTCTTAAAAGAACAACAAAAAAAGATTTGACTGAAGTTGCAAGTTGTTTAATTTTGGTATTCACCACCCCCCCAGTAGAGGCCTGGTTTTGAGTATTCTTTATTCCAGCTTTATTCAGGAACTCTACCCTTTTCACAGTTTTGAAATTCTAGGTAATTCACCCACCACCTCAGGACCTCCAGGCTGCTCGTAGACACAGGTCTCTGCACCGTCACCGCCTCTTAGCTCAGCCTCTGCCTGAGTCCCTCAGTCACCCGGTGCCTGTGGGTCCTCACTAACTTCCCCCGTAGGTCAGCGCCACTCAGAGGAACCTTGTGGCACTCGCCTTTCCAGAGATTTTCAGTTATCCCAACGGATGGGGAAAGCCTCCTCCTGTAAGACATTTTCCAGGTCTATTCTTTCCTTACCCACCCGAAATATCATGGCCTTTTTAGATACTCAGTTTTAGGATGAAAAAAAGCCCCAGCTGTACTTACTTTGTGCCATTTTGAGGAGCAATGCATGACTGGGTATATAATGAAAGTAGTTGTCTAGAAACCTGTTTAGATGATCAAAGATACATAAAGTTGAAGATTTTGAATATGGTATTACAACATTTTAGAGATGCCACACTTTTGTTTATTTCTATGTAGAACAGCTTTATTGAAAGGTATTTCCATGCCACATAACTCACCCATTTAGAGGCTACACTTATTTTTGACAGATCACCACAATGCTGATAGGTTAATGATGCAGCGGGAACCCTATGCATATGATGACGGTATTAGCAATAAGACTAACACCAGATTCAGTTCTGCCTTCATTTGTGTATTACATAGTCATGAATATGACATGATATGACATTGAAATTCCGTTTAGCACTGAATATTGAAATAAGGTCCTAGATGTAAGAAAAGAAATACTAATGTTATTACATTTCTACTAGTAAGTTATTTAAACAACTCTTACTTTTGGTTATGACATTTCTATTCAGTCGTAATTACATTACTATTCAATGACTATTCTAATTACATTTTACATTTTTCTTAATTTTCTTAATTTAAAAGCATTACCTAAGAATAACTTTAGTTGGTAGATTTTAAAGTTACTCTTTATTTTTGCACACCATAATATTAATATTAATTGAATGTTAATTGCTTTGCCCTGGATTGAACTGGACTGTTTCTTGTTTGTAGGGAGCAGCTGCAGATGATGGCCGATTGAAGCGAGGTGATCAAATTTTAGCTGTTAATGGCGAATCTCTAGAAGGTGTTACTCATGAGCAAGCTGTGGCCATTCTAAAACGCCAGAGAGGGACTGTAGTCTTTACTGTGCTGTCTTGAGCCTCGGACCCTGATCGCGAGATAGATGTTGTAGAATATCCATAGGAAGACGCAGCTCTGAGAGAGGAGGAAAAGCAACCTCAACTAAAACCCACCTTAACTCTTACTCTCTCATCCTCTCTGCTCAGGAGAGATGGCTGAGATTTCACGTGAACTTCCCACATCAGCAATCAGCTCCCTAATGTTTCCCAGCATCCGTCACCTCTGGGGAGGTCGATTGAGTTTTACCCGATTTGCATTTAACGCTGATGTTTATCAACCAGTAGTAACTGGTTCTGATTATACTTGCTGAAACTGAAGTTAACAGCTACTCATTTCTTATGCCCGTCTCTCCCCTCCCTACTCAAATGGAGGCTTAACATAACCTCAGATCATGTCTGATGAACAGAAACAAATGTTAAGCAACTGTCATCTCACTCACAATTTGCTTATGCTAATTGTCTCTTCAAATACACCAGAAAACATTAGCAGTGTAATTAATTTGCCAGTGATTCCCATGATGAAATACCAAAGTCTCCTTTGGGAAATTACTGTGCTGTCTTCTGTACGACTTACAGTCAAATAAGTCTCAAATTCATTTCTCTGAATAGATCTTTACAAGTTAATCATTGGTAATTATGATGAGTCAATTTGCAGACTATAATCTAAAAATTCTGAAAGGCTTTCCAGTTATTTTCTTAGCTACATAAATGCATACCACCTAGCAAAAGCAACTTATTCTCAACAGGAACAATTAGTATCCATGTTTTGAATTTTAAAAATGCTAAATTATGTTCAAGTCTGGGAAGTCCATCTGGAGTTAATGGCATCTCAGTAAGCAAGTGTCATGCCCCCCTTAGTTTTCAGACAAGATGGAGCCCCCAAAACCACAATGCAGCGATCAGCAAGTTTTGCCTCAAGTCAGACTCAGTCTAGGTGGCCTTGGCCCCATCCTGGTCAGTCTAGCAGCAAATCTATGTTCCTAGATGGTAGGAACCTAAATGGAACAATGCATTTAGCCACAGAGTAACTGAACAAATAAACTGAGTCTAGGAATTCATGATGAGTTCTTGACTAATGTGTCCTGATCTGCAGGGATCCTCCCATTGCCATGGTGTGCATGCTAAGAAAGCAACCACAGCAGAAAATGCGAGAATACCTTTAACAGTGGTCAGGGACATTCATAGTCAGGTATCAGAAGGAAAAAAGGGGGAGATGCTTATCAGCAGCTGTTGTAAGTTTCTCCTGTTAAAGAAAAATACACCATGAGGATGACTATCAGGATCATTACTGGAAATAGTTGGCATTATTTAACTGAAACACAATGCTGCAAATTGTTCACAGTAATTATTAACATGTAATGGACTCTAATTTAAAATATTTAATAAGTATAGATTTTAATTGAGAATTATCTTTGTGTAGATATAATCACAAAGTGCATTAACTCTTGTTGGAATATTTTGTGGCTATTCCAAAGTATAGAGTGCCTAAATTTTATGTTGAAAATGTCTTTGTGATTGATATTAAATTACACGTGGCTTTTGAAATTTCTAAGATATCCAAGATAGGCGGTATCGTTAGGATCCTGTCTTTCAGTGCATGAGAAGCTATCCACCTCTGAACAATCTGTGTTAATTGTATCTGCAAGAACATCTCAGGCATCCAAGAAAAAAATGAAGCCCAAATAAAACTTGAAAATGCACCTTAAAATAATATATATATACATATATATGTACTTTTGAAATGTGATTCTGCTTGATTTTGATGGAATGGTCATTAAATACACATTTTGAAATAATACATTGTTGTTGTGTGTCTTTACACATTGTCCTTCTAGGTCATTGTCCTTCTGTCCAACAGGTGTCCAACCACCTGTTGATATATGAATTGTGATGCTTTCTACTCCTCGCAGCACTAAATTGACAGAACTGGTGCTTCTCACCACTGGTTCTGTCTCTGTTTGCATGACTAATAAATAGCTGCCTTGCCAAAAACACTTTTTTGCATCAGAACTTATGTCCAGCTAAGAGGATATGAAGATGGGAACTTGTGAAAGAGTGGTTCTTGCAGCCACATACATTGTTTTGGCTTCGTCATTCAGGCCATTTATATACAGTAATAATATCACTCATTGGAGTTAGCATGGCAGGGAAGTAAACCAGGAAAAATAAAACTGCTGAATGTTTGTATGTACAAAATGTTAAGATTTTAAATAAATATAGTTGCCTAAGGAGCGAATGGAGTCTTGTTATATATGAAAAAAGTTTAATTTCTGTATCTGATGTTGTTTTTTTCTTCAGCCACTTAGTTCCCTAATAGGAAAAAGTATCCAACTTTTTCACAGAGTCTTCAGTGTCCTGTTAAAATTGGAGATCCATTACTAGCTGGGTCATTTATTGATTGCCAGGTATGATGTCAGGCATCAGAACAGATGCTTTACAAAGGCGTCATATAGGAAGCCAGAGGGTGAGTCTTGGCATCACACTGACTAAGTCCGAATCCTAACTTACTGGCCATGTGACCCTATTCAAATGATTTAAGTACCTATTGCTTTAGTTTCTCACTTAGAAGGGATTGGGGCAGGGTAGGGGGCTGTTCTAAACACTATAATGAGCAAAATCCAAGTAGAACCCTTTAGTACAGTGCCTGGCTCATATTAAATACTACATAAATAAACATTAGCAATAAACTTTTTGTCCCATTTATGGAGGTAGCCTGAAATTAGACATTTATGCCGGCAATTTGTGATTTCAATCAGTAACGACCTTTAAAAAATATTTTTTGTAGGTGGCTTAGCTCTGAACTGTTGCCCCCAAATCGAAGAGCAAAGCATGTAACTGATTGTAATGGTTTGGGGTTGAGGAATTATAGCTTGTGCTTCAAAAAGCCACAATCGAACTGAAACTGGCACTTCCCTCATCAGTCATGGCGGTTGGGTCCAGGGCAGAATGGTCATTCCAACTCCACAGGCCTGCCTGCCACCTTCAGCACCAGGCAAGGCACTTCACTGAGTTAGCCAAAAAGTTCATTTGGATTTTTTGGTTTTGCCATAAGATGGCTTTAGTGGTGCTTAGTTGTCTTTAACTTCATTCAAAACAATTCTGTTAGATTGTATGTAGCAGCTGTCCTATCAGCATGCATTAAAAAAAAAAACAAATTAGTGAATTTTTGTGTGGCCATTTTAATATTGAAGATGGAAGAAAACATGCAACATTTTCAACATATTATTCTTTATCATTTCAAGAGATATAAAAACACAACCGAAGTGGAAAAAAAAGATTTGTGCAATGTATGGAGAAGGTTCTGTGACTGATCGGATGTGTCAAAAGTGGTTTGCAAAGTTTCATGCTGGAGACTTCTCACTGGACGATGCTTCATGGTGGGGTAAGACCAACTGAGGTTGACAGTGATCAAATTGAGACATTAATCAAGAACCATCAATGTTCTACCACACGGGAGATAGCTGACATACCGAAAATATCCAAATCAATAGTTATTGGTGAAAGTGAAAAATGTGTCTTCTATTTTATAAGAAAACTATGAACTTTTTGGCTAACCCAATACTATCAACCCTCTGGAACTTTAACCTAGTGTGCCCATTAATTCTGGGAATTTGGACTAGCACACTGCTGAGTGTTTTTTTCTTTCTAATTCCTGCCACATTCCCTTTTCACACCCTTTGTTGTTGGAGAGGCCAGCCACCTCCTACCAGACAAAGCTTTTTTGAAAACAGACATTATTCGGTCAGAGTCTTCTTTATGTTAATTCCATCCAGTAAAACTTTCAAATACTGTATGTCCCATCCTTAGAATTTTTACTTGAGTCTTTTTTATACATATTCTAACTCGTTCTATATTCATGTTTCCCTTTATAAACAGAGTCAGCAAACTTTTGGTGTGAAGAACCAGATAATACATATTTTAGACTTTGCAGCCCTTTACAAGCTTTGCCACTGGAGCATGGGAGCAGCGACAGGTGAAACATAAATGCATGAGCTTGGCTGTGATCCAATAAAACTTTATTTACAAACAGAGACAGGGCCAAATTTGGCCCACAGGGTGTACCCTGCCCTGGTTTATATACTAAGGCTTACAGTAGTTTAATATCTGCTCTAGTATTCCATCTTTGATACTGATGGGGCTGCTTCTATTGATTGATTATTCTTTTCTAATTATGGATATGTCTTATTTTTCTGCTTCTTTGCATGTTTGATCATTTTTATTAGATGCCAGGCACTGTAAAATTTACATTGTTGGGTGGTAGATTCTATTGTACTGTTTTTTTTTGAGAAAGAGAGAAACATCAATTTGTTATACTTATTCATGCATTCACCAGTTGATTTTTGCATGCACCCTGACTGGGGATCAAACCCGCAATCCTGGCACATGGAGACAACTCTCTAACCAACTGAGCTACCTGGCCAGAGATGTTGTATTCCTTTAAATAGCAGTAGACTATTTTTGCATGTAGTTAAGTTACTTGTATCAGTCTGATCCTTTCAAGTAAGACTTGAAAGGATCTTGATTGAAAATATCTTGCTTGAAAAGACCAAACCGATAGCAAGTAACAGGATGGATCCAGTGCAGCCTTTAGTTTAGAGCTAATTTTTTCCACTATTCAGGCATTATTTCGAGAATTCTACCCAATGCCTGTATATCATGAGGTCTTCCTACTCTGACGGGTAGAAACTATTCACAGCCCCGTCTGAACTCCAGGTGGTTCTTTACTGCCCTTAAGGAGTTACCTCTCATGCATGTGCAGATCGATATTCCAACCAAGACCTACGGGAACCTCTCCCCGAGCTTTGATCTCTCTCCTCTGCTGACGGAGTCTGTTTGGTTCCCTCTTGTGGAGTGTTGGCCTGGACACTGCCTCCTGACAGTAAATGGGAGCAATTGTAGACCTTACCTTGTTTCCCTTCTTTTGTGGATCAAAATCCTGAGCTGCCTGTTACGTCTGAAAACTGCTGTTTTCATATTATGTCCATTTTTCTAATTGTTCACTACAGAAGGGCAATTTCCATAGCACTTAATCCTTTATGAACCAAAGCAAAAGTCCTAGTCAAAAGGATTTAAGATGCTAATGGGAATCAATTTCTCACAATATGATTTAATTTTCTGCAAGCATTTTTCACTTAAAGAAGCACTGAACCAGTAAGGCCTTTAGTTTGTCCCTGCTTCTGGAATTGACCTTTTTTTTTTTTTGACTCAGTCCTTGGGACCCTTCCCCCACCCTCGCCCACAACCACACCTGCCCAGGTGACCTGGAGGGCACCCTTTCTTAGTAACACACTTCACCTGGATCAGAACAACCACCATCCTATCTTGGGAGATCAAGCCACACTGCCTTTTCTTACAGTTGGTTTTCATACTTTTATAAGCAATTGAAACTTTCCCCCCTAATCTCCCCCATTTTATATTTTATTTATACTAAGATTTTTTTATAGTAAAGTCAACCAGAATAGTGAGACTTTTTTGAACACAAAATTTTAAATTCAGGTCACAGTTCCAGTTTGATGTCATCCTAGTGCAAATGTTAAGGTTTTGACAGCTTGACTCTCCATCTTCGGATTCTCTCTATTTAAGTAAAAATGGAAAAGGAAACATTTCACTGCACGATACCAAGAGAAACGAAAATGTGTCCGCGTGTGGGACTGTGTAAGACTTTAACCTCCGCCCCTTCTGAGCACCCCTTTCATTTCCGGTCACTGAGGAACAAGCAGACCAGCCTCTCTGGCCTTGTGCCCCTGAGCTACTGCTGCCAAGTATCAGGACCCTTGCTGGGCAAACATACACAGGAGCAAAAATTCCTCTGATCCTCTCTATAGAATCAGGTTTTAGAGCCCTAGCTGCGCAGCTCAGTTGGTTAGAGCATTGTCCTAGTACGCCAAGGTCGTAGGTTTGATCCCTGGAGAGGGCACATACAAGAAGTAACCAATTACTGCATAAATAAACGGAACAACAAATCAATGCTTGTCTCTCCCTTCCCTCTCTCTCTAAAAATAAATGTTTGAAAAAGATTTTAGAAATGGTGGCAGCCTCATAATTGGAGTCGGTCCTGCCTGCCCACCACTACTCCCATTTCCCCGGGGAGAAGCACACCAGAGGGAGCTCAGGGCTTGCCCAGTCACCCAGCTAATTTGCAGGCAGAAGACTTGTCCATAAACCCAAGGGGATTCACCAATTTAGTGAACTATGGTAGAGTAGCCATGCATGGCTTGTAAATTAGCCTGAATTTTTAAGGTTTATTTCAGTTCTCCCTAACTTAGCTCCACAACACAAGGCACTTACGAGACAAAAAATTTTTAAGGTTAGAAAACAATAAAAAATAGGCCTATCTTTTGGATGTTGATAAAGAAGCCTTGGTCTACCAACTTGCCGTACCTCTCAACATTCTAGGAAGAACTCCCAAGGCTGAGCACCTGGGCTCCAGCATTCTTCTTAAGGTGCCAAGTTCATGGCCGGTGCAATGTCAGCAGCTGCTCTGGCCTAATGTGCTAGCTGGGCATGCGCCCAGCTTTTCTCTCCCGGGAGAACAAAAAAAACGGTGGAGGAATGAAGGGTACCGGCCACTGAACTCCCCTCCACTAGCCACATTTTATAATTTTTTTCCTGGAACTTCAAAATGGCTGTTAGAAAATAGGCTCCAATGGCCCTCATATCCTGAAGGATAAGATTTATCTGTTTTTAAAGATTGGGAGCAGAAATTTCCTGCCTGCCATTGTATTAGGCTTCTCCAGAGAAAATGAAGCAATGGAGTCTCTGTGTGTATGCATAAAGAAATTTATTATAAAGAACTAACTCGCGCAATTGCAGAAGCTCGCAGGTCCCACATCCACAGCATGGGCTGGCAGACACCCAGCCCAGGGGAATCGGGGCAGATGAAGTCCAAAGCTGTCGTCTAGAGAATCCTCTTGCTCAGGGAGGACAGCCTTTTTGTTCTAGTCAGGCCTTCGACTGACGGGGTGAGGCCCGGCCACACACAGCGAGCAGTCTGCTAACTCAAAGTCTACTGACCTGTTAGTCTCATCCAAAGACACCCTCAATGTTGACCCTTAACATTAACTTTCACAGACATCACGGGACCTTGAACCAAAACTCCTCTAGGAATGGCCTTGACCTAGGGTCACCCTTTTTCTCAACCCTTGTCCGGCCTCCTGCCCACTTTGGTGTCCAGAGCGGTGGTGCAGTCGCCTCCCCTACCACCTCGCCAGATCGCCCAAGGGCAGACAGCTCAGATCTTGCCTTTGCCCTGTTATTGGGTGGCTTCTCACTGCATCCAGGGTGAAGTTCAAATTCAGCATGTTTTTGAGGCACTTGATAATTTAGCTTCCGTCTAAATCTCTGGCAGTCGTGTTAACACTAGTGTCACTGAATGCTTCCCAGGACAAGCCAAACTCCCTAGAGCCCTTAGGCCTTAGGAAACACTGTCCATTAACAATGAGCCATGCTGTCCAAGGTATAAAAAGCACAGACCAACTTCCACAGCATCACCCAGGAGAAATGCCAATGTATGCTCAGCCCTGAATCTACAGGGTGGGGCCCAGCAATCTGTGCTTTAACAGGCCCTCTGCTTGATTCTGATTCAAAAGTTAGAGAACCACTAAGCTAGAGCATCCTCCTTTTTTCCTTCCTCTCTATGGTCACTTACAATTGCCAAGTTCTTTCTGGTAAATACCAATGGCCTCTCGTGGTTAGAGGCAGCCAGGAATACAGGCCTCCTCCCTTGTGGCCTTGCTTGCTCTCTGAGGTACGTCACACTGAGAGACACTGAGAGCCAGTCTCAAAAAGTTCGCCACCTGTGTAAACATTTCTTTGCAGGCAGCACAACACACAGCCTCCATCAGTCCAGAACACTCAGCAAGCTGCCTATTCTGTCTTGTTAAGCTGGTGTTCTTAACCCTGGATCTACATTAAAATCACCTGGAGCTGTTTTAAGTGCCCAGTGCCTGGGGCATACCCCAAGCCAATTAAAAGGGAACTGGGGAAGAAAGGGTAAGATCCAAGTTTGGGGGCTTTCTGTTTTTGTTTTTCTTTTACACTCCCCGGGGGATGCTAATGTGCAGCCAGAGTTAAGAACAATTGTGTTAGGTCCTCCCACAAACACCTGGCTTGAAAAGTGTCAGTTCCAAGCAACTGCAACAACACACAGACTTTCATTCCCATCAGATAACTAACTCCTCCTGAGCAGGTGGGTGGAGGTGGGAGGGAGGAGAATTCAGAACTGAGAGTTCCAGACCTGTAAGTCTCCCCTGTTTAATTTACACAAAGGGGAAGGGGTACCTTGTTTATGTTTCTACCAACTAGGGATCACTAATTTTATTTACTTTATCATCACCCCGTGATACGCTTCGAGAGGGAGAACAAGGGAGAGAGAGGGAGAGACACATTGATGTGGGGGAAACATCGATGGGTTGCCTCCTGTTGGCATCTGGACCAGTGATGGAACCCACAGCCTAGGTATGTGCCCTGACTGGGGGTGGAACCCCACAACCTTTCCATTTCCTGAGACACTCTGACCAGCTGAGCCACCAGCCAGGGCTAAGTTCATTCATTTCAAAAGTACTGTACCCTCAACTAATGCAGCCTTTAGTGTAGCGTTAGATGATGTTCAAAGTCATCCCCAAAGTATATGGCCTTTCGATTTCTTTCTTTCCTCCCTTCTTCCTTCCTTTTTTATTGAATTTATTGGGGTGATTTCAATTGCAAATGATCCACCTTTAGACAGATTCCCAATTGGGGTGCACCTCTAGTATTAACTCACCACCCCTGGGGTGTATATTAAAGCTAGTATATGTGCACAGCACACTGTATTACAGTATTTGTACAGACTATAATAAAGTCTCCTCTTTTTTAAAGAGTTTACTTATTTTTAGAGAGAGGGGAAAAGAGGGAGAAAGAGAGAAAAATATTAGGCATTTGCCTCTGGTTTGTGCCTGGACCAGAGAACCAACCCATAACCCAGGCATGTGCCCTGGCCAGGAATTGAAGCCTCAACCTTCGTTTTGCGGGATGATGCCCAACCAATCAGGGCATAAAGCCTTCCTTTAAATGTCCTGTCCTAAGGGAAGGCTTCTCCAATCATGTCAGCTAGGTGGTGGGAGAGTTGGTGGTATCTGATAACTTGTCCCTTGTTGTGCCAAATCCTGAATACCGTAAGGATGGAAGCAGTGCCTTTCTCACTATTGTATCCCCAGCACCTACCATAGTGCCTGGCACAACATAAATGTGCGAGTATTTGTTGAAGTATCTGTCTAGCCGGTGTGCCAGATAAAATTATTTTTTAAATCTCTCTGCAATTGACTTTGAAATGCATTTTTTAAAGGATGGAGTTATGGATGGATAGAAGGATGTGAGCATGGATGGATGTGAGATAAAACAAGTCTAGTAAAATGTTAATGACAATCTTGGTGGTGGAGGTTCTCTCAAATTTTCAACTTTGCTGCATGCTTGAAATTTTGCATAATAAAATACTGGTGGGTGAGGGTACTGAGTGACCCTTCGCACCCATCCTTCAGGATAGGTTTATTATTGACCCCATTTACCGAAGGGGAAATTAAAAATCAGATAAGTGAGAAACCTGCTCAGTAGCTCACAGCCGGCAAAAGCAGAATTCACCCGACTTTGCCAAGCCACCATTCCATCAGCTGGAATGCAGACCCCGCGGCCAGACAGCGCAGCTCCGTGCCAATCCCGAGTGGGAGACTGAGCACGGGGGCTCCCCGGCAGGACACGGCTGTCTCTTCATGCCTGAAGGAGCACCTCTCTCTTCCAGAAGCGTTCTGACTCCTGAAAACACTGGCAGCCGCAGCACAGGATTCATGGAGCCATTATATGTGGTTGGTTGCTTGACAAGACAAAGGTGAATCAATTAAATGCAGCTAAGGATCAGAGCGGGGTGGGTGGGGAAATCATGGACTGGTTCGAAACCCCACTGTGACTTCCCTCCCAAAGCTTCGGAGTTTTACGTCCGCAATTGCAATACAATTACTCCCTCTTTCAAACCATTCCTCGGTCCCTGGCTTTCTAGCCACGTGTGGAGATTCTAATCAGGGAGGTTTTGCCACGCGTTCGATTTGCAGCTTACCTATGAGAACAGGGAACAAGCTTCCCCGGAGGGTTGCTCTCTTGCACCTGCAGAGGCTAGAAGTGAAATCTGGCCGCTGGGTCACGTGCAGCCAAACCTGCTTCCTTCCCTCCAGGTAGGTGCCCCCGCAGCCAGCCACATCCAGCCGCAGCCTGCGACGCCGCAGACAGCCGCGCGGGGGCGCACGAGAGATCCTGCGAGTTCCTGGAGTCTGCAAATGGACGGCTGCGCAGCAGGGGGAAAAACTGTTCACTTAGCTGAGTTCTCAGAACTAGAGGGGGAGGTGAGAGGTGGCCGAGGAGGCCCGACAGGAGCGAAGGCTTGTATGACCTCCAATGAGGGCAAAACCTCAGAATGTTGGCGCTGTCCAAGTTAACAGTACCAGAAAGTGAACCTCATCCTCATAGCTGTTGGTGGTTTGGTCCCATGACCAGGTTCCCTTGCTTTCTAATCTCTGCTTTTCCATAAACCAAATTGTATCAGTTTGGCCCTTAATATTGAGGTGTGAGGATTTCAGGGATTGGGCATGGATTTCAGTACCTAAATGCTCCCCACCCTCCTCATCCTTCCCCTTTCCTGGACCTCTACTCCGGAGTTTCGTGACTGGAATTTATCATTTTATTGTGTATTTTAAACAAAACTGCTATTGTAAGATACACTTAGAAAGGGCCAGGAGATTTAGCAGTCATTCAAATTGATTTTTTAAAGAAACATGAGGTACAATAGGACTTTCGGTTACTCATGTAACATTTATAAAAAGCTGACTATGTTAGGTTCAGGAGACACAGGAGTGAGGCCCTGGCTGGCGTGGCTCAGTGGGTTGGGTGCCAGCCTGGGAACCAAGGGGTTGCTGCTTCACTTCCCAGTCAGGGCACATGCGGGCCAGGTCCCCGGCAGGGGGGCAGACAAGAGGCAACCACACATCGATGTATCTCTCCCTTTCTCCCTCCTTTCCCCTCTCTCCAAAAATAAATACATAAAATATTTTTAAAAAAGAAGTGAATAAGACATATTCCCTGCCTTTGACTCCATCAGTCTAAAGGGGGAGGCAGATAAGGAAACAGCGATGCCACTGAGAGAGGCGATGCTGTAATGGCAGGGAATATCGGGTGTTATGGAAACACAAGCATGGGGTTGAGGGTCAGGGAAGCGGCCTGCAAAGGCTACAAGAGCAAAAAGAGGTAGCCAGGTGGCGAGGTGAAGGGGTGACATAGAGTGGAATGACATGGTGTCCAGGGAGGACAGTGGCATTTTCAAAGTGAGAGTGGTGAGTTCAGCAAACCGCCAACAGTCAGGTGTGGCTGGCACAAAAGATGTGAGAGGTGGGAAGAGCTGTGACTGGCCAGGCAGGCGGGGTCCAAGCCAAGAAAGCCCTTACCTTCTAGGCCAAGGAAGAGAGCCTGGAACGGATCCTTTCAGCATTCTGGAGTCACTGAGATCACTTAATCTGGGGGCATTTTGTGATCAGACTTTGCCTTTAAAGACATCACTCTAATAATGGATTAAGAATCAGATTGGGGGGGGGGGGAGCTGGAAAGCCTTACGTACCTGCACCAGTGTTCAAATGATTCCCATACTCCCCTCTGAGATCAGTTTGCAAACAAAATGGGGGCAGAGGAATTGACAAATATGCTCAGTATGAGTGGGGTTGGCTGGCTGGGAGTTCACCAGGGAATAAGATTGAAAACATTAAAAAAAAAAAAAGAAAGAAAGAAAACATCGAGGTCCCTCGGAAAAGGACACATGGGCAAACAAGCCGGATAAGATCCACAACCTCTCAGAATTCCTACAAAGGAAGGAAAGAACAGGGAAACCCAAGGAGCCTGCTATTAGAGCTCATCCCCCCCGCCCAGTTCTCAAAACAACAGGCTGCATTGCTTGGTACTTTGGGGTTATTTATGGTCAACTAGAATAGGGAAAGAGTTGGGAGGCGAGTGTGAATAATGCTGAAAATGGGATTAGAGCTAGTTGAACTCTGGTGGAATCTCATTTCTGAGAGACCTTCCGTGACCCCTCTCAATCTGTTCACCCCCAGGCTTCACCGTCTCAATGAACAGCTTCACATCCACCTAACTAACCAAATCAAAGCCTCAGAAGTCACCCCTCGCATCTAAGCCAGCCACCAGAAACACTGGTTCTATCCCTAATGCGTGTTAACAGGATGTCCACTTTTCTCCATCTCCAGAGCTACCTGCCTGGTCCAGACAACCATCATTTCATGCTCGGAAATACTTCTAACTGCTCTCCCAATTTTCACTCTCTCAACCTCATTCATACTTCATAGAATAGAGTGATCTTTTTTTAAAATTAGATTTTATTGATTATGCTATTATAGTTGTCCTGATTTTTCCTCCTTTGTCCCCTCCACTCAGCATCCACCGGCCCCTCGGGCAATCCCCACACCATTGTTCATGTCTGTGGGGCATGTGTGTGAGTTTTTTGGCTACTCCATTTCCTGGACTGGACCTTACATCCCCCTGGCTATTCTGTGACTACCTATCTGTACTTCTGAATCCCCTCACCTCTTCACCCATTCCCCCCAAATTCCCTCCCATCTGGCTACCATCACAATGCTCTCTGTATCCATGATTCTGTCTCTGTTCTTATTTGCTCAGTTTGTTTTTTAGATTCAATTGTTGATAGGTATGGATTTTTGCCTAAAATAAGTCTCTCTAACATTTCATATAATAATAGTTTGGTGATGATGAACTCTTTTAGTTGTTTCTTGTCTGGGAAGCTCTTTATCTGCTCTTTGATTTTAAACGATAGCTTTGCTGGGTAAAGCAATCTTGGCTGTAGGTCCCTGCTTTTCATGATTTTGAATATTTCTTGCCAATCTCTTCTAGCCTGCAAAGTTTCTTTTGAGAAATCAGCTGAGAGTCTTATGAGAACTCCTTTGTAGGTAACTAACTTGTTTTCTCTTGCTGCTTTTAAGATTCTCTCTTTATCTTTAACCTCTGGCATTGTAATTATGATGTGTCTTGGAGTGGGCCTCTCTGCATCCGTCTTGTTTGGGACTCTCTGTGCTTCCTGGACTTGCATGTCTATTTCCTTCACCAAATTAGGGAGGTTTTCTTCCACTATTTTTTCAAATAGATTTCCAATTTGTTGCTCTTTCTCTTCTTCTGGCATCCCTAAGATGTAAATGTTAGACATCTTGAAGCCATCCTAGAGGCTGCTTATACTACCCTCATTTTTATTTGGATTGTTTTTTCCTCTTTTTGTTCTAATTGGTTGTTTTTTGCTTCCTTGGGTTCCAAGTCATTGATTTGATTCTTGGCCTTCAACTACTTTACTGTCGTTTCCCTATAAATTGTTCTTTATTTCAATTACTGTATAATTCATTTCTGACTGTATATTTTTTATGCTGTTAAGGTCCTCACTAAGATCCTTGAGCACCCTTATAACCAATGTTTTGAACTCTGATGAATTGCTTGTCTTCATTTTGTTTAGCTCTTTTTCTGGAGTTTTGATCTGTTCTTTCATTTGGGCCATGTTTCTTTGTCTCCTCATTTTGGCAGCCTCCCTGTATTTCTTTCTATGTATTAGGTAGAGCTGCTTTGACTTTATGTCTTGGTTGTGTGGCCTAATGTAGTAGGTGTCCTGTAGGATCCAGTGGCACAGCCTCCCCTATCATCCAAGCTGGGTATTCAAGGTGCACCCTTAGTGTGGGCTGAGTACACCCTCTTGTAATTGGGCCTTGGTTGCTGTTGGCAAGTCAGTGGGAGGGATTTACCCAGGTCAGTCAGCTATAAGCACTGGCTACGACCATTGATCACCATCTTCCACACTCTATGGAGTATCAGCTGTGTAGGGGCAGGGTGGTGATGCTCTGACATGGTCTGTAGCTGTTCACTGGGTGTGCAGGCTCTGGGGTTTTTTTGGTGGTGCAGGCCAAGGTCAGCCCCAACTTGTGTTCTGCCTGGTACCACCATGCCTGAACTATAAAGCAATCTGAGATGGCTGCTCCTTGTGTTGGACTTGGAGATTTCTAGGCAAAGTCACGCTGTGAATCTAGGCTGGCTTCTGCTAGTGCCAGGCCTGGGGCCACACTGAGGCCAGCTGTTGCTTGTTTGAGAAAATTTAGGAAGTTGTGAAGTATGAGCCAAGAATAGCCATTCATACGAACAGCAGCTTGGATGGCCCATAAGTTGGGTGGAATATAGTCTGTGGATCTTCACAGTGAGTCAAACAGTGTTAGTGAAGTTGATGGAGTCTCAGCTAAGGCACCAGCCTGCCAGCTCTATGGGGGATTTAGAAATGGGACAATGGCCTCTACTCACCTTGATACCAGACACTTCAGTCTCTTCCTGTTTCTCCCCATATACCACTGGTGCCTTTCAAGCTGCTACCCCATTGCTGCAGCTCAGAGGGAGTGAGACAGAGTAGGTGAGTCCATGTGTGTGTGTTCTTTAAAAGGAACTGGTCGGGGCTCCAGCAGTTCCTCCCACCAACTCAATCCCTGCTGGTTTTTGCAGCCAGAAGTTGTGGGGACTTATCTCTCTGGCACTGAAACCCTGGGCTAGGGGGCCTGGCGTGGGGCTGGGACTCCTTGCTCCTGAGATGTCCCTCCTGAGTTTTTATCCACCCCACGTGGGTGAGACATCAGCCTGTTCCATGTCTGCACCCCTCTTACCTGTCTAGGTAAATGTAGTTTCTTTAATTCTGTAGTTGTCAGACTTCCATTCAATTTGATTTCTGATGGTTCTGAGTAATGGTTGCTCTATATTTTAGTTGTAATGTTGATGTGGTTTTATGAAGAGGTGAGTCATGTCTGCCTATCCCACAATCTTGACTGCTTCACACCCTTCATGGACCTGGGAATAAATATATCCAGTCTCTGTAACCTGGCCCAGACTCTGTTTTATCCATCCCCTTGCTTACTAAGCTTTTGCAACTGTCTTTCAGTTCTGGCCCCAAGCTCCTGCCCCAGGACCTGCCCTCAGGTTCTTCCTCCCATTGTTGTGCCTGCCGGCCCTTCCTCGCTCGTTCCATGACTGGAGCGTCACTTTCCATGATGCCACCAAAATCTAATACCCACTCCTCACCCTACTATTACTGTTTTTATATTAGTATTAGGTTTTGGCCTTTAGAACACGTACAACAGAGTGTAATTATGTATTGCCTTGGGTTTTTATTTGTCCATTGCATGGCTCCCTCACCAGATCATAAAAGCAGAATAAAGGCAGGGACCATGACTGTTGCTTCACTTTCATCATTCAATCAACATTCTGGAAAATACTGATATTTAAAAATCCTTTTGGACCCTCCAGAGTTCCAATCCTTGATGCCTTGGTATCACACAGAGACATGCTTATTTAGTGGTTGAGTGTGGGGACCCTGGAAGAGCGACGCCCGGGGCCAAATCCTGGCTCTCGGGACTTTAAGCAGGTATGTCCTCATTTGTAAAAATGGAGATGATGGTAACAGTAATATCTATTTCACAGGATAATATAACATAGGATGATTAAAAGAATTAATTTATATGTAACCAGAGCAGTGGTTACATAGTGAAATTAGCTCTTATTACTGTATCTGTTCCTTGTGCACTGGTTCACTACTACATGGATCACTTTTTTTTTGCAATTGTTTGCACACCTGTGCCACTTTTTAAGTCACAAATCAGATCCTCGCTGACTTCATATTGGCCGGACAGACCCAGTGCCTGGCCAAGTCATCGCGCAATAAGCAGAACTCAACTTGGGATATTACACAGCATCCAGTTATGAAAACTGTGTGTTAGGGTTATTTTTTTTCTCCCCATACTTTCCTATTAGTCTACCCTCTTCATTAAAGTTAGGCTAATAATCAGTAGCAAATCATGAGAATCCAATATTTCTTGAAGCTTGGGGAAAAGGAAAAAAAAGAAAACAAAGAACACAGTAAGAAAGTATACCTGGAAAGGACAATCACTTGGGTTTCAACGCTCCATTAATCAGTTTGAAGTACAGCCTTTATTATTCTAATTAGAGACTATTATGTTTGTGGAGGAACTGACTCTTCATCTATACAACTTCATGTTTTGAAAATTGTGGCTAATGTATTAAACAAGAAACAGTGAGCTGGCAATATTATCAACAACCTAACCCTACCATTAGCATTCCCATGATATCCTAAGGCAATAATCGAAATCACGTACAGAGATTAACATCGGTGCACGGTCACACTAGGACCCTGCCATCTACTATTTATAATAGAAAAACAGCCCCAGGGTCCCCCTGTCACCCCTGCGGGAGCATTCACTCCCCGCCAGGCACAGAGACACACAGGGAAAACGGTGCAGCCACTGCCAACCATATTCTCAAAGAAGTTTTTGTTCTGGGAACACAAAACTCAGAGGACGTAAAACCCAGATTATAAAATGCTGTTTTTCTCTGGGATTGTATGTGAGTTTAATTTCCATCTTTAATGTTTTTGTACTTCCCAAATTTTTACATTTTAATGAAAAAAGTGTTTTGTAACCATAAGATGATTTTTAAAAACCAATTATTTGAAAGAAAAACACAATTATTTGCTTTACATTTTGGACTTCTATCATTTTTACGGCTTCTTGGAGTGGTTCCTAGCAGTTTACAGCAGAACCCTGTGCAAGCAGCACGCACTTAGGAATCCTGTATTAACCTGGCTTCCCAGGTGAGTCTTCACTGAACACACACAGAAGCTTGCAGAGCCTCAGATTTAGCAACTAGGAAAGAAGAGAAAAACCTGTGTTTACTCTTAATGAAAAATGGGTCTTAAGAAAAAGCTACTCACACTTACGACCAGAAGATGGCGCATGTTTTCCACTTACCTGATTCATGAGTTGTTAAAAGGAAATTTTGTTCAAAATGAATGGCTTCATCTCATCATATAAATCCAGAAGAGCATCCCCACCCTACAATAGTGA
Organism: Artibeus jamaicensis; assembly: GCF_021234435.1. Taxonomy (NCBI): domain Eukaryota; kingdom Metazoa; phylum Chordata; class Mammalia; order Chiroptera; family Phyllostomidae; genus Artibeus; species Artibeus jamaicensis. Next base: position 11,425,856 of record NW_026522025.1, read on the forward strand.
CTCGGTTATTAAATAATGGATGGGACTAGGCGTCCTGTTTCCATAGAAACCACTCTTTTCCAGAGAAAAGATGATTAGATTTGGGTTTGTCCTTTGGGCTAGAACGGTACTACCCCCAAAGGAGAGCTCTAACCAACTCCTTGTTTCACCGTGGCTGCAAAGTCAGGGCCCACTGTGAACATAGGATAGGTCTCGGTGGAATTCAGTAATAACAGGAGTGAAAAGCAAAGGCAGACAGTAATGGAAAAGAATACAATAAAGATTAAGCTCAAAATGAAAAAGGGAGAGGATCTGAAGTCCCAGGGCTCCCTGGCCTGTTGATGCCACCCAGCCAGTTCTCCTCCTTTACTCCCGGTACTGACACAGGCTAGTAAAGCCAGGACAAGTGGAGTACGGAACCTGAGACACTGAGCAGCCATACAGCTAAGCAGCTTGTAGCCATCTGGTAAATCCAATATTCCTTAACCAAGGATGTTCAGAGTGAATGGTTTACACTTCTCCCTCATTTGTATAGGTAACAAATCCAATTAGTGCCACTTGTGCCCACCACACCCAAGGAGGAAGGGAACCCGGGGAATGAAACATATTTGGGAACATCAGCATAAGGCTGATGACTATTCTATTGAGATCCTCCCTAACACCTCTCCTAAAAGCCCCGCCTTTAAGAAAACAGATAAGAACCCTCAAACTTGGGGTGGTGAACACAATGTAATATATGGATGAAAGGTATATAATTTTATTAGCTGATTTCACCCTAGTAAATTCAATTTAAAAAAATATTCAAGACAAAGATGCAGGGCAGGCTGTCTCTGGAGCACACCCACGCCTTTCTTCCCTCCCAGGCATGCATCTTTTCTCTTCCAAACTCTATGTTCCCAGCAAGCTTGCAACCAGGGCAAGCAACGGACCCGGACAACTCATCTTCGGCTAACCCCCTAAACTTGCCTCCAAGACCCCCGTTCTTCCGACTTCAGAGAACTAAGAACAGCCACGCCTTGGCTCACTCCTTTCCCATAACATTTCCAGGGAGACGAAGCAGGGCACCGCCTGGCCTCTCTCCTGTTGCTGCTTCTACCCCAAGCCCATCCTTTGTTGCACGTTCCCAGCTTTAATAAACATACTCTCAAAATCACCCGGACTCTGTTGTGAAATCTTTCTGGCGTGGAGTCAAAGACCCACACACTGCCAGCGGCCAGAGGCGGACCAACGCTGGCTGGCCCCTTTCTGGGGACAGTAGGAGTCCTAACGTCAGTGGGAGCTGGAGGCAGAGCGCACCACCTTGGCACCTCCACTGAGAAAACTGAGTGCTTATGGGAGCACAGCTCCCACAAAATGCTCGAAATGCCCTGTCCTTCAAGACTCAGCCCCTGTTACAGCTTCCAAGAAACCTTCCCAGACCTGCCCTGCAAGTTTGGCCTCCTCTGCCATTCCTAGAACCCATTGTTTACCGTTAACCTTCTATTAAAATGGATTAAAACAGAATCTGTTTACCAGAGCTGTCTCGCCTAAGAGATGCTGAGCTGTGAGCTACTTCCATAGGGTATCAGCTGCTCCTTTCCTATACGTTCATGATAGACTGGAGGGAGAAGTATAACAATTAAAATAATTATTGCCCAGGAATAGTATTCACAAACATTTAAACAAATGGTATTAACAACATTAATAGCAGACATTTGTGGAAGGCCCACTGTGCCCTGGACACGACTCTAAGCATTTTGCATGTTTCACTTCACTTCAATCCGTGATGTAGGTGCCCTAGAATCTCCCATTTTGCAGAAACTAAGCATTCCTGAGCTCTGGACATTTTAATTCTGACCATAAGTATTCTGACTGTCTCTTTTACTAAGTAAAACCAAGTGTAAATTAAACTTCTCATAGATTAAGTTCCATTAATATTATAAGTGTTCTCAAATATTAGTTATTAATGGACAGAATAAATAATATATTATTACACTATCATTTTTAAAAACCTACTAATTCGGGCCCCCTTGCCCTCTGAAGGTCTCCGAGTGCCCTGGAGGCGCAGGCTAATGCACGGACACTCCCTGTCAGGGCAACGACCAGCCAGCTTCACTTCTTACAATAAATAGGCTTTGAATTGCCCATTAAATTCAGAGCCCAAGGGCTTAAATCTTTTCACCCCAAAACCTGGTAATGTAGAGTGCTGGGAAAGCTAACCCTTTTAAGCACAGAAGCACAGGGCCCATTTTTTCTTTACGGGGAACAGGAGGCAGGGAGTTAGCTGTCTGTGGATGATGAGTTCAGAATGGGAGGCCCTGGGGCGCAGCTGCACAGTGGTGTGCACGGTTGACAACATCCTACCGTGTACTTGGAAACTGTTGGGAGGGTGGATTTTATAGTACGTGTTTTTTCCCCACAATATCTTCTTTTAAAGGGTTCTTGTGAAACCATAAAACCTAGCTTTTGTGCTGCCTGTCACCTATCAGAACCAATAGGAAGAGACAGGAATAGAATCTTTAGGGACACTGTATTCAGATGGCCAGCAATCTGAGAAGATGGTGGGTTATATATCCCAATAAACTGTCTTGCGTTCTATTTCAAACCGACCCTTTTTATAAAGTGAAGAAAAGAGACGCTAAGGGGTATGGAACTCAGGGAAAAGGTTAATCAGATAAGAAGCTGCAGCACTCTTTCATCCATTGACCAGTGATCCTTTATCTGTGTCTCAGGTGATGGTCTTTATCAATGTCCTGGTGGTGCACACCTCACCCTGGAGCACAAGGGCTCAGATACCCTCTTGATTGTTTGCAGTCCTCCTGGAGCACAAAGGTGGAACTGTTTGTGGTCTCCTGGAGTCAGGGTGGGTCATACCTTCAGTTCCTGGAACAATGGCCAAGGTCATTCTTCCACTGCTTCTAGAGATGGAGGAAGGGACAGAGAGAGACACTGATTGCCTATCTCCCATATGCATGTGGACCGGGGATTGAACCCCAATCCTAGGTCTATACCCCATCCAGGAATCAAACCAGCAACATTTGGGTTGCAGGACAATGCTCCAACTGATAAAAAAATCACAGTACTTTTAATTACACTTTAAACCAAAGGAAGATTATCTCTTTAAAAAATTTTTATTTTTTTTCCTAAAGGTCTTATTTATTTACTTTAAGACAGAGGAGAAGAAAGTGAGAAAGACAGGGAGAGAAATATCAATCTGTGAGAGATACAGTGATTGGTTGCCTCTCACACACCCCCAACTGGGGACCTAGCCCACAACCCAGGCCTGTGCCCTGACTGGGAATCCAGCTGGCACCTTTCAGTTTGCAGGCCAGCACTCAATCCACTGACCCACACCTGCCAGGCAAGGAAGATGATCTGTTAATAGCATCAAATATCCAGTCCATGTTCAGATTTTCTTTTTTCGTCTCCCTGTTTGTGTGTGCTTTTGTGTTTGAGTCAAGATCCAAACAAGCTCCACACACAATGCATTCAATTCATATAATTGATGTTATTTAAGTCTTTTTTTTTAACTACATCATTTATTTATTATGTAGAGGGAAGGGAAGGGAGGGAAAAGCGGGGAGAGAAACATTGATGTGTGACAGAAACATCGATTTGTTGCCACTCAAACCCGCCCCCAACTGGGGACTGGGCCTTCAACCCACACCTGTGCCCTGACTGGGAATCTGGGAATCAAACTGGTGATCTTTTGGTTTGCAGGAGGACACCTAACTCACTGAACCACACCAGTCAGGGCTTAAGTCTCTTTCACTGATTAAAAGATTAAAATGTGCCCTTCCTCCTTTCCCTATTGATTATTGTTAAAGAAACAAGGGCCCTGAACTGGTAGCTCATTCAGTTAGAGCACTGTTCCCATACACCAAGGCTGTGGGTTCAATCCCTGGTCAGGGCACATACAAGAACCAACCAATGAATGCATCAATAAGTGGAACATCACATCGATGTTTCTCTCTCTCTGGCTCTCCAAATCAATACATAAAATGAAAGAAAAAAAAAACACAAAAAACAAGGCCACCAGCCCTGTGTGGTTTCCATCACCCTGGATGTCCTGCATCCTGACCATGTCAAGCTGCTCCTGCTCAGGTATCTCCCCTGACCTGAAACTCACATCAAGTTTGATTATTTTCCTGCCATTGACTCTGCCATTTAACTTGAGTTAATTTCAGTTACATGATTTTATTAATAATGACCGAAAGGTAGAAGGGGTTTAAAAAAAGACTACGTATTCTTTGTTGACTCTGCGTACACTGATTGGACACCCACCTGATACCACGGCTTCACTGCTCATTAATTGTATAACCGTGACCAAGTCCTCTCCGCTTAACCCTTGCAAGTCGGGCCTGGGAGCCCAAGCGGCCGGAACCCTGAATCCCCATCTCAGGACAGCATGCTGAGCTGCCGCCCACCCTTCTTATTCTGGGGACAGTTGGATAAACGTTTATGAGAACCACCATGTCTGATTGGACAAGAGAATGTTGCTCACTTATTTATTCCTCTACTCAGCACGAGGGCCTATTACATACTAGTCATAATTTTAGGCACAGGGGATACATCAGTGAACAAGAAAGACAAAATTCTTGTCCTTATGGGGTTATAGTCCAAATTTTGGTGGAGATGTGTAAGAGAAACATGATAAGGACACACAGAATTGAATGGATAAGGACAGACTCTGATAACTGGGAACCAAATAAAGAGGGTGCTGGGATAAAGTGTTAAAGAGAAAGAGGTAGAAAGAGCCACAATAAAGTCACTTTTGCTAATCGAGTCGCCAAACCAAAACTCACTAACCCAATTTCAGTTTCAGCTTCTCCAAGGAGTGAAAGTTTAAACCAAACGGTTTGGAATTTCCTGATCAACACAAGTGAGGTAATTTTCTTGCTGAAATCCCCTACCTTTCCCTAAGGCTAGGATTCCTGGCCTGAAATAATTCACTGTTAATTTCTTACTATTATTCTCTCTTTGCTTTTAAACACTTGCCATTTTATACAACTCACCAGATCCCCCTTCACTGCTAAGTGGGAATGCTGATTCATGAATCACTTAAAAAAGCCAATTGGTTCTTCAACTTGACTCAGTAATGGAATGGGGTGTGTGGGGCCCCTCTAGAAAGGGTGGCCTGGAAGGCTTCCTAGAGGAGTTCACACTTCACTGGACACCTGAGCATGAAAAGCAGTTAGCCAGGAAAAACCTGGGAAAATAGTTCTCCAAGGAAACAGCTAGTGCAAAGGCCCCGAGGTGGAAATCTCAGTATTTCTGAGGAACAGAAAGGAGACTGTGTCTATTACAGGGAGTACTACTTACGGTGTTGAAGAGGAGACATCAGAACAGAATTTTTAATCGAAATGGAAGCCACTGAGAGGTATTACATAGGGGAAAGGATTTCAGAGAGGCCAGAGGAGAGGCTAGGAGAATAGTTGGTTATTTCAGTGATTCGGATGAGACATGAAGGGCTTAAACTAGGCTGAAGCCTTGGGGAAGCAGATAAGGGGACAAATTGGAGGGCTTGGGAATGGTTAAATGTGGACATTTCAGAAAAGAGAGGAATCAAGGGTAAGCCCTGGGGTCGTGGCATGAGTAGACGTGGTTCCATTACTGAAACGCTGGCCAGGAGTTGAGACCTGTACAGGGTGGTGTAGCGCAGGTTCAGCCCCAGGTGAGGTGGAATCTGAGCTGGGAGTGGACTCTCTAGTGCCCGTCCGCAGTGGCCCCAGGGCAGGAGGAGAGTTCCTGCGGAGGGGACAAGGGAGTGTAGGTTGGGAGGGGATTGGGTCCAGGGGCTCTCCACCCTCCCCAGAGGAGGGAGGAGCCAGCCAAAGGTTGTGAGTTCATTCTCATTCCCTCCTTCGGGCGTCGCGTCGGCACCGTCCGGTCGATTCCTACTTTAGGTAAGGCTGGGTGAAGTGGGGGCTGCGGGGTCGGGTGAACCGCCCCCACCCCTGCGGTTTTACGACTTGCTTTGTTCCTCTTTACCAAGTGAGAAAGGCACTTTCCCAAACCTTCCTGTCCTCAGAAAATGGGGGTATTAAAGTAGTGTGCCAGGAGAAAATGAGGTCAGGGAAACGAGGAAGTAGTTGCACTACTTTGTACTGGCTTTTTAAGAATAAAAAGTGGGGAGGTGAAAAATTTTATAGTGTCTTTTGGCCACAATGGACTAACGAAGAGCTTTGGAGTCAGGAAGACCTGGGTTTTCATCCTATCTCCTCCTCTGCCTAGTAAACTTGGAATTGTGTATCACGACCTTTGCTTGAGTTTAGGAAGTGAGACACGGCGGTGTGAGGAGGAGACCGAGTCCTGCTCAGCAGAGGCTCATCTGCCAGGCCAGGGACCCTCTGGGTAAGCAGCTGCAGTCTGGTAGCTGAGGGGCTTGCTGCCTGGAGAAGTGGGGTGTGATCGGAGGGAAGTAATGTATCTGTCAGTTTCCTCATTTTGACCACTTTATCCTGGTTGTGAAAGAGAATGTCCTGGTTTGTAGGAAGTGCACGCTTAAGGGATAGATACTCTAAGTGAAGACAGACCAGGTTAGCAATTTATTCCCAAATGCCTCAGGAAATTTAAAGTGTTTGTATTGTCTCTGCAATACTTTAAAAATTGTGTGGTTACCTCAGATTTTTAAATAATTATTTTAAAAAGTGAAGTAGTCGAAGGAGGGCAAATTGAAGGGGAGAAAGCATGGTTAGTGATTATTAAATTTAAGTGTAAGTTTTTATCGATCTTATGTTCCATACTTATTGCTTAAGAAGGCTGGTACTTAGTGCCATAAAATGGAAATTCCCACCACTTTAATGTAGCTACTTTGATTTTCACATATTGTTACTTGAAATTTTAAAGATCACAGTATTTTCTGTTTTAAATTAGCATTTCTTGGGTTTCGTTTTCATAATTTTAATTTTACTTTACTATTTACTACGTCACTCAAATATGAGATATACGTATCTTGCTGAAAAAAGTGGAGCTCGAGCAGACCTGTTTAGGCATTTTATTTGTTACAAGACTTCATTTGTTTTAAGAGATGGGAAGGGAGGAAGAAGGAGAGGAAGAGAAACGTGGATGTTCGAGAAGTACTTTGGATCTACATCAGTCAGTTGCCTCTCACATCCCCTCAACAGGATGTGGCAGGAAAACTAGGCCCGGAGAAGTGGTGACCTTTCAGTTTACAGGCCAGTGCTCAGTCCACTGAGCCACAGCAGCCAAGGCTAGGTAGGCATGGATATTTTAGAGCGAGTCAGGGAATTGGCCTCTGCACTGATCAGGAATGAGGTTTGCCGTGGATAATCTAGGCATGGGGATCCTTAACTTCGCACTCTGGTACTTGGGCAGTCGGGTGTGATTAGCAGAATGCACGACTTTATCACCACTAGAAACCATGGGTATTTTCATTCCACATTACAGTCGCCAGGTATCTTAAAACAGTTTTATACTCTCAAAACTAAAGTAGTTTAGACCCACCACTCAATCTTTGTAAATAATAGGTTAAGAAGCTCACATGTTGTGTCAAACTTATTTTAACAGCTAAATTCCAGTCAGAGATAAATATGCCGTCTAGTTCTCGCCCAGGAAACTAGGTACCCTGAAGTTCTATCCACATGGGTTGAGAATCCCTAATCAAGGTGGAAAACAACCTTAAACACCTAGGCTGAAGCAAAGTTTGCAAAGTTTTAGTTCAGGCTTAGAAGCCATTAAATATGGTTTAGAAAAGGAAAACTTCAGAGGCCTTAATCAGTGCAGTGGTGAGTTCTAATTTCTGTTGTAAGGAAACTGCTCTAACAAAAATACAGTGGGAGGACGAACTTTGCAGACGGGCATCTGTTAGGAAGGCTGAGAAACATTTAGGAATTCCAACACCCAAGCCATTGGAGGATGGGAGTAAATTTCCCCTTAATCTCCTATATGGAAAAAAGCTGGCTTTAATTTGCATTTCCTTGGCTCGTGACCCAGGCTGTCTGTTCATATGTTTATTATCTGCTTGAATTTCCTATGTAGTGAATAACTTTAAAATGGGCAGCTTGGGGGCGGGGATGGGCGGTGGGGTGGGAGGGGAATAAAGTTGGCAGCCCAGTCTCGTTTTATTTTCCTGAATTTGCTGGCTATGCCCAGTCTCGGTATATTTTCCTGAATTTGCTGGCTATATTGTGGACTTAGCCAGAGAAAGAACAGTTAATACCCCCACCTCATTCTCTGTGCTCCGCCCCTCAGGGTTGGTGTAGCATCTCTTTACTACATACACGTGCCTGGGTGTTTTCTGGCTTTAGGGGCGAATAAAGGAAATGACTAACTTTAACTTCCTTTTATTTTTAATGACATTCTTTTCACATTTTAATTTTCCAAAAGGTTCTAACAACTACCAGGGTGCCCTTTTCAAGGTAGAAGGGCGCATCAGATTTGCCCCCAGCACTCTACTCTCTGTGATGAATTTTTTCAAATACTGAAGTCTGTTTTGGTTTGCATTCCTGTAACTAATAAAATTGATCATATTTTTAGGTTTACTGTCATTCTCGTTTTTGTGATTTTTGTGTGCATGCGTACAAAAGGAAGATTAAACTATATATTTTTTTCTGCGACTTGTTTTTTCCTTTCCTATCCCACGGACACCCCTAACCAAAGTACGCGTGTCTAACACTCTAATCGCTGCATATGAGCGTGCAGTGTGCATGGACCTTCACTGGTTATTAAAGGGCGTGGCTTCCTGCGGTTTTGTAACAGACTCTACAACCTTTGTGTTCACGTACTCTTTTCAGCACTGGCGGTTTTATTCTGGTATAGCTTCTCAAGAGCAGATTTTAATAGGTTTTTCCCACTCCAGCAGTTAAAAAGTGTATTTTTCCCCCTGTTATATCCCCAACTCCTGGGATTGGGCCACTTTTAATGTTTGGTATTGCTTTGCCTTCTCTCTTTCTCTCTCTCTCTTTTTTTTTTAGCTTGTCAGTTTATATAAACTTTCTATAAGAAACTAAAGATTTTGTGATGGTTGTTGCAGAATTAAATTGTATTTCCTCTGTGAACTAATCTGTTTTAGCTTTTATGCTGAATTATATAATGAAAATTATCTGTTCTATACAGTTAAATGGAAATTTGTAGACATGGAAACTTTTAAAATGTTGAACATTTTATTGCATTTTCTTTTCTTTTTAAAATTTTTTTTAATTTTTAGACATTTTTATTGATTTATTTTTAGAAAGGAAAACATCAATGTGTGGTTGCCTCTTGTACATGTTTCACTGGGGCCCTGACCCACAACCCAAGCATGTGCCCTGACTGGGAATCCACCTGGCGACCCTTTGGTTTGCGGGGCACTCAGTCCACTGAGCTACAGTAGCCAGGGCATGATTTTTCTTTGTAATACTGATCTGATGAGGGTTTTGTGTTTTTATTTTTTGGAACAATATTTTATTATTTAAAGGCTTTGCTAGAATAACATTTGTTTCCACTAGCTTTTTTTTTAATTAACATACATTTGCAGACTGTGTTTTAAAGTCCTTGTACTGAGTCTTTTCACATGTTTAATTTCACACATTGCAATTTTTTTCTTTGGCTTTTTACTTTATTCTTTACACTTTTCTCAAATTTCTACTTTTATCTCAGTTTTTATCTTTCTCGTTTTAAAATTTTGATTTAGCCATTGTTTGATGCATGAAGAGATATTTATGTATGTAGATTATCATAACTGAAATTTTTCTTTGCTTTATCTCACACTTTTGACCTTTGTGCTTTTATTGTCTACATGTATCTGTACAATTTTGCCCCTATTTCCAAGATTTTAGTTTTGTTTTTTTGCATTTTGCTTTAAGAGAAATTTTTTTTAACATTTAAAAAATATGTTTAACTCTGGCTGGTGTGGCTCAGTGGATTGAGTACCAGCCTGCAAACCAAAAGGTCTCTGGTTCAATTCCCAGTCAGGGAACATGCCTGGGTTGTGGGCCAGGTCCGCAGCTGGGGGTGTGCAAGAAGCAACAGATTGGTGCATTTCTTCCACTTTAAAGATTTATTTATTTATCTTTAGAGGGAAGGGAAGGAGAGAGGGAGAGAAATATCAATGTATGGTTGCCTCTCGTGCGTCTCCTGCTGGGGACCTGGCCTGCAACCCAGGCATGTGCCCTGACTGGGAATCGAACCACAGTTATTTGGTTTGCAGGCCCATGCTCAATCCACTGAGCTACACCAGTCAGGGCTAAATGTTTTTTAAAAAATAAAAAATATGTTGGTTGATGTGAGAGAGAAACACCCATTGGTTGCCTCCCTGACTGGGGATTGAACCCCTAATCTTTTTGTATAGAGACTGTGCTCCAACTGGCTGAACCACACCAGCCAGGGCTAAAGTAACTGTTGTAGGACATACAGGGCAGTCTGTGTGTTTCAGCCGGGAGAGCTCAGTGGCTTTCCTTAACAACTTACTTTCTATTTTTAAGCATTTTTCTTTTTTTTTAAAAGATTGTATTTATTTCTTTTTAGAGAGAGGAGGAGGGAAGGAGAAATTGGAGAGAAACATCAGTGTGTGTTTGCCTTTTCCACGCCCCCTACTGGGGACCTGGCCTGCAACCCAGGCATGTGCCCTGACTGGGAATTGAACCAGCAACTCTTTGGTTTGCAGGCCTGCACTCAGTTCACTGAGCCACACCAGCTAGGGCCTTTTTCATCTTTTTAACCTGACACTCTGTGGACACCTTTCAGCACTGCCTTCAAAGCCTTCATCTATGGGAGGGCCAGAGGCTGCCTTCTTTGCTTTTGACACCATCTTGGTGAAAAGGGCAATGACTGTAGTTTTATTTTTTTCCAGAATGTCATATAGTTGAAATCACACCGTATGTAGCCTTTTCAGACAGGCTTTTTTCCCTTAGGGTCCTCCATGTTCTTTCAAGGCTGAATACTGCATGTCTTTTTAGTGCCAAATAATATTCCTTTGGCTGTAATACAGTATATTTATTCATTCCTCTACTGAAGGATATCTTGGTTGCTTCCAAATTTAGGCAATTATGAATAAAGCTGCTATAAGCATTAGTGTGAGGTTTTTTGGTTTTGGTGGGTATGTTTTCAGCTCCTTTGGATGTATACCAAGATGCATGGTTGCTGGGTTGTAGTGTAAGAATATGATCAGTTTTGCAAGAAACTGCCACACTGTTGTGCAAAGTCGCTCTCCCCTTTTCCCTTCGCACCAGCAATAAGGGTTCCTGTTGCTCCACATCCTCACCAGTAACTGGTTTTGTGAGTGGTTTGCATTTTGATCATTCTAATAAGTGTGTAGTGGTATCTCATTGTTTTAATTTGCATTTCCCTGATAGCATATGATATGGAGCATCTGTTCGGATGCTTGCTGTGCTGAGGGGTCTGTTCGGGTCTGTGGCTCATTTTTTAATCAGGTTGTTCATTTTCTTACTACTGAGTTTTAACCATTCTTTGTATATTTTTATTTATTTATTATTTTTATTTTTGAAGGATTTTATTTATTTAGACCTAGAGGGGAAGGGAAGGAGAAAGAGAAACATCAGTGTGTGGTTGCCTGTCACATGCCCCCTACTGGGGACTTGGCCCACAGCCCAGGAATGTGCCCTGACTGAGAATCAAACCAGTGACCCTTTGGTTTGCAGATGGGCTCTCAATCCACTGAGCCACACCAGCCCGGGCTCTTTGTATATTTTTAGTAGTAGCGCTTTAGCATATGTCTTTAGTCTGTGGCTTGTCTTCCCATTTACCCATCCATGAACAGATGATTCACAAATACACACTGGCAGAACAGAAACTAGCTTGAACTCTAGGCCCATTTATCCCGTTGTCTATCTCAAAAGCACCTCAAACTCAGTATGTCAAACAAAATTGGTGCTTTTTCTTTAAAACCTAGCTCTTTCTTGGTCTTGGTGTATAGCAAGCATCACCATTTGTCTAGTAAGAAAGCCAAATGTGAAAGTCCTCCCATTTCCCTCCCCCCTCTGTATCTTATCTTTCAACAGGTGTGTGCTCCAGACTTCATACAGTCTTTCCTCTGCCAAGAATGTACTTCCTGCTGTTCTTTGCTATACAACTGCTGCTCATTTTTAAGACCCAGTTTGAACCGCTCCCCCAGGAAAGCCCTCCTGGATCTTCTTGAATACATCAGTGTGTAGTATAAGCACCCGCGACCCTTGACCCTTACTTTGTAATTTGGCACATTTGCATATGGATATTTTTCCCCCTAGATGTTAACTCCCTTGAGGGTCAGTTCCATGTCTGTTTTTGCTCAACTTTTTTTTCCTTTAGCATTTAGTACAGTAACTACATATACTCTGATCTTAACATATGTGAACAAATGTCAGGGAACTTGTAAGGTTTGTGTCTTCATTCAGAAATGTTACCAGGATATATGTAGATGTATTGTATATCTTTTATTAACCTTGTGCCAAATCTCATGAGTTTTGTCATCAGATGACTCTGGTCCAGGAAGGTTTCCTGTTACCATGCTATTTATTTGTTTTTCATCCTCCTTCCATTAGCTGTTTGTGAGGTTTTCTGGTTCTGTTCCTCAGAGCTACTGTCAGGACTCACAAGTTCCATTGACTCACAAGTTCCATTGGCTTTCTTATTTATTGATCTGCTTTAATAACAGCTACAGTTGTGACTAGTTACCCTAGTTTCCTTCCTATAAGTCAATGAACCCCCATGAAGGGGTGTAATTTTTGTTTTGTTTTTTTTTAAGGTTTTATTTATTTATCTTTAGAGGGGAAGGGAAGGAGAGAGGGAGAGAAACATCAATGTATGGCTGCCTTTCATGCGTCCCCTGCTGGGAACTGGCCTGCAGGGAACCTGCCTGCAACCCCAGTATGTGCCCTGACTGGGAATCGAACCGTGATTGTCTGGTTCGCAGGCCCGTGCTCAATCCACTGAGCTACACCAGCCAGGGCGCTAATTTTTCTTTTTAAACTTACAAGTTCTAGCAATTTGAAACAGTCATGGTGGATCAGCAGGTGGTATAATTGTTAGTACTTCAGCAGTAAATTCAGCTGGTAAAACTTGATTACCTTATAAGATTTGCAGAGGGAGATTCAGAAACTGGCATCCTGGCCCTGGCTGGCGGAGCTCAGTGGATTGAGCGCGGGCCTGTGAACTAAAGGCTCACAACTCGATTCCCAGTCAGGGCACATGCCTGGGTTGCAGGCCAATTCCCAGCAGGGAATGCACAACAGGCAACCATACATTGATATTTTCTCCCTCTCTCCTTAGCTTCCCCTCTAAAGATAAATAAATAAAATCTTTAAAAAAAAAGAAAAGAAACTGGCATCCCAGCTGTTGTCCAAAGTGTGTATTGTGCTTTCTCACTTCTCATCCCAGTTACCTAAATAATGAAGGAACGGGAGTGGTCTCTCTCTTTCAAAGTTAGACACTTACGCAGTATAGTGAAATGATTAAAAACATAAATGAACAACCCAAATGCGTCTCCTCACGCCAGAATAGGACCTAAGTTAGGTGGGAAGAAGCAGGGAATTTAGTTCTTATATTCCCTTCAAGATATGTTTTAACATTTGCACTCTGGAAAATAATATTATGAATTGATTTAACAGCTAGTTTGAAAAAAAATTCTTAATGTGAATCTCTGCTATTGAAAAGGGGGCTTGTGTTTCTCCATTTTGTGTAAGACTCTATCCAAGGTACCTTAGACTTTCAAAATTTGGTATGGAGCACTTTTAAAAAAAATGTTTATTTGCTTAAATTAATCAGTTTGATACTAATAGAACATACCAAAGTTAATAGTATGGGAAACCGTTTCCATCATTCTTATTTATTTACTGTTTTATTGATCTATTACATTCAGTCTTTACCTAAATGGGATTTTAATGGTCATGTTGTATGAATTTTTTGAATGCTGATGTTTTTTTCCTTTTGTTTTAGTGTACATATGCCCATCTCATTAGTGGCCCTTTTATTAAGTTGTTACGGAGTACACTTATATAATTTACTTAATAACCAAGCTTATCTTTCTCAAGATAAAAATAAAGCTTCAGTAAACAATTACTTTTTTAATATTTCAGCTAATTTTTTTTAAGATTTTTGAATTTGGAAGGTCTGCAAGAACAAAAGTTATTCTTCAGGAAAAGAAAACAATCCAGTTTTGATTACATATTCACCATGTCCAGTGTACAATCAAGTATCCCTACATTTGCAAAGAAAGAAGAAAATAGTTTCCACATGAAAATAATTCAGCTGATAGAAACCGAGGTGGCTCAGTTATTGGATTTAAAATACAAAGACATGTCAACAATTATTATGAAGAAGTCAAAAGTGTTGATGGAAAATATGACCTTAATGGTTGAAGAAGTAAGGGAATCTCTTTAAAACGACCTAAAGGAAATTTTGGGAGTAAAAAGTACAGTGCCTGAAATGATAAATCCAAACTCCAGTAGCAGAAATGAGTGGCAGCAAAGAAAAGATACAGCCTCAATAAAAACAGGATTGGTAGAAAAAATAGGAGAAAACTATGTTGAGGATATGGAAAATTTGACATTTTAAATGGAAAGAGATAATTCAATGGAGTAGCAAATTAGACAAAAATAAAGAGTATAATACTAATCAAGGTAGTGAATTGTCCCAGAATGGGACAATTTTTGTCACCTTGTGACAAAATCACAAAGTCATGAAAAGTATGGAAGAAGCAATAGGTAACAGATGACATGGTGGACATTGCAGCATCCATATAGAAGTAACAGGAGAGGGCCACGAGCATAAACAAGATGTACTAATCAAAGAAATGAAAGAGGAAAACATCCCTCAGAACTTCAAAAATAGAGAGGAAATTCTAAATGCTTCCAAAGAAGATGGAGAAATACATTGGCAGCAGACTTTTCATCAGCAACATTGGACATTAGTAAGCAATGGAGTGATGTCTTCAATATTCTGGGGGAAAATAATTTTGAACCTAAACTTTTATGCCAAGTAAAATTAGCATTTAAATGTGATGGTAAAATTCAGGAGTTTTTCAAACATGCAGAGCCTCAACTAGTTTATCGGCCAAGAATCTTTTATGAAAGAATTACTGAAAGGTGTACTGCCAGAAAATGAAAAAGTAAAGAAAGGAGAAGGAAGATGTGGGATTCAAAACAAAGTGGTAAGCATACAACTCTGTAGAGCTTATGTATAAGATATATGTAATAGTTGATTTTCAGACCAGTTTTTAAGAAATCCTTAAAAGTAAAAGCATGACATTAAAAGTAATGATTAAAAAGCCCTTTTTAAAGAAAGATTTTATTTATTTACTTACAGAGAGAGGAGAAGGGAAGGAGAAAGAGAGGGAGAGGAACATAAGTGTGTGCGAGATATGGTTGCATCTCTCACAAGGCCTGCAACCCAGGCATGTGCTCTGACTGGGAATTGAACTGGTAACCTTTCAGTTCATAGGCTGGTGCTCAATCCACTGAGCCAGCCAGGACAAAGCACTTTTTTTTTTTTTTTTTTTTTGAGTACTGTTGGAAGCTTGGAAGAAATAAGATAGAGTTAAGAGTTGCTTGAGAGGAGATTGTACATATTCTAGCCATTGATAGAAAAACATGAATGAATATGTTAAATATTTAAAGGTAAAATTAGAACAATAATTTAATTAAAAGGGAGGCCCTGGCTGGTGTGGCTTAGCGGATGGAATGCCAACCTACGAACTAAAGGGTCACTAGTTTGATTCCCAGTCAGGGCACATACTTGAGCTGTGGACCAGGTCCCCAGTAGGGGGTGTACAAGAGGCAACCACACATTGATGTTAATCCCTCTCTCCCTCCCTTCTTCTCTCTAAAAATAAAAAAAAAATGAAAAAGTTTAAAAAATGCATTGAATCTGTAACTTGCTCTGGTTAGTATGTATATTTTAATAATACTCTAAATTGGAATTTAGGGACATCAAATACCTTTCTATTTATTTGTGCCTTCAGAGGTCTATATTAATCCAATATTTAAGAATAAACATTTAATCTCATAAATTAATTGTTCCCCTGAGAGTTAAGCAGATATGTAACCTGTTCTTGATATTGGAGTGTTGAAGAACAAATAATGACCAACCAGCCAGAAACAGGGGAAAGTCCTTCCTAACAGAAGGAGCAGTAAGTGAAAAACTCAGGGTCAAGGAGAGAGTTTTAAAAAATATTGATCCACCATTTATTTACATTGCAGACACTGTCATAAGCTCAGTACCTAGATTGCCTTTTTTAACCTTTACAACAAAAGAAGGTAGTGCTATGATAATGTCCTGTTTTAGGGGGGAAATTGAGACAGTGGTGGCAAATGTGGCAACTGGATTTGAAAAAAATCAGACTTGAATTGAGCCTGCATGCTAACCAAAACATTTTCCTTTTAAATAAAGTGGTTAGACTTTGAACTGCCTGGTAGGATCTTGAAAAAACTTTAAATTTTCTTGTCTTCTTTGGGGGAAAGGTTAATTTTGTATGTTCATTTTTGTTTTGTAATCCTCCTAAAGTTAGATAACAAGGTCTCTTTAACTACCCCTGCATATGATAACCAGAGATTCACTAATACAAGTCATCATTGAGAATCAGTTGTACATAAAACACTATGAGTTGGGAATACAGAAGAAACACAGTATACATAACCTCATGGGAATCTGTTGCAAGTACCACACAAGAAATTACAGGTGTGATGGAATGATCATAGGGACACCTGGCTTCTTTGGGGACTCAAAAAGCCTTTGAGAACAAGTCATTTAAACAATTTTCTACATATTTGCTAATTGTCAAAATAGCAGCCATGTTACATTTATAGAATGAAAGCTTGTATTCTTTTAAAAGACACACAATTTAATTACTTTTCTTAACTTTCAGGATAAAACTCTAATAGCCTCAAAGCATGGAGCTGGGGGAACAACCAGTGATGGCTTGATCCATCAAAGAACCTTTACGTCTTATTTATTGAAGAGGTAAAGGTTGCTGAGCCAGAAGAGGTAAAAAGCTCAGAGACTCCCAAGGAAGAAGATTCAGAGTGGAAGTAAAAAGAAGCCTTCATGGAGGAAGAGGCCTCAGAGCTGGAGGAGGAAGGAGAAGAGGCTTCAGAGTTGGAGGAGGGAGAAATGTCCTCAGGCCTGAAGGAAGAGGAAGAGGCCTTGGAGTTGAAGGACAAAGAAGAAGCCACCGTATTAGGTAAGGAACAGCCTTCAACCTTTCAGTCTTGTGCTATGGTGGTAAATACAAAGCATGGAGCTGAAATAACCAGTGATGAGTTGGAGAATATTTTAACTGAAGAGGCAGAAGACTCTGAGAAAGAGGAGGAAGAAAGCTCAGAGTGAGAATTGGTAGTATTCTTACTGTGGGAGGAAGGAAAGGACTTTGAAGTACAAAAACTAAAGACCACGTCCCAGATTGAGAAAAAAAGAGGACTC
Organism: Artibeus jamaicensis; assembly: GCF_021234435.1. Lineage (NCBI taxonomy): Eukaryota > Metazoa > Chordata > Mammalia > Chiroptera > Phyllostomidae > Artibeus > Artibeus jamaicensis. The sequence goes on from NW_026522025.1 coordinate 11,443,166, forward strand.
ACATACACTTAAAGAAATTGCCTGTAGTTATTTGGCTTCAGATTCTGAAAAGAAAGCATTGGTGAAACATGAGCTAACATCTAAAGAAACAGATTTAATACAAGAAACAGAAGAAAACTTTGGAAGAAGTGTAATTAATATCTTCAGAGAGATACAAGAGAAAATTGGAAGTATTAAAAATGACCATCCTGGAAATAAAAAAATATCAATCTCAGAAACAAAAATTGAAGTAGGTGCTTTGAGGGGCAGACTAGACATGCTTGAAGAAAAAATGGACAATCTAGAAGATCGTATTGATGAATTCTCTTAGGATATAATGCAAATTGCCAAACTGATATAATTAAAGAAAGAGTAAGACACATAGCAGATAGATCCAGAAGCTTAAACATCTGTTTGATAGGCATTCCAGAAAAAGAAAATAAAGAGAACGAAGCAGAGGAAATTGTTAAGGAAATAATTGAAGAAAACTTTGCAGCACTAATGAAGATTCAAGTCTTAAGATTATCAGTGCCTATCAAATACCCAGTAAAAGTGATGAAAAGAAATTCACCCCTAGACACATCTTGGTGAAATTTGGGAATTGCAGTGATAAAGAAAAAATTCTAAATGCTTCCAGGGAGAAAAAAAGAGATAACTTTAAGAGAAATAAGAGTCAGATTGACAGCAGACTTATCATTGGATACACTGGATGCTAGAAGTCAAAGGGGCAATATCATAAGAGTTCTTCAGGCAAAAGGCTTTAACCCTAGAATTCTATATCCAGCCAAATTGGCATTTGCTTTTGAGGGTAAACAAAGATATTTTTTGATACTGAAAAATTTAGAAAGTTTATTTCTCATATACCCCCTTTGAAAGATTTACTGGAGGATATATTTTAGCAATCTAGGGTGAGTGTAAACACATACAATATATATTTTCTTCCTGAACCAAAAACCAGCAAGGGAACCTGGAAAATAAAATGCTATATTTTTATCCCAAAACACAGACAGCTAACAGTATATTTGGGTATTAAGGGGAAAAATGATTACAAATACTACCTACTGTTGGTAAAGTTGAAGGGTGTATTAAAATTTTTCATGGTAATTCTAATTTGTGGGGGAATGAATCTGCCAATATAACCATAAATAGGAAAGCGGTGGGGAAGGAGTAAAAAAAGCCTGGAAAAAATGTCAGGATAGTTCAAGAGAAAAGAATAGAAAGGTTGAACTCTCAAAAGAAGGATATTTGAATTTTATCATTTATCATAATGTAAATCTTAATAAACTTTCCTTTGAATATGCATTTTTATATTAAATATTTTCTATTCTACATTTCTTGAAAGAACTTTGTTATGATATATTTCACATTTTATTGCATGAGCCCATTCAATGGAGAGATTAAATTTCTTCCCTAATGTTAGACACTAGTTTTTTCTTAATTTTTAACTAATGACAATTGAAATGAATTGATTTGTAATGCATAGTTAGCCAAGAAGGAATTAAGGATAGAATGATGTAACTATTTTATGACTTATTACAAGGGCTAATTAAGTATATTCAATGTACCAAAACCAAAAAATGTATCTATCCCCTGTCCAGCATTGGAAACCAACCTCTCCTTTCTCAATTCAGAGTTCTAATGTTGGCCTTTGAGGACCTTCTGCAAAATGATTATTATTTTAAATGCCCTGGCCTCAGTAGGCCTGACTTTGAGCTCTAATTCTTTGTGATTCCAGGGAAAATCTTAACTTCCCTTGAGTCTCAGTTTCCTTATTCTGTAACTGAGTGAATTCCTTACAGGCTTCTTGTAAAGGTTCCGTGAGGTGATATTTGTGCCCAACGTAAGAGTCCCCAGTAGATGGGGACACACTGCTACCTGACCTACCAGTACAGAGCAAGGCTGGTTGCCCTTTTCACTGTAGACTTCAGAGTGAGAACCACGGCAGGCCGTTTTCATTTGCATTGGATGTGGGTAGGTCAGAAAATTAGAGACAATCACTGCTACCCCACTATCTGCATTGCTTTGCAGTACAATACAAAAATCAGGAAATTGATACTATGTTAATCATGTTTTAGGTTTATGTGGCCACAAACCTGATGCCCTAGAAAGCATTTATTTTCTTATAGTTATGGATGCCAGATATCCAAAATCTTACCACTGGACTGAATTCAGGGTGTCTACAGAACACTTGAGAGGCTAAATAGGAGGGTCTCCTTGCATTCCTTGGCTTGTTGGCTGCATCATTCCAGTATACATTTCCTATGGTAAAAAAATCTTCCTCTGCCTCTTAGTAAAAGTGCTCATTACTGCATTTAGAGTTAACACAAATGATCCAGGATAATCCCCCCACCTCAACATCCTTAAGTCATATGCAAAGTTATTTTCACTGTATAAGGTAAAATGTTCCAGCAGGTAGGGCCTGTTATCTTTGGGGGACTATTAGGTCTCCCACATGAGAGTACAGGCCTCACTGATTCCACCAGGCATTAGTATACACCCATTTATATGTACAATTCTCTGCAGTTTCACCTTGTGTGTAGATTTGGGTAACCGTACTCAAGACCGAGAACTGTTGATCACCACTAAGAAGCTCCCTCATGCCTCCCTGCCACCTGCTTGTACCTGGCCCCCTAAGTGCTATTTATTCATTTCTTTAATTCTGGCATTTCAGAAATACTACATAAAGGGAATCAAACAGGGTGTCACCTTTTGAGGTGGCTTAAACTTGATATTAGGTCTTTGACATCTGAATTGTTAGAAGTCATAGAGTCCCTTGTCCTCAGCTCCCAGGCAATGAACATACACCAGGAAGAAGACACAAGGACCCTTTTTGGTCTTCCCTGGGGGCCCAGCATTTTTTGATAAGGGTGTGGCAAAGGTATTTGAGCTTTCAGTAGGAACTTCCAAGGGTGAAGGGGACCTGAGCTGGCAGATTGCGGGGGACTGCCTAACATCTCATCCCTACACTAGGTCAATGAACTTACACTGGCACTTTACAACTTGCCATGGTGGGAGTAGTTACCATAGAAATGTACACATGGGGGCGCTTTTTTTGAGGGTCACTGATTTTACCAGGAAACCACTAGTCATGTTATTGTGTCTCTAATAGCTAGAAGCAGAGGTGCAATAGGAGCTGGTGCAGTGACTCGGGCCCCTTCTGGAGGGGTTTGGGATTGGAGATTGTCATTAACCAGTGAATGGAATTGTTGACAAGGACCACACTCTACTAGTCACCCCTTTGTATAGCTGAAGGGAGAATAGATGGTTTTATTAAATTGGGTAGTGTCCCCCAAAATTCACATCCACTTAGAATGTGACCTTTGGAAATAGTGTCTACTGATGTAATTAAGCAAAATTAAAATAAGTCAAAACTGGGTTAAGGTGAGCCTGATCCAAGAACTGGTGTCTTTCTAAGAAATGATGGCATATACACAAGGTAGACACCACCACCGCCCTTATCTTAAACCCTCACCTCTTGGGCCTTCACTGCTACTCCCTTCCTCTAGAGATGTACTGGGAGCCTCCCCTCTCCCTCTCCTAGCCAAGCTCCCAGAATTCCCTGGCCAAACACTTCCAGCCTCCCAGGACTTTCTTACCTACCTAAGCTCCCTAGACTGGACACAGAGTGAGCATCCCTGGGCCCTAAGGGGCCCAAGGGCTGATTGACTAGTTATTTAGGGAAAGATGTGGAGAATCTGGGTAACCACCTGTGTATTATGGCAACCCTCCAAATTTGAGAATGAGCAGAAGTAGAAAGGAGATGGGCTGTGGGCCAGTGATGCCTCTCCTGTCCCCTGTTCTGGTATGGAACTTGGGGGTCTAAGAATTTTGAACTTGAGTTTGCCATTCTGTGTCCTCATGAAGGAAGGCATTTGTAGTAGTTTGGTTTACTTGTAACTTTTAGATACTTAATAGAATATGTAGCTCTTTATACTCTTGCTCCAGACTTGGGGTGAACTATTTGGATTTACTGAGACGGGGGAGCTTTGAAGGAGGTTGTCCAGGGAACATCATGATCAAAGCTTTGCTCAGACTTAGGTGGTGAGTTTTTTAAAAATAGAATTAAGTGATTTCCCTGGCTGTTGTAGCTCAGTGGATTGAGTGCTGGCCTGCAAACCAAGGGTTGCCAGTTCCATTCCCAGTCAGGGCACATGCCTGGGTTGCACGCCAGGTCCTCAGTAGTGGGTGCTTGAGAGGCAACCCCAAGTGATGTTTCCCTCCCTTTCTATCTCCCTCCCTTTCCCTCTCTAAAAACAAATAGAATTAAGTGAGAAGACATCAGGCAGGATGATGAAGGAGGTAGTTCCAATTTAAGGGGAACAATAAGACACTTAAAAATGAAACATTCTTTTTATCTTTAATTAAAATGCAAACCATTTTTACCTCTAGTTAGAGGTCATCAGAGTGCACCAGGGTGTAACAACACTGTGGAGCATCCTCATTCGCTGGAACACAACTGACTGCCCCACCCACTGTGTAACCTGACCCAACAGAGTTTAGGCAGGCAGAAAAAAGGTCTGTGCTTCGTTTTGGGAAAGGCAGGTATGCTAGTAAATCCTAAAGGCTAACGGGATTTTGAGTTCATCTCATCAGTATTGTTTTTGGAAACAGGAGAAAGGCCTGGACTCTTGTGGGGCAGCGGGTGGGGACAAGATTATATGTGTATCCGGGGAGGGTTAAGAACTAGCTTGCTGCTCTGGCTGCTGTGGCTCAGTGGATTGAGCGCTGGCCTGCCGATGGAAGGTTGCAGCAAATGGCTTTCCCCCCACAGTCAAGACTGAGGAGATTGGACCCAGTTTCAGGGGTCTCTGGATCCACCATTGCTCCAGGTTAGGCTGCTTATAACTAAGTCATCATCAGCTATTTCACAGAAAACAACATGGGGTTTGAAAGGTTCAAAGTGTGGGCTGTCCTCTGTGAGACTGGTTTCTGCTTTTCCAGGGTTTTAGCTTCAGAAAGACTGAAATCTGGGGACATCTAACCCAGGGTGTCCCGTGTCACCTCTTCTAGAGGGAACTGACATGGGTACACACTTCCCATATGAGCCCCTAGAGATATTTTTCATCCTTGGGCCTTGGATAATGTTCTCTCTCCAACCTGGAGCGAATATAAAGTTCAAAATGTAAAAACCAAACACGGAAAGCTCACTCTCTCCAAGGTGTGAAATGAAACTGAACAGAGGTGGTCTTCAGTGCATTTATGATAGGGAGCACGTCATCAAAGGGCCCGCACTGCCATTTAGACGTGCCTCTACTTGGCTGGGGCCACTTCAGTGGTACTGGGTGACTTCCTGTGCTCTACTTTAGCACTTCGAGGTACTTGAAGAGACGTTGACAAACAAGTATCTCGGGTCTCAGGGAGGGCAGATTCCCCTAACAGGTCAGTTGAGTGGACTCAGTCTACCAGCCACTCCCTACTGCCTTTTCCAAAGTGTCGAGCAAGTCTGTCTTCTGCCCAAAGAGCTACCACCCAAGTTTAAAACATTTGAGGACGTCTCTCCATCTGGCAGGATTCTCCAAGCAGTCTTTTTTTTTTTTAAGATTTTCACTTTGAAGGTGAAGGCCAGCCTTCTTAGCTCCAACTGATGGTTTCCAGATTCAGGGAAGTCTTGAGCTATATTGATTTGCTGTACCTGCCAAGGTAAAGAGAAGAATAAAAGAACATTTGGTCCACAATATCAAAGCCACAGAAAGTATCAGCTTTAGTTCTTCAAAGGAAATGCAAAAACGCTGGGACCTTGAACTGGTAAATAGATTTCCTAGCCCAGTATTTCTCAGGCTTCATTAAGGTACTGCATGTCCTCCTCTTTGTTTCTCTTCCTTTTACTTTTTTTTTTTTTTTAGACAGGGGAAGGGAGGGAAAAACAGAAGCAGAGAAACATTAATGTGTGCTTGCCTCTACTGTGCTCCCTACTGGGGACCTGACCTGAAACCCAGGCATTTGCCCTAACTGGGAATCAAACTGGTGATCCTTTGGTTTGCAGGCCAGCACTCAATCCACTGAGCCACACCAGCCAGGTGTTTCTCTTCTTTTAGGTTTTAAACAAAATTGCTATATTTTAATCCTTAAAGCTAAAGACACAGCAAAAAAAAAAATGTTATTATCACTGTTGTTCACTCCTTAATTCACCCTTAAATTAATTCCTGTAGAAAGTCAACAGAATTCCTCCACCTTCCTAAGCACACTAGGGAACTTGCTAATATACTGGACAGTTAAAAGAGCAATGAATAACATCTTATTTAAGCTTTCGAAGTAGCAAAACAATTCAGAAGTGGACGCCTTTGTGAAATTTTCTTTTTTGTTCTGTGCTAAGATTATTAATATTTTATAGCTGTGGCATATTGTAAGGTTAAAGAATAAAAGAAGCAAGCGTGCTCAATAACACCCTTGACATAAAAAAATGAACTGAAACTTTTACAGGCACAACGTTGAAGTACTAAGCAAGTCTAAATGAACCTCAATATTCATCTGAAGTACTTCACATAGACCAACTTATAATTAAGCAGCTCAGCTCATCTATTGCACAAGTTTTAGAATGTGTTTATACTTTGAATATTCATGTGGACCCCATAAGGATAGCAACCGTGCATCCCTGTGAGATTTCTTGCTTTCCTCCATGATTTCTTCAGTTTTCTTCCCAGTGGGTGAATGACTTCCTATAAAGTTTGAATTATGCAAGAACAGTTCATCCAGTAAAGTGGACCTGACCCATCGACATGATCAGCCGCTGTTTTCGGTTCCCTCTAACACACTCTCCAAATAAAATTTCTTTGAGAGAGAGGCAAAGTTTTCGGGTCTTCTTTTTTTTTAATATAATTTTTTAAAATGTTGTTGATTTTAGGGAGAGGGAAAAAGTAACATCGATTTACTTATTGTTCCACTTATTTATGCATTCACTGGCCAATTCTTGTATGTGCCCTGACTGGGGATTGAACCTGTGTATTGGAATGATGTATCTGGATGATGCTCTGACCAACTAAGCTACCCAGCCTACGCTCAGGTCTTCTTATTCTATTGGACAATGGGGATGCCAGCCAAATATTTAATTTATTTATTTGCATTTATTGATTTTAGAGACAGAGAGAGGAGGAGGGAAGAAGGCAGAGAGAGAAGAAACACTGATTTGTGTTTTCACTTATTTATGCATTCATTGATTTTTGTACGTGCCCTGACTGGGGAATCAAACCTGCAACGTTGGCATATCAGGAGGGTACCCTAACTAACTGAGCTATCCAGCCAGAGAAGCCAAATGTTTTTAGATATGAAATTTTCAGTTGCCTCTGATGAGACGACCATTGGCAGCCCACCACCTTGGCCACATCAGGACAGGCTGCAAAGGAAAAAGGCCTTGGGAGCCGTAGTCTCCAGGTGCACAAGTGAGTGGGCCAGACTCTCCAGTCCAGGGGGTGCACAGGTGAGGTGCCAGGCCAAGCACCTAATTGGACTTCTACACTGAAGCCAATTGGATGCCTTGAAGTTCCAGTAGCAGGATGCTGGCCTCTTCCAAGGCCTTGTAGATCTACCTGATTGCTTTTATTTTTTAAAACTGTATTTATTTATTTAATGGTCTAGAGGTACAAGTTTTTGTTCTGTGTTTTGTATTTGTTTTTTGGAGAGAGAGGGCAAGGGAAGGCGGAAGAGGGGGAGGGAAATATCTAATGGTGGCACGCCCCCTACTGGGGACCTGGCCAACAACCCAGACATGTGCCCTGACTGGGAATCAATCGAACTGGTGACCTTTCAGTTCGCAGGCCAGCACTCAGTTCAATGAGCCACACCAGCCAGGGGTGCCTGACTTCTTTTTTAAAAAAAATTGTATTATAAAATTTTTTATTATAAAGTTACTTATGCCAAGCTTTGTGTATATTTAAATCCCTTGTGTTTAAAGCTCGTGTACAACTATAAAATGGAAACAGTCTTATGGCTGAATTACAAATAAAACCACAAAGCCAATGAAATTAAAAACATTAATATAATCATATTCACAGTGTTGTTTTTCTGGAATTTAATAGTTGCTCACAGCATGATTATGGTCCTGCCCACTCCAGAGCAAGGTCTTTCGAATTCTGCCCATCTTTGGGAGAACTTACTCTTTTTTTCTTTTAATTGAATTTATCGGGGTGACATTGGTTAATACAATTGTATAGGCTGCAGGTATACATTCTATAAGATACCATCTGTATATTGTATGGTGTGTTCACCACCCCAAGTCAAGTCTCTGGGAGACCTCATTCTCCAAGGACACCTTATTTTCAAGGACATTTCTCTCTTTAACCAGAAAGTCTAGAAGGTGCTTATATTAAGGTTTTTTCCTCATCCTCTTCAAATTAAAATGCAAAATTAAATTCTCCCTGACGACACAGGGCTGCCCCAAAATCCATTGTTTAAAAAATTCTGAATTTTGTTAGCAAATTTTCTAGAAATTGACATAGCAATGACCTGATGCAAGCAGTGTGCATCTCAGAAGAAGACCCTGGCTGTGCCACCCCGAGGGAGTGGGGTATGGTTCTGCCCCCTCAAGCACCAGGGCCCCTCTTACCTCTGCCAGGGGCTTGGAAGCAGAAGCCTCTGTGTTCCTAGCAGAGCGCAGTTGTACCAGGAGCAGGAAGCGTACAGGTCTTTCGGGAAATTAATCATCCTCTGCTCATGTTTCCAGTGATTCTAAACTTGGGCGTGGCTGCCCGGCAGTAGGTCTCTCCAGACCAGATAGGGCTCTGCTGGGAAGAGAGATATATATTGTATTCTCTGCCACCCAAGAATTTATCTTCTAATTAGGGAAATTTTAATTTAAAAAATTGTATTTGCTCAAGAAGTAGCCAAAACAATGAAAAATTAAGTCAAGGCAGTGAAGATTTTAAAGAGACTCTACCTGATGGCTCCTTGCCCTCATCCGACCCCCCTCCCCAGCCTCCCCAGACTCGCAGTTTCTCCGAGTGAACTGTGCTCTCTCCCTCTGCCTGCTCCTCAGCTGCTCCCACGACCTCTCCCCACCCTCAACCAGAAATCCCTTCTGTGTAGCAGTTGGCCTGGCCTCGCCCAGGAGGCTGTGTCTGATGCTGAAGGCTAGGCTGGTGTCCACGACCACAGCCCTTTTCACTTTAAACCGCATGTTGGAGGCAGGTGCTCAGTAATTGAAAGGCAATGTTGGCAAGAACTGGAAGATTGACAGCCTCTGATGGTCAGCAGGGCACTTGGCTAGAGCTTCTTAAATGCCGTCTGAGGGCAGGGTTAACCCCAATCTGGCAATTTGCTGAGATGGCAGGTGAAAGTTCGTCGGCCCCAGCAACAGCCTGCCGGCCCAGTGGGGCAGGATAGTGGCAGGCTATCAATCTCCTACGCAAGCAGATGAAAAAGTCGAATAGGAAAACCAAAAGTCCACACTCTTGTCCACATTGCTGGTCTGATTTTCCCAATTTCCACATAAAATCTAAACATATGAGGTCTCTGGGGGAGTGCTCAGTTTTCTTGGGCAACGACTTAGTCCCTCGCTGGTGAGATTGTGTTCTTGGCCCCTCTCTCCCACCTGCCTGCTTAGCCCCAATTCCATCTCACGGAGCCAGAGCAAGAAACTAAAATGAGACCTGCTGATAAAGTGTCTCAGCGGAGAGAGCCTGTCGCACTTCCTGTGGGCCTGAGGGGAGCAGTTGTAGGGGAGGATGCTGGTAACTTTTCCCAAACTCACCACGTGTCAGGGAAACCAGCAGGCCCGGCTGGGTGACAGCTGGAAAGGCCCAGCCGGCCCAGCCACACACCATCGTGACAGGGGCTGCTGGACATCCTGGGCTTGAATGAAAGCAGTGAGACTATTTCCCAGCAGAAGGAACCCATTTTGGTACAACTGAGGTGGAGGTGGGCTCTGCTTGGGCGCAGTTTCTAAGGGACAGGAAAGGGCTTTGGCACAATAACTCGGGCTCACTCCGCACACCCGGTTCCTTGTGCCGTCCCAAGCCAGTGGGTAGTAACACCTAATTCTTGATTTTGAAAGGCAGACTCTTTGCTTTGCGGCCATATCGATTTACTATGTATGTCTTCCTAGTTCCTGGTACTCAGAAATGTGTACCCACACCAAACATACTCACATATACAAATTATTCTGCATACTGAGTCATGTTTGGATTGATATAGGAAGTGTAAGGAATGGGTATAGAGTTGAAAATTTAAACGAACAATAGAAAAATCCAGAAGCAAGTCACCATGGGAAAAGGACTGGGCAGCCTTGGGGGAAGGGGAGACAAAACTTTCTGTCTCCATAAGGTTGCTGCCCCTGCCCTGCCTGATGTGGCTCAGTGGCCTGCTAGTGAAAAGGTCACTGGTTCGATTCCCATCAGGGCACATGCCTGGGTTGCAGGCCAGGTCCCCAGTTGGGGAGCTGCAACCAATAAATGTTTGTCTCCCTCACTTTCTCCCTCCTTTCCCCTGTCTAAAAATAAATAAATAAATGCTTAAAAAAAAAAAAGGCTACTGCCCCTTCCTTATATCCGCCTATGCTGAGTTCTGGAAGGAGCTGGCAGGGCAGCCTAAGGAAATGAGAATCTTCTAGGTAGGACTAGAATGACGCCCCTCCTCCACTCCTTGTTTCGAGATTCATATTAAGGCAATGCTGTTAGAATGGACTGTGGTGCCTCGCTATGCAAGGGTCCCAAAGGGGCACTGACTTAGGATTCCAATTTCATGGAGAAGTCTGTTTTCTAGGTGGGAACTTGGGCTAGGGGAAGGTCATTCGGACGTCCATTTGTGGACAGGCTGCTTCACCCTGGCTGCCATGGCACTCCTTACTAAATGCCAAGGCTGCAGGCACTTTATCTGCAGCCCCTGCACCCGGTATTGGCCCCAGGTCCTTGCATGGGCTGTAAAACCTCAGCTACTGCTCTGTGTATTCTGACAGCTCTGGAGTCCCCTTTCACTGCGTTTTCAACATTAACAAAAGCAATCATACGCCTTTCTCTTTGGACTTATTGATTGTATTATTTTCCATACAAACAACTATAAATCTGCTTTTGCTCTGTACCTTATGGAACCATCCGGGAGTCCTGAAATAAACCTCACTTGGTCTTGCTGTGTCATTCTTCTAATGCACTGCTGGCTTGTTTTGATATATATATATATATGTGTGTGTGTGTGTATATATAAATATATATACTCCTGAAACTTATGTGAGGTTTGCATGTATATTTTGTAACTCCCTTTTTCATCTCTATTTATAGGTAGAATTGGTCTGTAATTTTGTCTTTCTTAGGTTCTCAGATTAGTGGTTTGTCAATATTGACAGATGATTAAGAGACTTCCTTTATTTTTCTTTGCTCCTAAATAGTTTAAACAGCTTCAGAATATCTGTTCATTCAACATTGGAAAGGCTCACCTATGAAATGATCTGGGAGTAGAGGTTTTGTGGAGAGTTTTCTTAATTTCCTCCAATTTATTAATCTGATTAGATTTCATCTTTTTTCAGTCCAGTTTTGGTAATACATATTCACAGAAGATGATCAATTTTATTTGGATTTTCAAATGTGTTAGATTGTAGCACCATGATAGTCTCATACCTACCTGTAGTTCCTCTGTATATTGGGCATGTTTCCCTTTATCCTAATTTTGTGTTTTTGTGCTTTCTCCTTGTTTCTTCTTTTTTTAAAATTTTTTCTTGATTATGCCATTATAGTTGTTCTATTCCCCCCCTTCATTCCCCTCCACCCTGCATACCCCTGCGTCCCCACCATTACCCCCCCTTTAGTTTATGACCACGTGTCTCAAGTTCTTTAGATTCTATATTTCCCATACTATTCTTGCCCCCCCCCCCCCATCTATTTTCTACCTACCGTCTATGCTACTTATTTTCTGTACCTTCTCCCCCCTTCTCCTCCTCCCACTCCCCTGTTGCTAACCCTCCTTGAGATCTTCATTTCTATGTTTCTGCTCCTGATCTAGCTGTCCTTTTAGTTTGCTTTTGTTTTAGGTGTGGCTGTTAATAACTGTGAGTTTGCTGTCCTTTCACTGTTCATGTTTTTTAACTTCTTTTTCTTAGATAAGTCCCTTTAACATTTCACATAATAAGGGCTTGGTGATGATGAACTCCTTGAATTTGATCTTATCTGAGAAGCACTTTATCTGTCCTTCCATTCTAAATGAAAGTTTTGCTGGATAGAGCAATCTTGGTTGTAGGTCTTTGGTTTTCATGACTTGGAATATTTCTTTCCAGCCCCTTCTTGCCTGTAAGGTCTCTTTTGAGAAATCAGCTGACAGTCTGATGGGGACTCCTTTGTAGGTGACTGTCCCCTTAGCTCTTGCTGCTTCTAGGATTCTCTTCTTCATTTTAATCTTGGCTAATGTAATGATGATGTGCCTTGGTGTGTTCCTTCTTGGGTCCAACTTCTTTGGAACTCTCTGAACTTCCTGGATTTCTTGGAAGTCTATTTCCTTTGCCAGATTGGGGAAATTCTCCTTTATTATTTGTTCAAATAAGTTTTCCGTTGGTGGCTGTTCCTCTTCCCCTTCTGGTACCCCTATAATTTGGATGTTGGAGTGTTTAAAGATGTCCTGGAGGTTCCTAAGCCTCTCCTCCTTTTTTCGAATTCTTGTTTCTTCATTATTTTCTGTTTGGTCATTTTTTTCTTCCTTCTGGTCCACTCCCTTGATTTGAGTCCCAGTTTCCTTCCATCACTATTGGTTTCCTGTGCATTTCCCTTCATTTCAATTAGTTTAGCCTTCCTATGTTCCCCTAATTTGTGGCTAAAATCAACCATTTCTGTGAGCATCCTGATCACCAGCATCTTGAACTGTGCATCTGAAAGTTTTGCTATTTCTTGGTTGCTTAGAGTTATGGGCTCTGGGGCTTTGAGTTTTTCTTGAGCCATTTTTAGTCTGTTTGCACCCATTACGTATGAGGAGCAGAGCCCTAGGTGTTCACTAGGGTAGTGCCACCCTGGTCGCTGGTTTGTGACGCTGTATGTGGGGGCGGGGTCAAAGGGGAGCAATAGCGGTCCCCTCTGCTGCTTCCTGCTGCTGGAGTCTGCGCGGTCTGTCTCACTGCTAGCTCCTTCGCTGGTTTATCTGTGCGCAAATGTGTGACCGCAGTCAGCCTGCCACCCGCCACCCTCACTGGGTCCACCTGTCGCAACCCCACACCTGGGATCTGCCAACTGCCTGGGTCAGTCTGACCGAGTTTTTCTGTGCACCCTGCTCTGCCTGTCGCTGGCTCTGCCCCTCTTACTCTCTGGCTGAAGGGTTCGTTGTTGTCTGACTTCCGTATAGTTCTGTGTTTTGGCTGTGTTTTTTGTTACTTAAATTTTGTTGTCTTTAAACTTGGTTGTGCGAGAAGTCACAGTGTTTCCACCTACACCTCCATCTTGCTGGAAGTCCACATTGCCTTCATTTTTTCATCTAATTTGTGCCAAATTCAACCAATTCTGTGAGCATCCTGATTACCAGTGTTTTGAACTGTGCATCTGGTTGGTTGGCTGTCTCTTCATCACTTAGTTATATGTTTTCTGGGGTTTGATCTGTTCTTTCATTTGGGCCATTTTTGTGTGTGTTGACACACTTGTTAAGTAGTGAGGGACAGAGCCTTAGGTGTTCCCCCAGGCAGGGCAACCCACCTAGCTGTGTTGTGATGATGCAGTGGGGAAGTGGTCTGAGAGGGAACAATGGCACTTGCTCTGGTCTCTGCCGGATTTCAGTCACTTCCCACGAGCCAAGTGGGCCATTGTCTGGTTCCTGCATGGGTGGCTTGTGTACGTTCTAGGAGCCTGTGGGTCTCTCCAATGAACTCCCTGTGAGGCCAGGAGTCTCTCCCAGCACCTCAACCCCCACACGTGTTTTCAATCAGTGGTTTGAGGGTTTATTTCCCCAAGCTGGGGCCTCGGGTTAGGCAGTTCATTCTGCTCAGCTGTTGTTTCTCCTGGTTTATCTGCGCATGAATGTGAGACAGCCTGGTCCACAATCCGCCGCCTTGCTCAGAGTCCTCTCTGCCCAGCTGCCCGACTTTGCCACTCCTATCAGTCTGGATGAATATGTCTTCTTTGATTCCTTGTTGTCGGACTTCCATACAGGTCAATTTTCTGTCAGTTCTGGTTGGTTTTTTTTTTTAATTGTCCTTATTTTGATTGTGCAAGGAGGTACAGTGTGTCCACCTGTGCCTCCATCTTGGCCGGAAGTGCAGTGTTTTCTTAATCACTGTTATCTGATTTTGAATTTATTGCTTTCCTTATTCTACTTTATTTGGGTTTATTATATTGTTTTTCTTCTTGAAATAGGTGATTATTTACATTTTTTCTGTAATGTCATTTAGTAGAACTAGATTTTTATTTGAGGTAGGGAATATGCCCCATCTGTTGACCTATAGAATATCACACCCACTGAAGATGGTTTTTGGGGATTTACTTACTTTCCAAGGTACTTTGGTACCTTAAACTCAAAGGAATAGATAAGAGCCCTGGGTAAGATCTTAACATGCAGAAAATATACTAGCAGAAGATATGCAAACCAGTTCTCAGAAGTAGGGGAAGAATACAGTTGTTGTCCAGCTGGAGGGTATGACAAGTTGTGGATGTTTGGAAGCAGAACACACTGGATCTGAAATCCAAGGGTAGAAATTAGAGAAGTTCTGTAGGGAGTGGGGAGCCTTTGATGGGTTGTTTAGGGCACCATGAGCTCAGACGGGGTTGAGGCAGATTCCTGGACCAGGGTGTCAGAGGCAGTGGACAGGCAGGACATCAGGTAGTCCCGCAAAGTCAGGTGGGATGAGTGGAACTGGGAGAGTCAGGGCAGAGATGTAGGAGTGGAAGTGGTTTGGGAGAAAGTAATCATAGCCCTTATGAGGCTTCTAAGGGAGGAAGAGGCAGGAAAGAAGAGTTGAGAATGAAACCTTTTAAAGGAACTCAAAGACAGGAGCCTGAGCTGGAGATCTGAAGGAGATCAGGGAGAGCAGAGTCATAGACACTGATGAGCTACCCTGAGCTACTAGAAATCACTGGGGGCAAAGCTGCAAGTAGGCGGAGGAGGGAAAGGAGAGGAGAGGAGAATGCTGTGGAGACTCCTCGTTCTGGAGGGCTCCGTCATCCCTGATACTGAAGCAGGCAGAACAGAGTGGGATGGAAGCACCGGTGGGGTGTAGGTTCTGGAAACACAGCGGTCCTCACGCTTTCAGATTTTTTAAATTTCATTCACAATTAACAAATGAAACAATAGAGAATCGTTGTTGGGACTGTGAGGTCGAATTTCACCTCACCTGGCCGGGCAGCACGTATTTGTTGGAAAGAACTGACTGGTGCCTTCTTTCGGAGAGCACCCCACTTGATGAAAAAATGTCAGGGAATGTTTCTTTCATTTCAGAGTTTTCTTACAAATTTCCTTAAACAGAGGTCTTTCCTAGGGTATTGAAAATATTATTCAATTTAGAAAGATTGTGGATTTGCTGAGTTTTCCCATGAAATGATATGTTAAAAATGCCTTGCAGGCCCTCCCTAAACTTTAGTAATTCCCCCATCTCCCACTTCCAAAATTTTCTAGGCAACTCAGGCCTGATGTTCTGCCTGCTTAGAAATTAGATTAGCTCTTTGGTCTGGGGCCAGATGCATCTCTGTCTCTCACAACCGGAAGCTGTGCTCTCGCCAGCACCTTTCCGCCATGCATCAGCATTCAATCCACTAGGCCTGCTCATTTTGCCTGCTATCTATGCAACAGGGTAATTGCTTTGGAACTGCAGCGCAGGCCTCCTCCCAGGCTGCATAGAGACCCAGAGTGTGGTGGAAAAGGCGGTCATCTGTGACTTGCCCACCGGCGAACACTCACACAAACCATGGTGGACTCCAGGAGTAAAGGACCGCCCAGTCAGATCTCAGGCACCTGTTCTGGCCTGCTGATATATTTGTCTTTGTGGCACAGAGCTCCTAAACCCTTGGAATTTCCCAAGTAGGGGTGTGGTAAAGGTGTTTTTGTTATGTTAGTAACATAACAAAAGGTGGTTATGGAAAAGCACCTAAAGATGGGGGTGCAGGTTGCAAGGGAAGACAACCATGTGATTAGAGGGCTGAAACTTTCCATTGTTCCCCCTTTCCCACACCTCTGGGGAGGGGAAGGGCTGGAGGTTATATCGATGGCCAATGATTTGATCAAGCCCATCTATGGTATGAAGCCACCATAAAAACACAAAGTGACAGGGTTTGGAGAGCTTTCGGGTTGATAAGCATGTAGAGGTTCAGGAAGAATGGAACTCCTGTCATGGACATGGAAGCTCTGTGTCCTTTCCCCACACCTGGCCCTGTGCATGTCTTCCAACTGGCCATTCCTAACTTACGTCCTTTTATTGTGTAATAAACCGGTGATGTCGTGAGTAAAATGTTTCTGAGTTCTGTGAGCCACTCTAGCAAATTACTCAAACCCAAGGAGGGGATGCAGTTTATAGGCAGTTGGTCACAAGCATAGCTGTCAACTTGGACTTGCAATTGATGTCTGAAGGGGGTGGGGGCAATTTTATAGGACTGAACCCTTCATCTGTGGGATCTGATGCTGTATCCAGGTAGTGCCAGAACAGAGTTGAATGGTAGGACGCTGAGCTGGTGTTGAAGAATTGCTGGATATGGGCAAACACGCCCCCACCACCCCCACATTGGAATCATTGTCAGAACTCAGTCCCCCACAGACCTGAGCCGACAGGAATGGAGAGCAGACCAGGGGTTGTCCTCTCTGCAAGCAGGAGGGACAGAGAAAGGGCGTGAGCTTTGCTCTGTTCCTGCCTCTGATCTGCCTACTGGGATGGCGGGTGGGTTGGGGGATGTCTAATGACAGTTTCTTCCCCAGTTTCCCCTTGTGAGGAGAAGAGCAGCAATTTCCTCACTTCTCAGGCAACATGAAGATTGGAGAATGTCCCCCCGCTCACCCTGTAGTCAACAACAGAATGGTTTCATTGGATTCAGAGCAAAGACCCAGAAACTTTCCCTCGTGGAGCACAGAGGGATGTGGAGGGAGAGATGGTGGGGAGAGGAAGGCAGGCCGGACCCCTTCCCTGGCTGGATTCCTTCCCTCTGTTCCAGGCCCATCTCTCAGGATGGAAGAGGGGGTGATGGAACTGATTTGGAATCGCAGGGAATTCCCTTCTGAGGGGGCAATTGAGGCAACGTGGGGCTGAGAGCATCTGTATCCTGGACAGAAAGCTGCTTTCTTCCCCAGGGATACTGAGGTCCTGACCCTTCAGCTGTCCCAATCCCAAACACTCTGCTTATATGCCTGCTCTGTCCCAGGGCCACCCAGCTGGACCTGCAGGTCAGCCACTGACTTAATGCCGAGTCCCTGAGGCAGCTTTGTTCCCGTGGAGTGTCTACCCCCTGCTGCTGGGCATCCCTCCATAGCCTAAGACACTGGCAAGGAAGCAAGAGCTCCAGATGTGCGGCAGGAGTGTAGTCCCAGAGCCAGATCTCTTGGCTTCAAATCCCAGATCCATTCACTAGCTGTGTAGCCTTGAATAAGTTATTTCCCCGCTCTGTGCTTCACTTCCTTCATATGTACAACAGGGATAATATTAACCTACTCCACCAGGGTGTTGCGAGGAGTAAATTATTTCATGTCATGCCTTTAAGACGGGTGCCTGGGTCGTTCTAAGTACCCAGCGAAGGCGAGCTGCTACTTTCATGGGGCCAGGTCTAGGAAAAAGGACCAAATGGCCAGAGTAAAGGGGAGGTACTCTATACTGAGCTCTGCGGCAGGGCCCAAGCACTGTGTGGTTACCTTAACTGATTAACCACACGAAAGAACAGAAGAAAGGAACTATTATACCCCAGTTTACAGATCAAGAGTCTGGTTAGCCAAATGGAATTCAACACCTGAGGTAGCTGATTCCAGACATCACGCTACACAGCCCGGAGAGGAGACTGGGGAAAGCAAGCAGGCAGGGTAGTTACGGACTTGAAGGGTGGGTATCTACTGGGCCTTAGGGAAGGAACTAGGGTTGCTCTGGTGAATCCAGGAAGTCTGCTTCAGTCTTTTTGGCTGTAGAGTCCCTTTTGCTTCCCGGTTTACAAGGCTGAACCAGCCACTAGTAAGTAGCTTCTGAGATCCATGTTACAACCTAGATACTCAGAATGAGACTGAGTCTCTCTCCTAAATCCCTGCTCTGAAATTCCTGGGGGAGGGTCTGATTGGCCCAGGCCCAGGTAATGTCCAGGGTTCATCCTTTGATGACCAGGGACCAAGTTTTCTTGTAGGAATGTGGCAGCTTCTGCTGCAGTCGTGTGGGTGGTGGAGGGGGCTGTGAAGGGGACGTTCCTGGGAAAGGAAGACCTGGCAGGCAGTCCCCAGTGGTCTACTCGATAGGCCGATTCTTCTCTCTCTACCTTTTCTCTACGCAGAGCTGCTCCTTGCTCCTACTCTCAACCTGTCTTCACCCCACATGTGCAAATTTAACACCTTTTTTTCATGTCTCGCTCCACCTCATGACTCCTCACTCTCTAACTGTAACCCACTGGTACTGCCTAAAACTCTGCATGTTGCCTCATTCAAATTCCTTAGCTAATTGAAATGGGTTCAAACACCCAAGTTTCCACACCAGGCCAGTTCATAGGCACTGTTTTGCTTAAGGACTGGCTGCCCTGAGGTGCAGAGTCTGTGCTCAGAAATCTTCTAGGGCAATACAAAGCTGCATCCTTTGCAGAGCGGTGGGCTGGGTGATTTTACTGTGGGCATTGAACAGGAGCCTGCACTGTGAGGAGATATAAAAGGACACTCTTTCTCAAAGCTTCCCAAACTTTTCCACCCTGGAAGTCAAGAACCATGGCCTTAGACCTCTGCACTCGGACCCTGGGAGGCGAGTGGGTTTGTCCACCTCCTGCTGCAGCAGAGATGCAAATGTACAATGCTTTAAATGTTAGATTCTTTCTTTTTTTAAATAAAGTTAGTTATTTTTAGAAAGAGTAAAAGGAGGGAGAAAGACATGGAGAGAAACATCTATCAGTTTCCTCTCAAATGCACCCCGCCTGAGCACTGAACCCACAACCTGGGGTGTGTGCCCTGACCCAGAATCAGACAGGCAACCTTTTGCCTTGCAGGATGATGCCCAACCAACTAAGCCACACCAGTAAGGGCAAGATTATTTCCTGATTACACATAAAATGGGCAATAAGCAGTCCAGAGGAGATTTGGGTTTATGGTGCTGGGGCCTAAACTCTTTCTGACTTGCTGTTGAATGATCTCTAAGGTGTGGGCCACATCTTCATGGACCAAGATGGGTTGTTACCATGTTCCAGCCAGTGGGGGGGGAGAGCGCACTTCCCTTTCCTTTGAACACAGGAGTCAACGTTTGCATACATCCCTTCACTCACATTTCATTAGCCAGAGCTTAGTTATGTGGCCACATCAAGCTACAAGGGCGGCTGGGAGATGGAGTCTATTCTGGGTGGTCATATGTCCAGGTAAAAGTTGGGGATTCTATCACCAAGGAGCAAAGGAAGAGTGGATATTGGGGGCAATGGCATCACCATTTCCCTGTCACTCATTCTGACCCTCTCCACCATCTAGTTTGTCATCACATGCTAGCACATCCCCACAGGGCCCTCTCCTTCCCCACGATGCCACGGTGGACCAGGCCCTTACTGCTTGCTCTGTACCCAGTGTCTCAGCACCACCTCCTAACTGACCCCTCACCTCCAGTCTCTCTCTCTCTCCAGCCTCCCTCTGTGAACATTCTAATGTGCAAATCCGATCTGGCTCCACTGCATAGAAATTCTTCAATGGCTCCTCATTGTCCAGAGCATTGAGATTTTAACTGCAGATTTCTGAATTCTTGACATTACCTGCAGATTTTGGAGATTTATGTGCATTTTTCTAAAGAAAGCTTCAGGTTTTCAAAGAAGTCCATGATTCCCCCTCAAGTCATAGGCTTAAATCCAAATTCCTAATCTCAACCTACATGTGTATCTACTAACATTCCTCTTAAACCTGCTCCTCAGTCACTTGCCCCACGCAACCTAAACTGAGGTCATTTTGAAATTCTCTCCATCGCCAGGCAGCCCATGGTCTCTCACACTTCACATATTCGTACCTTGCTGTTCCATCTAGAGTGTCCTGGCAAACTCCTCCCTCCGCCTCCTATGGCTTAGCACAAAACCGCCTCCTGTGTGAGGCTTCCCGACTCCCTCTGGCCACAGCACCCTTCAGACCCGCATTACTCATTCTGTTCATAGTCGTTGTCAGCCTGTGTCTGTCTCCTCCACCAGACCCGGAAACCTAGAGTCTGGGACCCCGAACAGAGAGTGCGCAAATGCTTGTTGAATAAATGTCACTCATCCTGCCCCATGGAATACTCTTCCTGAAATGTAGACCTGAGTGTTGCTTCCTGTGTTCCAAACTTCATACACTGGCTTTCTCTCTGGCCCCATCTTGGAACCTTCCTTCCTTTCCTCCTTCCTTCCTTTTTTCTCTCTGTTCTTTTAATGCCCAAAACAGTGTTCTCTCTTGTCTAGAGGTTTTATGCATACTCCCTCCTTTGCTCCTTTTTCCCTTTGCTGACGTCCATTCATCCTTCAGATAGCTTAAACATTCCTTAGGAAGCCCCCTGGGCCCCTCCCCACCCTCAGATGCGGCTGAGGGTCCCACCTATGTACCCCCATGCAGCCCCTCCTTTCCTAGTCACCATCTGCATCATATTGTTCCGTGATGACTTGTCTTCCCTCCCTGCTAAACTGTAAGTCCTCTGTCTACCTTGCCTATCATATAACCCCAGCCCCAAACACAGTAAATACTTAGAAGGAAGTGGGTACCTGATAAATCTGTGATAAGTGAGGATGAGATGTACGAAGTTCTCCATCATGCACTTGGTTTTCAGTAGCTTTCCATCGCCTTTAGAATAAAGCTTTATCATAATTTTAGGGCACTTTATAATCATGTCCACAGGTTTTCTCAGTCTCATCTTCTCCAAATCTACCCTTTATCCCAGTTTTACTCAAACTCTATGTGACGGTCCTATTAAACTGATGAAGGTCCCCAAATGTCTGCTGTCTCATCGTCCATCCCTGGCAGCACTGGTCTCTCTGTCTGGCACACTCTCACCTCACTTTATCCCACCTCTTACTCCTCTTCCTTTTCTGGGTGACATTCACTAGTCTTTGTTTTCAGTTCAGATACCTCTGCTTCCAGGAAGCCTCCCTTGACTTTCTCAGATTAGCTCTGGTACCCATACTGACTCCGCTGTACTATTCTGGGCTTCTTCCTCACCATTCTGTTTTCTCAAGTAGATGGTGAAGTGACAGTATGAACACAGGACATGGACCCCCTACTGCCGACTGCAGAACCATAATAGCAAACAAGACTCATAAGGCAAATTCCCAAGAACCAAGAGCAGAGAAATGCAAAGAAACTTTGAGACAAAAGGTTGAAGGGCAGCATTTTAATATACAAACAGTCAAAGGCCAGAGCCCTGCTACTCCAAGTGTGGTGTGGCCCAGCAGCATTGGCATCCCCTGGGAGCTTGTTAAAAATGCAGAATCTGAGGCCCCCTCCCTCCCCCAGACCTACTACATTCAGGAGATCTGTGCGCATATCAGAGTTTGAGAAGCACTGGGGTAAAATATTTATTAATGTAGGACTTTGCTCTTAAAGTGTGCTTTGAGGTCAAAACAAACCCATTTATAGCATTTTTAGCTTATTAATTGCTCCATTTTTTGCCATCTCGGAGCAACTCCGTCACAAGCCAGTGTCCTGCTCTGGGACCATGAGCCTCTCTTGTGAATCCTAATGGAAAATTTCTGTATGCTGTCTTCATGGGTTGAAAGTGGATTCCCAAACTTCCAACATCTGTGCCTTGCACAACACCCCCAGGAGGTAGGTTGTATAATTTTTGTTTCTAAAGACAATGAAACTAAGGCCCAAGGAAGATTTGTGACTCACCCAAGGGGCACCAAGCAAATTGGCATCTCAGTCAAAACAAGATCTCAAGATTTCATGTTTCCAACGTGAGGCTCACTGAACTCTGATGTCTTTCTTTTTCACTTAAAGTGATTTTGTGCATAAGAGACTTTAGGAAAGAACAAACTTGTAGACAATCCTGTGCGAGTTACTGAATATGGGCCACGTACCTATGAGCCCTGGGATTATGGGAGTTTAAGAAAGAACTGTCCAGGGGAGAGAGATGTCAGTCCAGGGGAGGCCTGCTCCGCCAGGCTCCCACACTCCTGCCGAAGCCCAGGCTGGAAGAATCTGCAGTCTGGGACCACCGAAACCTCAGAGCCTCGGGGGGCTCAGAGTTCGCTCATCAGGGCTGGAAGGGGCTGGGACTACCACAGGGCCGTGGGTACAGCTATGGGGGAACTGGGACTTCTGGGTGATCAGAGCCCATCCTGGAAGGATACTCCAATTCGTTTGTTTTTTTCAGAATAGCTGATGTCACTGACTGCCTAAATACATGTGGTGTGCTTCACTGGATTGGATTTCCTGATTAATTTCAATTTCCGTGGAGCAAACTGGAGCCACTCAATGACTCACAGGTGGTTTAGATGGAGATCTGGCCCTGACGCCAGTGTGCTTCTTTCTACCTCGACTGAATTTAAGATTTCCCTGTCCACCCCAAGGGAGCAAAGGCCCCAAATGGAGTCTGTTCAGTGTCAACTGTCTGCATGGTGATTCTCCTCCGATCTTCTAGAGAATGATTGACAGGGTGACTGTTTAAATCTCCCCCATCCTCTCCAGACATGCAAAGTCAAGGGGACATATTCATATATAATCGAGTAAAAAACAAAAAGATGGTGCACTTTAAAAGTCCATGTGAAAAGTACTGTTTTTCTAATGTGCTCCTGCCTGCCGGCTCACTAAGCAATGCTACAAAGGATGGAGTCCTGAAGAATTCCAGGCTGAAGATAGTTGGGATTTTAGATGACGCCAAAGCGCCCTGCACCTTGCACCCTGCTCTGCAGCCTGACTTGTCTGGGGGCTTGGCCTAAGGCAAAACTACAAAGCATCCTACTGAGCAGAATTACACAACAGGAATGTATGTGCATGTTTGACATAGTTTCTCCTCTTGAGGGGCGGCCCTCCGGCTGTGACCTGTGCCCTCTCCAAGGGCGAGGGAGGAGTCCAGAGAAGGAGCCTTTTGTTCCTGGCTGCCAGTTCTTCCGCAGCCCCTACGGCCCCAGGGACCTGCCCTGCTCTGCATGGGCCTGCAGAAGCCCTGCAATTTCCACATGGGCAGGTGGGTTCAGAGCGATGGTCAAAGCCGTTCGGCCAGCCTGCAGGGGAGAAAGAAAAGGAGAAACAAATTTTATCCTGTCTGTTCCCACCCCAGAAAGGAAGAGGGAATTGGGAGCAGAGAGTATACGTGGGCATAGAAGTCTATTCCAAGCATCCAGAGACCCTGGAAGAGAAGGAAATTCAAATGGCCCTTCTGCAGAAACAACACTCACTCCAGGAGATTCACGTCAACGGAAATAAAGTGTCACTTGGTTTTTAATACACTTAAAAAATTGGAAAACAGAAGAAAGAAAATGAAAGAGCTCTTCCATTCTTCCATTAGGCAGCCTAAGTGAAAGCTAGCATTTTGGTATGCCTCCCTCCAGTCTTTTCTTTCATGCAAATCTGTTACTGGTTTCTAAACAGATGAACGATAGTGCGTATCGATTTTAAATCTGCCTAATTTTGAACTTACCAAGGTATGCTATACAATTTTTCCCTGTTCTTACACAGTCATCAGAACCTAGAATTTTTCTTATTGGGGACCTATGATTCCATAACTCACTGAACTATTTCCCTTCTGTCCGAGACACAAGTGGTATCCGAGTCTTCATCATCCTCAACTCAGCGCCGAAAGCGTTTTCCCATTTCTGATTATTTTCTAAGGACCAGCTCTTAGAAGTGGGCTCACAGTGTGGAAGGACATACACATTTTTACCTCCCAACACATGACACCCTAGCACTTTCTCCACTGTTTCGAAAACACAGGCAGCTGCTGGGGCCACTGTCCGAAGAAGCTGCCTTCAGAGGGACACTGGCGGGCAGTACTGGCCGGAGAGACGAGGGGAAGGCTGACATGGCCCAGTGGACACCGTCTGCGAGGGCAGCAGAGTCTTGTGAATGAGCTCAATTATGTATCCAGAGTTCTGAAACCCAGCTGTCTCCAAAACCCACTATGTTGGTAACTCATTTGCCAATAAAACCTGAAGCTATCTGCGATCCTTATTTAGCACCAATAGTGTGACTATTTTTACAATTTGTTGCATAAATATTGAGGACTTTGATACATGGAGAGCATCCAAGACCCCTCTAGTTTGTTTTCTACTTCACTGTATATGGGGGCAATTACTTCTTTTTTTTTTAAGATTTTATTTATTTTCAGAGAATGGAGAAGGGAGGAAGAAAGAGAGAGAGAAACATCTATGTGTGGTTGCCTCTTGCGCACCTGCAGCTGGGGACCTGGCTTGCAACCCAGGCATGTGTCCTGACTGGGAATCGAACCAGTAACCCTTTGGTTCGCAGGCCGGCACTCAATCCACTGAGCCACACCAGACAGGGCACAATTACTTCCTAAAATGTCAAAACTCTACAGAAGCAGGTGGGAAGTGTCCACACTCGGCCTCAGACTCTTCAGTCTTTCCTCTGTGCACCAGGATGGAGTCCAGCTGCCATTGGGGCCCCCCACACGTAAATAACTACAGCGCGGCAAAGAGCCACACAAGCCAGAAGGGCACGAGCAGCTCAGAGGGAAGCACGACGGCTATGTGTGCAGAGGGCAGCGGGACCCCAAAGTGGGGCACAGGGGCGTCACAAAACAGCTGGAGTCCGTTCCCTGAAGAGGCCTCATGACCCCTTGTAGCTTTCTTTGACCACTCCTTATAAGTGGTACTTGTGGGGTCATTTGGTCAATCCCAGTCTCCACGAGGCCGGGCACCACGTCTGGCCTGTTCCTGTGGCCCAGTGAGAGAGTCCCAGGCCTGTCCCCATGGCTGCCCTCGGGTCAGCTCTCAGCATGAACTGTTGAAAGAGGGGGTGCTGGATGCCGGAGAGCCACTGTAGTCATTCCAACGTGATGACGATCCTGAGCACCTGAAGTCCTGGTGAATTATTTTAGACTGGGCAAGCCAGAAACGAAGCAAAGATTCCAAGTAGAGGAGTCTTGTAAGAGCCCCTCTGGACAGGAGCCTGGGTTTTAGGCTTGGCCCCTGCAGCCTGGACATCATTGCTGTGCCTTGTCAACCCTGAGGCTCTCTATGGCCATAAGATGGCCTGATCACTCCTGTCATGGAAGAGAGCCACTGGGCCATCCCCAAAGACCTTTGAACAGGGCCCATCTGGAGATGTCAGCCTGCATCTGTGGGCTCCTCAGTGGCAGACATGGAGGGTGGGGGACCCCATTCAGCTCAGAAAGTGTGGCCTGGGAGACCACCTTGGGAGGGGTGGTCTCTCAAATGCCTCTGACTGAGCCTGAGCCCTGAGAACAAGCCCATGGCACAGCGTACCAGTGGGAGCCAGATGTGGCAAGACCTGCTCAGCAACACTGTCGCCGACCTGGAGGCGAAGGGGCTGGGGAAGCCGGCACTCATGTGTGTGTGCATGCATGTGTGCATGTATACACGTGTGTGGTGAGGGGGGCTGCCTTTCAATGTGACAGTCCACTATGTATCAAGGCAGAATCTTTGCCTTTGATCTGATGGGTGAGCCTCTGGGGCCCGCGGCTCAGTCTTCACCACCACCTCCCTGTGCTCATCATTCTTGCAGCCCCCGGGAGGCCGGGTGGCCAATTTCTTGAATTACCTTCGAAACCTAGGGAACATGCCTTGCTGGCTGTTATGGGAGGTCTGTGTTTAGATCCACCATTAACTGTTGGTAGGATGAGAGAAACCATTTTCGGGACATTAATTCTCTCAGGTTTCCAAGGGAATTCCAAACAACCCCTGCATCCAAGCTCCATAGGAAGGGCGGGCATTGAAATGATTTGGTGATCGTGAGAAGGGCTAGAGTTTGCCTTTCAGTGCAAAGCTCGAGGCATAGGGCTTGGTGCTCGGCAGGGGTCCCAGTCAGCAGTCCCCACCGGACCCTAAAATTTCTCACCCACGTCACCCTTCGGAACTTCATGTGTGAGTCCTACAGTTACCGCCCCCCCCCAGCAGGTAGCAAGGGACTGGGCCGTGGGTGGGGCCCAGGATGCCCTGCGGAGCTGCCTGGCTCACGGCCTGGCCACCCCGGTGCCCGCTGGGCACCTCAAGCCTGCCCACTTCCGCTGTGATAGGCGGCTGCAGCCATCTCCTGTGTAGCTGTCCAGTTCCTCCTGCCAGGCTTCCAGCCCTGCCCTGGGCAGCAGCTGGCCTTGTCCTCAACCCCGGCCTGGCTCTTCCTGTTTAGCACTTGACCGAGGTCGTTGTCTAATCCCACCTGGATTTTAGCACTTTAGACCCTATACCAGGGTCTCTCAACCATGGTGTGTTAACATGTGGGGCCAGATTATTTGTAATTTTTCATTGTTCCTGTGCATCACAGATGTGTAGCAGCATCTCTGGCCTCTACTCACTGGATGCCAGGAACACTTCCTCCCTCACTTGGGACAAATAAAAATAACATTGCTGCCCTAGCTGGGTGGCTCAGTTGGTTGGAGTGTCATTCTGTGCGCCAAAAGGCTGCAGGTTCGATTCCCAGTCAGGGCGCATACCTAAATTGCCGGTTTGATCTCCGCTCAAGGTACATGAGGGAGGCAACTGACCGCTGTTTCTCACATGTTTCTTTCTCTCTCTCTCCCCCTGTCTAAAGTCAATTTAAAAAATAACCTCAGGTGAGGATTTAAAAAGTATTTTTTAAAAATGACATTGCCAAATCTCCCTGGAGTGCACCATCTCCCTGGGATGAGAACCACGGGACTAAGCCCATCTTGTTGACCACGCAGCTTCACCCTGTGGGGGCCAGTGTCCTCGTAGTAGGGGCTCCCCTACCTAAGTACAGAGTTTCCTGCCTCCTGTTCCCCCCAGACTCTGCCCGCGAATGCCGAGGACCCTGCCTGGTGATGTAGTTGGTAGTTGTTTGTTTCAGCCCACTGTTCGCGTGTCCGTAACAACTACAGTTACCATCACCCGAGTACCTCGGAGGTGGAGGATGCTTTACAAACATTACCGTATCTGGGTAACGTCTATGACTATCTCCATCTACAGGTGAGCACACAGACGCTCAGAGGGGTTAGGTGAATGGGCCCAAAGCACAGTCGCTGAAACCAGTGTCAAACCCATGAGTATTTACAGCCCGCACTTCTAACGGTCACTGCAGTCGTGTGAAGTATAACAGAGCCCTCCCTCCATGACGCTTCCTCCACCTCCTGAAGGCAGCCACGGCCGCTCACTTCCCTCTCATCTGGGGCAGATCTCCAGAGGCATCCAGGAGATGCTCCCAGGGTCACAGCCCGATTATCCCAGCTAACCAGGGACTCCCGAAGCTCATGTGCCCATCTCACTGGCCTGCCCTCTCGGGCCTCCCTGAGGCAACAGGAGTGGTCACCCCTAAGGGGCCTGGGGCCTCCTCCTCCCCCAGGGTGACCTGCAGGAAGCTCACCGACACAGATCCTTTGCCTGGATGTGCCGTGGTTGGAACAGGGGTCTCTTATTTCCAGCAGCCCACTGCTGTTTCCACATGCATTTCAGGAGGGTCTGTGTTTTCTATTATCTCAGAAATAGCTTCAGGTGAGGCTGGGGTTCATGGGACCTGAAGACATTGGACTGGAGAGCCCGCTTCCTGGTCAGGGACCTAGCAGCTTGAATTCACTCCAGCTTGAATCACTCTAGGAACAATCTAGGGTAGCTCAGATGTAGTTTAGTAAAAGGCTCTGTCCCTGGAAAAACACAGGGCTTTCTACCCCTCCCCAGGCCTTCATTCCTTTTGAACAGTGTATGTTAAGAAGTATACAGAGGTTCGTTTAAAGTATTAAATTGTAGTGCCAATATTAAGAACACTGGGGTCAAACCAGGGCTTGAATCCCTGCTCTGAGAATCAGCAGCTTGACTTTATGATCGCTACACAAACTCTCTAGGCCTCTGTTCCTTATCATTAAAAAAAGAAAATGGGGACTGTACTATCTGCCTCACTGGATTATTGAAAATTAGAATTTAGTTCCTGTGAATACTCCAGAAATATTACCTACTGCAATTATCAGTCACAGGACCACTTCCTGAGAACTTACCTCTGAAGTTTAGGGGTTCATTCATTCAGCTGTTGATTCAGTCATCTGATATGTGGCAGACACTCTACTAGGTGCAGGGATTCAGCAGGGACCCAGAGTCATGGACCCCCAGTGTGACAACAAAGACGATGATGCAGCAATTAAGAGTTTGGGTTTAGGAACCTGATGGAGAAGGGTTCCACTTGCTGTGTGATCTTGGGTATGTTACTTAACCACTCTGTGCCTCCATTTTCTCGTGAGCAAAGGAGTGGCATGAACAAGTTAACATAACAAGGTAGTGGTGGGATTTAAAGGAGATGGTCCGTGGTAAATGCTCAGTATGGTACTTGGCACAGAGAAAGCACTTGATACATGTGAGCTATTATCATTATCGTCACTATCATCATCACCATCATTATCATCATCGTCACCATCACCTTTCAAAGAAGTTTACATAAGAAGCACGTGTCTGGCATTGCAACTTCAAGCCGGTTGGCTTGAAGAAATGGGCTGTTCTACAAGGTGGATCACTGCCAGAGAGTGGACATAATTTATACTTGGTTACTTCCTCCAGCCTTTTGCGAGTCCCCATGAAGAGCAGAGGGCCTCCATCCGAGCTGCAGCCTTAAAGCCCACGTGCTGTTATCGCCAGGACCAGATGAGGTTCCGGGCCTGGGCAGGGTCTGCGCACATTTCCTCATGGCGGTGGGAAAGGCTAGGGTTTGGGGTTTCCCAAATCCAAGGTTGCAAGCATTTACCATGGATCATCTCATTTAAATCCCTCAACAGGTCAGTTCTGAGGTTGATTCTGTTGCTACTGCGGTGTGGTTGCTTGGGTTCTGCTGGCCAGCAAGGCACTGTTCAGGGAGGAAAATGCCTTTTGTCAATGCCTGTGAGTCTCACCTTGTCTGTCAGGCTGCTGTCACAGGCTGGGTGTGCCAGGAGCAGCTGCACCATGTCGATGTTGCCATGGTGACAGGCCAGCATGAGGGCGGATGATCCATCATGGTCCTGCAGGTTGACATCTGCCTGGCAGCTCAGCAGCGCTCGGACCATGTCCTCCCTGTCGTGGCTGACTCCCAGCATCAGCGCGGTCTGGCCTCCCTGCACACAGAGCCCAGGGCGGGTGAGGCCGCTGCCTGTGGGGAAGGACTCCTCTCCTGCCTGGGTGTGCTCAGGGATAACTTCTTCAGAAAATGACCGATGACCAGAATGTTCTTCTGCCTTTGGTAGGGGACACACTCTTCAACACCTGGTAAACTTCTATTCCTTTTCTAAGATACTAGTTTAATGCTAATCCTCTCTAAAGCCCTCTACTGACAACCATGTATGGGATTCACAACAGCACTTACCACTTGGTGTTACAACCTGTCAGTCTCTTTCTTGTGGACTACATTTTGATAGCAGGGACTTCATCTCTTTCTCCCCACCTAGTACGTGCTGATGCATGTCGAATGATGGGATAAGTGAAGGGCTGCATGTTTCAGTGCCACGACTTACCACTGCCCGCCCCAGCCTGACCTCCTCCAGGAAGCACTGCTCTGCTCTGAACGCCTCTGGGACTTTCAGTTTAATGACACCAAAACCCTCTTGTCTCAAGATCTTGCATGGCCCTGTGGTCATTTCTAATCCATACCCATTGACAATTCTTTACAACCTTATGATCATCATGGATGTGGCAATGAATTGGAGTCAGAAAGTGAGTCAGTCCAAGCTCTGGTCTGCTGTTTCCTGGTACATGACCCTGGCTACCTCCTGTGTCTTCCCTGAACTTTGGTTCCTCTTTTCTTCCTCTTTCTTGTTTTTTAAGATTTTTTAAATGTATTTATCTTTAGAGAGAGGGGAAGGGAAGGAGAAAGACAGGGAGAGACACACTGATGTGCGAGAGATACATCGATAGGTTGCCTTTTGCATGCCCCCAACTGGAGTCCTGGCCCATGACCCAGGAATGTGCCCTGACTGGGAATCAAACCAGCAACCTTTCAGTTAGCAGGCCGGCACTCAGTCCACTGAGACACACCAGCCAGGGCTTCTCTTTTCTTAAAAATTAATATAACAATGATCTATCCTGTAAACCTCACAGGCAACTTGTAGGAATCAAATAAGATAAAGGTTGTAAATATAATATTTTATAGTAGTAATTTTTCTGATTGCAAATTGCCCATCATTTCTCATAGTTTCTCCTGCATACACATAATCCTCTTTTGGGACTTGGTTGTATGTGCCCTCATGGTTCTCCCGGGGTCCAGGTGGGCCGGGCTTGTCCCTCTGACATGACACCAGACTGTGAGGGTGCAGCAGGGAGGCAGGGACTATGTTTTCTCTTCTTTCAGATCTCCTGTGGCTCTGAGCACAGTGTCTGACAAGTAAAAAGTGCTCAGACACGCTCGCCGATGTGTTTACTGATTAAAGCGCTGAGCTGCCGTCACTGATGGATGGTGCTTCCCCCGGCCCGGGGTGCTGGAGCTCAGAGGAAGGAGGGGCGGTGGCAATGACTAAAGTCCTGGCTCTGCCCCTTACTACTTATGTGACTCTGGACAAGTGGTGACTTGGTGACTTCTCGTGGCCTGGTAACATGGAAATGATGAACAATATTACCTGCCTCGTGGTGGTGTTGTGAGACCTGAGTGTGTAGCAAATGCTCGGTGAATGTTGGCTATTACCATCCTGATGAGGGTTAGAGATAATACATGCAAATGCTCAGGACGTGGGAATGTACTAGTAGCCATCCTGGTTCTCCACTGTCTGGAACCCAGACAGACCTTTCCAGAGAAGTCTGTTTGCCTTTTGGTTTGCTCATACTCAGCTCTGAGGTAATGGCTGTTTACTGAACTAACCAGACCACGTGGTTTCCACCCAGACCCCTCTCTGCAAGTGGTGTTAAAGCCAGATGACATATGCAGATTGTGGTCGCATCTGCCCCTCGGCCTGACTCAGAACCCCGTCCTTCATCACCTCCGTCCTGGTCCAGTTTAATACAGTTTAATACAGCTGACCATAACGATCATTTACAGAGCACTGCTATGTGCCAGGTGTCGCACTGAACCTGGAGGTACAAGGAGAACTAAGTAGCTTATCCCAGGGCACTCCCAGCCTCCCAGCTCTCTCCCATTTAACCAGCTCCCTGCACCTCTCCTCATACATAAAGGCCTCAAGGGGAGCTGAAGGGAACAGCTGTAGCTGTGAATTCTTTGATGACCTCCTTTGATGAGCTGGGCCGAGTCCCTTACCCTCCTAGACTGTCAGCTTCTCCTCTGTAAATTAAAAGAAAAGGGGAGGGAATGCTGATTTTGATCAGAGGTAAGCATCCCCTCTTTCAAGAAGGACAATTTAGAAAAAAAATTAATGTTTACGGGAAACATATTAAAATGAAAACTGCTTCAGTCCTATGGAATAGGAGCATGGGTGAGTGAAAGTACTTTGAAAACCAGAACGTGATCCACAAATATCTGTCCCTGACACCAATAGGACTGCCGTTAGGTAAAGCCCGCCAAGTGACTTCACCGTCAGGTTAGGCCGCTGTGTTTGATCAGCTTGGCGGCTGCAGGGGAGGGGAGTTGAGTATGTTATTGGGAGACAATGTGCCATGAATTCCCTGGCTTTATGCACATCTGGTGAGTGAGGCACTGTCTGCCCTTTTGTTTTAGTCTGTCTCTTTAAGGATGTTTGTCCAGTGAACAGCTTTGGAAGCTAGAGAGTGTCTCCTCCCGAACAGAAGCAGACACACTTACTGACCAGTATAAAAGGCTCAGGTTCCCTAAACCCAGAGTTCCTCTCCAGTAACACAACCCTGCTCTGCACACGGGGACCTGGCCCTCCTCACGCTGCCCAGAGGGAATGGGGAATTGGGTTTCAGGGAATGGTATCAATACCAATGCTGCTGCTACTGCTGTAACACTCTGTTCTTTGTCTCTGACATATGTCATCTCATGTATCTGCCAGCATCCATGACACTGTAGCACCATAACTTGTTAGCTTTCAGGTAAAGTGAAAGCTCAACCCCCTACAGTTCTTGATAGTTATCCTACCACCCGTGATCACTCCAGTGGGTCAAAGGACAGCTGAATGCACTCTGCTGGTTCCTGTACTGGCCAAAGACGGTAAGTGGCCTGTCGGTAGTGGAGCCTTGTCTAACTCAAAGCCCCACTCGGTGGGGCTCTGTGTTCTCAAGCAGAAGAGCCCAGAAGCTGAACCAAGACATCCCAATACTAAACTGCGTTGTAATCCATGATAAAGCCAGATCACTTGCAGAGGCTTCTTAGAGCTGCCAACTAGCAAAATGCCTTCTGAAGGCACTAACTGTGGGAATATTTGCTTTGAGAAGTTGAATCCAGATGGAATTTGACCAATTTCAGACTGGGACACAGATTACAAGTGTCCTGACCTCTGTCCCAGCCTGTCTAGGTCTCAGGAGCTTTTGAGGAAACCAAATGATCAGCCTTTGGACAGACACCATTTGGAAGCCCCCGCCTTCTCGGGTTAAAAAACTGTACATGAATTCACACGGAATTTCTCACCCCACTGGCAGAATAAACCCAGGAGGTTCCAGCATTTATTAAAGTGGAGAACGGGTTCACACCTCCTACCTGGGTAGCTTGGATGTTCACATTTCCTTCCCTTAAGAGCTTCCAGACGACAGCCATGTCTTCATCGGTCTCCGCAGCAGCCAAGGGAGTGATCATCACGGCGGTGTAGCCGGCTTTGTTCTGATGATCCACGTTGCAGACGCCTGCAAGAGAAGCAGTGAGCACTGGAACAGCTCCCAAGGGGCCACCGGCGAGACTGCCTCAGCCTGTTCGACAGGATGCTGCTGGTTAAAATGGGATAAAGCAATCCTTTCCCAGGGGTGGAATCAATGTTTTATATTCTTAGCAGCCTTTAAAACTGGCTACTTTTTTTCCACATGTTTTCCGAGGCTACCCAGCAAGAAAGTTCTACAACAGAATCAGAGATGGCCACGGGGGGGCCAAGGACCATGACTCTACCTCCTAACATGGAGCACAGACATTATTCCCATTTTACAGATGAGGCCACTGAAGGCCACTGAAGCCACATAAACTGCCAAAGTGAAGGGGAAGTGGGACCAGGATTCAGGTCTATCTGGCTCTATAGCCCATCGCTCACCTGGCCACATTTTGCACACAGCTGTGCATTTTAAGTTTCACTCTATGTTTGTGAGTAACTCTTAAGCTGGTAGCTGTGTCTGTACATCCTTTCCAAGGCCCAGGGATACGCAGTGCAATGTACCTGGGTGTGAAGGACGAACGTCACAGGGTAAACATGGGAGAGCTTTAGGAACAGCAATCCCACTTGAAAACAGAGGAAAAACTCTGCAATATATTATGTTAAAACCATTAAGAATATACATTTCATAACAATGAAAAAACTGGCTTATTTTAAAGATGAAGTATTAAATAAGAATTCAAAAGAAATTTCTGCCTTTTTGGTCCTGGAAATGGGCATTCGTATCCTTCTCCACCAGAGGAGACAGTAGATCATCAGCCTGTTATCTGTCTGCACTTTTGCTTATCTGAGAAGCTTATGTGTCTCCTTGTGGGCAATAATAAAACAGTCTGAGGGGATCGAGTTGCTTGGCCTTTCCTCTGTAAAATGGAGATAATAACATAACAGTGCCTCATAGGGTTATTGTGAAATGTAATGAATTTATATATTTAAGGTACTTAGAACAACACCTAGCACACAGTAAGTGCTCAGTAAGTGCTCACTGTTATTACAGTTATTGTTTGGAACGGTACTCTTGCCTTTACATGCTTGCTACTTTCCCCGAGCCTCAGTTTCCTCAACTGCAACATGTAACAATGGTAACGCCCACATCACAAGAGCATGGTTAAAAATAAATGACATGATAGAAAACAATGGTCTCCCCCAGTTCCGGGAATACAGAAGGAACTCAGAACGGAAGAATCCCTGAGCTGGAAAGAAGTGAGAACAAGAACTGCCCTGGAGGAGGGCCCCGGACTACGCAGCGGCAGCCATTTCCGACCTGTCTCCAGCAGCAGCTTGACAACCGAGAAGTTGGAGTGGGACACACTGTAGTGCAGGGCTGTGTTCCCGTTCCCGTCGGCCAAGTTGACCAGCAGCTTTAGGAAGTGTGGGGAGTGAGGCTGGAGGTAGGCGGCCACCACAGCAGGACTGGACGACTTCCGGCTAGAGACGCGAAACCACTCTTGACTGATGGTGTTCAAGCTTTGCTTCTGAAATAGCAAAAGATCTCAATTCCAGAAGGTTCTCTGGCCTGAGATGCTATGGTGGGGGTGTTTGTTTCTACTAGGAAAAGTCAGCTTTGGATGCCTCCACCTCCATGCCTTTAGTTCCCCCAGCTCTAACTGGTGCGGTGGAGGATGTAGCAACATACTTTGAACCAGGG
This sequence comes from Artibeus jamaicensis, assembly GCF_021234435.1. Taxonomy (NCBI): domain Eukaryota; kingdom Metazoa; phylum Chordata; class Mammalia; order Chiroptera; family Phyllostomidae; genus Artibeus; species Artibeus jamaicensis. Next base: position 11,477,635 of record NW_026522025.1, read on the forward strand.
TGATTGATTGCTCCTTCCGCACGTGAAGTGGAGAGCAGTGGGAGCTCAGTGCAGTGACTAGCACCAAGGCACTTCACTAGGTGAAGGTTTGCGTCTGCTGTAAGTTTAGGTAACAGCCGACTAAGACCTTCTCTTTCACGTGCATACAGCCAGCCTTTACCGACCGTAGCTCAGACTCGTGTGTGTGTTTTGAATACACACAGATGGAAAGTCACACTATTTTACTAACAGGAAAAGTGCATGCCAAAAGCTCAAACAACATGACCAACTTACACTGGAAACAAAACCCAAACAGCTGTGCTTGAATTCTTTTTGGATTTTGAGCTTTGCTAGGGCCTTCAGGGAAAATAGCTGAACCACCCATGGCAGGACCGTACCATCCAGCATGGGTGGCCAACCTTTTGGCATCTCTGGGCCACACTGGAAGAAGAAGAGCTCTCTTGGGCCACACATTAAACACACAAGCACTAAAGATAACTGGTGAGCAGGAAAAAAAAGGTTTTAGGTAAATTTACAATTTTATGTTGGGCCGCATTCCTAGCCATCCTGGGCCACAGGTTACATACCCCTGACGGTGTTCAGCTCTGTGGAATCATGAATGAGGAGAATCCAGAGCAAATGACATCGACTCTGTGTGTGACATGACCCCGGTGTTTAAAATTGAACATGTCTAGATTATTTACCTATGGGGATGTGAGTACCAGAAATGATGCCACGCTCATTCTGGAAAGAGCACTGGATTCGGAGTCTCTGAGCCAGTGTGGCCAGGTGCAAGTCCTGGTTCAGCTGTGTGACATCAGAAGTCATACAGCCTTTTGAGCCTTACTTGTCTTACCTGCAAAATGGGGGTGTGAAAGGGGCTGGCTCCCTAACCTCCCATGGCTCTAGAGTGAGGTCCTTGTACAACCTGCTTTGTCTCCAAGGTCGGGTGGCGGGGTCTTGCACTTTGATCCTAATGTGAGTATAGTGTCGAGTTTGCATATCCTCTTATCGCTTTTCTAGGCAGAATCAGTGGAATCTTTTGTGGCTGAAACACTTCTTTGTATAATATTTCCTTTAGTAATGAAATATTTTTTTTAAAGATTTTATTTATTTATTTTTTAGAAAGGGGAAGGGGAGGGAGAGAGAGAGGGAAAGAAACATCAGAGTGTGGTTGCCTCTTGTGCACTCCCTACTGGGGACCTGACCTGCAACCCAGGCATGTGCCCTGACTGGGAATCAAACTGGCAACCATTTAATTTACAGGCCAGCACTCAGTCCACTGAGCCACACCAACCAGGGCTAGCCATCAAATCTTTAAGAGGATCTGAAGAAAGATCCTAATATTTAGGAACACAGTGGTAGATTTTAAATGGAGAACTAAGAAATAGTTTTGTAATTCATTTAAAAATACATAACAGGAATTACATAACATCCATGTCACATATGTGGTCTTTAACAATCTGGAGACAGTTATTTGCCAAATCAGCTAAGATAAAGTAACAAAAATGGGATGGGCCGAATTGACTATTTTTACTTCTATAGCTCTTCTGCAAAGGAGAAGAAAGTGGCCTTTAAAAATGCTTTCAAGTTATTACACAATGGGTCTTATCAGCTGCTTCCATAACCTGTATCTCTTGATTAAAAGTAGAACCCAGTTGTTACATGTTTAAGTCTCTGAGAGCTATAAAGGTGTTAGGGAGCAAATGGATATAGTTGGTCTCTTGGCCTATAGGTACACTTCAAGAAAAAGAGTAGAGACTACAGCATTAAATGCCAGGGCTTGGGGGTAACTGAGACATGCTGCCTACCACCCTCATTGTATTAATGGGGGAACTGAGGCTCTGAGTGTTGAGCTGGCTTGCCCAATATCTCCTTGGTAACTCTCCTGAGGACAGAACCCATGGTTGGTGTTCCACATGCTCTTTTCCACTCTACCCACAGTTCGCTCAAATTGCACAGCAATTTTGAGCCTAAGCTACATATAATTTTATGGCAGACACCCAGGATGCAATGGGTAATAACCCTTTGGTAAAAGCCTTTCAGCACTGGGCCTGCTTTCTTACGCATATGCACCGGTTCCACTTTCTCAGCATAATCCATCATCTTAGGCAACAGGCGAGACTTTGGGCAAATGAGAGAGCACCCAGAGGAAAGGGGCTCCCATGTGCACCCTCACACTGCTGCCTCAGGCAAGGGACCAAAGTCACCTTGTTGGAACTAACAGCTTAAACAGTACAGCAATCTCTACGTGACAAGGAAAAATCAGAGTACCAAGAGCTGGTCGGTGGCGGTCCCAGTTTCTGGCAGATGCTGGCTCAATGCCCGGCATGCATTAAGAAATTCTTCAGAGGGCTTGTATCTAAAGAAAACATATATGTATCAGTCTCCATGTTGATTTTAAAAAAAAAAAGCTATTCTCTACCTTCACTTCCATTCTCAGCAATTCAAATACCCAAACTGGGCAACTTCCCAGGATAAGGGGCATTCTTCAGAAATGCGGGGTGAATACAGTGTCTCAATGATGAGGCTCAGCTTCTGAGCTCTTCTGAAGAGAAAGTCGAGCACATCACCCTTTTATCCTGCTGTTTTCAGGGTGTGGGAGCAATCAGCAAAGCATTCTGGGGGCCCAACCGCAATTCCTGTCACGCTTGGCAATGGAGGGTGGTCTTTTTGACTTTGGACCAGACATTTTCTTTCTTTAAAAAAATTTTTAAAAATTTTTTTGGGGGGAAGGGAGAAAGAGAGAGAAAGAAACATTGATATATGAGAGAAATATCAGTCGGATGCCTCTTGCATGCCCCCAACTGAAGACCTGGCCTGCAATCCAGGCATGCACCCTGACCAGGAATCAAACCAGCAACCTTCAGTCTGTAGGCAGGCACTCCATCCACTGAGCCACACCAGCCGGGGCTGGACCAAACAATTTCTGCCTGACAGCCCTGAAAACTTCAAAGAACCCAATAATCTATATGAGCAAATTTCTTCAGGTTATTCTTCCATGAGAGACACCACAGGTGCTAATGGAGTCAATAAAATGAAACCAATTTAGCCGGGTGTTTGCAATGATAAACACTCTTCCTGTGTTAGGGAAAGGGCAGAATAAGCATCAAGAGGCCTAAATTGAAACTCAGTGGCATCGATCACTGGGGAGCTCCACTCACACACAGGGCTGCCATGCTGGAGCAGCCCTGTGGACCTGCGTGACGAGCTGCCAGCACCGACTGCTCATCACTCCTTGGACAGCCAGGTCAGGACGAATGATAATGATGACAATGGTACTTACTAGGCTTTTTCTCCCATTCATTGAGAAGCTACTATTTTGGCATTTTTACATAATTCTTCTCATCCAGCCCTGACATCAAACCTATCAGGTTGCTGTCATCTACAACTGAAGTGACGACAGCTTAAGTACCTGGTCTAAAATAATGCTGTGCAGATGGAGGATTTGAATCCAGGTGCGCCCAACTCTGAAGTACTCTCTTCATCATGCCACATGACCTCCCATCATTTTAAAAGAGGTCCATCAGCATAGCCAATGGGAGAGGCAGAGAAGGGTGTGGGTAAAATCAGGAAAGACCTGGTCACCATCCCTGCTCTGCTAGCTCTGTCATTTACCTGCTCTGAGTCTCTGTTTCCACACCTGTAAAGTCGGGATTATGATCATTTATACCTTGCAAGATTGTTTTTAAAACTACACAAGACAATGCCTGTAAAGTCCTTCACATTTTAAGTGCTAGGTCAATGTCATTCTTTATCAGTCTATGACAGTATATCCCCTGAAGCAGGAGCTACACCCGTTTAGTTCAAGCAGTGCACAGTACATGGCATAGATTAGAAACCCAGTAAATACTGGTGAAGGAGTAAACACGTGAATAAATGACTGAATAAAAGAATGAATGAATAAATGCTTTTATCTTTTCTCAGAGGTTCGGGTGTCCCCTTCTACACCCATCTGACTCACCGCTCAGCCTTGGAAAGAAGGGGTTCTTCCCCAGGTCCCCTTTCCTGGCCTGTGTCGCAGGTGCTCTCAGAGATGCCTTGTCCCACCTTGCAGCTGGAGCGGGCATCCCTGTCCCGCCTATGTTCTGGGCCATCACATTTCTTCTCAGCCTCACTGTCAGACAAGTCTTCTGGGGAGCTGTCCTCACCACTGGTCTCCTCACTTGAGGTGGTCTCGTAGCTGGGAAAGGAGAGAGATGTGACTTGTTCCGTGCTTTCTGCCTAATGCCCATGTCAACATGAATGAAACTTAGGTGGGCTTTAGATAACACTTCCCAGCTTGCTAGCCACATTCTCCACTCTATGCCTTCAGGCCTGGACAAGGGAACTCCCAGGAACCTTGATGGCAGAGAAAAGTGTAAGTAAGAGCTCTGACTCTAACGCCAGAGGCCATTTGGCGAAAAGATAAGCAACTGCAGGCAAACACACAAAAAGTGTGTTCAGAGGATCCCAACAGGCAGTCCACAGATTTTATAACATTTGCTTCTGGAATCCCAATGCCTCCAGAAAAGAGTCCACATCTAGGTAAGTATTTCCCATCCCCCACCATCAGTTTTCTGAATTACCTGACAAATCCTTATGTCTTTAGGTGATAGTGAGACTTCCCTTGAGCCCTTTGTTCTAGCCCAGCTTACATCCTACAAAGAAGGAACCATCTTCTTGAACCCAGCATTTGCCTTTCTCATCTGCAGCCTGTTCCAACTATTGCTGGGAACAGCAAAAGGGAGGGCATGGGCCGCTTTTCACGTGTGATGCTCCCTCTCCAGCTATAGTCCTTATGTTCAATTATATGCAACTCTACTGAGGTGGCAGACCAGAGACCATGGGGGAAAGCCCTAGAAGATTTATTGATTCCGCTGCTGATGGTCAATAGGAGACCACCAGTGGACAAAGACTTTGGGCTGTTGGGCCACTGGACACTGCCACAAAGACCAGGGGACCCAGTGGCCATGTCTTCCACTGAACCCCCTCATGGCCTTGCTCCAAATGAGAGCCCCTGTGTTCACCGCATTTGTAAACCTAGCCTGTTTCTTGGTTTGCTCACATTCTGTCTTGTTTAAACCCAAGATATTTCTTCCTCTCTTGTGGTTAGAACAACCTGCTGCTTTTGAGATTGAGAGAGTAGGGGATACAACATGTTCACCAAGCAGCTCTTGTCTTAAAATTGTTTCCATAAAAACTTCACCTGCAAGTTCATTCATTCATTCAACAAATTTATTAAGCACCGACTATGTGCCAGGCATGGTTCTAAATACTATACCAAGGTCCCTGTCCTAAATGGGCTTATATTCTAATAGGAAGAGGCTGAAAAGAAACATGTAAATGATATATTCAGATAGTCAATCCTGAACATTGACTAAAACAATAAAGGACCATGGGACAGGGTGCTGGGAGGGGCTACTTTAATTAGAGCAGGAGTTTGTAACCTTGGCTGCACATCAGAATCACTTGAGCGTGTTTCAAATTCCCAATACCTGTACTGTGCTCCAGACTAATTAAACTGGCGTCTTCAGGGAGGGGACCCAGGCACTGCTATTTTTTAAGGTTCCCCTAGGACTTCCAAGGTGCAGCCAAGGTTGAAAACCACTGCACTACAGTGACAAATACTGAAGAATATCTGGGAAAGGAGCACTTTAAGCCGGGGGTGGTGGTGTTGGTAGTGGTGGATTGACAGCAGATACAAAGCCCCCCCAAACACCCAAACCCCATTCCCTCCGCCCGCCCCGCCCCACCAGATGGGCCTGACTCAGCACACTTGAAAGAAGAAAAACAGGAGCCAGCAGTAGGGGGCCTGCTTTACACTTTAAGTTGATCCTCCTTTTCTTGGTGAAAGCTGATTCTCCTATGAACCCAAAAAGGATTCTCCTCAGGTCACTGTGTCTGACGTTAGCAGGAGTGGGAACAGCAACTCTCCTATGGCCCAATTTCATCATTTCTGACGTTTCCCTCACAGAATGTGCAACAGTGATGACACTGTCATTTGAATCTGGTGTCTTCCTTCTAGTCTGACCCAAATTAGCAGGGCTTCTGACCTCTTTGGGACAGATTCCTGGGCCCCCATTGGCCAGGCCATGCGCCCCTCCTCTGGGGTCCCACCGCATCCCACACTTCCTCTCTGGAAGGACCCATCTCATCGGAACAGCACTTTTGTACTCCCTGCATTGTCTCTGCCCAGGTCCAAACTGGGGGATAAAGGCAGGGACCACGGTTTACTGGATATTTTTATCCCCATCATGTAAGACAGTGTTGGCACTTCATACATGTTTGCTGAATGACTGATTTAGAAAATATGCTAAATCCGATGATTTATTTTCTAGAGTATATAAGGTTTGGTTCCTGTTCTGAGTCAGTAGACATTGGTTGTTTCTCTTTATCCTAAAAAATACTGGTTTGGTTTGCAATAAGTTGGTAAAAGGAAGAAAAACTGTAAATGGGTGAAATTTGAAGTTCAACAAGTTTAGAGTTTGTCCCAGCTTTAGTGTTGTGGTTCAGATTACATGTCTTCCTTAAAGGGCCCATGTGACTCCCAAACACCCAGAAGCCGCTGGGATCCTGGCCCTGGGGGACACCAAAGCTAAGACACATTAAAAGCCCAGGATCCAATAGACCACCACAGCTGGCAAGGAGCCAAACACATGCAAGCCCGAGATGGAATTTTAAAGGGCCGTTGAGACCAATCCCCTTGAGGAAGAATGAAAACCAGATGCTTTCCCTTAGGACAAGAGCGCTAAGGACAACACAGGAACAGGAAGTGTGGGGGGCAGTCCGGGCTTCACGAGCGATGCTTACCCACCGTTAACCCCAACAAACTGAAGGTTCTTTTTGGTCCCATTACCTCCTTCACGGAAGCCATAGTCTTTCTTTTTCATTATGGATTTAAGGCTGGTCGACGGGGAGATTTCTAGGCAGACACAACATCACAGGTTAGAATGATCCTGGAGATGCCCCCGAATGCAGCAAAATCAAGACCCTTGCTTTAAGGGGATACAGGTTGAGGGTGCGTGAAGAAGTACAAAGGGACAGGGAACTAGATAATGTCAATCAAATATTTTGAGGTTACCTGGCTGGTGTGGCTCAGTGGACTGAGCACTGGCCAGCAAACAGAAAGTTTGCTGGTTTGATTCCCAGTCAGGCCACACGCCTGGGTTGCAGGCCAGGTCCCCAGTTGGGCACATGTAAGAGGCAATTGATGGATGTAGCTCTTGCACATTGAAGTTGCTCTACTTCTTCACCCTTCCTTTCCTTCTCTCTCTCTAAAAAAAGTAATCTTAAAAAATTTTTTGAGGGTCTATGAGGAGGCCTAGCCTTCTGGTCAGTGCCAGCTGAACTGTCCCTGGTCACAAAGCCCCTCTCCATGTGAATAACAGTGGGAACACTCTTTCAGAAGGGCCATGTGCTGTGGGTGCCATTCTTGTCCCTTACAGCTGGGAGATCTGAGGCTCAGCTTCACCCAGTGAATGGCACAGAAGGATTTAGTTAGTTCTAAGCATAGAACTTAGTTCACAGGACTCCTGGTCCCACCTCTGGCCCCACCCTGGCCAGTTAACCCTTTGGGATGTGGGGTAAGCACAGGAGACACATGAGCAAGAGCACAAGTCTTTGGCTATGCTTGAAAGTACAGGATGCATTTCCTAATGGGCAAGATTAGAACTAGCACAAAATAATGAGAGAGCAGGCAATTTGTGATCCGCAGCAGGAAGCAGGCTCGCACGCTGCTCATTGAGCAAAGCAAAATATGGTTCCACTTTACTCAACAGTGTATGGTCTGTTACAAGAGGAAGTTTCGCTCAGCCGAAGGGTCGACTTCCACATGTGAGTATCACTCAATCCTCCCTCTACCCCCCCCCACAATGTTCAGTGAAATATTTCAGATCTCAACATAATGTTCCTTCAAAACTAGGCTAGAGAAAAATCTCCAATGTGCAAGAATCAGAGAGGATCTCGGGAATGCAAGAGCTCAGGAAGCAGTGAAGGGAGGCCGAGGTTCGGAGCACACACAGCCAGGGCCACTGTTCACCCTAGACCTTGTCTTTGTGCAGTGCAAACAGGAAATGGGCACCCCTGTGGGGGGACACAGTGCTGCAGGCATGGCAATTGAAGAGGCAAGGTGTGGGCTGGATTTAAGCTCCAAGGTACCCTCCCCGGCTGGCATCTCTGTGCCTTGTGCTATATCTGGACAGCCGTACGTGGTGGCCCTGCGCTCAATCCTAACCTTAGAGCAAGGACACGAGAAGGGGCACAGAGCCTCCATTGTTACATAGATTAGTTTTTATTACACTGGGTTCCTGGAGGTGTTTAAATCTTTAAAAAACATATGCATGCAATTAAAACCCCTTTTCCCCTCTGACTCGTCCCATAAAGAAGAAATGGTTCCCTGTCTCAGGCACCAGTATTTACCCATCGGTGGTGGGGAAGAGGAGGGGGCCGAGGACTCCTTCTGGGGTGGAGCCTGGGCTGAGTAGGCAGACAGCAGCAGGTTGAGGGAGCTCAGGAGCTGGCGCTGGATGCTGCTGAGTTTGGAGGCGGGCTGCTTGATGGCACTGGCCAGCTCTGGGTACCCGTGCTCCAGGCAGTTCCACTGTTCCTGCAGGAGCTCCTGGATCTTCTTAACATATTGCCCAATGGTGGCATCTGTGGGTGAGCTTGGCGGCCTCTGGGTGCCCTCCTTCCCTGGGAGTTCCGAACTGGCTTCCTCCTGCCCTGCTGGGGGAGCCTGTATGTCACTGCTCCATGAAGTACCCCCTGCTCCCCTGACCAGACCCTCGGCTCCCACCTGAGGGTCTCCCTCCTGCTCAGAGCCTCCTTCTTCGATCCTGAGCTCAGTGGAGAAGCAGCTACATAAAGGAGAGGTGAGGACCATCTCAGGGCCCTCCGGCAGTGACAGCTGGGATGGTGGCACAAATTCTGTGGGGCTCTGATCCCCCTGTTTGTGACCATCCTGCCCCCAGAGGAGGTCATTCTCCTCTCCTCTGGCCCTCCAACTTTCAGATGCCATGCTGCTCAGAAGGTTGACACCAATGCTCTTGTCACATGACTGCCTGGCTGAGAGTCTAAGGAGAGGGTCGGTGTTGACCGTGGCATCAGTTTGGCCCTGAGTGTCTTTGGTGCTCCTGTGGCTAAGCTTTCCTGCCAGTTGAGCTACGGTACACTCTAGCTCTTGGATCCTCTGCCCCTTAGCCTTGATTTCCTCCTCCTGCTCTCGGAAGGCAGCTTTCACCTGGGACAGTTCCTCAATTTTTCCAGACAATGCTCCCTCAAGGTCCAAGAGCTGCTGCTTCAGGCTGGAGATGCTGCCAGGATCCAGGGTGGCAAGGCCCAGGCTTTCCTCTGTGACCCCGGTGCCAACGCTTCTCACGTCCACCTCCACCGGCGGCGGAGGGGGGATCTCACTGATGTTGAGCTCGATTTCTTCCAGAGGAAGCTCATTCTCAGGGATGGGCGAGGGCAGAGGTGGGGGGCTTGGTGTTGGCGAGCCAGGGGTGAACACCACCTCTGCTTCTTTGGTTTTATGTTCGTCTTTTGCATCCTCTAAAACTACAAGCGCGTTCTGGGATGAGAAGGGAGGACTTGGGAGAGGGAGATGTGGAGCCTCTTCTTCACCCTCCGGGTGCTCGGCGGTCTCCTGGACCAGCTCAGGAACCCCCGGCACCAGGTCTCCAAGCTCTTTGACTTTCGGTTGGGTAGCTGCTCCAGCGGTGGGGTTGGAAACACCTGCAAATCCTTCCGCAGGGCCAAAGGTGCCCCCACAGACACTGCCTTCTACCGGAAGGGGAATGAGAACGGGCGGCGTGGGAGGACCTGAGGTGAGGCTGGAGTCCTCTGAAGCCCTGTTTTGCAGCAGTGTGGCTGGCATGCTGCATGCTCTCAAAAGCTGGGGCCGCCCGCTCCCAGAGGCGAGCTCAGCCGCCCCGGGAGCCGCAGCCTCCAGCTGTCTGGCGGTCTCAGCCAGCATGGCCCTCCGGTGGTAGCTCCCCTCGCTCCCACGCGTGGAGGCTTGGGGGTGATCACCGAGCGGCAGTGCCTGGGCTCGCTCCTCTGTCCCCAGCGACACCTTCCTGGACACCAGTGGGGACCAGTTTGGGTGGGGAAGAGCAGCATGCACACGAGCCCCGCTGTCGGGAAGGCTGAAGTTTCGGGGCAGAGTGCTGAACTTGGCCTGCTTGGCCCTTCTGCGGATGGGAATCCTTTTGATGGTGTTTCCCTTCTCGATGTCATCCACATACTTGAGGAAGTCCAGGTCCAGATGAAAGCCATATGGGGTCTCCACGGAGTAGGGGTGGCTCTTTGGAGGGTCTTTCTCCTCGTCCACCTGAGAGGACTGGTCTTTGGCTGGAAGACATAAGACATGTAAAAAAAAAAAAAAAGGCACAACATTAATAAGAATTATAGGTGGTGAGGCCTAATGCTTGTGATTTTTTCACTTCTCTTAAATGTTCCAGCCTCTAAATTATGCTGAGAGGCTCACAGTCTTTTGGCTGTGCTAAGAACCATGTTATTAAATCCATGTGTACTTAGCCAAAATCTGTGCAGAAATAGAAGAAATAGTTTCAATTTGCAGCAGGTCATCTCAGTTACTACTGTGGAATCTGCCTGCAGACCAGCAAAATGAAAGTCTTACACTGTTTTATGGGGTTTGAGTCCTAGACTTACTGAACTGAAGTGAGCAGGAGTTTGCCAAATCAGGGAACCAATTGGCAATTTTGACTATGGAAAAATTCAAAGGATGACATATACAATTGTTTCAGCATTGAAAAAGAACCTTGCATTATTCAGACAGCTACTAGTAAATCTTGGCAAAGCCAGAGACATCAAGGAGTTATGCCTTGTACAGTTTGTAAATTTCCTTAGGTGCCCATGCCCCGAGATACATGAAGGTCAGAGAGAACAGAAACTCATAATCATGGACAGCCCATCTTCTTTGTAACCTAAAAACAACTCAGTGCTTAATCAACACGAATTTCACTTTTAAAAACTCATGCCAAGGAAGGAAATACCACATTTTTCACAGGCTGGAAGTAAAGTGGTGAGGAAAAAGGGACAATGAATGTCAAAAGGGACATCCACACCCTGACTGGTGTGGCTCAGTTGGTTGGGCCTCATCCCATAAAGCAAAAGGTCACTGGTTCAATTCCAGGTCAGGGCACATGCCAGGGTTACAGGTTCACCCCCAGTAAGGGCCTAACCAATCAATGTTTTTCTCTCGCATTGATGTTTCTCTCCATCTTTCTCCCTCCCTTCTCCTCTCTCTGAAAATTGGTAAGTAGAATCTATTTTAAAAGGTGTGTAGGGGGTCCACCCTTTTAATGGGGGACTCATGACTTTTCAGGGTGACCCGAACTATCAGGGGACGTCAGGAATTTTTCCATAACACCAAGGCACTGACTTCCAACACAAGTCACTGAGAACAAGTCAGTTTTCAAGTATTGAATCTACAGGGACTTGTCCCCAAGTAGCTTCTTCATTGGGTGAAATAGTTTTTGTCCCTTTCCTGTTCCCCACGTGACAGCCCTCCTCTCTGTGACATTCTTCTAAACATGCTCTGAAATGCTGAGCTCGGGAGAAAACTTTCACAGAGAGCACAGAGGCCAAGAACATGTACTTTAGAGCCTGGTCTATCCTGGGCTCTGTGACCTTGGGGAAATTACTTAGCCTCCCTGTGTCTCATCATCTATAAGCTGGCAGTGATAGGTAAGTGAGCTCATGGTGAGGACTGATGAATTAATATACACGAAGTGCTCAGGATGATGCCCAGCACACGAGAAACATTCAATACATGCCCAGTATTATAGTTCTTTGTGGAGGCCTCAGGTACAAGGAAGTGAAGTCCCACAAGGGAGGCTGATTTGCTGGGTCCACAGAGACCTCTGCAAATTCTTTATGGCTGACTGACTGCTTAGTTCTAAGAGTAATAGTCCCTGGGGGCAAAAATCACAAAATAGCCATAGTTCTTTCCCTTCCCTCAACCACTGTTCATTGAGCACCTACATGTAGGTTGCTGAGCTACACCCTAAGGACACAGATGGATCAGGTATGGCTCTGCCCTCAAAAACCGTACGGCCGAGTAGCTAGAAACACTAACAGGTGCAAGGCAGTGTGACAAGGATCATAACAGACACACACTTAAGGAACAGTCTCCCCTCCTGATGTATTTTCTCAGGTTATTTGGAGTCATTTTCTTAAACTTAGAGGTTAATTCTGCGTTGATAGAAAACAGATGACTTCACAAAAGTGACACACAGGGTTCAGCAGAAGGAATGCCACCGAGTGTGGTTGGTAGGGTATGTGCATGTCTCGCACAAGATGGACAGCAATGTGAACATTTCATCAAAAATGTCATGTGGTGTGCTTGAGCGTGATACTGTTATGTTACAGAATCACATGCTTATGATCTTGTAATAAAAGCAGGGGCGTTATGTGTGCCAGATCCTATGTGACTAGAGTTAAATGAACAAACAGCAGTTTACCAGAATAAGAGGGTGAAAGACACTGTAGCTCTGTATCTCCGACATGGTCACCATTGGTTTCTACCCTCTCTAGACAGGCCAGGGAAATCTCGCTTTGAGAGGCGAGGTCTATTTCTCCACCCATTTGAATCTGGCCTGTGACTGTTTTGACAAAAAAAAAGGGGGGGTGGGGCAGCAATGATGCTGACAGAATTCTAAGGCTAGGTCATGAGAATCCTGTAAGTCCTGCCTCGGTCTCTTAGAATGCACTCTCTGCGAAAAGCCGGAAGCCATGTGAGGAGTCGAACATCCCTGAAATGGCCATGCTGTGGGGAAGCCCAAGTAGCCCCACTGAGAGATCATGTGGAGAGAGGGAGAGAGATACCTGGCTAGCCTGTGCTGGTCCAGCTGTCCTGGCCCTGGTGCCAGGCATGAATAAAGAGCCATCAGATGACTGTGGCCTTAGCCGTCATCTGACTTCAATGACAGGAGGGAACCCAAGTGAGAACCACTCAGCTGAGCCTAATTGTTTTAAGCCACTAAGTTTGGAGGTGGTTTGTTCTGCAGCAATGGATAGGCAGGGCAGATCCTACACATATGTCAGAGAATGTACAAAGGCAGGGAGGTGTGAAATTCCACAGTAATTCAGGGTTGATAGGGCAATGACTTGAAGTGTGGTAGAGAAGGGTGAGGAGCAGAAAAAGACAAAATTGGAAAGATCAGCAGGCGCCAACAAGCTTTGAATTTACTCTCTGGGTAATGGAAGTCACTGAAGGTTTTTGCACAAGGGAGTGATTGGTCAAATGTGACTTCACAAAGAACATTCTTACAGAGCATGAGATGGAGCATGAAGCCTGAAGACCAGCTGGGAGACGGCTGAGCCCATGACAGTGAGAGAAGCCAAAGGCAAGGGAGGGGAGGGGCAGGTTAAAGAAAAGACGCAAATGCTGGTGCTACCTGGGGCACATTTGGGGCTGCCTTCCCCTAAGGGCGATAACATATTGGGGTGAGCTCTTCCCACTTGATGGTCTGATTTCTCCTTCTGGCAGATGTCACTTGCTTGTCAGGTGGCCTTCTGTGCTTAGGGAAGTATTGCTATCTCCAAAGAACTGAAAAAGGCCAATAGACACATGAAGGCTGACGATGAACACTGACCCAGTCGAGCCAACCAGCCTCAATGCTAGTAAAGCTGCAGGGCCTGTGTATGATCACATCACAGCCACAGCAGGAAACAGAATCAAGCATCGGTGCTGGTACCCAGGACGGCCCTCGTTGGGTTCTAGAGCTTCTCTGGCAGATATCTGGGCTCCAGACAGTTAAGGAGTGAACACTACTCCAGCACCTACAGAGCCCCAAATAAGTTCACATTTACCAATACATTTTTTAACCAATTTGATTTTCCCCAAAGAGGTGCACTAGTAGTTTCAGTAAATGAGAGCAATTGCTCTCTGTTAGTTTTCCAAGCTGCACTCTCCAACATTTTTAGGCCACTGGTCCACTCAGCACCCTCCTGGATTACAGGGACAGGCCAAATCAGAGAGGAGATATTTGTCTAAAATTAAGTGGAGAGTGGATTTATGACCCAGAAGTCAAAGAACTGTCCTAAAGAAGAGGCTGCATTATTTACTTATCCTCTTTTTGCCTCGACTCAGTAGAAATGAAGTAATTTACCCAGCGGCCTCTGGGAACAGGTCCAGACCACAAACACAATAATAGCATCAAATAAGAAACAGGAGACGAAAAGGCAAAATCTTCCACAAAGGAGAGTGAAGGGAACCAAAGGAGTCTGTGGGTCTGAGCAGCTGTCCAGGACGCTGGGTTTAGTAGGCGCTTTCCCAAGCCGGCACGCCGGGGCATCGCTAAGACACGCAGACAGAGACACATGGACGTACGCGCACCCAGTGATCCACCGTGCTGCCGTGCCTGCCACCTGCCACTCTGTGTCCCTCCTCTTTCTCCCAGTACAAGAGAAATGCTGGCCCTTGAATGAGGGAGCTTGATCTGATATGCTGGGCGACCTATGCTCACTCGAAGCTCTGTTCCTCTTAATTCTACCTGGTGATAGGTATGCAGGAGCTCAGAACTCTGGGCAGGTGGCCAGGGTAGGAATTAATTAGGAGACTGCCTCTGCTCGGAATAACTTCAGATCGAATACACCAACACACAGCCAAACTGGCTGGGTCTGAATCCTGGCTCTGTCATCTCCTCTCTCCGTAATTCAGGATAAATTATTGAATTTCCCTGGGCCTCAATTTCCCTATTTGTACCATGGCAATACTAATGCCTAACTCACAGAGTTGTCGTGACCGTTGGGACTAATTCCGTAGGGACCATGGCCCGGGCACTGCACAAAGGGGCCAGAGGGCAAGGGTGGGCAGGGGAGGGCTGACTAAACATGTGCTCTCGCCTTGGAATATTTAACTCTGTGTTAGGACTACAGCCTCAAGAGGAAATGAGAGTCCAAGAAAATAATTGTGAAGAAACTGGGAAAGGAGTCAGGGGAGTGGAAAAAAGGTAGGATGTACGAAGCTCAGAGATCCCTAGAATGCCTACGGTCTCGATCTGGAAGCACGCCAGACGACTAGACCCCTGGGAAGAACCTGCCAACACAGGCCTGCATCTGAGTCACACACAGAGAAAGGGCATTAGAAGGGGACAAGGAAAGACGCAAAGTGCCACAGTCATTATCTTGAGGGACAAAGAGAAGTTTGGAGTGTGAGCAAACCAATCAGAGGCATGAAAGCGAGGGGGAAAAAGGCCAAAAGCCTATCTCCATTTCTGAAGAAAATGGGAAAAACAGAAAGTAGAGAGAAAGTGGCCAAAAATAGAACTGGAAAGAAGGGGAATGACAGGAGCCTCTTCCAAAGGCTAAGGCAGCGAGGGAAGGTTCCCTCTCCTGCTTTTCTTTCATGAGATGTGGGCGCCCAAAGGGAGCGGTGCCTTTCTCGAGTTAGCCGTGGAGAGCAGCTGAGGGTGCTGAGTGGGGACAAATGAGGCGAAAATGACAGGCCCCCAGGGCATTCAGGGAATTAGCTGGTGTTCTGTGGGACCCCTTCCAGGGGTGCACCGAAAAGGCAGCTCTCTGGGGAGAAAGGCAGACTCCTGAAGTATTCGGCGATTGCGTGTGCAAGGAAGGAAGCAGCAGGGCTGGAGCTGCCGTCTGGTCCCTCAGTCCCGAGCCGGGGAGGGCCGTGTGATTCAAGGGGGACTACAGGCTCCCCTGTTTCCTGACATTTCGTGATCTGGAAAAAGCATTTCATTAGAAATCAGATCATCAGAATCTAGTCTATGACCCTTGGCTAGTTTTCTGGGGAGGGGAGGAAGGGAATATTCATTGAAACATCTTTTAAATTGTTTTATTGTTGTTCAAGCACAGTTGTCTGCATAGTTATCCCCCCTCCACTTCCCCCTACCAGAAACATCTGTTGTGCTGAATAGTGTTACTCAACCACCTTTCATGCATTATCTCATTTAGTTCTTTACCAACCCTGTACAGTAGGTGCTAATACCTGCTTGTGGACGAGATGTGCTTGACTATTTACAAAAATAGCTACATGTATATACCTGCCTTGGGTACTCCTTTTCTACACTAACCCTGGGCTTAGCCTTGTGATTTGCTTTGGCCAGTAGACCAACAGGAAACGTGACATATGCAGAGACTTGAAAGTCACCTGCACACTGGGATCTGTTCTTGCTGTGCTTGGAGCTGTTCTGCCACCATATGAACAACCCCCTCTACACCCCCAGGGTGCCTGCTGGACAAAGAGAGGCACTTGGCCAAATCACCACCAATGCACCAGGTGATATGGAGTCATTCAACCACCAGGCACGTGAGGGAAGCCATTCTAAACCATCGGCCAGGTCACCCAGAAGGCCATAGCCACATGAGAACAGCCACATGCTCAGCCAAGCTGGCCCAGACCAGTTTAATGGCCCAACCAAACCTACAGCATCTTTTAAAGAAATATAAATATTTTTAAGTCAATACATTTTTGAGTGGTTTTGTTATACAGCAAAGCTAACTGATACACATGGAGATTGAGGCTCAGAGAAATGAAATGACCTGGAGAATCACACAGGTATGAATTTTACTATATTGTGCCTTTCTCTTAGGCTTCAAGTTCCTCAGCTCTAAAATGAGGGCAGCGGGTGAGAGCATCCTGCCCCCCCCTTGGTACGTGGAAGAGATGAGAAACAACACTCTGAAAATGACACAAGTCAGATATAAACATAAGGCTTCCTTCCCATTCCCTACCACCTTCCCTCATTCACGCCTGAAACACACGGCCTGGGTCTCCCGGCCTCCTGCCTGGGGAACGCCTCCTGTAGGCCTCCCCGAGGCTATTTCCAGGACTTCTAGTAACAGTGCCCCTCCAACTCAAGTGCTCACATTAGACCAAGGAATACAAAGCAGCCTGCCTACCATCTGTCTTCTCCATCTTAGGGAATGCTGACCGCCAGTCTCTTAGGCACTCTTCATCCGCTCAGTCTGTGCAACGTGTTGGACGGTTCTGAAAGAAAGAAGGATAGAAAAATGGAGAGTCTCACTAGAGGTAGAGTAAGTATAGAAGGAACACAACACCAAAGAAAGGTATGACCATAACTGCCTTTCTCCCAGAGGTTCCCAGGAGCGCAGAGCCCCCCAAGGAGGGAGGGTAAAAGCCTGAATGCACTCCTAGGGGCCAGTCCTGGGTGTGTCTTCCTGGGACATTAGCAACGGCTGACATCAGAAGAAGCATTTCATCTAACTACTCACTTGGCAGATGAGGAAACTGAGGCTCAGAAGTTAATTGCTTGATGCAAGGCCTCTCGGTGTATTAGTGAAGGAGCTGGGACCGGACCCAGGGCTCCGATAACCAGCATGTTGTTCTTTGCATAAGCTGAAATCCATTCACCCCACCATGGCAAAAGAATTATCCATTTTGTGAAAAAGCTGGAATCAAAAGACCTATGAACGATCTACAACATCCCAATCTGAGTCAAGATAAAAATGAGATAATTGCGAGTACTGGCTAGGAGCTGGTACTTAGAGGCAATTTCCAACCATGGGCAGAATGAGGGGCGAGACCCCATCAACAGCTATTCACGCAGCATACTGTCCTGACTCTGAATTAAGGTGCCTTGAGGTTTGGTCATAAATTCCCTCAAAATTTTAATCCATTCCCAGGACTTTGTCTTCAAATGGTAAACAACCTGCCTTCTGCCCCATTATAATAAATCACCCAAGAAATTGGTTTTTTTGTGATTGTAACTCCACACACATCATCATAATGAATTATCTGTGGCACATCAGCCGGGGAAACTGGGTTGTTTTAGGAATGTCAATGTGCTCAGACCAGAAATGAAACCAGGGATGAGGGAAGGACTGGGGAAAACTGGGAGTGAGAGAAGGATGAGGGGTGGCTTCCAGCAGCCCAGGATGAGACAAAGGGCAACAAACCAGTAGACTGGGGAAGTCTGGGGAAGAGGATTACTTTTTAAAAAGTACTCTACGGAGACCACTAATGGTTCTCTTAGACTTACATTTTAGTAAAAGTAGCATTCCACAGCTACGGAAATTAAATGGAGCTGACATCTAACTCTATGAAGAGGGCTCAGTAAGCTTTTGCTTTAAAGGGCTACAACACAGGAAGGAAAAGAGGGACACGTCACACCCAGATCAGGCCGCTTCCAGCCCCCACCCACCCCAGGCTTCTCCACTGTGGACACTGATCCTTGTGCTGGACGGCTTAGAATTTAGCTAAGGGGGGGGGGAGTTTCTTTGAATGGGTAGATGTTCGGTGTGGTTAAATGAGTGGATTTGAGGAATAATTGCCACACCAACACATACGGCTTCATTTGCAATACAACGGAATGTGAAAAATAGCTTTGTTGGACAGAATTCCTTTTTGAATTGGAATTTTGCTATCTTCTAGAACATTTAAAATTTTGACATAGAGCAATTTGTTACTTGTTCTATTAAGTTTTATCCCAGTGTTCAGAACCTTGTGCTATCTGGTGTCGTTACATAACTTTTCATTTGTTTATGAGCTATTCCAGGAGCAAGGACACCCAGTTAGGCCCCAACCTCTCTCATTAGCCAGTATTCTAGATGTGTTGAGTATGCATAGCTTTATCTCTCTCCAGCTCTTCTCCCCTACTAATCCGTAAGCTGGGGAAGGTCAGAACTCCTGCAGGACTCATTTCTGTTCCCACCTCCCCACCCCAATTCCCACATTCTCACAGGTGGCTGACCCTCAGTTCAGGGTATCGCCTCCAAGTCACATACAAGGAACAAAGACACAAAGAGGCTATGTGGCCCATGCAAAGCACCAAGTTAACTAGGGGCAGGAGAGTTTGTGTGACTCCATCACTCCACATTGCCTCTCGAAGCCAACAGGCAGTGAAAAGGTGGGGACTAGGTTGTCCTTGCAAAAGCCACCAAACGCAGTCACTGGCAGACAGCAGTGATGGCCTGACGTGCAACTACCAGGTGGTGTTAGAAACAGTTCCGGCAGGGTCCATGCCCGGGGGCACGGACTTCCTCCGGGTCAGCCCCGAGGAAATGCGTGCTGCAGTACATATTCAGCACATTTATTTCCTTGCTGATGCCATTTCAATCTCATTTCTAACCTCAAATCCAAATTCAAAGAAACCTCCTTTTACTTCGTCCTGAAACTGAAGCCCAGTTCTGTACTTTTGTTCTCATCAAACCTCTCTTTATTCTGCAATAATAAAAATGCTGTATTTCTTCCCAAAACAGGCTACATGCCAAAATAAATAGCACCTTGGATTTCCTTGAAAAGAGAGCTTGGCTCAAAGCACGGCCTTATTGCCACGAGAATTCTTGGAGAAGTCAACCTCACAAAGTCAAATATTCAGCAAGGTAGCGCCCCAGACAGCGAGCCTGTCAGTCCACGCACAACCACTGGCAAAGACAAAGCACTGTCCGAAAAAGAAAAGGTTACCGGTACCTCATGCCGGTCCTGCCAAAATGATGAAAGCCTCCCCATTCCAGGGCCCCTTGCCTCACAGGGTCACTGTCCCCTGTGCTAAGAAGCAGGCGGCATCTGGCTGTGCTGCAGCCCAGACAGCCGGGGAGGCGAAGTGCACTCCTGAAAAGGATTCTGCCAACTGAGTTCTCCAGCCAGCTCACTTCCTACCAACCCAGGAAACAAAGAGATAACTCACGCTCAATAAACAACATATGAGTGCAATCTCATTAACTCCCTCCCCACATTTTTCTGCGAGTGTCTGTCACTTTTGCCTGCATTGCAGCAGTTGAATGTGGAGCTTCGTGAAGAAGAGGAAACTGTCACGAGAAAAGCTGGGACCACATCACCTTCCCTTGGCAAACCTGTGCCCCCACACCCCGCCCCCCACCATAGCCTGGAGCAGGAGGAATGGCCCCCTCACGGAAAGCCAGGTTCCAGCAAGGTTCGAGCGAGGTTGGGGCTGCTGCTTGTGAGTTTGGCTCAACAGCGTTGGCTCCCCAGCTGTTCGAGGGTTTGGTCAGGTGATCTGTGACCTTGATGGAAAAGCAAATACTGACTTCCTTTTCACTCTCCGGCTACAGGGGAGTGGGATCAGAAGGGAATTCAAGGCTCAATGAGCTGCTACTGGATCTTGCCAAAAAAGGAAAAAAGCTCAGATCTTTCAATTAATTGAAAGTTGGTTCCCAGAGCTGCTGCCACTTTGAAGGACCACATCCAAAGACAGCAAAACAGCACACGCCTCTTCCCCTGCCCCCCCGCCCCAATCTATCTGGGGTGCTTATCTGGGAGGTCCTAGATAATTATGCCTTCCCTCCTTCCTTCCAATAGCTGGTGTGGCTCATTAACAAAATTGCTCCTAATGAGGACACAGCTTTCTTAGGAGTTGAAACCCTCTAGTCTCGCATCTCCTTCTTCCTGGCTCTGCTTGAGAAACTTCCTCCCCCACTGGCCTCCTGCCGTCCCACAATCCTGCGAAGCTTCTGTGAGCAAGCCTCCAGACCGCCTCCTGCCCTGATGGTTCAGCGGCTGGGAGTCTGTGGGGCAGAGAGCAGGAGACAGAAACAATGACCCGCAAGTTCCCCCCCCCCCCGGCAGCGCCGGCTTCCTGCCGCTCTACTGCCGCTCTACTCCTCAACTGCCCCAGCGCTGAAACGCACCCAATTCCGGCAGGAAAAGAAAAAAAAAAAAGCAAGAAAGTACCTACTTGTAAGGACCCAGCTCCAGGCACGGTTTTAAACTGCAACCCGGACCAGAGCTCTCAGAGAGGCAGATGCTGGAGCCAGGGAGGAGACAGCCGCGAAGGAGAAAGGTCTGTGTCCCGGGCAGGATCCGTGCAGAGCCCCAGCCAGCCTGCTGCGGTGGCGGCTCTTCAAAGCAGAGGCAGGTGAGAGGCACGGCACAGAGGTTTCAGGCTCTCCAAATCAGCACCACTCTTAGACCTGAAGGAGATAGGGGGGTGGGGCTCAGGTGCTGTCAAAGGGGGATCAGGAGGTCCTCTGGGCTCTCGAATGCAGGGTCAGGAGTATAGAGACCTTGTCCCCTTTCCCTTCTAGCTAAAGGAGGCTGTCGGGGGGGGGGGGGGGAGCCCCGTTAGTAAGATAGTCGAAGCAGCTCTGACCTTCACAGACACTGGCAGTCGAGATGTGCTTGCAAAGGCCAGGGCGGATTCCTGTCTAGCCCACGCTGAACTTGCTGCCAGAGGCGAAGTGTCACCCTGAAAGGCTGCCTGCATCCAGCCCAGTCCAGTTGGAAAGCACTTTCCACCCTGGGTCCCTTTTATCCTCACACCAGCTCAGGCAGCCAGATGGGGATGGCACCGGGTCACACGGGGGAAGAAGAACGTGACAGACAGGCAGTCTCGGGGGCTTCCCAGCCAAATCTGGCTGAAAATGAAG
The DNA here is from genome assembly GCF_021234435.1 of Artibeus jamaicensis. NCBI lineage: Eukaryota > Metazoa > Chordata > Mammalia > Chiroptera > Phyllostomidae > Artibeus > Artibeus jamaicensis. The sequence continues at coordinate 11,498,929 of NW_026522025.1, forward strand.
ATCCCTGGGGCAGGGTCCTGTGTTGTTCCTGCTACATCCGGTCACAGTCCGAATTTTCCTTGAAAGGTTCTAGAGCTTCTTGCTTAAGAGAAAGGCTCAGACACTGACCAAAGGGCACGGGGTGGAGTGATGGACAAGGGACGTTCACTCTTCTCAACCACTAAGAGTATTTTTCCATTTACTGAATATACAGACCAAATCATCAGAATAAAAAAAAAATCTGAAATGTATCTTAAACTCTGAGGTTCTATGAGAAATATATATATTAAAGAGCAAAATACCTCCCTGATAGATTTAAGATGACCACTGACCATCTTCTCTAATTGGCTAGCCTGGAAGCACAGGACTTTGCACCCGAGGCTGAGTGACCAGCAGCCCTCCGTGTAACCAGCCCCGCGGCTTTTCAGCTGCTCACTCTTCCCCTCTGGTCTACCACGTGAGGAAGAAAAGCATTCTCTTTTCCTCTCCCAGAATACAGTCTTCTCTGTGCAGGACAAACAGCCAAGAGGGACTTCCAGAGCTGTACCTTTCCCGAGAGACCCAACATGCCTCTGGAATCCCTGGCCAGCCAGTTCCCACCTGTGCTCCAGGCTCTGCTCAGCACCCCTCCAAGTGCAAGGGCCACCCTTCCCGCTGGCACTGCCCCATCTGCTCCCTCCTGTAGCAGGCATCACCGGGATTCCTGCCTTTATGTCTGTCTCCCCAACAAGCATTGGGCAAGGTGTGCCGCAAAGTTTGTGAAACTGAACTTATTCACAGTCCTGACACCTCTAAACCCAGGTGACCTTCAGCACCAAGGAAGCACCTCTGCTTTTCCACCAGCGCCCAGGCCTTTAATCTGATTTTTAAAAAGATGGTAGGATCAGGGAAGAAAATACCAGGCCCCTTGCAGGGCCATCGATCAGCTTGACTCAGATGCTGGGACAGAAGACCCTCAGGAAGACACACACACGATCTCCAATGTCTCCAGACCTCTCTGGAGAGACACGGCACTCCCAGATCTGCAGGTCCTGCAGAGACGCCAGGACAGAACACCATGTTCACCTCCCACGACTCTAAGAGGAGGAGAGATTCTCCTGTCTTTTGTGTCCTTCTAACTGGTCCAGTCCACTCATTTAACTCCATAGTCATGCAAGGTGGTAGCCAGTACAGGGAATATTACCCTACATTTTCTAGATGACAAAACAAAGTTTGCTAAGTTATGAAGATAAAAAAAGGCAAAGCCTCAACTCAAACCTAGATTTTTCTGTTGCCCAATCTAATACCCTCTCCTCTAAATCACACAGCCTGACCTGCGCATGCAGGTGAATGCAGAGACACACGAATACAGGATGTCAGCTCCAACACTGGTGTCCTCCGAGCAAAACTGGCCTCACATGGAGGAAAGGCCTTCACGGGAAACCCCAACAACTCTCCAGGGGAGTCTGTGCCTCTTTGGTGCTCCTTTCCATGGCTTCTGGCCCTTGCCATGTCTGGGGTACCACCATACCCCCACTCCTCTGACTCGCTCAAACATGGTCTTAACACCAGTAACCAACTGCATGTTACCACCAAGCCACCTGGAGCATCCCCTGGAACAAACACATACATACAAGAACTTCTCTGGCACAAGTCACTTGCCTGAGAGGGTTGAGTCCTTTTGCAGTTTAAAAACCTTCCATTTCTGCCCCTTCTGTGCTACAGTGGGGAAAAGGTGGGCTGTCCGACCCAGGCAAGATGGGCACCAGGCAAGTGGGAAAAGGAGAGGAACTGTCTTAAGAACGTGCCTTCCATCTAAGCGGTCCTCTAGGCTTTTGCCCGGTGCTCAGGAACAGCTGTCTGCAGTCTGTGGGATTATGCAGGGCTGAGGAGAAGCCCCTTTGTTAGGTACAGGTGCTGCTCTCAGCCCCTCGGAGCAGGCGGGTTATGGCCACAGCCGTTCTGCCAGAATGCAACGGAAAGAATGGAGAAGAGAAATTGTGTGTTCCAGACCCGTGGCTGCAGCAGTCCCAGGAGGAGGAAATCATAGGTTCTGACGATTGACCCTCTGAAGCAGATGACAATTTCTCAGGGAGGAAGCAGGGCCAGTTGCAGGAAGAGAGAAAGCATCACTCAACCTGCGCAAAATGCTCCTTGGATAAAAAAAAAAAATAAAGAAATCATCCCTCCCTCCAGTTAGAGCCTTCCAGAAGGCTCTTAGTCTTTGACTCAAACCCACTAACATCAAGATGCCAATAGACAAATGAGGAAGGGGTGAGAGCAGGCAATTCGGAAAGGAAATACCAGTGATTAATATTGGAAAAGTGTTTAACCCCATGAAATAATAACCCAACAGATGCTACATAAACATCGAAATGCCATGTTCTTCATTTACCCTACACTGTGCCAGCCCCCCTAGGTCACTGCAAACACTGTGCAGTCGGATTCCCACAATAACCCTGCAAAACAGTTCTGTTATTTCCATCCTCCAAGGATGAAGCTGCGGCTCGAGCCACGCCGAGGTACGGAGGGCGAGGGCGTTACGTGTGGATCCAGTTCATGTGCTGCTCTTAACCACGGCACAACGCAGACTCTCTTACAAGTTAAAACATTTTTTTTTTTCATTTAAGAAAGACCTGCAGTGTCTCTAAGAGTATGGCGAGAATGGGACGCACCCTCCGCAGAAGATCGCAGCAGCCAGTCGAGGCCGCCGCAGCCAACAGAGGAGCTGCCGCGTCACTGCCTGCACGCACAGGGCGCGGGCGCGTCTGCGCAGGCGCACACGCAACTCCAAAGTCCCACTCAACCGAATACAGTGGGGAAACCAGGGGATGAAAAAGGTCACATGTGTTTTCTTGGTCTAAAAAATCATTCCTATTATGATCGATGTATTCTTAGAAAATAAAAAATAAATTACCGGGGGGGAAAGGTGGGAAATTACCAATACCCTCCCACCTTGATACTAGTTTCATGTCCACCTATTCTGCATATTTCAGCACAATTGACAAAAGCAACTTCTATGGTGGTTAAGAGTCTGGGCTCCAAGCCAAGGAATCCCAGCCCTGCCAGTGACTGTGTAACCTTGGGCAAATTACTTAACCTCTCTGTGCCTTGGCTGCTTAATCTGTAAACTAGGACTAGGAATGCAACCTACACATGGGTCTGTCAGGACAATTAAATAAGGTGATGATTCATGTCCGTCACTTAGAATAGAGTGTCTGTGTTAATCTATAATAAATATATTAGCTATTAATGTAATTAATATACATTCAATTATGAATTCAACTTTGTACTTAAAATTCTATCACAAAACCATTTTGAAATATAGTAATACTCACTTTATAATGATTACTATAAATGGCTCTGCAAGATTCTACTGACTTACGCCTTATTTTCCAAACCCACCAACTACCTTCTGGAGGTCATTCCACCTCATTTGAACTCTCCCTTCAACACTACCAGATCCACCGGCCTGATAGGCTGGCCTCAAGGCAGGTCTCCAGGGACGTCCCAATTCTAAGTGGCTGGAACTCATCTGCCACAAATGATGTTGAATGGTTAAGACCACAGGGTCTGAGGTAAGACAGACCAGGTTCAAATCCTGGCTCCATGACCTTGAGCAAATTTTCTTATTCAAGAAGAAGCCAACTCAGTACATGTGTGTGAGGACCCTAGGAGACATGGGATGTAAAATGCATGTGTCCATGCTCAGTTTGTAAGAAATACTCGGTAAATCTTGGCTATGATTATTTTTTAATATTCAGTGTTCTAAGCAAGGAAAGGGCCTGGGTCATGTCTGGTTTACTACCATTTTATTCATAACAGTTGGCATGGCAGAACTCAACAAAAATGTGTTGAATCAATGAATAAATAAATGAACAAATAGATGTATCATAGAGACTATCATAGCTGAAAAGAATACTTTAAAAATATTTTTATTTAAGTATAACCCACCTACCATACAATTTACCTGTATAACTTGTACAATTCCACAGGGGTAGTATATTCAAACTTGTGCAAACATTTCCACAACCCAATTTTTAAAATTGCGTTAAAATACACACAACATAAAAGTTACCATTTTTACCACTCGTAGATGTAAAACTCAGTGGCATTAAATCCATTCACAATGTCATGTAATCATCACCATCATATATACCCAAAACCTTTTCATCATCTCTGACATAAATTCTGTAACTCATTGGATAATAACTCTCCATTCCTTCTTGCCCCAGCCCCGGCAATACTGTTCTACCTTTTGTCTGTATGAATTCGCATATTCTAGGTACATCATGTAAATGGAATCATGACATTTGTCCTTCTGTGTCTGGCTTGTTTCACTAAGCATGTTTTCAAGGTCCAGTCAAGTCATGGCATACATAAACTTTCACTTCTTTCTATGGGTGAATAATATTCCATTATATGTGTGTAGCATATTTCGTTTACCCATTTCTCTACCAATTGACACTTGGGTTTCTTCCATCTTTTTTGGCTGAAAAAGGCTGCTAATTGTGAATAAGGCTGCTATGAACATTGGTGCACAAAAATCTATTCCAGTTCCCGCTTTCATTTTTTTCTGGGTATATGCCTAGGAGTGAAATGGCTATGGCATGTGGTAATTCTTCTTAACTCTTTGAGGAACCACTGAACTGTTTTCCAAAGCCACTGCATCATTTTACATTCCCAACAGCAATGCATGAGGGTTTCAACTTCCCCATATCTTAAACAGTATTTTTCTCATCAAAAAATTATGATAGCCATTCTAGTAAGTGTAGTAGGAGGGAAGTGTTATCTCATTGTGGTTTTGATTTGCATGTTCCTGATGACTAATGACTGTTGAGCATCTTTTCATATGTTTATTGGCCATTTGCATATCTTCTTTGGAGAAATGTCTATTCGAGTCTTTTGCCCATTTGGAGCTGGGGTGTTTGCTTTTAATGTTGTTGAGTAGTAAGAGTTCTTTATATGCACTGAATATTGACCCTATATCAGATACTTGATTTGTGGATATTTTCTCCCATTCTGTAGATCTTTTGGCTTCCTTGATAGTATGCTTTGATGCACAAAAGCCATTAATATTGATGAAGTCCAACTGATTTATATGTTCTTTTGTTGCCTGTGCTTTAGTATGGCATTCGTGAAATGTTGCCAAATTCAACATCATAAAGATTTTCCTCCATGTTTTCTTCTAGAAGTTTTATAGTTTCTTCTCTTAAGTTTAGTGGATTGATCTATTTTGAGGTCATTTTTGTATATGGTTTAAGATAAAGGTCCAGCTTCATTCTTTTGCATATAAACACTCAGTTTTCTCGGTACCATTTGTTGAAAAAACCATAATCAAAATTTTAGGACATTTTTATCATCCCCAAAAGAAACCCCAGATATAGAATTTCATTTTTATAAAGAAACTAGGATCATAATAAGTGAGCTTTTGAGAGTTAATAAACCTTGGCATTTATAAACAAAAAATAGTTCATCACAAGAGTTTGCTGAGAACATTAACTCTCTGTTCTACAAAGACATGTGACCTCCTTTTATCAGTAAACAGCATGGCAAGCCTCCTGTGTACACATGCAGGCCGAGGGCTGGACTTCTCGCAGCTCTCAGCAAGGGTGTTAGTGCAGAAGACATGTGTTGTGCTTTTCCTGGTCACCCAGCACATCGTGAACACCCTTCCTTGCTTTATCTCCTTCCTTTGGAGTCCCACCTCCCCAGGGTTGAAATGAGAATTGACAGTACCAGCCTCCTTTACAGCTAGGAGTCAGTCATGACCCTGAGCTCAGCAGGCAGAGGCACCCAGGCCAGACCTCAAATCAAAAGAAAATGCTCTGAAAAAGGAAGGGCTATAGGCAAGTGCTTCGAGGGAGGGTGGTGGAATGACCTGACATCCCTTGGAATGCGTCTTCTGTGTCCTGTTGTTTACAACCATGACCCTTAACTGCTACAATGAAGCATCAGAGTTAGCTTGGTTTTTCAATTGCTTCTATTCTATTAATTTATGTAATCTGTAGAATTACTTTTCAGAGTTCCCGTTGATTGTTTTGTCCTGAGTATATACTGCATGACCATTTGGTTATTTTTCTCTTCCCCTTTCATCCTCTGTGATTACCATATTCTTTCCCAATGAGAAGTGGGAATGAGTGGGCTTGGTGGGCCACAAGGTCTTTTGCTTGGCGGAATTGGGCCATGGTCAAAACAGTTTGGGAACCACAACTTGGAGTGAACCCAGGAATTCAGCCTCACTTCCTCCCTCCTGGGTCACTTCAGTGAAAGCATCTCAAGGGTAGGCACGGACACGCCCTCCGCAGTGGGACACCCTCTACCCCACCCTCTTTGGGCAAACCCCACTCCCAGCTTCGTTGTCCCTGGTCAGACTCCAGCAGAAGCCTTCACAGGCATCAGCCTGTCTTCAGAGCAGAGGTTGCAGGTGCAGACACTTCAGGGCTTGCGTGGGCTGCGGCATCTGCCTTTTGGATCGGGTGGAAGATTTTTCTTGGCACGGCCTGCACATTCAGGAAAGTCAGCTAAACCAAACTGAGCTTGGTAAGTAATTTCCAGGCACCTGGGTGGAGCCAATGATGTTTCCAGATTTTTCCAGTTGAAAGGCCTTTTATTACTATTTCACACAGTCCCACCTGGCCCCCTAGCAAGCACAGTCTAAAGAGGAGCAGGCAATATGTGACGTGGGTCAAACAAGGATGATGAGCCCTCAGCCTCAGCAGCGTGCAGCTGGAGGAAGGCTGGAGGCATCCTCGGAGATAAACAAGAGAGAGGCAGTGAGAGAAGGAGAGCTCTAGAAACCTCTATCGACTTCACCTTTCCCTTGAAGGAGATGGGGTTTGTTGCCAGGGTACCACCTGGCAAAACAAAGGGAGATCATATACTCTTCTGGTTTGGGTGTGGTTTTGTTTCATGTGGGTAAAGTTGCTAAGGAAAGGTGTTTCTGAAATTCACATTTCATGTGTGTGTCACCCTATCGCAGCTCACGGGTGTCACAAAGTGACTGGGCGCTGGGAGCATAGCAAAGACAACTTTTACTAGGTAACTCCAAATAAAAGTAAGTAAGTAAGTAAGTAAGTAAGTCAACTCAGATCTTTTCTTCCAGTCAGATATTATGGGGGCTTTTCAAGTCAAGGCACCTCTTTTCATGCTTCTGGGTATCCTTGAGGGCACCAGCCCAGTGCCTTGCAGGTGGCAAGTGCTCAGTGAGTCCTGCTGATTCTCTAATGTTGGAAGCAAAGAATATAAAACAGGACCTTGTACATTATCTTCATTTACTAGTGGAGAGACCGAGGCTCAATGACTTGCCCATATGGTACATCAAGGCCAAGATCAGATTCTAAGTTCCAGAGTACTAATCCCATGCTTCCCTTTATAAACGTTATGCTGAGGGCGCTGCTCTGCAGTGTGGTCCTGGAGGACACCCCAGTGCTGGTTTTTCTGAGAAAGAACACTGTGGTTGGCGTCTCCAGTTTAAATGGGAGTCATGATGTTATTGTGGTCCAAGAGAGCCAGAGGACTGTGCATATTCTGGTTGGTGACCTCCGCTGCAGCCTCTGGCTGCAGGGGAGTGTGATGCACTGCAGTAGGAAGGGAAGCACTCACTCCATACTGAGTCCTTTACCCATCCTCACTCAGCCCTGGGACAGCACTGTCCTGACTCCGCTGTGAAGGCGGTAAAGATGGCCGCTTGGTGACCCAGCCTCAGCTAAGTGTGCGATCAAAGAAACAGCAGTTAAGTAGAAAAAAAATGAACTGGAGGCAGTCCAAACATCCACTGCAGTCTCTAGAGAAAACATCAAAGGGGAAGTGCATTCTTAACACAAAGCAAAGGTCTTAAATTTTCTCTTTCCTATCTCTGCTATTCCAGCAATGCAACTGCTCCAGAAGCAGTGGCCCGGTCCCCAGCATCCCTCCTGCCTGACTCTTTACTCACTCATCTGCCTCACCTCCAGCATCAGCTCGCCCATCCTCTCCCAGTCTCTCTCCATCCTCATCACCAAGAATACCACTATCAGCTCCATTTGTCCAGTTCTTTCTCATGACTGGGTGACCCCAGTCTCCATCATAATTGAAGGGCAACAGCCAAGCAAACTACACCAGAAATTTTCTTACAAGGGAATCACATGAAAGTTCCATAAGCAAAAAAAAAAAAAGGGGGGGGGGTTTGTTCTTTTTTTTTTAAGATTTAATTTATTTGTTTTTAGAAAGAGGGGAAGGGGGGGGAAGAGAAGGAGAGAAACTTGAATGTGAGAGAGAAACACCAATCTGTTACTTCTCCTGTGCACCACAACCAGGAGTGGTACCTGCAACCCAGGCATATGCCCTGACCTGGGATCGAACTGACAACCTTTTGCTTCATGGGACGATGCCCAACCAACGGAGCCACACAGGTCAGGGCAAAAACAGTTCTGAATATTCACATGTCTATGTTTTTATTCCCTACCACACCCATTTTACAGATTAGAGAATTGAAGAATAATAACAAGAGTGAATAATTATATCGTTATAATAATAATAATTATTATGAACCAGACACTGCCCGATACTGTACAAACGGTATCTTACTTAATTTCGCCATGACCATAGTCGGCAGGTGTTATTATAGCCTTTTCCCCGAGACAGGGTCAGGGCACAGGGCTCGTAAATGGCAGGGTGGAAACTCTAATTGAGGTGTGTCTGGAAGTTGAGACCTGGCTCTGAACCACGTGCTCTCCCTGAGACTCTGCTTGCGTGACTGTGAGGTTGCCAGTGAGTTTACATAGAAAGAGAAGGAACCAGCTAGAAGAATTTAGTGTAAAGTTCTTATCACTAGCCATGCTCGTGAAATACCAGATGATTATTAAAATATAAACATCTTCTGGACATGCGGTAGGTCTATAAATAAGATAAATGTATTTGCAAGGGAATAGACTAAGAAACGCAGTGACTTTCTAATTAGCTTAAAATTATTTAATCGACACAACAAAATTACTTTTCAAATAAATAATTTTTGAAAGTTCCAAGGAGTCTTGAGGCGTTTAATTGCTGTTTAACCAGATAGCAGCCGCCCAGTTACACAGATATCAATTTTAGAGAAAATGCTCTTTGCAGCCCTAGCACTCTGTCAAAATTTCCATTAGAAAGATGTATTTTCAGGCCAGATACGAGGGTTTTAGGTTACAAATTAATTTCATTTCTCTGTTGTTCACCAGGGCAGGGTGGGGGAGGGGATGGGCTGGAGAGGCTGACTCAAGGGTGCATGGAGGGCGAGGTGTGTCTCTGCACCAGGGCCACAGTTTCCCCCGAAAGCCTGTGGGGGCGGGAGGGGGAGAATGTTGCTGCCAATGACTCCACTAAGCAAATCGGGGTTGGACTTGGGTCCCTCACTCCTCTAATGACTCCAACAAATATACACCATGGGCCACCTTGGACCAAGACTTGAACCAGGAGTTTGCCTAGATCCCACTCATACCCAATACACCTACTCTCAGGACCCCATGAAGCGAAAGCAATGGGGACAAAACCTGAACCTCTCGGGCAGGAGTCTGTGTCTCCTGGTCTTTAACAAGCTCTCCGGGTGATTTTCATGTGCACTGAAGTTTGAGAAGTCCTGCTCTAACCTACTTTAAAAATGTTTTGTAAACTACAGTTCAGTGCTTCTTAAACTGTTATGTGGATACATCTGCTAAGATCTTGTTAAAACGCAGATGCTGATTCAGCAGGTGTGGGATGAAGCTGAGAATGTGCATTTCCAACAGGCTCTCAGGAGATGCTGATGCCACCGGCCCCAGCACCAAGAAGCCGGGCGTGTGACCGGGGGTGTCTGCCTGGTTGGGAAGGGATGGGAAAGAGTCCAACAGACCTTGGCACAACTCCTAGCTCCAGTGCTTGCAAGCCGTGTGACCTTGGCCACATCTCTCTACCTCTTCAAGCCAGATTTTTCAGCTATGAAACGGTATAAACAGGACTACACACTTTTAGGTGGCAGCATGCCTGTACTTAACACAGCACTTGGCATGTAGGAAATGCTCAAACAGAAGCTGTGGTTGCCCTTGTTTCTCAGAGAAGGATGCAACTAGTAAGTGCTCAATAATTGTTCGTTGTTTTATTATCAATAGTTATTGAGAGTTGCCATATGGCATGATGGGCGTTGTGCCAAGTAGCACACTATTATCATTTCCTCTTCCCAGTGGCTCTGTGTGTGAAGTCAGGTATTATTTGTTCTGTCTTGCAGCCAGAACAAAGAAGCCAAAGCCCAGAGATGTTTAGGAACTTGGTCCAAGTCACAAAGACAGTGAAAGGCAGAGCTAGGGTTGAATTCAGGTCTTTCTGCCTAAGCTTCTAACCACCCAGGCTGAGGCACGGTTCTGTCCACACCTGTCAGGAAGGCCTGAGTGGAGGGAAGGGGAGTGGGAGGGGCTAGGACACAGGACCCAGTTGTAGAGGTGGAGGACAGGCAGGGGCAGACAGTGGCCTTGAGGCGGGAATGCAGAGCTGCAGAGGGACATCAGGCTCAACAGAAGGAGCAGGGCCCTGTCCAGGACTGGGACCCCCGCTAACCAGGAGACAGAGCCTAAAACAGACATGGGAGGAGGGAGGACAATCGCCCTAGTGCCTTGCACCCTGCTGAGCCAGAGCAGCGCTCCTTAAAGATACAGTTGGTACGTATACAAATAACTGATGGGTTCACAGATTCGTTAATATTTTGAAGGCAGCCACTGATTTGGAGTTGGTGAGCAGGACGCGTTGAAGTGGGGGAGAGATTTTCACATCTGGACTGTTCTTCTTTAAAAAGGGAGCAGTTCAAAAACAGAAGAATAACAGGAATATTTCCCTTGGAGCACAGCCAGCGCGCACAATGCCTCCTTTTCTTCCCAGGGCAGAAGGCGTTTGGGGTCCAGCTCCTCGGTGGGTGTGTACAGCCTGGAGCCTGCCCGACATACTTACCCACTTGTGCTCGGGAGCACAAAGCCCCCCGCCTGCCAAGCCAAACACAAATGCCTCCTTCACTGCGGCCCTGTGCTTCGTGTGTTTTCAGCTGCCCTGGCTTCTGAAAGTGCCCCCTCTAGGGCCAAAGTGAGGCCCTTGTGGCTGGGTCTCTCCACTGCCATTTGGAGGCAATCATCCAGTTGCCCTCACAAGCCACGAGGCATGAAGTGAAATAGGTAGGCAACTTGAAGGGAGTAAGGGGAGTCTTTTTGTTAAAAAAAATTAGCCTCTACAGATAGTGTTCAATCAGCCATTCATCAGAAATTATTGTTCAGGCACAGGGCTAGGGTCTGTGAATTCATGGATGAATAAGACTGGCATAAAGACCCTTTAAGAAAATCACAGTCCAAAATGGAAGGCAGAGACCTAAATCAGGACACAAGTTTCGTAGAGGTGGATGAAGGTATTATGGAGGACCACAAGAGCATCACAGTCATGGCATCTCATCTGGGCTTTGAAAGATGAATAAAAGCACACCAAGAAGACAGGGGAAGCGCGCTCCAGCTCACAGATGAAAACATGCAGGTGGGTTTGAGGAATGACCAGGGAACTAGGCTCAGAGTGCAGGGCAGCGAGCGGCCCAGGTGGGGAAAGCCAGGGCTGGAGGTTAGCTCATTTTATTTTGTAGAGAGTGGGAATCCAGCAAAGATTTTTCAGCGGAGGAGAAACAAGACCAAGACCGGGTTTGGATACAACTCTGGCTGCAGTGAGGGGGTTGCATCCCCAGAGGCTGGCCCATTAGGAGAGCACAAATACTTCAGAAATGAGCAAATAATTTTGAGAGGGAAGAGAGAGTAGCAAGTCTGATGAGAGGTCTGGCCAGACCTAATGCTTTTACTAACCACTCCTTTTATATCTTTTTTTATTTCTTTTGAGAACAGCAGCTTTTCTTCTCCTTTATTGAACCATCACAAATTTATATAATCTGAGACTACAGACCTAATTACATAATGTTTTATACCATTGGCAGTTTCCTGAATGTTGGCTTTGTCTTCCGGAATAATTTTGTCAGCTTATTGAAGCCTGGGGCAGTGCATCTTGTGCTCTCTCTGCATTGCCCAGCAGCACCCATCATGTGTTAAGCACACAGTAGGTCCCAGGTAAACGAAACCATGAAATACATTCATGGAGTATAAGAGCTAGACAGGCTCTTGCAATTAACTGGTCCAACTTACTTATTTTATAGATGTGGAGACTGAGACCCAGAGAAAGGAAAACATATGCCCCATCCAAAGACATATGCACATTCCTACCTCTAGACTCTGGCATTTCACAGCAGGGACCTGGGCTCAGTCAAGACTTTCAAATGATACTTGGTGTTAACCAAGGGTCAAGGCATCTAGCTGTGAGCCCAGAGAGCAGCGGGGTAACAGAACAATATGCAACAATAAAGGGGCAGAAGAATGTGTTCCTGTACATACACAGTATTCAGCTTCCAATCCTTATTCAGCTCTGAGAAGAGCATGGCCAGGTTCCAGAACTGCTAGAGGCAATACAACATGAACATGTGAGCTTTGGAGTGAGGTGGGCCTGAGTTTGAATCCCAACTCTGCCACTTACCAGTTGTGTCTTAAGCAAGTTCCCTAAATGCCCGAGCCCCAGGGTTCACATATGTCAAACAGGAAAAACACAATTTCCTTCTCAAGGGCTGTATAGATTCATTGGGATGAAGTTTATCGAATGCTTATCATGGGCACTGCAGTGGAAATTATAAAGTGATGAACTAGGGAGAAAGGAAGAAAGAAAACACCAGGATTTGGCAGCCAATGGAGCCTTTGGTTCCTGGGCACTTACTTTAGTTCAGGCACTGGGTCGGGGAGAGAAGGAGGGATGTCGAAAACTCCAGGGTTTCTAACCTGGGTGACCAGAGAGGGATGGGGACACCAGCTGAGTCAGAAAAACAAGGAGAGAAGAGATTTGGGAGAAGGAAGATGGACAGTTTGTTCTTGGGCACACCTGACTAGGGGTTTGCCCACAGGAAGGGCGTCATCCAGAGACAGTGGCCCAGCAGACAGCTGAAAGGAGGGCGTGGGATAAGAGAGGAACCTGAAGACGAGTGGTGTTGATTGTAGGGTCGTCCATACCAGTGCAAGCACTGCAGAGGTGAGGTGGGGGCAAGGAGCGAGCAGAGGGGGCGTGTGAGGAAAACTGAAAAAAGTCACAACTGGGGAGCAGATATGGAAAAAGAACCAGGGTGGCCTACAAACCAGAAGTCCAAAGGGGGTAGGTTAGGTCTTGAAAAAACGGATGAGGCCAAGCTCAGCTTCCATGGCGAGGGGAATGTCACCAAAGGTAGACAAGATGGGAGAAGCAGCAAGTGGGGCTACTCTGCTACTTTCTTGGGATTTGGAGAGAAATGGGCAGCCACTCAAGGGAGGGGAGAGGTGAGCATGTTTGCAGGCCACGAGGAAGAAGGCAGGAAAAGGGAGTGGACTGAGAAGTGAGAAGAAAAAGGTGGCATGAGAGCTAACACACTGCAGACACGGTGCTGAACCGTGCAACAGAACTGAATTTAACTACTTCCGCCAAGATGGAGGCGTAGGTGGAAACATTGTGCCGTCTCGCACAACCAAGTTTAAAAACAACAAAGTTTTAGCAACAAAAACGCAGCCAAACCACAGAAAGTTGAACTATCTGGAAGATTGACAACAACGAGCCTTTCAGCCAGACTGCTAAGAGGGGCAGAGCCAGCAGCAGAGCGGGGTTGGGCAGGAAAGATCCACCAGACGGACCCAGGTATGCAGGCAGCTGTAGGCGGATCCCAGGTGTGGAGTAGCAGCAGGTGGACCCACTGAGGGCTGACCATGGTCACACATTCACGCGCAGATAAACCAGGGAAGGAGCGAGCAGTGAGACGGACCACGCGGGCCCCAGCAGCAGGAAGCAGCAGAGGGGACCACTATTGCCCCCTTTGACCCCGCCCCCACATACAGCGTCATAGCCCAGCGACCTGGGTCGCCCCACCCTGGTGAACATCTAAGGCTCTGCTCCTCATACATAACAGGCGCAAACAGACCAAAACATTATGGCTCAAGAAGAACTCAAAGCCCCAGAGCCTATAACTCTAAGCAACAAAGAGATAGCCAAACTTTCAGATGTACAGTTTAAAACACTGGTGATCAGGATGCTAACAGAACTGGTTGATTTTAGTCACAAATTACAGGAACATATGAAGGCTAAACTAATTGAAACGAAGGGAAATGCACAGGAAACCAATAATAATGGAAAGGAAATTGGGACTCAAATCAAGGGAGTGGACCAGAAGGAAGAAAAAAATGACCAAACAGAAAAATATGTAGAAACAAGAATTCAAAAAATGAGGAGAGGCTTAGGAACTTCCAGGACACCTTTAAATGTTCTAACATCCGAATTATAGGGGTACCAGAAGGGGAAGAGGAAGACCCACCAACGGAAAAGTTATTTGAACAAATAATAAAGGAGAATTTCCCTAATCTGGCAAAGGAAATAGACTTCCAGGAAGTCCAGGAAGCTCAGAGAGTCCCAAAGAAGTTGGACCCAAGGAAGAACACACCAAGGCACATCATAATTATATTAGCCAAGATTAAAATGAAGGAGAGAATCCTAGAAGCAGCAAGAGAGAAGGGGACAGTCACCTACAAAGGAGTTCCCATCAGACTGTCAGCTCATTTCTCAAAAGAGACCTTACAGGCAAGAAGGGGCTGGAAAGAAGTATTCCAAGTCATGAAATCCAAAGACCTATATCCAAGATTGCTCTATCCAGCAAAGCTTTCATTTATAATGGAAAGGCAGATAAAGCGCTTCTCAGATAAGATCAAATTCAAGGAGTTCATCATCACCAAGCCCTTATTATATGAAATGTTAAAGGGACTTATCTAAGAAGATAAAAAATATGAACTGTGAAAGGACAGCAAACTCACAGTTATTAACAACCACACCTAAAACAAAAGCAAACTAAGAGGACAGCTAGATCAGGAGCAGAACCATAGAAATGAAGATCACACGGAGGGTTAGCAACAAGGGAGTGGGAGGAGGAGAAGGGGGGAGAAGGTACAGAAAATAAGTATCGTAGACAGTAGGTAGAAAATTGATAGGGGGAAGGGCAAGAATAGTATGGGAAATATAGAATTTAAAGAACTTGAGACACATGGTCATAAACTAAAGGGAGGGGTGGTCAGGGAGGGGGTGTGCAGGATGGAGGGGAATGAAGGGGAGAAATAGAACAACTGTAATGGCATAATCAATAAAATATATTTAAAGTTTTTTAAAGAATTGAATTTAATCTTCACCATTGGTGATTTGACGAGTCGTTTTGCAGTTGAGAAACTAGGCCCAGAGAGGCGAAATACCTTACCCAAGTTAGCAGCAGACAAAACTGGTATTTGAGGCCAGAAACTCCGGCTCCAGAGTTCATGGCCAGTTTGAAGGAGAGTGTTTCTGGAGATGGGAAGGGAAATTTTTAAGGCTTGGCTCTGGCAAGGGAAGGGGAGCAAATATGGAGAGAGGTGGTGAGGCAAAAATGAGAGTTCAAGGTACATGGCTTCCGCCTTCTTTGTAAGGCAGGAACAGGCCAAGGGCGTGCCAATGGATTTGGGAACTCAGGGACCGCTCTGCACTGACCCGGGCTGTTCTCAACCTCTCCAGCTCCCGTCTGCCCCTTCCACTGACCCTGGGGTGACCTCCAAACCCCTTCCCTTCATCTGCTCCCACCAGACTCTCCCAGAACACTAAGCCCAACAGCCACACACATTCTATCGGGTAATTAATTCCCACCTGGCCAGAACTAGGGCCCCTCCCACAGCACCCATTTCAGGGGCTTTCTGCCAACAACTAGAAAAGGAGGGAATATAATAATATACCAGGACTCTCATGGCTCCAAGCCAAGAAATCCAGACTCATCCAATTTGTGCTGTGTGAGTTTGGTCCTATCACAGCTTCTCTAGGCCTCAGCTGCTTCATTCGTCACATAATAATACCGAAATCTATGGACTTGTTGGAGGGTCTAATGAGATAACAGAACTAAGAGGCCTTTGTTTAAAGTGGAAGCAAAATACTGTAATCTAGAGCCGGAAAAGGAAGAAGTGAAAACGTAAAAGTAGGTAGCGGGGAGGGGTTGTCACTTGCAAAGACAGGGTGTGAATCCCCCTCTACTAAGAGGAGCTGAGTTCCCCCACAGGCGAGACGGTGCCCTGCCGAAGGCCAGGCCCGGGTCACAGCCTTCCTATCAGATATGGCTTCCTATCCGCATACCTGGCTTCAGGAATTTTTCTGCAGCTGAATAAATAAAAGAGAGTCCACAGAAAATGTCCCAAACAAAACTGAATGCATCTATTAATGAACTGCTTAAGGTTTTAATGTTACTCAGCACTGAAAGGAGCATTTTAAATTCCACTTTGAAAAGTTATGTCATCTCAGATTCGCTCCCCACAGCCGACACCCCACCTCTATTCCTCCCTCAACATGGGGAAGGGTGGAGAACGAGGAATTCAAAGAATGGGAAATGTAAGCAGGGCCTGCTTTCTGCCAATGGTGCAGTGGGCTCTGACCACCCAATACCCCACAGGCTGGACTGAGCACATCTGCATTTTATTTAACCCTCATTCTAACCTTTGAAGGAAGGAATTATTATCTTCGTTGTAGAGAGAAAGAACTGAGGCTGGGTGCGGGGCGCCGTGGGGATTCACAACTAGCTCTTTCCATCCTGCGGTGTTTTCCGCCGGAGACCCGCCCTACATGGGCCTGGAGGTGGTGCAATAACCCGGTATGTTCGAGGGGCCCTGGGCACCTTTGGGAGACTGGGCTGAAGCCTGAGCTGCAGCTGCGGCCAAATCTGCAGCCTGGGGCTTGGTTTGAGCCTTGGCCTCGACCTTTGGCCGGCAGAGCTGGACACCCCTGGCGATGCTGGAACAAGCTCATTTCCAAAGCTTGGGGTGAGCAATGGTAAGCAAGGTTGTGGCTGCCGCCCTTTGGGATCTTGGGCCTGACCTTCTTGGGCTTGACCAGGGCCATGAAAGCCTCAGCACATACACTGTGGCCTTGGCATTGCTGGCCTGCAACTTCTTCAGTCCCTTCTTGTTGTGCTTCTTGGCAAAGCACGTGTTCCTCAGTAACTTGGGGTCTACCCCCTTAAGAGATATGTATCTTTGTGATCAGTTTTTTTTTTTATGTCATTTCTGTGCCATTTTGGGGACTAGTTGTACGTGGTATGGTTCTTGGACTTGGCCATATCTGCACTCAAGCCCGTGGCTCCCCAAGTGCCTGGGAGCAGAAGAGCTCCCAGTATAATTTTTAAAATGAATTTTTAAGAAACATTTTCAAATAGGGCTTATTGAGCCTTTAATGTTTAATAACACTAAAACATTTTACAAAGGTTTATTGAGCCTTTCAGATGGTAAAGAACCATATACATATTATCTACAAATTATTTTAAAAATGGAAAAATTTTTCCCTTTAGTGTCCTTATCAATAATAAAAAAATCCACAAATTTCACTTGGTCTTCCCAGAGTCCAATATTTAAGCTTAACAAAGTTAATGAAGTAAGGCAGCAAACATCTTACAACGCAATATGTGTTTGCCAAAGACAGGTGTTTTGGTGTCTTCCTCCAGCGTAGCTACAGATGCTGTGGCTGAAAGGAGGGGCAGGATGACTCACTGCAGGACCCGACATCTCCACCCTTCCCTTCCTCATCCCCTTCCCAAGCCAACAGACACCAAGCATTTCCCACCTCACTGCTTCTCCACAATTAAGATGTTCTGAGGAGTAGTAAAATTCATTCCCTAATGTAATAAAGAAATGACAAGGTTAGTGGTTTAAAACTTTCTTTTTCCTCTTCTGTAATGCATCAGCATTTTATTAGGAGCTTTCTGAACACAATGTACCGCGAGAGTGATTTGAATGGTGGAGGTTTCAGGCAAAGCTAACAGGCCAGTGGGAGGCGCACTGCGCCACCGCGACTGCGGACTGCAGAGGTCTCCCGAGTGAACGCGCCCTGCGCACCTTCCGGCCGGGTGTTGCGTGTGGGCAGTCATTCAAGGCTAGTGTTGACAGATCTGATTTTATTTTTGTCAAAAGAAGCCAAGAATGTGGATTTACGTAAAATCTGATTTTTTAATGTTGAATTAATGCTTTTCTTAAAAAACCAAACCAAACCAACAACACTATGTAGGTAAACACACACACACACACACACACACACACACACGCGCAAACCAATTGCTGCCCACGAGGCCCAGTTAGGCCTTCACGTGGTCTCAGCCCACGTTTCCCTCCTCCCCCCAACTCCTCTGCCCCCCACAAATGCAGCCCTCAATTCACCCTGTCCCCGAGTGCCTCTGGGCCTCAGCTCCCACCTTCCTAACATTTTAAGATCCCTTCTCTGTCTTCTTTCTCAAGGTTGTTCCCATTCTTCAAGAATCTGCTTAAACTGCACCAATACATCCTAATTCTAAATATTAATCTCAATTAATATTGCCCATGCTCCAAGGCTCTCTTCAAAAAGCAATGACCTTGCCATGCACTCCTCATATACTTCCTCTCATTGCCATTGTTTGGGCATGTTTAAATCTTGCTGATAGAACATTCATTGCAAAAAAGGAAGGAAGGTTTTTTGTGTGTGTGCCAGCTATGACTTTGGTACTATTGCCTTTGTTTTACAGGAGAGAAAACCCAAACTCAGTGAATAAGTGACCGACTTGAGCTTTTCTGTATATACCATCACTTTGCATATCTTCTAGGCTCTCTTCTCCCGACACCCAGAATCCTCTTCCTTCGGTCTCCATCTGTTAACTCCTACCGAACCCGCAAGCCAGCTTTACCTACCAGCATCTTCCCCTCTTCCACACACCAGTCAGATTGACCCCCCACCCCCAACGGCATTCTGTAAGAACATCTGCCAGAGCCTCATCAAACCGTCTTGTGATTAGCTATCTGAGTCTGTCTCCTCTGTTGGACTGTAAGCCCTTTGCTCAGAACAGTACCTGGACCAGAGTAAGTGATCAGTCCGCATTTACTGGATGGCAGGAAGGCGGGGAGGGAGGGAATGACAGAGGAAGAAAGGAAAGAGGGAAGGAGGGAAGAAAGGGGAGGGACAGCTCACAGGTCACCCACAAACGTGAGATACGATGAACTCATGGCTCCCAGCCCTACTTTGGGCCTGGAACTGCTGCTGGCTCCTTTGTGCTCCAGCCCAGAAGCTGGTACCAGGAAAACTCCAGCTGCAACCCACCCCCCTCCCAGGGTGGGGCAGGCAGGGGTCAGGCTGCTGCTTGGCTGCAGGGACGCAGGAATCAGCATTCACCTCCACTCTTTTCTCCGGGTCCTTAGCCCTGGGGAAAGGGATTTTTGCATCAGTCGGGCTGTGCTTTGAAAGGATAACTCCAGTTATGATGGATGGTGGTAAGGATGAGCTTTCCCTGAAGAGCTGGCAGAAAAGTGAACTGCCAGCTCACAGCAGGCCTAGGGAGCCGACAATTCTCACCGCCCAGGGCAGACAAGGGGAGAGGGGGGCATCCTCTTTCAGAGAACCCTGGAAGGGAGGCACTCTGCTCTGCAAGCTGCTAGAAAACTCCTGTGACACTGCCCCCACCCCCCTGCCCCTCCTCACTCACAGGCCAAGAGGTGGGGCCAGGCTGCTCCTGTGCCTGGACCCTCTCCCTGGCCCGGGACAAAAAAGGACCACCCCGGTCTCAGGAGAAACTGCAGAGAACCTAGTGTCGGTGGATGTTCTCAGAGGCCCAGCTGCCCTCTCCAGGGAGCAGTTTACAAGGCCCACTGACACCCACTGTGAGGTCAGAGGTAGGACAACTCCCGTCTCCCATCCTCACTCCACCAACATCGAGCCTGGGAGGGAGGCCAAAGATACCATTTCTCCAGGGAATTAAGAACCTCTGAGGACGCACCCAGAAGGCAGAAGATCTGGGAAAAGGTCACAGGGCCCACCCTCCCCCAGAGCCAGGCAGGGTTCCCAGGCCCCCTCCCACCAAGACTCACATCCCAGCGGCTGGGACAGAGGGGCAGGCTCCTCCTCACTTCCTCTTCCTTCCCACTCTTTTTCCTCCATTTCCTCCCCAGTGACCCACCCCCAGAAACTCCCTGCTAATTCCCAGGGGCTTTCAATCCCACCTCCAGGGTAAATCAGAGAACAGGTTTTCACTGAGGGCCCCGGGCAGTCGGAGTAGCCCGGGCACTTCAGTGTGTAACTCCTCAACAAATAGTAAGGCAGGGTCTTCTACCCTGTCTTAAAGGCAAGAAAGTGAAGTTCAAAACCCTTGTATAATTACAAAGGAAATAAATCTTAAAAGAAGACCACATTACTTAAATAAACAAAACACACACGAGCCCTGGCTGCTATAGCTCAGTGGATTGAGTGCGGGCCTGTGAAGCAAAGGGTTGCTGGTTCGATTCCCAGTCAGGGCACATGCCTGGGTTGCAGGCCAAGTCCCCAGTAGGGGACACATGAGAGGCAACCACACATTGATGTTTCTCTCCCACTCTTTCTCCTTCCCTTCCCCTCTCTCTAAAAGTAAATAAATAAAATATTTAAAAAAAAAACACACACACGCACACAACCCCTACTAAGAACCAGGACTTCAATGAGAGAACTGACCAAATGACCCAAGTGCGTTAGACAAACCAAAAAAGAAGCTAATTTTATTGACCACTTATTATGTAAAGTGCTTTTTGTGCACTATTGTATTTCATCCTTGAGGTGACTCCAAAGTGCAATCTCTCATCACCCTCATGTTACAGATAAGAAACTGAGGGACAGGGAGGTGCTGTGACTTATTAAAGTCTGAAGTTCCACTCTTGCTGGGGTCCACAGTGGAGGTTTAACAGGTTCTCCTTCAGGACAGCATATTTGCATTTTAACAATAGCTCTCCGGAAAGGAATCCAAAGGAATGACTCCAATGCAGGGAATTTCAGGCCTCAGCTGGGACAGTGGGCAGAGTTCTCAGGGCAAGAGTCTTTTGGCAGCACCAGGCATCCCCCGAAGGCGGCCTCCCACGGACCTGGCTAACACAGGGCTCCTTTCAGCAGCTGGCAAAGCCCAGGACATGGGGGGTAGAACCGGAGATTAGATCAGGGAAGGCCAGCCAGGAGGCAGGCGCAAGAGGGGCAAGTAGCAACTGCAGGAGGATGTGTTTCCAGGTGCTCTGTGAGTGTCCCCAAGCTCAACAGTGTGGAAGACACACTCTCAGTGTTAGTGTCGGGCTACGCAGTGTGCTGGAGCAGGAGCCCTGGGTTCTCACCGCAGCCTAGTCACTCATGCCCCGTGCCACCCGGGCTGCGCCACCTGCCCTCACTGGTCCTCAGTGTCCTCAACTGTAAGACAACAGGGGTGCTCTAGGTCACTGGTAAGGTTTCCTGGACAAACTCTAGGTGAAGGAACTCAGAACAGATGCCAAGAATGAGCCATGGGGCCCTGAACTGGGGATCGAAGGACACCTTCCCTGGCTGTTATCATGAAAAGGATGCTCGATGTGACACTGAAAAGACACTGCAATGGGGAGAGGGGGCTTCTGCCCCCAGGGGACAGCTGCACAGGTACCTGTTGCCCACGGGCCAGGTCAGAGGGGCTCAGAGAAGCTTCCTAGAGGAGCCCACACCTGCAGAAGATGGGGACGACCACCCAGAGGACTAGGTGAGTAGAGGCACTCAAATGGAAAGACTATGCAAAATGGACTGAAGCACTCGTAGGACAATACCTGAATTTCAGAAGGAGGAGCCATTATCTCCATGTCACTGATATCAAAACCAAGGCTCAGCCAGGTAACAACAGGTGGCAGAGTCAGGATTAGAACCCAGTTCCGCCTGACCCACAGCTTTTGCTCTTTGTTTTTGTCCTATCCTCACACCCACAGCACAGGCGCCTGTGAGCACAGGCAAAAGGCTGGACAGAAAGATGGAGAAGACATGCGATGGATAGTAAGCGCTTTCTTACTGAAACAAAATGGCAGCCATAGTTCTTCCAAACAGACTCTTCTGTGATTGCCTATAGTTTTTAAAGGCATAAGATTCTGGAATGGGCCAGATCTGAGCTAGGCTCCTGGCTCCACCACTTAATATGGATCCAGGAGCCTAGCTCTGGGTTTGTAACCCAGAGCAGCGATATTGAGGTTAGAGCCTCCCTTGACTCACCATTACAATGGGAATAATAACAGTCATATCTTCTTAAGTAGTTGGTAAACATTAAGTTACTGCTATATTTCCAGGACTTGGCACAGTGTCTGGTGCGTGGTAAGTGTTCAATAAAAGACGGCAAAAAATACAGCCGTTCACCTAACGTTGCTCCAGCGGGCTTTCCTCTCTCCAGACTTCCTCCTCAAAATCAGCATCTGGCGAGCCTCCCACGTCCTCGCCGACGCCGGCCCTCCTCCGGCCGGCCTCCCTCACAGGCCCCCGTCTCAGAGCCCACTTCCAAGTTCCCCTCCCGGGGATTCTCCTCCTGCCCAGGAGGCTGGCTTGCATTTGATCGAATGATTTCATCAATTCCCCTACACAGGCTCCTTAATCTCTCAGAAACGAAATCGTGCGCTCGGGGGTTGTTTCAAGGGACTGGTTTGCATGGGGTCCGCCAAACCACCAGTGCAGGGCCTGGCGGGTTTGTGGGCTGGTAGGAATTACCTAACCAGTTGCCCATGTGTGCCTGCAATTTGTAAATTAACTTCTGGATAGACATCAAAACCTTCCACCCAAACCACAAATTATGTGTTCTTACAAATTTGCCAAACTATTAAATGGAATTTACAACTGCTCAAGAATGTCTCACTAATTAGACAGAGATAGAGGGGTATATGAAAGATTAGGACAAGGGGGTAGGAAATTGGGAACTAACGTTTCCTGACTTCCTGCCAGGGGGTCGTCACCCTTTTGTGCCATAGACACCCCTTTAGCAGACGGCCAAAGCCTATGGACCCACTCTAAGAATGCTTTAAAATACGTAAAATAAAAATGCACATCAGACTACCAAGGAAACCAATTACACTGAAATACAATTATTAGAATTTTTAAAATGAGTGTGTTATACAGTGATATGTGTCCCTTATTAACACATTAATAGCATGTTCTAGGGGTGAGTGTAACAACTGCTTTTATCTCCGAGCTGCGATGGGCATAAATCAGTTCAAGGTGTCTGAAGCTGCGGAAATGTGATGTGAAAATATCTGTGATTTCTACTGGTAATAATGTCACAGGTACTGAAAATACGTTGTGTTTGTTGCCTACATCCATAATGGAAGAAAATGCTAAATAAAGATATTACTGTTTTTCACCACCCAAGTTCACAGGCTCCTCTGAATTCTATACATGCGCAGTCAACCCCATGTTAAAAACCCTTTACAACTCGGTATTTGTATTGGGCATAATCCTGAGTTCCAGCTTACCTTTCTTTCCTTCACAAGGAGTCTCCGCCCACCTCCCTGTCCTGCTCCAGAAGGTCAAGTTCTGTGCCTGTAACTGTCCTCTGCCCTCCCCTCTTGTGTCATTGGCCCAGCGAGGACTTGTGCCTCAGCAGAATCCTATGCCTGGGCGACCGGATACTGGCCAAGACATGGCCTGGGAAGACAGCCTCAGCTTCCAGGGGACCAAGTTCACACAACAGGATCTTCTTTGGAACTTGAACTGAGCAGTAAAAGAGAGGTTCCTGCGGTAGTATGGTGAGGGGGTGGGGCAGGCAGTGCTTAGTTGAGCCAAAGGCATCCAAAGTGAAGACCAGTGGTTGCTGTACTCATGTAATAACCTTGAACTCAGAACCCTCTCCACCCCACCTCAAGGGTGCCTGGCCTCCCACCAGGCCCCAGGCCGGCACTTAGACAGCAGTGCTGTGAGTGACAGCTCCTCGCCCTCTTCACTGGAATCAGCTTCAGGCAGTTCCTACTGTCTGTATGAGGAGCCCTAAATCCACATTAGCAACTTGCACCCTGGCTGGTGTGGCTCAGTGGATTGAGTGCTGGCCTGGAAATTGAAGTTTGCAGGTTCAGTTGCTGGTCAGGGCAGGCCAGGTCCCCAGTTGGCTGGGGGATGGGGGGTTGGAGGGGTGGTGAGAGGCAACCTATCGATGTTTCTCTCCCTCTCTTTCTCTAAAAATAAATAAATAAAACCTTAAAAAAACAGTCAAGTCATTTGCTTGGGCTCCCAGGGCTAGTAAAATGGTGAAGAATGTTTCCTTCTCTTCTCCTCCTCTTTTTTAATTTGAGGAGCAGAGGGATGATGGCCCTTATTATTTATTTACTTAAAAATCACATAAATGATACATGAGAACCACGTTCTTTAAAAACGTAAACATGACTAATAAAATGTCCCCTCCCCACCCCAGCCACACACGCACTGGGTTCAGTATTGAATCCAATGAATGTGACCATACTGGGAGACATTCAGCCACCACCCAGCTGGACATGCCTGGTCATTTAAGCTGTTCCCCGAGAGCAGGACGGCCGCGTTTTTCAAGGGGGAAGGGAGTGGGGAGTGGTATGCAAACAGCACCTGGAAACACTCAGCCCCGCTGCCTGGTGCTCTGCTATGAAAATCAAAATCGATTTCACTGACAGTCAGCATGTCTGGCTTCTGCGCAGAAACCAGGCTGTGGAGGGAAATCAGCATTGAATTCTGCTCTTTTATCTTTGCGTGGTGCAAATTCTCCCCAACGCCACAGTTCTCCCCACTTGTCACTTGACATCAGAGCCACAAACCAGACATACCAAAGGCAACTGCAGACACACAGCGTCCTTCCACACAAAGGGGAAAAAGTCACAGTCATATTAAAAAATATATTTATCCAGTTGGTACGTTTTATTTACTTTGGGGTAAAAAATGGGGAGGAGGGCGGGAATTGGGATTTCTGTTTTCTCCCACAATGCGTGTGTCCCCGGAAAGCTCTGTAAGGGCAGGGAGCAGGCCCCAAGGCCCCAGCGAGACACGAGGTGTTCTTTTGGAAACAGACGTCTTTCCCTGGGAGAAGGAGCAGTCAGCCTGTTTCTTCAGACACCACCAATCTATAAATGCCTGCATATCACATTAACCAGCTATTCGAAATCCTGGGGCAACATTTATTCTATCCTGGAAATGCTACAGCCCTACTTTTAGCCAGAGGGCCCCTCTTCTTTCCTTTAATCCTACTAGAAATATTATCCACATAGACTGGAAACTATTGGGAAAACATCTATTAGAAGCCTCTTTGTCCAGACTCTGGGTCTGGGAGATTAGTATTCCAAAGCACAGAGAGGTTAGGGGTCCGGCTGAAAATCACACAGCAAGGTAGCAACAGATTTAGGCACCAATTCCTGGATTCTCCTGCCTCCAAGCCTGTGTCTCTTTCTACATACTCTGCTATAAAATAGCAAAGTGGTCTGATCTCCAGGGACAGAGCACTTAGTGAATCCTAATGTTATCATTCATTAGCTCCGTAACCCTGGGCAAGTCACTTAACCTCTCCAAGTCTCAGTTTCCTCATCTATATATTAGGGATTATGATTGTAACTATCTCTAGGATTATTCTTGAGAATTAAATGTGCCAGGGTTTGGTACATGGGTACCCTGTACTGTACTGTACCGCTCCTGTGTCACATACAGAAGTGAGTGGATCTGCCATCTGAAATGTGACAACTGTGTCCGTACAACTGCCCAGAGATAGAAAATTCAGTTCCCCCACCCATCCCCAGAGATGACAGAACTTGCCTGAGATCAGGGTTTTAAAAGTGAATACATTCTCAGCATTCAGAAGTTCTGACTGTCCTCCCTACCACACCTCCCAAGGGATGGGTTGAATTAGAAGTAAAATCCACACCCTCTTCCCTTCGCACACACAGCTGAACCACATACCACTGGCTCACACTTCATGACCCTTCTTTGTAAACTAGGATCAGCACAGTACCTGGTACAGAGCAGAGACTCAATGCAGTTTTGATGACTGAGTGGATTACTGATCCCGATCTGCAGATAAGAAGGCACAGCCCGGTGGGTGGCCTGAAGTAGGTGTCTTGTTGCAGAAAGCAGGAGGGAGGCCAGGCCGGCAGGCCAGACCTCCAGTGGCAACAAGCAAGAACCCCAGGCTCTCCATTCATTCCCCTAGGCCTGCTCTATGGGGAAGAAGCCTTTGATAAGACCAAGAGCTCTATGGGTGCCTGATCTCTAAGGCTAAGATGACATCTAAGACTCCAAAAGTCTAAGATGACCCATCCAGAGCATTTCCAGATCTGGCCCACACGGCTCAGTCCAGGGCCCAGGAGATAACTGTGAAGCACTCATGACCCTCCTCCAGCTAAAACAGATGTAATGGCTCTGCAGGCAAGGGGCAGCGGACTGGCCGGGGAGATGACCCATCTGTCTTCCTAATTGTCAACTCTGCCCATAATAAGATTTTTCTCTCTGTCACACCTTAGGCTGCTACTGAACTGAAGCAAAACCAAGATATCCATCTTCCAGCCACGTGCAATGGCATTCACAAGGTGCCAGGGACGAAGGGAAGCTACTTGGCTAAAAGAAGCAGAGAGAGATGAAAGGAGCCCTGGACCGGGAGCCGGGAGCTGGGGGTGGCGTGTGGGCAGGGGCAGTGAGGGGTGGGGAGGGGGGTTCATGTTCTTAACCAGCTGCAGGTGCTTGGGCAGTCATTGTGCCTCACTGGCCTCCGTTTCCTGTAAAATTAAAGTCCAAAGTTCAGGAAATGGGGTCAATGGGGGGAGGGAGGGAAGTCAATCATGCGACACTGCAGGCAAGATACTTTAGGTTGTACACATTTGGAGAAGAGTATCCCTTGTTTTCAATAACATCTCAAAGGCATAGCTAACAATCCCCCCACTAAAAAATGTTAAGAAATACTAGAGAATTTTCATCCGACGAGCATTTACTGAGCACCTTCCATGTGTCCTTTTCAGTGCTAGGTACTCGGGACCCAGTATGACAAGAGAGACCTGCTTCTAAGGTGCACGGTGCAGCTGATGCGCACCGACACAAGCACGTCCAAGGAGCTCTGGAAACAGAGAAGTGGAGCCTTTGACCCTGGTCAGGAAAGGCCTTGGCTGGGGTGGGGGTGGGATAAGGAAACCTTAAGTTTAATGTTGAAATTGAAAGCTGAGTGTGCATTCACTGGTATTTTACACAAAGGACAGCATGTGCAAAGGCAATGTGCGTTCCAGGAACTGCTTGGAGTATAATTGTGAGTAGAACAGACAGTGCTCATTGAGGAGGGAGGAGGTGGAGCGAAAGAAATGGGGCTGGAAAGGTACGCAGGCCCAGGCTAGGAAATGCCATGTTAGGAATTACATTGCAGGCAATGAGTTCATTCTAGTTGCAAAAGTCCAAGAGGAGCCACCATGCCCAGCACGAACCTTCCTAAATGTTGAGTGGAGAGGCCTTGATCAGTTGCAAGCATGGCTGGCAATAAGGAACAATTAGAGGAAGGACCTGCTCCTCCTTGGCACCCCGCATGGACATGGGCTATCTGACCAAGGTGCTGGTAGGTACTGGGGGTGAGTCTGGCACCTGACTGTCAGTCTCTCCCTCTTTCTATCCCAGCCAGGGGGACTCCAACTACCCATTATAATGGCTAGAAAGGAAGGTACTGATTGGTCCAGGTGATGGGATGCTAAAGTGCGGGGCATGCCCGTTTGGTCAGACCCCTGCTTGTCACTTAGGAAACAGTCTTTCATCTCCTCTAGTCAACTCTACTACTCAACTCAGGGCCCTCTCAAATGCTGTTCCTTCTGCCTTGAAGGCTCTTCCTATGCTCTTCAACGAGTTAACTTTAATTAGCCTTCTGAGTGAATGCTGTACCTACCACAGATTCTCATAGTACCTTATCCTTTTCTTTTAAAGAATTCAGCACTTCATAATTGTATGTTTATTTGAGTAATTTGCTTCATGTTGTTCTTGGCCACTGGATTGCAAGCTCCATGAGGCCAGGTACTGCCAGTTTTGTTCACTTTTCTATCCCAGTACCTTGCCCATGCCTGGCTCAGAGCAAGTATTTGTTGATTGAATGCAAAGTCTTGTGTGGACCCTCAGCCATCCCCCATTCTCACTGTCCCTTTACATTCCCCATAACTCATGTTATGGTCCAGGGAGGAGTTTTAGACAAGGCAGGAGGGCTGGACTTAACATGGCAATGTAAGAGGGGACCCTGTTTCTATTCCAAGTGTTCACCGTGTCACACCTTGAAAGGCTCTAAGGAACCAGCATTTGGTTTACCCACCCAAGCTGGTCCTTGGGAATTGTGTTTAATTCAGTATGTTTTCTCCCAGGACTCAATCTGGTCCCTGGCTGCATCTGACCATTCCCTGAACTCTTGGTCCAATAAAACTTTCAAGGTGGCATCCTTGGAACCTCCTTATCCCTTTCCCGGAAAACGTCTCTTCCTCTGCCTCCATTCCAGCACTCTAAGGCTCTTGCAAACTAAAACCGCTGGTTCTGCAGCCCTAGCAGATGCCCCACGGCAAGCTCAGATTCAGACCTGGTTAGGGGCCACTTTCCAACTCCCAGGCTAAGTAACTGGTCACTCTGCAGGGATAAAGTACTTTGGCTCAAAAGCGTGACCTTAAAACAGAGATGAGAGGGAGAGGTACACAAGTGGGAAAGGTACCAAGAGGTACACAGGATCGCAAAAAAGCGCCCTTGGCTGCCAGCGCACCGGAGCAACCCGAGTGCCTCCACCCAAGGTCGTAGCACAGCGGGAGCGTTGGGAAGTTCAGCCAGGGCCCGAGGGCCACCAGGGTAGGAATTGGGGGCCGACTTTTGCGGTAAAAAGGGAGGCTACAAGCTCGATTTCGGGTAGTCCTGGGAGCCAGCAGCAGGACGCCCCAGTCCTGCAAGCTGCATCTCGGACCACAGCGCTCCGCTCAGAAGCTCTGGGCGGGGGCTGCACCACCTAGCCTCAAGGACAACGCGGCCTTCCCACTCCTCACTGGTCTCCTCTGTACCCAGCATCGGGGCGCGGGGAGCCAGTCAGGACGGAAGGGGAGCGGTTCCCGTCCTTGGGCAGCCCCTCTTCCCGCGCTGTCTTGGACCTCAAGCGGGGACTACAGGTCGGCCCAGGCTGCCGCAGCGTCTGCCTTCAGGGGTTCCACGGATGCGCGAAGCAAGGAGGGGACGAGACGGACGGCGGAGGCAGGGGACAGTGGCGGGGGCCAACACCCGGGGGAGCCCTGCTGGGTGCCGGCTTGCCCCACCATCGCACTCCGGGGGCTGGGGTAACAGGGAGCCTTACCTTGGCGAGCCGCGGGCGTCCGGTGCGAGGCGGGCGGCGGGCCGTGCCAGGGGCCGGCGCACAGCCCGGCTTCGGGGTGCACGCAGTCTCCGGGTGCACAGTCCCCGTCTCGGGCGCGCACCCCGGGGCTGGCGCACACCGGGCGTCCCCAGCGCGCACACCCTCGGGCGCCCTCTCGCAGGCTGGTTCGGCCTGGGCCTGGGGCGCACACTCTGCGGGTCACACCCACCGCGGCGGCTCCGGGACTGACCGGGCGCAGCCCGCCGAAGCCTCGCCTGGCGTCGCGGGCTGCCAACACCACCCGAGACCCCGCCCTCGCCACGGAAAAAAAAAAAAAAAAAGACTCCTGACTCGGCGCGGGCTTTGGTGTGTAGGAAGGGGTAGCACCACGAAACTGAGGGGAGGGTCTTAGCTTTGATAAACTCCAGAAGGCCTTGGACAGAGTTTAGAAGAAAAACTTTTTGAAAAGAGACCTGAAAACTCCTAATCTGTGTATAGTTCCTTTCAGTTTTCCAAAAGTGCTTTCATATGCATTTATCTCAGTTTGTTTTCGCCACAACAGTTAGGGGGCATTTGTATCCTCGCCTTATGGGTGTGGAGACGCCATCAGGGGCGAAGCAGTGACTCACCCAGGCCAGGGCTAGAACCCAGTCTCCGCAACGCGGTCGGAGTGCCCTGCGGCGATGGGCCTGGCCGGCCGGCGGGCGGGATGGTCTCACAGAGGATGTGGAGGAGCAAGGGTTGGTGATGGAAAAAAGGGAACTTTATCCTAAGCCGTGTTTTTATCCATTTGCTTTTTTCCTTCCCAGTCATGGTATTAGCCCCACTCAGGAATCCTAAACCTTTCACTTCACACTCCCACTTCCCAGAACCCTTTATCAGTTCAAAAGATGTTCAGTGCAATCACTAACCTTGAGTGATCAGCGCTGTAAGTGCCAGGCGTCGTGCACAATAACCCTGAAACAAAAAGCTGACGCTCCCCCATTGCACAGGTGAGGGCAGAGAGGCAAGGGTAGAACGGAGCCTGAGGGACCCAGATCCCAGCCTGACCACCCCACACACCTTTCAAAGGGCCCGTTGGCACAGGGTAAAAGTTAACCAGACGGTTTCTTTTTGTTTGTTTTGTTTTTCCTTCTTATTGAATTTATGGGGGGTGACACTGGTTAAGAAACTGTACAGGTTCCAGGCACACTATTTTACAACACACCATCTGTACACTGTCTTGTGCGTTCCCCACTCAGATCAAGTCTCCAGCCATCACCACTTATCAGGGGTTTCATTTTTGCCACTGACACCCTGAAGGGGGGTGATAATTTGGGGCAAGGGACACTTCTGGGATTTTCATTTTCCCATTCTGATGGAAACGTGGTTACAGTAAAGATTTTGCTGCCACTAGGACTTTTCTAGAAGCAAATCAATAGCTCCAGAGCCATAACCAATGGAAACAGAGACTTGGCCCCAGTCGTGTCTGGGAATATCGGGGGAACCACTGGGAATAATGGGGAGCAACCTGGACTGCAGTGACTTTCTGGGCAGCTCCAGGCTCCTGCCCAGGTGAAGGGGCTGCAGCTACTCAGTTCTAGTCAATTTTTGACATTTGAGACAAGGAGTTACTAAGTTCGGATCTTCCCATTTTTAAAAGAAGCCACAAATTCAGATATAAAAATGGAGTCTCCGAATTTGTTGATAACTCACTTAAAAGTGCTAAGTTCTTGATAACCAGGTCAACATTGTTCAAACCAGATGAAATGAGTTTATGAACAGATCCAGTTCATGGAGCAGGGGTTTGTGCCCCAGAGTTTGGGCTACTTGACACTGTTTCATGTGGGCCTCCTAACACCGCTGTGGAATAGACACAACATGATGGCTATTTCCGTTTTCTGGAAGAGGAAACCCCAGTTCCAGAGGTTCCAATGACTAGCTCAAGGTCACACAAGCTAATCAGAGCTAGAACTGAAACTCAGGCCTGCTGACTCCTGGTCCTGAAGCCTCCCCTCTGCATTCTCTGGTCTCATTAGGATGCCGTTTATTGCTTTCAGGGTGTTGCAAGCCAAGTTAGGCATGGTGTGGCTGAGAAGATGGAGCTGGAGCGCCAGGCTGCTGTCCTCGAAAGCTCAGTCTGATGACTCAGAGATGAAGCTGTGACTTGAGGATAAAGCTGAGTCAGAGGAAGCAAGGGTGGAAGTGGGGCAGCCCAGGCTTCTGAGTCCCAGAGTAGAGAATCATCAAATAGGAAGAAGAATGGATGAAGCAAATACACCTGCTCCTAGCCTCCCCACCCTCCCCCCAAAATAAACCAGAAAACACAAACACAGAGACATCAGCTAGATAGAGCACTGCCTGTTTTTCCTGTCATAACAGGAAAGTCAGCAAGAATTAAACCAGAAAGTTAATTTCTTGTGTGGTTGTAGAAATAGGGGACCTTTTGCAGGTCGCAGGTGTTCTAGAATCTCAGGTTTGAGCATGTCCATTGCAGAGCCAGCTTGGGCCTTTCAGACAGAGTGATTCTGAAAAGCTGATTTAGGAGGACTGGGCAGGACACTGCTATAGCCTGAAGCTCTGCAATCAGAGGACCACCCAGCTGCAGGCGAAGCACGGAGTGCCTCCTTTCTCCAACCCTTTGATGGGGAATAGGAGGATTAACAAGAACTCACCAGGCACCCTGTATGTGCCAGGCATGGAATCGAGCATTTTACACACATCTTCTCATCAGGACTCACAGTAAAACTGAAATTGTTATTCTCCTGCCAAGGATAATGAGGTACAGTGTCACTTGTCTGAGGAGTCACAACTAGTAGGTGGGGGAGGTGGGATTCACACTTGGGTATGGTTACTCCAAAGACTGAGCCCTTTCGAACTGAGGGTCTGGAAATTGTGGCCAGCATGGAGACACGTCACTCAGATATTTCTCATAGCGGTAGCTCGGCTGTAAGCAGTGTGGTTAGTTGACACCCCCACAGTGTGGTGAGCTCCTGCAGGGTCTGCCTCAGCCAAGGGTATGTGGGTAATGTTTAACAACCTGCTCTCAGGGGAGGAAATGTGTGCATAAATACATTTGATTCTCATTATTCACGGTAGTTCTATAAAGTGGCTGCAAATACTGAAATTGCTAATATTGAACCATGGTTCCCAGGAGAAATGCAGGGTTAGGTTCCTATAAGCTTCTGGGCACTTTTTCATCAGTTGATGAATATATAACCCTGTTTTATGTTTTTTTTCTTTTTTTAAACAATAGGCATTTCACAGATGAAGAAACATGAAGAAATGTTCTTCCTTATTAGTAATTAGGGAAATACTTCATCAAAGATTTTATTCATTTATTTTTAGACAGAGGGCAAGGGTGGGAGAGAGAGAGGGAGAGAAACATCAGTGTGTGGTTGCATCTCATGTGCCTCTTACTGGGGACCTGGCCCACAATTCAGGCATGTGCCCTGACTGGGAATAGAACCAGTGACCCTTTGGTTTACAGGCCAGCACTCAATCCACTGAGCTACACCAGCCAGAGCCCCTGTTTTATGTTTTTGTTTAAAGACTATATATATATATATATATATATATATATATATACACACTTTGTATTTTTAATATATATTGTTGATTTATTAACATTGCAGTAATGGCCAAAGGTGCTATAACTCACACCTGAGCAAATGTGGTCTCACTCACTTAGTTTCCCACGAGGCACACCACAGTTTTCTTGTACTTAGGAGCACCAGGTATCACTTTAGCACTATGCTTTAGTGCTATTTTAAACAGTGAAATAACCCACCAAAAGTACAAAATATACAAAATGGTACTGCTAAAAAGACTGCAAAAAGGACCCGTGTTCACAGCATGAGAGCAGAAACAAGAAGGCTGAGGGTCACCCTGCTCAGCCTCAGCTGGGACTGTGCATGTCAGGCAACTCAAAAATTTCACTGCTCTGCACATGCCTGTGAGTGACTGCAAAAGTGCTGTGAGTATTGATTTGGCTACAAAGAAAAGCTAGCAGGTGAATTTGCAAACACAGAATCAACGCATTATGAGGATCAGCTATACATATATGTATTCATATGTGCCTTCTGGGCCCTTCGCATCCACAACCCATCCTCCCAGATTTATCTCCTATTACCCTCCAGCCAGACTGCACTGTTTACTATTCTCCAAAACATGCCCCATGCTGATCTAGCTTTGTGACTGAGCTCAGACTGTGGTCTATATCTGTACTCTTTCTTTTCTGCCTCCCCCCACTCTATGCGCCTGTCCGAGTGATTCTGCTGCACAATTGTACCTCCTGCATGAAAGCTTTCTTGATGCCCTAGACAATGGAATATCTCTGGTCTTGGGACCACTGTGGCATTTTTTTTAAATATTTTATTTGTTTATTTATTTATTTATTTATTTGGAAGGGTGGGGAATATAGGGAAACATCAATGTGCAAGAAGTACATGGATCGGTTGCCTCTCACATGCCCCCAAGTGGGGATCTGGCCTGCACTGCAACCCAGGCATGTGCCCTGACCGGCACTTCAGTCCACAGGCCGACATTCCACCCACTGAGCCATACCAGCCAGGGCCCACTGTGGCATTTCGGAGCCTACATCGTATTCCACTGTGAATTATAAGGCAGCCTTAGTAATCTTCAAAAAAAAAACCCAAACACAAATATGATCATACCACTCTCCTGCCTAAAATTTCTCAAAAGCATCATAGTGCTCCGATAAAACCTGATTCTTTTAAGAAGGCTTACAGTTCTAGCTCTCCCCAGTCTCCTCGTGCATCCTTGCTCCTATAGCCACACAAGACTCCTCTTAGTTCGTCCGGCACACTGGGCTCTTGCCTGCCTGGAGTCGTCTGCACATGCTGTGTATTCTGCCTGGAGTTTCCCTCCCTCCGATTCTTTGTTTGGATAATTAATACTCATCCCAAGAGTTGAAGCTTAAACATCACTTCTGTGAGAAATCTCTCCGATCGACTCTTAACCCCCAGACTAAGGTAGGAGTTCCCAGTGTCCACTCCCACAACACCTCTTAGTAACACAAAGTGTTGGTAAGAGTGCAGAACACATGGAACCTGTAAACATTGATCCTGGAGTGTAAGTTGGTACACCATCTTAGAAAGCTGTCTGTATCTACTAAAGTTGGCTACGTATATAATCACTCATGACCCAGCAACTCTCAATAAAAATGTGCACGTATGTACCACAGGGCATAATTATGAATTGTTACATCAGTACTATTCACAATTTCCCCAAACTGGAAACAATTGAAATTTAAGTCCAGCGTAGAATGAACAAGTAAACTGTTGTTTATCATATAATGTAAAACTATACAGCTGTGAAGATGAACAGACCATTGCTACGTGAAATGACATGGGTGAATTTCACAACATAGACTGTGTTATTCTATTCAGTAGCATTCAAACACAGAAAAAACTACTCTGGTGTGAGAGAAATCAGGACTGAGCTTCTCCTTGGAAAGAAGAGAGTGACTAAGAGGTGACATGGAGGAGACTCGGGGGACAGACGACAGTGTTCTGTTTTTTAACCTGGGTGATATTTACAAGACTGTTATTTTGTGAAAAGTCAATGATTGTACTTTATTTGTGCAATGCTTGTATTATACTTTAATGTAAACTTTTATTTTAAAATTTAATTCATTCCAAAAGTGTTAAGTCATTTCCACCCACTGACAACTGGAAATTCTAGCCATACTTTTCATTATTGTGATGACTTATAAATATGCTCTACTGGAAAATCCTTCTGAGTGTTGTGAGATTTTGCAGAGAAAAGAGATTGTAAGTTCAATTTCTTTATCTTTTTTGTATTATGAAGCTTTGTTGTACATGTGAAATATTCAATGTTCATTAACTACTTATAACTTGGTTAAGTTATAGAGTGTACTAGACAAAGTGTATTAAACAATACACTTTGTAGTACAAAAGTGTAGGACAGTAGTGTATTAAACAAAGAGCTTGACATTAAGCTGGGAGGCACAGATGATTCGCTGGACGACAGAATTAGTAGTCGAAGAGGTCTCAGCAGCAGCTTGCACTCTGCTTCTCACGTTAAGTGGCAGCGTCCATGCTGACCGCCCCGAACCTGCAGTTCCTGCTGCCTTGGGCTCTTTCTCCCACTTCCAGGTTATTTCACATGTTCATTCTCTGCCCAGGACAGTTTCACATAACTCTTCACCTCGCTAACTCCTGACTCTAGTTCAGGTTTCACCTGACTTCTATGACAGGAAGTCTCTGACATGGCCCCCGTGAACCCCCTCTTCCTGGTGTTTGTGCCCCATTAAACGCTCTTCCTTGGAGTGTGGGCTGCACCTAGTGCTTTACTTCTAACAAACAAAATGTGACAGAAGCTATGGGATGTCACTCATGAGATTAGGCTACAAAAAGACGCTGGCTGCTTCCATCTTGGGCCCCCTCTCTTCTTCCCTTACTCCTACCCTCTCTGTCTCAGACCCCTCGCTCCGAGCATGCAAAGGGGCCTTGTTGTGATTAGCCCCACGGAGAGGCCCACAGGGCAGGAAACTTGTGTGTGTGGCCAACCACCAGTGAAAACCGGAGGTCTGCCAACGGCCAAGAGCTTCGGGGCGAAAACGCCTCGAGTTAAGCGTTGAGATGACTGCAGTCCTGGAGGACACGTGGGATGCAGCCTTATACGGTCTTGAGCCAGAGGTGCCAGCTCAGCGGGACCCAGATTTCCGACCCACAGAAACTGTGAGTTACTGCGTTTGTGCTCGAAGTAGTTAACATGTAGAGTAACCTGTTACAAAGCAACAGGTAACTGGTACAGCCCCACCCTCACCCCTCCTGTCCCAGGGTGGATTCATTGCTCCTGTTGTACCCAGTGTTCCCCGTAATTATAGCATTCATCACGCCATATTGTAATCTGCTTACTTGCCTATCTCTCCCATGAAAGGGACCAGGGACCATGTCTTACAAGCTTTATCATTCCAGTTTCTAGAACTTAGTTGTGATACAGGGTGCAGCCAGGGGGGCCCCCAAAAAAAGATTTAGAAAGGTGTCCAGAATTCAAAGTGTATAGAAATATTGGAGAAACATATAAGATGTCCTCACCACCCCCCAGGGGGAAGAAACGAATGGAGCCAGGCCATTGAGAGCTGTTTTGCATAGCAACAGTTTTGCAGCTAACCTCTGGAATGATTATTTAACATATCTATAACCTTTAACTGGTTTCATAGATATGTTAAATAGCACTGCCCAAGTTTGGGGCCGAAGGAGAAGGTAGTGGACTGGGACTCAGGAAGATGTAACTAGGAGCTGCACACCTGAGTGAGAAGGGAGTAGCAGGGGACTCAGGATGGAAACTAGGAGCTGCTCTCCTGAGTGAGAAGGGCTTGGACTGAGGAGGTAATGAGGGGCTGCGCCCCTGAGGGAGAGTGCCGCTGTGTGGGAGCTTGGAAAAGACTGGCTCCGAGACATGAAGGGTCCCCGCTTGGCCAGATGGAGAGAGAGCCACGCGGTTTCAGCAGAGTGAGGACCCCCTCTTGGTGAGGTGAAAGAGGGAGCCACGTGGTTTTGGCAGGGTGCGGACTCCCTCTTTCCCAGGTGAAAGGGAAAAACCACGCAGCTTTGCCAGAATGGAGATCCCTGCAGCCAGGTGAAGAAGACAGCCACATGCTTTTGGTGGAGTGCAGACTCCTGCAGCTTTGGTAGAAGAGGCCCACGCGGCTTTGGGGTGCCCCCTTTGGCCGCGGGGCCTGAAAAAAGCAAGAGAGACTTTGACTGGAACTGGGTACAAAGGACTCTTGCCAGTGGACCATGAGAGGGTACCACGGTACTTTGGATTAACTCGAGATCCTGCACAGTGACACAGCTGACGGTACCAGCAGCCTAGAAAAACGGACGTGTGCTCTTTTCCTGATTTACAGTACCCGGAGTTGGGACAGTGGGAGAAGGGAGCGCTGTGTGGGTGTAGGTGTATACCCTAAAGGACTTTGATATTTTAGTGGTGGCATTAGGCCTGAATAGCATTAAATAAACATTTTGTTTCCTTTTCACAAATCTCTGGCATTAAGAGATGTCTTTCCAATTGGCGGCGGACAGAAGGGCCCAGTAGATATTAGTATTTTGTTTTTGGGAGGGGCCCCTGTTGTATAGCAGTTTTAGGCATCCCTAGGTGGGCCAGATATTGTATTGCCCCTCCCTCGGACCTCTTGTTGTTCGGTAACAGTTGTACTCAATACATGTATGATTAACACATGAAAGAATAAATAGATGATAGCTCTTTAACCTTGGGAAATAACCTCTCTAATTCTTTATCTTCTCTTTTGTCAAATTTGTCAAATACAACATCTGTTGGATTCAGTAACCGGATTATCTGAAGACTGTGGCAGATTGCATTTTTCAAAGATGACTGCAAAAATATTTTCCCATCTCACATGCTCTTCTACAATGTGACCTCACCACCATCCCATTGAGAAGTGGGGTCTATACTATTTGTCCTTGATTCTGGGTGAGCTTGTGATCACTTTGACTAATGAATTATTGTAGGACTTCTGAATCTATAAAAGTCATACTCACTTCTAAGTCATAAAAGGCAATGCCTTTTCCACCTTGTTTCCTGAAATACTAGAGCAAGCCATGGAAGAAGCCAGACCACCCTGTGGCTGCCATGCTGTGAGGAAGCCCAGCCAGGTAGAAAGGCCATGTTCAGGCCTCTGGTCCACAGACATCCAAGAGCAGAGACAAGCTGTTTGCTATGTGACCAGCCGAAGTTCCTGGCATTCAGAATGTATGACCATAATAACATGGTTATTTTATGCCACTAAATTTTGGGGTAAGTTTACATTTATTTCCACAGTGAAAGTACCTAGAACAACGACTTAGGGAGAGCAGTGCATGGAGTGGTCAGGAGAGAGGCCAGAACGCAGAGGTTTGAGGACTGTGTAGGATGTGAAGAAGGGAATGACATGACACATGAAGAGACTGTAGTGGGGGGAGGGGTCAAATCGGAGGGTGACAGAAGAGGGCTCAGGAGGGTTCTAGTCCGATGGAGTAGACTGGACAGATTATGGAACAAGAGGAAAATAAACGAGTGAGAGAGTTCAAGCAGAGAAGAGAGGTTACAATGGAGGAGTCAGCAGGAGGGGCACAGGGTGCAGGTGGAAGAGCTGGGCTTGAATGGTCTCCACTGAGACTGGGAAAGAAGTGGACTTTGTTAGCGGAGGAAGGCACAGCAGGATAGCAGCGCAAGGGAGATGGCGGCACCGGTGTGAGTGCAATTCATACGATCACCTACCGGGCCTGGACCTTCAGCCAGGAGGACTGATAGACGCAAGAGAATGAAAAGACCAAATAGCTGGAGTCTCTTGGAAGCCAATATGCAGGCGTCACAGGTATGAGGTTATGAGAAGGCTCAAAGGATGGGGGAATGTAACCATAAAGTCAGCGGATCTAGATGACCCGGGCCTGGATCATGACAAGGTCCAGGCTGGGGTCTGGGAGTGGTGGTTAGAGTAGAGTAGGGGTGAAGTCCCTTGGAGTTAAGGAGATCGAAGAAGTAACAGCCCAATCAGTTGCCTTCCTGGACATTGAAATCTCTTAGGGTGATGCAGGATGTGAGCTGGAGGGGAAGAGCAAGAGCGAGGCCATGACTGATTCAGTGAACAAACATTGGACAGTTTCAGTGCTGAGGTGAGTAGTTGGATGACATGAGACTCAAAGGAAGATATGAGTGGGGGCCAACAGTGGTATGCAAGTGACAGCAGAAAGCCAGGACAAGCCAGCCCTGTCTATTTCAGAGATGTGGGGATGGGCCCGAGAGGGTGAACAACTTTGAGCTGAGGGCTACAGAGGCAGCGAAGACTTTGGTCAAGACAAAAGATGACGAGAGGCTTCTGTGAGGATCTGGACTGTTCCCGCTGCATGAAGAGTTACAGAGGGTGAAATGGCTAAATGCGGTTTGGGACTGGAATGAGTAAATACAAGGCAGGGAAAGGAATGGTGGGGGCGGGCTGCATGCGGGATTGGAGGCTGAGAAAGGGACTTTTTGTTACAAGGTCCTTACTGTAGGCAGGGACCCTGTTAAAATATTCAAAACAGAGGCAAAAGCCCATTAGGCAGGCGGTGAGGGTTTTGTTTTAGGTCGAGGTTCTTGCCTCCCAAGTCCAGTGACCCTCCCCCAGGCAGGCACCCCACCCCCACCCTGCCCAATGAAGCCAGGAGGCCCCTGCGCTTGGCACATGACCCTCTGCCAAAGACACTGTAAAGGGGGGTAGTGGGAGGTGAGTGGGGTGGCGCTGGACTGTGAGACCCCTCAGACAGCCCCGGCATCCTTGACTCAGGAAGTGACACAGAGCAATGGATCTTCCTGTTATGACTGCTTTGCTATAAATGAAACAGAACATATGAGACTTCTTAAGTTCTCCTGAGAGGAAGACAATAAAAAGCTATCTGACCACCCACCTGGAAGCTCATTAGAAATAACTTTCTACGGCTATTTTCAGGCAGAAACAGACATGCTCCTATTAATAAGTCTGGCCAAGTCAGGCCTGTCTGTGGCCAGGGTGACTCAGAAAGCCTTTTTCCCCAGAGTCCCTGTTACCGAACAAGAGGTCCGAGGGAGGGGCAGTACAATATTTGGCCCACCTAGGAATGCCCAAAACTGCTATACAACAGGGGCCCCTCCCAAAACAAAATACTGAAATCTACTGGGCCCTTCTGTCCGCCGCCAATTGGAAAGACATCTCTTAATGCCAGAGATTTGTGAAAAGGAAACAAAATGTTTATTTAATGCTATTCAGGCCTAATGCCACCACTAAAATATCAAAGTCCTTTAGGGTATACACCTACACCCACACAGCGCTCCCTTCTCCCACTGTCCCAACTCCGGGTACCATAAATCAGGAAAAGAGCACACGTCTGTATTGCAGGCTGCTGGCACCGTCAGCTGTGTCACTGTGCAGGATCTCGAGTTAATCCAAAGTACTGTGGTACCCTCTCATGGTCCACTGGCAAGAGTCCTCTGCACCCAGTTCCAGTCAAAGTCTCTCCTGCTTTTTCAGGCCACGCGGCCAAAGGGGGCACCCCAAAGCCGCGTGGGCCTCTTCTACCAAAGCTGCAGGAGTCCGCACTCCACCAAAAGCATGTGGCTGTCCTCTTCACCTGGCTGCAGGGATCTCCATTCTGGCAAAGCTGCGTGGTTTTCCCTTTCACCTGGGCAGTTATCCCCTCATGTCCTGGAGCCAATCTTTTCCAAGCTCCCACCCAGGCCTTCTCACTCAGGAGCGCAGCCCCTCATTCCATCCTGAGTCCAAGCCTTTCTCACTCAGGAGAGCAGCCCCTAGTTACATCCTCCTGAGTCCCAATCCATTACCTTCTCATTCAGGAGCGCAGACCCTAGTTCCATCTTGGCCACAGCTATTTAACATATCCATGAAACCAGTTAAAGGTTATAGATATGTTAAATAATCATTCCAGAGGTTAGCTGCAAAACTGTTGCTATGCAAAACAGCTCTCAATGGCCTGGCTCCATTCGTTTCTTCCCCCTGGGGGGAGGCGGTGAGGACATCTTAATATGTCTCTCCAATATTCCTATACACTTTGAATTCTGGACACCATTCCAAATCTTTTTTTGGGGCCCCCCCCTGGCTGCACCCTGTATCATCCCTGCAGGTGACAAAGAGAAGGGGTGCGCTCCTGTCACCAGACAGGTCTGTGCTGGTCACTGCAGGCAGAAAATTCTACAGAGAGGTTCCTCAACCTTGTGCCCTTCTTGGCCCCCATGGAGGAGTTTATACACATAATTTCAGTTGCTATAAAAGAGGGGTTTACCTGAGACTCATCTTGCTTTCCAGGCATCCGCTCCGCACCCACCCCACAATCCCCAACAACATCCGCAACAACCCGAGGGAGGAAGCTCTATTGCCATTTCAAAGAGGTGGGAACTGAGACTCAGAAGAGCCTACGTGTCCCTCTCAGGTTCCCACAGTCAGAGAGGCAGTCCAGCCCCTGGGCCTGGGAACCAGGCCTCAGTTTTACCTGCCTTCCTGAGGCACAGCTCAGATGTGTGATGCCTTCAAAGTCAACTTTCTCTTGTGTTGTCTCAAACGTGGTTTAGAGGCAGCCGATCGGCACATCCAGACTTTCCACCTTGCTCACCCAGTCTTTCGCTGTCCTTGTTGTAACCTGCAGAGCCACCGTGCACTGCAGATGGGGGCTCCTGCGACCCCACACCTCCCCGCTGTCCTGCAGGGAGGTCGCCTGTTCCATCAGAGGCTCTGGTTTTCTGATTTCGGGGAGCAGAGAGCCCTTCGTTCTCAACACCTCAGGAGGAAGGAAGTGAGGTGCATTCGGGGCTGGAGCAGAGACTGGAGGTGCTCTGGGCGCTTCTGTGTGCCAGGGGCCACATGGTTTCCACCCTGTCCCCGCCTTTCTCAACATGTCCAGGAAGGTCCAGAGTCTCACTTCTCTCCACACAGGTTCTGCTAACCAGTTCTTTGCTCGCACAGCCCTTGAAGCTTTGACTCTGCTGCAGACAACCTTTCAGTGCATTCCAGTGGCCTCCAGCCCCGCTGCTAACTGCCTACATGTCTCAGCATTTCTTGGTTCAAATTCCCGAGATGGGAATCTGATTGGCCTGGCTCCCTTTTTGTGCTGGGCCACAGGTCATAGGTCGCTGGCCAGCCTGAGTTGACTCAGATGACTTTCCCTGCTCTCCTGAACAGCCAGGAGTGGTACAAAACTCAGCCGAGGAATGTCCCTTCCCCCTTGCAGCCAGGGCTATTTGTTGAATTATTCCTTTTAGAAAAGACAACGGCTAGCATTCGTACTGAAATTCTGAAACCTGCACTGCCCGGAGGCAGCAAGGAGGCCTTTGGGGGCCTGTGTAAATGCAGCTGTGACTGCTGCAGGGATAACTTCCGGTGAGCACACTCTCACGCCAGCCCTCACTAGTGCCTAACCCCTGCCCCCTTCGAACTGCTCCCCAAACCAAAATTCCGCCTCTCTCTGGGAGCGCCCCAGAAAGATTCCCGTGTGAGCCAGGGGTCCCGTCTGCTGCCACGTGACCTGTGTCCTGTCCTCCTCTGTCCCTGTCACACACACTGCTGGCCCCACCACCGCTGGCACTGGCATTTCTACAGTGGTCACACTGCGTCCTCCTGCCCCACTGTTGCCTCTGCTAATCCCCTCAAGACACCCAGGTGATTTAAGGAACAACCACAGGGGGAGGAATTCTTCTCTGTTCATGTTACCTACTATCAAAAGGGATCTCCATGCTCTGGGCTCTGGTGGCTTATGGAAGCTTGAATGAATGTGCTTGTTCAGTCTGAACACTTAGCCACTCTCCCTAGGACCCAGGCACGAGGGCATGTGAGGGGCATTGACAGACCAAGGCAAAGTTCAGAGAGGCAGCAGGTCTTCCTCTGGTTGCGTACCTGGGGTGAGCTAGTCCAGGGACGCTCTTTGGTCTTGCAGGTTAATAGCCTTAGCCTGCTCCCGAGACTGACGCTTAGTGGTAGAGGTGGCCTGGAATGGAGAACCACCCGCTTGCACTCCCTGACCTGCCGGTGCAGAGTCAGGACCAACTTTGCACTCTACTTGGAACCTGGTGCAAAGAGGGAAAGACCAAGCAGGAGGCTGGCATGGGGCACAGCCTGTCCTCCCAGCACCACTGTTTGAACCAGCCATTTGGCATCTCTGAACCCTGTAGGTGGGGCTAATAGTCCTTGCCTCACACAGATGTCATGAGGATTAAACTGACAGAGAGAACATACCTAAAGCACCTGAACCTGTTCCAGTCCCTGGCAAAAGCTCTGTGGATGGCAATGTTATTATGACCCAGAGGACCGAAGTCCAACCCCTGCACATGTCCAAAGCCCAGCATCCCCAATGTGGTGGCTGTCTTGGGCATCGCCTCCCAGGACCAGCAGGAGGAAGGCATTTGGAGTAAAGAACACTGTAAGACCAGTATCCCTGCCCTATGTCTGGTGGGGAAGCTGGTGGGCAGGGAGGAAGATGGGCCCCTAAGTTTGCACTGGCCTCCTCTCTGTCCCCCTCTCTGCCTAGTCTCGGTGTGACATGGGAAGTAGAGACGGAGTAGAGATGTAGGGCGAGGCACGGGGGAGGAGCTAGGACTCGGGCAGCAGGTCCCTGGCAGCCAGTCCTTCATAAGGAACAGAAGCCAGGCCCTTGTAGGTCAGCAGGAACAGATGGCATTCAAGTGAGGTGACACTCAAGAGCATGTCATTGGAATCCCAGCTCCACCCACACGCTGTGTGACTTTGGAGCAGTTACTCCAAGTCTCAGTTTCCTCACCTATTGAGTGGGAGTCACAGTGGGATCTATCGTGGAAGGTTTCTGTGAGCTGTTAGCCAACCATCCACAGAAAGTGCTTAGAGCAGCGCCTGGCAGGCAGCAAACTTGCTCATTATTGTTATTAAACTTATCTGTGTGTTACTTTCTCCAACAAGATCATGGGTTCCTCGGGGACTTTAATTTTTTGTGTTTTCACCATAGGTCCATGCTGGCAATGGAAAAAGAAATAAGTGAATGAGTGGAAAATAAACGTATTTATAAATTTCCAGTGAAGGAGAGCTCATTAACAGTGCTGGTGCTGAGACACATGGGATTTTGTGCATTTAGTGAGGCCCGTCCCGTGGGCCTCGACTCAGCACAACTCCACACCTCACAGCCCACACTTCCCTTCCCATGAACCTACCGACATCTGCACACCCTCCCCCCTCCCCCCTTCACACCCTCTACCACAGACACACACAGCAGCTCACACACAGCCCACCACATACCACACACACTCTCCTCTCCACACACCCACACTGTTTACACACACACACACACACACACACACGCTCCCATTCTGAAGCAATCTAAGGACTTTTTCCTTTGGGCCTTTCACCTTCCCCCTTTCTGTCCCTCCACCTCTTCTCTCTGCCTGTTCCTCTCTCAGGCAAAAAAAGAGAGATTTTCCCATGACAGGGAAAAATTCATTTTTGTATTGGCTACCCCAACAGAAACTATTTTAGTCTCAACTCCAGAGGTGCACAGCCAGGCCTGCTCCAGAGCAACTCGGGGCCAGGCTGGACTTTCCGCCTTCGGGGGAGGGTCTCACCACTCTCAGCTCGCCTCTGCAATGATTTTCATACTGCCCAGGGGAGAGAAAAGGGAAGCCTAACTTATATTTAACACAAATATTGTTATGAATATTTAACAAGTGTTTCTGTCCGGTGACATTACTTAAACCTCGTGGCACTGTGGGATTGGGCTGCTCTCCGATTTTCAGATGGAGGAGCCGAGCACAAAGGTGTTCACACAGAGAGTGCATGGTGGAGCCAAGACAGCTTCTTCTGGCTCCAAAGCTGCAAGTAAAATTTGAAAGCCCCTCTATCCTCTTCCCTGCAGGAAACAGCTTTCCCAGAGCACGGCCTTGTTCTGCATTGGCCTAGTGACAGGCACAGCCCTTCCTGTGAGGAGCTCAATACAGAAACATGTGACAACTCTGCCTTCTGGTCAAACGCAAGACCAGAAGCTGCTTGACCGTGACAGAACCTTCTCCATCCATCCACTCGTCCACTCGCCCATCCACCTATGGATGCAGCCAGCCCGCCTGCCAGCTAAAAACTTTCCAAGCTCCAGTGTACTCATCCATAAAATGGGGATAGTTGGTGTAAGTTGTAAGTGATGTAAAACATGTTAAAGATCTGGCATAGTAGGTGCATTAATGTCTATTCCATGGCTGTCTCTTGCCTTACAGAGTAAATTTCAGGAGGATTTTACATTTTTGGAACCTCCTAT
This sequence comes from Artibeus jamaicensis, assembly GCF_021234435.1. Taxonomy (NCBI): domain Eukaryota; kingdom Metazoa; phylum Chordata; class Mammalia; order Chiroptera; family Phyllostomidae; genus Artibeus; species Artibeus jamaicensis. The sequence continues at coordinate 11,543,794 of NW_026522025.1, forward strand.
CTCTGTGGCTGGTTACTGTTTAATAAGCTCTGTCCTCTGATTTATTGCTCTTGGGAGCCGGGGACAATGAGGTGCCCTGGATCTTTTTCAGTGGACGTGTCTGGGAGAAATAGTGGTCACGGGGACCGTGACTGACGAAAACAACAGTCAGGAGCAGCCTGTAGGCTTCCTCATAAAAGAGGCAGGCGTGGGGCCTGCGGGCTGGGGAGCAGGAAGTTTAGATTATTAGCTTTCCCACGTTTCCTCCAGACTCTTTATCTCTCAAGAAGGAAGCTTGTACAACACTGAACTATAAAAATCCTCAGTTGGGGCTTTGATGTGTCTCTCTGTAAAAAGCCTCAACGTGGCCCTGGGGGAGAAGAAACACTTAAGATTTGGGTTTGGTCTGCTGCATATGATGCTCTCAAGGGTGTGGCCTGGGGTCTTTCATGGAGATGATTAGCATGGGAATGGGAAAGCCTGGCATTTGTGAAGCACTTTACAGTTTGCACAGAGTTTCCACATGCGCCATCACATTGCAACTCTGTGTGTTGGGAAGGGCAGGCATTTTAAGACCGCAGACAATCAGAATATGCCACCCAGAGATATGCCACTTTGGCTTAAGAATTCTTTTGAGCTGAAGACAATTGAGATACATGCATTGGACCCCCCCCCCCCAATGTTCTCTGCCCTAGCTCCCTGTTTGCCCAAAAACAGAATGTAAATTTCTATTTGTAAAGATACTGCTTTCTCCTGTACCAGGAAGTGGGGGGACTCAAGACAGCTCTTAGACTCTTAATCACAGAAGACAACTCCAGACTCTTAAGATAAGTCTAAAGATGGCACCAAGACTTCTGGCCAAGATGGAGGTATAAGTAGATACATTTTGCCTCCTCACACAACCAAAAGAAGGACAACGACAAATTTAAAAAAAAAAAAAAAACCCAGCCAGAGCTGCCAGAAAATCAAACTATATGGAAGTCTGACAACCCAAGGAGTTAAAGAAGAAACATTCATCCAGACTGGTAGGAGGGGTGGGGACAGGCGGCCAGGGTGGAAAGGATGCACAGTGAGGTGGCGGCTGGCAGACCAGGCAGCCCCACATTTGAGTGTGGATAAACCAGGAGGAACTACTGGGGAGCAAGACAGACCATGCAACCCAGGGTTTCAGCATGGGAAAATAAAGCCTCAAATCCTCTGGCTGTAAAAACCTGTGGGGATTATGGAGGCAGGAGAAATTCTCAGCCTCACAGGAGATTTCACTGGGGAGACCCACAAGGTCCTAGAATATATACAAACCCATCCACTTGGGAATCAGCACCAGAAGGGCCCAATTTGCTTGTGGGTAGCAGGGTAAGTGACTGAAAGCCAGCAGAGAGCAGAACAAGTGGCATTGTTCCCTCTCGGACCCCTCCCCCACATACAGCACCACAACTCAGCAACATGGGTTGCCCCATCCTGGTGAACACCTAAGACTCCACTCCTTACAAAGTAACAGTGCACTGAGATAAAGAAATACGGCCCAAATGAAAGAACAGATTAAAACTCCAAAAATAGAACTAAATAACTAGGAGATAGCCAACCTATCATATGCAGAGTTCAAAACACTGGTATTCAGATGCTCACAGAAATGATTGAGTACAGACACAAAATAGGGGAAGAAGTGAAACCTATGCAAAGTGAAATAAGAAAAAAATATACAGGGAACCAATAGTGAAGGGAAGGAAACTGGGACCCAAATCAATGATTTGGAACAAAAGGAAAAAATAAACATTCAATCAGAACAGAATGAAGAAACAAGAATTCAAAAAAATACAAAGAGACTTGGGAACCTTGGGACAACTTTAAAAACTCCAACACTTTATTCATAAGGGTGCCAGAAGGAGAAGAAGAGCAAGAAATTGAAAACTTCTTTGAAAAATAATGAAGGAGAACTTCCCCAATCTGGCAAAGGAAATAGACTTCCAGGAAGTCCAGGAGGCTCAGAGAGTCCCAAAGAAGTTGGACCCAAGGAAGCACACACCAAGACACATCATAAGTACCTTACCCAAGATTAAAGATAAGAAGAGAATCTTAAAAGCAGAGAGAGAAAAGGAGACAGTTACCTACCAAGGAGTTCCCATTAGACTGTCAGCTGATTTTTCAAAAGAGACCTTACAGGCAAGAAGGGGCTGGAAAGTATTCCAAGTCATAAAAGGCAAGGACTTACATCCAAGATTACTCTATCCAGCAAAGCTATAATTTAGAATGGAAGGGTAGATAGTGCTTCCCAGATAAGGTCAAGTTAAAGGAGTTCATCATCACCAAGCCCTTATTATATGAAATGTTAAAGGGACTTATCTAAGAAAAAGAAGATAAAAAACACGAACAGTAAAATAACAATAAATTCACAATTATCAACAACTGAACCTATATAAACAAAAACAAAAATGAACTAAGCAAATAACTAGAACAGGAACAGAATCATAGAAATAGTGATCACATTGAGGGTTATTAGTGGCGACAGGGAGTGGGGAGAAAGGGGGAAAAGGTACAGGGAATAAGAAACATAAATGGTAGGTACAAAATAGATGGTGGGGGGGTGTTTAAGAATCATAGAGAAAATGTAGAAGCCAAAGAACTTACATGTACAACCCATGGACATGAACAAAGAGAGGGGGAATGTTGGTGGGAGGCACGGTGCAGGGTGGAGAGGAATAAAGGGGAAAAAATGGGAAAACTGTAATAGCATAATCAATAAAATATACTTAAAAAATAAAGATGGCAAAAAATAAAGATGGCAAAAAATAAAGAGAAATCTACATAACATACCTTACCAAAATAACTTCTATGGGTTTGCCCATATATTTATCCACCCAGTTTTCAGTCCCTAGAAGCTTAAGCCTCATTTTACAAATTTATTGTTTTTCATTAAGATGCTAAATAAAACTCAAATTCTAACCATATCTTTGAGAAACTTGTCACTGAGTTTCTTTTCTCTAGCATGTTGGCACTGCTGCATGCATTCATAACCATTTTTTTCTGTTCTTAATCTGTCTTTTTCAGTTTGATTTCCTGGACCCTAGCTGCAGAAGCTAGGAGAGTAGAGGAAAATATGTTTTCCTTCACTATTATACCTGTTACAGAGATGAAGAATCTAACACAATGACAAATAAGCTTACCCCAAAATCCCCAAGGCTCCAACCCTGATCTCCTGACTCTGGGGCCAGAGCCCTGTAAATACCCCATTCCAGAGGTCCTCTTTTCACAAGGCCCTGGACACTGGGAAAGAGTTATTTCACCTCATCTTAGGCAGCAGCTGACTTCCAGAATCATCTGAAGACACTTCTCCTAGTTTTGTTGTTGTTGAGTTTTAATTAATTAATGGATTAATGAATGAATTAATGTGGATCTATCTTACGGAGCCCTTGACACGTGCCAGGGAGCTCCTCACCCTGAGCAAATGCAGGCCATTACAATTCAGGAGCAGGCTGCTCTGGGAGCATCAAGTTACCCTGGCAATAACCTCCTGGAGGGAGTGACTCAGCAGCTGAGAGTTAAAAGATAAGTCAGAGTGATTTAGACAAAGAAAGCAAGAAAAGAGAGTCCTGGGTAAAGGAAGCCCACCTGCAAAGACCAAGATGCAAAGAGCTTGGTGAGTTTGGGAGACTGAAGAGGTTCACTAACTGGAGGGTGGAGAAGGAGGCGGAAAGGGAGATTCGAGGCTTGTGAGGGACAGGGGACAGACGCCAGAGGATCTAGGTGACAATGCTGGGGAGCTAGTCTTTATGCCAAGGGCAATGGGAAATCTTGGAAAGGCTTTAGAAGGGGCTTCAGATGGTTATGTTTGCCTCTAACTGAAGTGAGAAGAATGGGTTGGAAAAGGTGATAGATGTGGGGCCAAAACAGGGGTGTTGGCTTTTTGGTTTATTTTCCACATCTTCACCACTTGAACCAAGTATGAGTCCAAACACATGGTCCTGAAGTTGCCAGTGCTCCCACAGAAGCACACTCCTGGGAGAAACAAGCCTTTATTTATCCTTTTCACTAGACATTGGGTACCAGGCAATCTAGGGTACCAGAGTACCATTGGGTACCAGAGTCTAGATGGACCCAGGCCTGCCTTCAAGTAGCCCACAGTTTAAGGTGGCAGATAGACAAGTAAACTCCACCCAGGTGTCTGCACCAAGTCCTGGGGGAGCACCGTGGGGCATGGCTCTTTCTGCAGCAATCTGGAAGGCTTCTCAGGGGAGGTGATATCTGATCTGGGTCTTGAAGGATAGAAAGGAATTTGTTGGGTAGTTACATTTGGATCAATGAATAAAGAGCTCAGCTTCCTTAAAGGACAATAAAGTGAGAAAGTAAAATGACACATTGAGAGACATTTCTCAGGACCACCCCACTCCTGCTTCCCTGCTCTTGTAGGGGGTGCCTGAACCCTCCGCCCCACCTCCTCCCCAGCTGCCAGCCAAGTAACACTGGGCCTTCAAATCTGTTCTATTCCCTGATGCCTTCTTAACATAAAAATGTGAGGGGAACTTGGTATAGTATTGCTATTAAGAGCAGATAGACCTAGCTTCAAATCTGAAGACTGCTTCTTCGGTCTGTAAGCAAGTCACCTTGACTTCTCTAGACCCTAGGCTCCCTCACCTGTTTAACTGGAGTAGGACCTGCATCACAGCATTGATGAGAAGATTCCTGTACCAGTTAGGGCACCACAGTGTCTCAGGTCCAAAACCTGCACTCTGCCCTGTGATGATGGGGCTGGGTCTCTGCAAATCACATTTCTGCTCAGCCGGGTGACTCCCTCTTAAGTTCTGCTGGTGGGGGTGCTGGAGGGAGCCGCAGAGCTAGAGGAAAAAAATTAGGCTTGCTTCTCTCTGTAGATTTTCTATCTGAAGGAAGAGATCAGGAAGGCTTCTCAGGGGAGTTGACCGTTCCGTTGAACCGGGTCTTGAAGGATGAAGAGTTTTTTAGGTACCTATGAGCATCACCCAGCAATGCTTTATACACTGACAGTAGCAAGTCCTACCCATAGCATAGCTGAAGCCAGTTGGCAATTTTTCAACACAGCATTAGCTTCATCACAGCCAATCAGAGGTGTTAGCACCAGCCCGGAAGTGCCCCCTCCTCAGTGGTCTGAGTTTCAGCTCACAGGGCCTCTCCACTGAGTCTCTAAATTTTAATAATTCTAAATTTCCCCGCTGTGGTCCCTCATGCCTAGAGTAATGGCTATTTTCTGCAACTGCTATCTCTCTTTTTGCTTATAGTTCTCATTTTCCCTTTTCATTGCCTAGTTAACAACCTTATACCTAGTTAACAGTCCTTTGCATTAAATTCTCTCTGTTTAAGTAACCGATGTGATTTTTCTTCCTGGCTGCATGCTGACCATTATAATTAATTAAGAAGATGTATGTTTTGGTAGGTGTGGCTCAGTGGACTAAAGCTGGCCTGCAGACCAAAAGGTTGCTGGTTCGATTTCCAGTCAGGGCACCTGGGTTATGGTCCAGGTCCCCTGCTGGGGGTGTGCAAGAGGCAACCGATCAATGTTTCCCTCTCCTGTCAATGTTTCTTTCCCTCTCTTTCTCTCTCCCCCTCTCTCTAAAAATAAATAAATAAATAAATATTTTTTAAAAAGATGTATTATAAAATGTTTGTTACATATTAAAGGCTCAATAAATGCTTGTTGTTATTGTGATTCCTCGTGGATTCCTAACTTTTGTTCATTTATTCATTCATTTATTTAGCATATGTTGTTTCCTACTGTGTGTCAGGCCCCATGTGAAGTATTGGGGTGCAGAGTTGAATAAGATACAGGCCAGCCGCCAGGAAGCCTGCAATCTGAGCGGAGGGGACTGCCAAGGACATGAGCCCACCCCAGGAATGGTTCTCGGCACCTCCTCCAAGAAGCTCCCACTGCTGATCTCGCTGCCCAGTTACTCTGAGATCGTCCAGAATCCCCTCGTCCAACCGCACATGCATTCTTCCCCTGGCACATCTTCAAACACCTTTTGTTAGCAAAGTCCAGCTAACACTTACGGTAAGGTTAACTTTGACTGTTTTGTGTTATTTTCATTTACTTGCACGTCTTATTATCCTTAGGTTGTAAATTTCTTGAGTTGATTTCCCCAAATGGCCTATTTCTGTACCCATTTACCAGCCTTGCACAGTGCTGGGACATGATAAGATATCTAAAAAATACGATGAATGAATTAATTTACTTTTTCAGAAACACCCCTGAGCTCTTACCATGAAGCCAGCAATGGGCTAGGTAATGGGAAGACAGGGACAAAGGAAACCTTGCCCCCAGTGAACAGATGTCTGATTCCATGACTGATGCTGGACAACCTCTGAGGAACTGGACCTTCATGGGGCTAGGAGCATCTCTGCCAGCCTGGCATGACTAGGACCTTCCGCATAACCTCCTCTTCCTTCCCTCCGAGCCCAGAGAGCCCTTGGTGCGCAATGGCTGCCTGCTGTGGTTTACCTTACGTCCTGAATGCTGGTGGCCAAAGGCTATATTTAAAAAGCAAACATTTGCATTTTTAATGTTGACTGGAATTGGACAGGCTGTGATAACCTTTCCAAACTGATATTGGTTTTTACATGATTGAAAGAGGCCTGGCCTCCGACATTTCTAAATGGAAAATTTTAAGTATGTTCAATAGCAGTGAGAGTGCAGAACCACCACAGAACCCTGTGCCCTGCTTGCACTCCCAGAAAACGTCACCTCCCTCCCTCCCTTGAGCACACACAGCGCCTTTGCCTTGTCAACATTTCCGGTCCTCTTAACCTTCATTCAGAGGGTAGACAGCAGGAGGATTGCCAGTCCTGTCCTGTTGGTGACGAGAAGAGTTTAGGGAAGCACAGAGGTGCAGTAGAAAGAGCTTTGACCTTACAACTGGCTCTAAATATCTAAATACGTTCTCACTAGCTGGGTGACTTGGACAAATTGCTCACCTCTCCAAACCTCCTTTTCCTTATCTGTGACATCGGAATATAAATGCTATTTCCAGGTGCAGTGAACATTCTAATGTGCTAATCTGTAAAAGTGCTTACCCACCCCCCCTGCCCTATGCCTGGTACTCTGCTAATGCTCAGTGGGCATTAGTTCTTGCCTTTCCCCTGGCAGGGACCTGTCTAAGATAACACACCAAAATCAGGTGACAGCCCAAAGCTCCTGGCACCCTGGCCTCTTTCCAAGAGGCCCACTAAACCCAAATAAGTTAAAACATAGATATTTGGGTTAAAAGCAGAAGGACTCATTTTCATCTCCCCTCTCTTCAGATTACTTGGCATCTACATTTTCCTTCTCTGTTTCATTGTAGAAAAAGTCTCTGTATTATCCAATATGGCACCCAACAGCCAAATATGGCTACTGAAACTTAAATTAATTAAAATTAAGTAAAATTTAAAATTCAGTTTTTCAGCCACAGAAGCCATATTTCAAAGGCTCAGTGACCACATGAGGCTAGTGGTTACCAGTGCCAATACAGGCCATATTCATCATCACAGAAAGTATTACTGGAAAGTGCTAAGTAATAGAGACTAAGAGGAAAAAAAAGAGGAAAGAAAAAGGGAGGGGAGGGGAGGGGAGGGGAGGGGAGGGGAGGGGAGAGGAGAGGAGAGGAGAGGAGAGGAGAGGGGAGGAGAGGAGAGGAGAGGAGAGGAGAGGGAGGGGGGGGGAGGGAGAGGAGGGGAGGAAGGGAGAGGAGAGGAGAGGAGAGGAGAGGAGAGGAGAGGAGAGGAGAGGAGAGGAGAGGAGAGGAGAGGAGAGGAGAGGAGAGGAGAGGGAGAGGAGAGGAGAGGAGAGGAGAGGAGAGGAGAGGAGAGGAGAAACACATTGGTTTTCCAAACCATTCCCCCTTCATGCACATCTTTGCGCCTGCTCATCCTGGCATGGAAGTCAGTCTTTGTATATTTGCACATTCTGATGGAAGAGAGAAATTCTTCCCCTGAAAGTCAGTGCCTGAGAATTTTTAAAATTTAGTTTGGCTCCAATTTTAAAACTCGAAAGTGGTCATTTCATCCCCTGCTCACAAGAGGCCCACTATTCCTCGTGGTCTACTCAAAAAGACCCAAAGAGCCTCAGCATGTTTCCAAAGCCATCAAGGTTCCAGGCCACTTTGCACCATCTCCTGTTCCCACTCGCTGTAGACATTGTCCCTGTCGTGCCTGATGACAGCTTTCTCTGATGCACCTTGTACGCTGTAATCCTTGCCTGAGTGCTTGCTGAGCCTCATTGCCTGCACCACCCTCTAAGGCATCACTTCCACCTATAGATACCGGTCAAAACACAGCTCAGCTGCCTCCTTGGCCCTGTGTCTTCCCCACTTCTGCTGATCTGACGTGCTCTGTGTTCTGCATTGGATCCATGTTTTTCAGAGCATGTGCCCAGCGGTGTCCAAGTCTCTTTCCAAAACTTCTGTCCACTGTGTCCCCCATATGACAGTGTTTCTCAAACTTTGTATGGAAGTTTAAAAAATTAAACTTTTTGTTTCATTTTTGTTTTTGTAAATTTCCAATCCACTGCAGACTGATGATTTGGTAAAACAAAATGAAATTTGCAAACCAAAGACATACCACACACAAGCCTTGGTTATGTCATTGCTCGAGTCAAGTGGCTCTAACAGCTTCTACACCCGTGCTCTCAATTTCTGCTCCCTTCTCGTCGTTGGCCCGTAACAGTTCTCAGGCCGCAGCACCTAGAAGAGCGGTGCCCTCCAGCCCTGTGAGAAGGCTCTGCACACGGCCAGCACTTGATGCATGCTACAGAATTCACTGACAGCTTTCTGCCAGTGCTCTCCCAGCTGTCTGAGGGGATGCACAGAGGAGGGTCTTCGTGGAGGAACGCACAGAATGAGGAGACTCACTCTGGTGGTGCTTGCAGGCAGATTTGGGTGTGGACACTCGTTCTGCTGTCTAAGCAGCTTCAGGACCCTGGACGTGTTACCTGAATGTGGCCTTGACCTCAGGCTAGATTAAGTTTCTTAAACGTTTTTTTGTGCCACTGACCTGGCTGATCGTCTGGGGAGGCTTATGCAGATCATCTCAGATTGTTTCAGTGGTTTAAATGCAGAAAATAAAAACTACACCATTTCAAAGAACATAATTATTCTCAAGTACAATTATTAAAATGTGTAGTGTAAAATATTTCTTTATTAATACATTAAAAATAATGATATTTGTTAGTGGGTAAAGTACTACTGTAATTTGAAGTATCAATGAGTATGAAATTGTATTTCAAGTATCTACAACAACTATGCTGTGATTAAAAATACCAATGACTTCTACTCTGACTATTACAGATACTGGTAATTTTACTGTGATTTGTTGCCTATCAGCATGATCGAAGGGACTGTTTTATTTCAGTTCGAGAGTAATAAAAATAAAAATGCAATTTTCCCTTCTTCCAAGGTCCAGATGAAGTATATTGTAACTCATTTTCTTGTTGTCATTTGACAAATATTTATTAAAATCTTACTAGGTGCTAGGCATTGTCCCAGCGCAGGCAAAATGTCTGCCCTCACTCAGTTTTCGTTCTTGCTGTGAGTCATACAACACAAAAGTTAATACAGTTGATTCTCATTATTTGCAGCAGTTATGCTGTTTAAAGTCACCAGGAACGTGAATTAGCGGATACTGAGCCATTGTTCTTGGGAAAAGATATACAGGGTTAGATTTCCACGAGCCTCTGGTCACAATGTTTTCATCAGCTGATCCGTACCTGGTCTTGTTTCATGTGCTTCTGCTTAGAGTTGCCACATTTAATATATATTGTCGACTCATTAATTTTCACTCAGAGACAATAGCATTATAACCTCTAGTCATAACTGTCAGAGTGAATGAAGCTTATTTAACATATTCTTAAAACATGTATTTTCTCCGTAAGACACATCACAGCCTTCTTAGGCCTAGAAACAGCAGACAGTGCTTGGGAACATCAGCACCATCACCAAGGAAAAGAGACCATTTTAAAACAGCCGGTCTGGAGAATGACAGGGGGTCACTTCACCCAGATTTAAGGGGTGTAGGAGGAGAGGGGCGATGGGAATGGTGGGGAGGAGGAATACAAGAGGGGAATCTGGAAGGGCCGGTAGGCAAGAGGAAAACCCTGAAAAGTTCTTGATCAGGAAAGTGAGATGATTTACGACTGTCCTTGACAATGATGACACTGCCAAGGGATGAGAAAATGAGTTGGGAGGAAGAGAGACGATAAGAAGGATGACCAATTTGGAAGCAACTTCTGTAAACCAGGCAAGGGACGGTGAGAGCCTAACCAAGGGCAAGGCTCATGGGAGTGTGGAGAAAGGGCCCCTGGGACCGCCCTTTCTGTTACACACTTGACAGCGCTGGGGATGCTCCTCCTCCTGCCTTCCCAGGTACCTGTCCTTCTGGACCAGGGCGTGGGAGGGGGCTGCAGAGGAGGCTGTTGGGGTTTAGTGCCTGAAGTTCCAAGTCTGGATGACTAAGTAAATGTTAATGCCATTTGTTAAGAGAGGAGGTTCAGAAAGTTAAGCAATTTAAGGGCAAAGGCAAGAATTCTGTTTTGAACATCCCCATAAGGACATAGGACGATGCCCAGTTCCTACTGGCAATTCATCAGAAACTCAGGAGAGTGGATTTGGGAGTCATCAGGGCTTGGGTGGTAATAGAAGCCACTGGGGAAAGACAACCTTCAGGCTGTTTGCAGAAGGAAGGGTAGCCCACACCAAGCAATTAGAAACTAGCACCTGAGAAACAGAATATGACAAAATGTCCAAATATGTCACAGAAATAGCACTGCTGTCAAAAAGAAGAGTGGTGAGGAACAGCCGGAGTTACTAAAAAGTTCTTCCTGAAGAAGGCGGCTTGAACACATGGAGCAGGAGGGGCAGGGTTCGGGGGCCAGACGGGGCTGCTGCTGCTGGGAGGGAGCAATGGAGCATCGGTAGGGCAGGAAGGGTATTCGCCCCCAAAGCACAGCCCCCGATGGTGCAGCCAGAGAAAAAACAGGAACTGATCTGAAATCCCACTTTGAGGAACCGGGTCAGCATAGTTGCCTCTGGGGAGGGGAACTGGGGGTCTGGAGACCAGGATGGGAGAGAGACCTCTCTCTACACACTTTTGCACCTTCTGGTTAGTTTGACTTTGTGCACCCCATTTTAAAATGGTTTAAATAAATTATTTGGCTTTGGCAGACCAAATGGGGAGTCCGGTGCAGAAGGAAATCAAATGGATCCCACGTGTAAGGGCCTGACTCCCGGCCTCTTGCTGAGGGACCAGGATTGGAGGCTGTAGCTCCGAGTCTCCGCCCCAGGGCCCTCTAGAGAGTGGACGAGGACAGAAGGAGAAGTGGCTGCACATTGGAGCTGGACGGCTTCCAGGGACATAGACCTGTGCCTGCTCCATGGATTGATAGGTCGGGGCTGAATTCTAATCTCAAAACTTTCTCTTATTACTTGCAGTAACAGTGCCGAGACTCAATGGCTTGATACATCAGCAAACTTTACACAGAGTTGTGAAAATTAAACAAGATCATCATCATCCAATATTTTTGAGGACGTGCTCTGTGCTGGGCTATGTTGCTCACCTGGTCTAATCCGCATAAAAACCCAGGGAGGTAGTTTTCATGATCATCCTCACTTTCTAGGAAACAGGCACAGTGAAGTTCATTGATTCGTCCAAGATCACACTGTGGGGAAGTAGCTAACCCAGACTGAAACTCACACTCCCTAACTCTAGAGTTTAATCTCTATGGTAAAATACACACTTAGCCCGGGCAGAGAGACACACAGCATTAGTCAGGTCAGGCTAAGTAATGCAGTAGTGACAAACAGTGCTAACAGTTCAGTGGCATTACTCACAAAAGTGTCTCCCTCCCTCCCTCATGCTGCCTGTTTAGAGCAGGGTGGCAAGTGTGGCTCATTGCAGTCCTGCGTAGACATAGGACATGGAGGCCTCCTCTTGCCCCGCACTTCTGTAATCACTGAGGCAGGACAAGAGAAGGGACATACTTCGACTCAGCGCGATACACATTACTGCTGCTCTTCTTTCCTCTGATAAAGCAAAGGAGTAGGGAAATGAAATTTGACCTTATATCATGAGGTAAGGACCAGAATATTGATTAATAGCCCTAATGACTGCACATAGGTGCCCATTAAGAGTCGGTGGAAATGAAGTTGAATGCCTAGGTCTGACCAGGTTGAGTGAACTCTGTCTCACCTAGCTCAGTTGATACGGCTTCCGAGGATTCGCAAACAGAAGCACTACCAGTTCTGCACAGAAGGCCACCAGAGAACCACTGCCTCCCTAAATCTGCATGTCAGGCAGTTCTCTGCAGTCTGCATGCTGCCAGGAGACTGCAGAGGGCTCTGGTTGCCAGACTCAAATATTCTTGGAAAATGTAATTATCCTCCTCCTACCATTGCCATTCACCCCCTTGCACCATGCCAGGCCACCCTTCTGTGACTGCTTTCTAGTTTTGCCTTTTTACAGTCTCCCTGGTCATGTTCTTCTGTAAACTCACACAAGGCACACACAGAAACACAGCAAGCCTATGAGGCTGGAAATTTTTTTACCCATTTTTAAGTGCACATTTCAGTGGCAATAATTTCATCACAAAAGTGGTTCAGTCACCACCACTCTCTATTTCCAAAATTTTTCATCACCCCAAATTAAAACTCTGTAATGGGTAAGGAGTAACTCCCCACTAGATAGACATTCTTATTTTTCCTTTAAGACAAGATACTTAAAGTCAGTCACTTTGCCCAATGTCACCAAGAAAATAAATGACAGGGACTGGATTTCTGACTGTAAGGCTCCTGGTGTTCTTGCTACATTCTGAAGCCTCTCTAACAAGATCTGTTGTCTGGTTGCTGACAGGAGAGTGACGCCAACCATCTGCTGGAGGTAGAGTGTAATTCCCAAACTTGTGAGTGCCCTTCCGTGGTCCGAGGGAAGAACCGTCCTCCCCCACTCACTCAGCGACACCCCACAATCATGACTGACTATCTGCCAAGTGCTGAAGACTCAAGGGTGAGCAAAGCCCTGAGCTGCAGTGCTTCACAGCAGAGGGAAGTTAAACAGAAGCTGCCAATTTCCCCCAAAATTCCTTCCCCGCTTTCTTTAGTAAAAAGAGAACAAAAAATTTCAGACTTTTAGCTGGATGAATGGCTCCCAGAAATATGAGTCCATTTCCCAGGCTTTCTTGTGACTGGCTATGGCCGCGTGACTAAGTTCCGGTCACTGACATGTAAGTTTACAGGGTATGTGGAACTTCTGGGAAGTATTTGTAGGGAGAAGGAACATACTTTTCTTCCCTCACTCTCCTATCCCATTTCCTGCGGGCTAAAAATCAGACAGCACCGTCTGGAGCTTAGACAGCCATCTTGGATCATGAAATAGATGCCACAGACTGAGGATGGGGGGACCCACGGAAGAAGCTGTAGTCCTTGACAGAACGGGGTGCTGTGCTACCCCTGAGCTTCAGAGTTGTCACTCATAAAAGAAAGAAAACAAGTTTCTATACCATATACGTCTGTTAGCTTTTGCTGCATAACAAGCTACTCCAAACTTGTAACTCCAAACAACAATCACCTTATTTGGCTCCTGATGCTGTGGGTCAGCCGGGTGGCTGGATGACTGGGCGCATCTGGATGGCCGAGGCTGGCTGGACAGTCTGTCGGTCTAGGGGCCCCGCTGGGACGGCTCATCCTTGCTCCATCTGGTTTATCCTTCGTAGGTGAGCCAAAGAGTCTTCTCATGGCAGTCTCAATGTTCCAAAAAAAAAAAAAAGAGAGAGAGAGAGAGAGAGAAGGCAGGTCCCAATAGGCAGGTACTTTTCAAGCCTTGGTTTGTGTCACATATGTTAATGTCCCATCGGTTTACCCAGGTCATCCAAGGGCATAGCTGCGCTGAAAGGTCATTATTGCAATGATCTCCATTGTCTAAGCCACTGCATTTTGGGATCTTTCGAATCTAGACCCCCCCTTGTATAGGTGGTGGGTGACAAGCCGTCAAGGACTGCTGTGTTCACATCGGTCAGCGTGTGAGTGTAAAGAGCACTCGTAGTATTTTTTAGTGTCCAAATCACCATAGCTTGAAGCCCCCACCAACTTATTTGTCCTGTGTCCTTACTAAAATCATTTTGGTGTTACTGAGATTTAACTGTTGAGTGAGAAACAGAATTATAGTTCTGTTTTAAAGCAATATTACAAAGACATGGAAAGGTCACTGTTTTTTGCTGTGGCTTTTGCTCAGTGGTGATCAAAAACAGGCCACTCACTTCCCAGCCCAAAGCACCCACAAAAGGTGCTTTTGCCACTCCCTGCTACAACCCATGGGTGGCACCTAGCTTACATCCTGGTGCCTTACAAGGTACAGCTGGAGTTTTTGCCAAAACAAAGCAGTAGTCTGCTCCAAAGACAAAGTCACACATCCATCTCAGAGAAGACTGAAACCATTCACATCTTCAGAATAGCAGGCTTTCCAACTCCTACTCGTGAGGTTTCCAACCTTCAGAATTATGTCACGGCCAAAGCCCCAAGTTAACATCGGGAACAAAATGATTACAACACAGCATGAGGAGGGCTCAGCCAGAAGCTTGGGTATGCTATGCAGAGGGGGAGTCTGCTTTGAACCTCAGTTTCCTCATCTGCAAAGTTCCTGACATCATCAACTTACTGAAGTTTAAGTGATGCTCCATGTAGAGAGTGCCTTAGCCAGAGTCTGACTCAGTTTGCCCAGTCTCTAGAGGCTGCTGGAAGTCGTTGTCATTGCCCTCAGGCATGCAGGGAGCTTCCCATATGTCACTCTCATGGGAAAACACGAACATGGGCTGTAGGAGCCCATACCCTTGAACTTGGCTTTATTTAAAATTTAATGTGGGGACCTTGGTCATGTCCTTCAGGGCCTAGATATCCAAGTGAAGTTGATTTGTCTACTTTTCCAAGGGGGGGGGGCGAATGTACAAACAAGCGGGCCCTGTGGCTTTCCCAATAGGACATCTGTCACCTCTGGTCTGCACAGGATCAGCCACGGAAGGGGTAGGAGGAGATGAATCAAAGATATCACATAGTTTTTCCCTTTTGGTTTCATCTAATCCCATTTTCCTGCTTGCAAATGTAGATCAAGTTTCCTGATAGAATCTGATTTGGACACCTGGCATACAGATGGTTTAAATTGAGTTTATTGTATATAAATAAAACACCAGCAGACACTCTGGTCAGGCAGAGCAGAAGAAAGGTGGGGCAGGCGGGGGAGATGAACGGATGGTTTGTCAACACACACCACGGCAACCAGCCCATTAGGGACTCAAGGATTTCTTTTTCCTGAATATTTATTTCACACTACTGTAGGAGTCAGTGTGTCATAGACGTTAAATACAAGCCAGAAAACTGACTGGTGTAGAATCTAAGCCCTGTTACTAATTATGGGATACAGGCAAATGACTGAACGCCAGGGTGTGCCTGCTTTCTTATCTGTAAAATACCACCTCCCAACACTAGGCTTTTACAAGGATTATACGAGACACACAAGCAAAGCTCTCAGAAATGTTTGCTGTTACCGTATTATTGTTATGCACTGGGGCCTGAACCAGTCAGATCTGACATGGTCAGTCCTGACTCAAAGTGATGGCACAAGACAGCAAAAAAGTAGTGGTCTCAACAGAAAGGTCTCAATCCGATTAGGGCAGGGCTGTTTCTTTGTTTCTGTTTTGTTTCCTATTGTATTCCCAGAGCCTCGAACAATGCCTGGAACGTAGGACAGGCTCAGTGCATTTTCATTAAATGAATAAATTTAAACAATTCAGGAGCTATGCAAAATCACATGGTATTCCAATAGGACACAAAGGAGGAGGGATGTAATAAAATGATTATAAAAATTAGATCAGTGAGATAGGTAAGGAAATAAAAAACAGAGAGGACATGGAATCCTCCTAGACAACAGAGAAGTATGAAAGAAGTTACAGTAAAAGCTTTAAAATTTGACAAAGTGAAATGATTTCTCATGATTCATAATCTAAGTTGTAAGAAAAGTGGGGGATGAAATTCCCATGACCTTAAGACAGGGTGAGGGAGGTGAACCTGAGTCTTGAGTAGCATCAGCACAGAAGTACTTTGCAAATTGCAGGCCAAAATGGCTGACTTGAACTTGAACCTGTGACCCCAACCTCAGGCCAAGGCTCTCCGAAGGTTGAAGTGGCACCTCTGCTCCCTGCAGTTGGGGAAGTGACTCTGTCGCTCAGGAAAGTTTATAATCACTATGGAGATGATAAAGTCAATTAAACCCATGGAAATAATCCTTCACATGAGGCTTAGGAATAAGTTTTATAACCATCATGAAAAATTCTGTATGATGGTTATTTATAATGAAATATTTAAGATAATCCAACACATTAATTGTATTATTTTAATTAGAAAGTTTTATTATTATTAAATATCACTTTATCTTTAAAAATTCATGAAGATTGTTTAATTTTGTAAATGGTATTTGACTGTCTAAAAGATTAAAATGTCTTTAGGCCTTTTCAGGCATTTTAGGTTTATAACTACAATTTCCATAATAAAGGAGGTTTTGTTTATCTTATTAGTAAATCAGCCACACTGAGCTTCTTGCTCAAGAAAATCGTGCTTGGGAGAATGAAATGTATTAAATTTGGGATTATAATTTTAAAACACTTAAGGGGATTTAATTAACCATGATAGTTAAATGGATTAATTGTTTAAAGAAATATATTATCTGTTTCACTTAACTAAATATGAATTAAAGGACAAGTGACGGTGATGTTATTTTTACACAAAATTACTAAAGTTATGAATAAATTAACCAGATTGGTACATTGCATTTAAATGCTTAAGAAAAAAGCTATGTTTTATCTTATTTTAATTTTTCTTTTTTTAAATTACTGTTTAAATTAATATTATTTTGTATTAGTCTCAGGTGTTCAGCATAGTACAAATGGAAGATTTCATTCTTTTTTATGGCCAAGTAATATTCATGATATGTATGTCCCACAGCTTTTTATTTATTTATTTTTAAGATTTTATTTATTTATCTTCAGAGGGGAAGGGAAGGAGAGAAGGAGAGAAATATCAATGTATGGTTGCCTCCCATGTGTCCCCTGCTGGGAACTGGCCTGCAACCCAGGTATGTACCCTGACTAGGAATCAAACCGAGGTTGCTTGGTTCCCAGGCCCACGCTCAATCCACTGAGCTACACCAGCCAGGGCTGTCCCACAGCTTTTTAATCCACTCATCTATTGATGGGCACTTGGGCTGCTTCTGTATTTTGGCTATTGTAAATAACACTGCAATGAACATATGGGTGTATATATTCTTTTGAATTAGTGTTTTGGGTTTCTTTGGATATATACCCAGAAGTAGGATTGCTGGGTAATAAGGCAGGTCCATTTTTAATTTTTTGAGGACCCTCAGTTTTCCATAGTGGCTATACCAATTTAAAATCCCACCAGCAGAGCACAAGGGTTTCCTTTTTTCCACACCCTAGTCAACACTTGTTGTTTGTGGATTTATTGATGTAGCCATTCCGACAGGTGAGAGGTGATATCTCATTGTGGTTTTAATTTGCATTTCTCTTATGATTAGTGGTGAGCATTTCCTCATCTATTGGCCATTTGTATGTCCTCTCTGGAGAAGTGTCTATTGAGGTTCTCTACCCACTTCTTAATTGAACCGTTTAGTTTTTTAGTGTTGACTTGTATGGGTTCTTTATAAATGTTGGATATTAATCCCTTACTAGGCGTGTCATTGGCATATATCTTCTCCCATTTATTTTGCTGATGGTGTCCTTTGCTGTGCAAAATTTTTTTAGTTTGATGTAGTCCCAATTGTTTATTTTTTCTTTTGTTTCCCTTGCCTGAGAAGATATGTCAGAAAAAAAATAGTTGTAAAAGAAATGTCAGAGACTTTATTGCCTATATTTTCTTCTAGGAGTTTTATGTTTTTAAATCTTTTTTTTAAAGGATTTTATTTATTTATTTTTAGAGGGAGGAGAAGGGAGGGAGAAAGAGAAAGAAGAGAGACACTGATGTGCAAGAGGAACATCTATCAGTTGCATCTTGCACACCCTCACCCGGGGACCTAGCTCACAACTCAGGCACGTGCCCTGACAGAGAATCGAACCAGTGACCTTTAACTTTGTGGGATGATGCCCAACCCACTGAGCCACACCAGTCGGGGCTATGGTTTCAAACTTTCATTTAAGTCTTTAATCCATTTTGAGTTGATTCTTATATATGGTATAAGAAAGTAGTCTAGTTTCATTTTTGTGTATGTATCTGTTCAATTTTCCCAATACCATCTTTAGAGTTTTCTACATAGTTTCATGTCAGCTGCAAGTATTGAATAGACTATCTTTACTCCATTTTGTGTTCTTACCTCCTTTGACAATATTGGTTGACCATATAGGTGTGAGTTTATTTCTGGGCTCTCTATTCTGTTCTATTGATCCATTTATGTTTTTATGCCAGTGCCATGCTGTTTTGATTACGATGGTCTTATAATATAGTTTGATATTAGGTGGTGTGGTACCTCCAACTATTTTTTCCTCAAGATTGCTGAGAATATTTAGAATCTTCTGTGGTTCCATATAAATGTTTGGATTATTTGTTCTAGTTCAGTGAAATATGATGTTGATATTTTGATAAGAATTGCATTGAATCTATAGATTGTTTTGGGTAGTATGGATGTTTTAATGATGTTAAATCTTCCTACCCATGAGCACAATATTATGCTCCCATTTATTTGTATCTCTTCAATTTCTTTCTTCAGTGTCATATAATTTTTCAAGTACCAGTCTTTTACCTCCTCTGTTAAATTTATTTCTAGGGTTTTTGTTTGTTTCAGTTGTAAGTGGGATGTCTTCTCAGTTTCCCTTTCCAATAGCTCATTATTGGTAAATAAAAATGCAACTGATTTTTAAATATTTATTTTGTATCCTGCTACTTTATTAAAGTAATTTATCAGTTCCAGTAGTTTTTTGGTTAAACCTTTAGGGTTCTCTATATACAGTATCATGTCAGCTGCAAATATTGATAGTTTTACTTTTTCCTTTCCAATCTGGACACCTTTTATTTCATCTTCTTGTCTGATCACTTTTTTTAAAAAGTGGTTAGGACTTCTTTAAAAAGCTATGTTTTAAACTTATAAATTTACTAAAGTAGATATCCATGAAAACAAAAATTAATAATCTTTCCTGCTTCATCAGGGATATTCTTCAGAGAAACTTTCTCCATGCAAGCACTTGGCAGTGAAGAATCTCACGACCACTTGTACATCCTGGCGCCATCACCTAAAACGTCAGCAGTTGTTACTCACCACTGCTTTCATACCACGAGGACACATGTCAGCCCAGCTGCGCCAGAATTAACCGAGCAGTTCAGAAAAT
Source organism: Artibeus jamaicensis (assembly GCF_021234435.1). Classification (NCBI taxonomy): domain Eukaryota; kingdom Metazoa; phylum Chordata; class Mammalia; order Chiroptera; family Phyllostomidae; genus Artibeus; species Artibeus jamaicensis. The sequence goes on from NW_026522025.1 coordinate 11,563,142, forward strand.
TATTTAGCACTTTGAAAATTTCAGTATAGAAAGGAAGATTTTTGATGATTAATTGGTGCTGAACCTGAACAAATGCAAGCAAATTGCAAGTAGGCGCATATGCGGGTTTGTTCATTTTAAGGCAACAGTTCAGTTCCACAGAGGAGATATGAACTCCATCTTTTTGTTTACAGCTAAATCTTTGATTTGAGTTACTGACTCACTGAAAGGTGGCAGTTCTGTGGTTCCCTTCACTATCAGCAATGCCAACTGTTCGAGTTTTTATTAGTCACTCTGCCTTTGCATGCGCACTTTTTCAGGCAATGCAGTGTGGTAAATTACCTTGTAAGGTGCTTCAGTAACTTCCTTGTTCTTAGTTTGAAAAGAGGTAACTAGCAATTACTGGATCTCAAAGAGCTCATGCTATCTATGCTTACATGTTTAAGTTCCCTTTTTATACTCTGTATGTTTAGACCCAGTACAATGCTGCAACTTAGGGTTCACCATCTCCTATTAGAAAATACTCTGTTGCACAAAAAACACCAAGGTAATTATTCACATTTAAAAAGCTTAGGAAAAGATGCTTTGGTCATGTTTTTAGTTCTTCTTTACAGTTTTACCAGTGTCTTTGGAGTATATTTCTCCCTTCTGTGAGGCAGAGAACTCCTTGATATGTCAGTTTCACCCTTTTTTGGGGGGCGGGGGGATTGGACATGAACTATATAGTCATGGGTTGAGAAAGTAAATCCTCTAATCCCTCCATTTAAAGCCAACGATATACCTTAAATATAATAAAAATATTTTAAAATAAGCTTCTTTTATTTTACAATAAAATAATAAATTCTAAAATAATTGTGCTAGCTATTTAAAAATTAGAAAAAGTTTATAAAAATTAAATATTTTGCAAAACAAGACAAAAAGTCTGCTTCTTACTGCGTTTTCCCATAAGAGCAAGGATGATGTTGGGCGGTGACTCACAATTTCTTTCTTAGTCCCTGGAAATGGTGAGGCTCACTTCCATGTTGGACCACCTCTTCCCTCCAAGCCTCTTGGGCTCATCTGAGATGATCCAGCTCCAGCTCGCATTCTTACACAACCAGTCTGCATTTGATCCATGGAAACAGCCATCTTTTTCCCCGGTAAATGGGCTCCGAGGGTGCAGGCCATTCCAGCAGAGCCCACCTTGTTATTCCAAACTCCAAATGAGCCGCTAGCTGGGCTCTCCCCCTTTAAATTTCTCAGGACACTAATTCACCTTTCTGTGTGACCTTATTAAAGTACTTTCCCCTAGCCTTGAGGCGAGGCGATTGTCATTCTTCTACCTGAAACTCACAACACGACAGTTTTCTCTAAATATTTGCCCATTCATTCATCCTTAAATGTAACAAATAGATTTTTTTAATTCCTGCTTTTATGGAGCTCATATTCTAATGCACAAGACTAGACAGGTTCAAGAAAATAAAGTTCTCCTCCCATCTCATTCTTACTATGCTTTTCTTGGCACCTCCAACCTATTTTACAGGCTAGAGATGTGTGCTGAGCTTAGTGCTGCTAAACCAATTTTCCTACATCAGCTGTGAAAATTCTTCAAGGTGCCCTGACACACTACTTTGGAATATGGAATCTATTACCTTGGTGCCCCAGCTAAAAATGAGGTAAGAACAGACCAATTTTTAATATCCTGTAACAGTTCTATCTAACACATTACCCAAAACACAGTTTCCTGGAGCTGAGACAGAGATGAGAAAGTCAAGTAACACTCTTGATAAAGTCATTTCTCCCACTTCTAAGAACACCAGCATCTTTGCTATCATCAACACCGTTGCGTTGACCCCAGTTGATTCAGAAGGCCCTTCACCCAGCTCCTTCCCCAAACAGCTAAATTAGGCGGGGCCAGGCGGTGGGGGTGAGGAAGCCTGACATACACGAGGACACTGATTTCATTCCTCTGCTTCAACTGAGAAAATGACAGATAAGGTAAAAAAAATAGTTATAGAAATATAACCACCCGCAAAAACAAAACACTACCAAAAAAAACCCCCATACATTTTGATGGATATTGAACAGATAAATGATAATGGAACAATAAGTGGAGGCAGAGTATAAACTTGCTGGGCTGTGATTCTAGAAATAGGTAGAGATGCTTAGAAATCTGATATCCGTGCGCCCCCCCCATCTGCCCCCCAAATCAAGTGAAACAAAAAAAATGCCCCAAAAGAGGTAGGGACAGGGACCAGCATATTGTGTGAAACAGTGTCATTTTACTTGACCTACAGACGAGACTAAAAGAGGATGGACCAGGACCAGAGCCTGTAATAACTGGCTTAAGTAAAAATTCATGTTAACTGATCCTGGGCTAAGATATTTACTGGCCTAGTGACCAAATTTTGAATAGTCCCAATATCAATCACCGCAGGAAGAAATATGATATGGAAAATTTTTTAAAAGCAGTAAAAGCCCTGGCTGGTGTAGCTCAGTGGATTGAGCAGGGGCCTATGAAGCAAAGGGTCGCTAGTTTGATTCCCAGTCGGGGCACATGCCTGGGTTGCAGGCCAGGTCCCTAGTAGGGGACACATGAGAGGCAACCACACATTGATGTTTCTCTTCCACTCTTTCTCCTTCCCTTCCCCTCTCTCTAAAAATAAATAAATAAAATATTTTTAAAAAGCAGTAAAAGATCCCAGTAAATCTACATAATTATTAACTTTTTAAAAAATAAAAGTTTTGCCCTGGCTGGTGTGGCTCAGTGCATTGAGTGCAGCCTGCAATCCAAAGTGTAGCCCAGTTTGCTTCCCAGTCAGGGCACTTCCCTGGGTTGCAGGCCAGGTCCCCAGTAGAGGGTGCACTGGAGGCAACCACACATTGATGTTTCTCTCCCCCTCTTTCTCTTTCCCTTTCTCCCTCCCCCCCAAAAATAAATAAATAAAATCTTCTAAAAAATAAAAAAGAGCCAGGTTGATGGAGTCTCAGATACGGCACCTGCTTGCCAGCTCTGTGGAGGGAGGGGTTTAGCAAAAGGACAAAGGCCTCTGCTTGCCTTGACGCCAGACACTTCAGTTTCTCCCCATATACCGCTGGTGCATTTCAAGCTGCTACCCCAGTGCTGGAGCTCAGAGGGAGTGACCCATGGAATACTACTCAGCCATAAGAAAAGATGAAACACTGCCATTTGCAACAACATGGATGGACCTCGAGAATATTATGCTAAGCAAAATCAGTCGGAGACTTCCGCCAAAGGAGGCATAGGTGGAGACACCGAGCTTTCTCCCACAACCAAGTTTAGAGACAACAAAATATTAGCAACAGAAAACACAGCCAGAACACAGAAAATTGAACTTTTCGGAAGTCTGATAACAAATTCTTCAGCCTGACCGGTAAGAGGGGCAAAGCCAGCAGCTGGCGGAGTGAGGTTGCACAGGAAAACTCAGTCAGATGGACTCAGGCATGCGGATCCCAGGCGTGGGGTTGCAACGGCGGGCCCAGTGAGCGACCGTCATACCCAGCGATGGTGCAGGGCAGCGGGTTGACTGTGGTCTCACATGCGTGTGCAGATAGACCAGCGAGGGAGTGGGTGATGAGACGACAGTGTCACAACTCAGCGACCTCAGCGGCCCTGCCCTGGTGAACATTTAAGGCTCCGCTCCTCATAATTAACGGGTGCAAACAGACCAAAAATGGCTCAAGAAGATCTCAAAGCCCCAGAGCCCATAAATCAAAGTGACGAAGAAATAGCAAAACTTTCAGATGCACAGTTCAAAACACTGGTCATCAGGATGCTCACAGAACTGGTTGATTTTAGTCACAAATTAGAGGAACATATGAAGGCTAAACTAATTGAAATGAAGGGAATCACACAGGAAACCAATAGTGATGAAGAGGAAACTGGGACTCAAATCAAGGGAATGAACCAGAAGAAGGAAAATAATGGCCAAACAGGAAAATATGAAGAAACAAGAATCCAAAAAAATGAGAAGAGACTTAGGAACCTCCAGAACACCTTTAAACACTCCAACATCCAAATTATAGGGGTACCAGAAAGGGGAAAAGGAACAGCCACCAACGGAAAACTTATTTGAACAAATAATAAAGGAGAACTTCCCCAATCTGGTAAAGGGAATGGACTTCCAGGAAGTCCAGGAAGCTCAGAGAGTCCCAAAGAAGTTAGACCCAAGAAGAAACACACCAAGGCACATCATAATTACATTAGCCAAGATTAAAATGAAGGAGAGAATCCTAGAAGCAGCAAGAGATAAGAGGACAGTCACCTACAAAGGAGTTCCCATCAGACTGTCAGCTGATTTCTCAAAAGAGACCTTACAGGCAAGAAGGGGCTGGAAAGAGGTATTCCAAGTCATGAAATCCAAAGACCTACAACCAAGATTGCTCTATCCAGCAAAACTTTCATTTAGAATGGAAGGACAGATAAAGTGCTTCTCAGATAAGATCCAATTCAAGGAGTTCATCATCACCAAGCCCTTATTATATGAAATGTTAAAGGGACTTACCTAAGAAAAAGAAGATAAAAAACATGAACAGTGAAAGGACAGCAAACTCACAATTATTAACAACCACACCTAAAACAAAAGCAAACTAAAAGGACAGCTAGATCAGGGGCAGAATTACAGAAATGGAGATCTCATGGAGGGTTAGCAACAGGGGAGTGGGAGGAGGAGAAGAAGGGAAAAGGTACAGAAAATGGGTGGCATGGACGGTGGGTAGAAAATAGGGGGGCAAGAGTGGTGTGGGAAATATAGAATCTAAAGAACTTGAGACACATGGTCATGAACTAAAGGGGGGGAAATGTGGGGGTGCAAGGTGGAGGGGAATGAAGGGAGGAATAGAACAACTGTAATGGCATAATCAATAAAATTTTTTAAAAACCAAAAAAAAATAAGTCGGCCTACAACAGGATTCCTAGCACGGAGCTCCTGAAGGTCTGGGAATTTCCCGAGTGATATCTTTTTATGCAAATGAGGTGGCCCATGGCAAAACCCTAGGATGAAGCTGATCACCAGAAAGTTCATCTCCATGAGGGTTGAAGCTTCTGGCCAGTCTTACCTCTGGGAAGGGTAGGGGGACTGGAGATTGAACTCGGTCATATGGCCAGTGATATAATCAATCATGTGTGTATCACGAAACCTCAGTAAAAAACCTGGACACCAGCCCTGACTGGTGTGGCTCAGTGGATTGGGTGCTGGCCTTCAGACTGGAGGGCCACTGGTTTGATCCCCAGTCAGGGCACATGCTTGAGTTGTGGGCCAGGTCCCCAGTTGGTGTGCAAGAGGCAACCAATCCATGTATCTCCCTCACATCAAAGTTTCTTTCCCTCTCTTTCTCCCTCCCTTTCCCTCTAAAAATCAATAAGTAAAATCTTTAAAAAACAAACAAACAAACCCTGGACACGAAGAGCTTCGTGGCTGGCAAGCACATCAGTGTGCTGGAAGAGTGATAAGCCCTGGCTTCACGTGGAGTGCATGAAGGGTGAAGCCAGAGCCAGTTGCTGTTGTGGCACCATTTGCTGAGCAGGCCTGTGACCTGGTTAAACATGGCTGCCATTTCACTCTTCTGAGCTTATCCTCAGGACTGGAAATTGCAGGAAGCTAGAACAGAACTAACCGCTCCCTACAGCCACAGGGAGACAATAACATTGGAACAAACTGCAGCCTCCCATTACAACACCCAAACAGCCCAGGGGCCAAAGAACAGCAACCCCCACCACCCTTTTTTAATCCAATTACAACCCAAACCCTCCCTCCCCCACCCGCCCCACCATTGCTGGTGCATCTCTCCACACTAACTAAGCCCGTCTCCTTTCTTGGAGAGTGAAAAAAAAATGTTATTCTCTACCCCTCCAAAAAATAAATAAAATAAATTAAAAAATTAAACTTTTTAAATAAAGATATAGAACTAAAATTCAAGAAAACCATAACAACAATAAGGATAAACAGCTAATACAAGCTAAGATCTTTATTTGTTCAAGGAGGATACACATAGTAATAGAATAACTAGACTTTGTAAAAAATATAGTTATATGTAAATGTTAAACATTATATATAAGATAAGGTCAATAATGAAAGAATAGAAAATAGAATCTATAACTTTAAAACCAGATTTTAAAAGATAGGAAAATATCAATTCAACAGAGATTTTACATAATGATAGTGTAAAAAGACTGACAATTTTCCTCTGCAAAAAAAAAGTAAATATAAAACTGGATGAAATTGTCAAAAATAACAATTTCAGGGCACTGGAAATTTAAAAAAAAGTAGACAACAAATTGAGAAACATTGATTTGTGGAAAGCAGTTAAAGCTGTGGGTAATAATAGAAAATTTGGCTTTCCTTCCTGGGGCTGCCACCACCCAGTCTCCGGCCCATCCCAGCTCATTAGGCAAAAACGGCAGCTTTCCCAACCCAGGCCAGCCCTGAAGACCAGCAGCCTTGCTGCTGAAGCTGCATGGGTGCGGGCAAGTGTTCGGGGGCTCTCCGCTCAGGGTGGAGTGGAGGGACAAGATCCCCTAACTCTGCCAGCTCAGAGTGTCGGGCCCTGGGGGAGAGCAGGAGAAAGCCCACAGCTTCGTTAGCCCAAGGTCGTGTCCCAGTTGGAGTGAGCTATGGGCCAGACTTAAATTCAAGATTGGTAAAGCCTGGGCTAGCACGTGTATAGAAGACTCTGCCTAACAACCGCAGAATACACATTTTTTTAAGTGCACATGGAACATTTTCCACCATAGTTTATGTCCAGGCCATAAAATAAGTCTCAGTAAATTTGAAAGAATCTAAATCTTACAGAGTGTGCCTTCTGATGAATATATATATGTATGTGTGTGTGTGTATATGAAATCAACAGCAAGAAACCTAGAAAATCCCCAAATATTAGGAAATTAAATATATATATTTATATATGTGCGAAATAAATATATATATGAAATCAACAATATATGTATATATGTGTGTATATATACATATATGTGTGTATATACATATATACATCAATATATATGTATATTATTGATTCATATATACACATATATATAAAATCAGCATATATATACATATGAAATCAACAACAGAAGGAAACCTAGACAATCATCAAATATTAGGAAATTTAACAAGACATTTCCAAATAATCCCAGGTCAAAGAAGAAATCACAAGGGAGAAAAAAAAATTTTTTCTATTGTTGTTCAAGTACAATTGTCTTCATTTTCCTCCTACCACTCCCTCCCACCCTACAAGGGAGAAATTTTGAATACCTTGAACCAAATGAAAATGAAACCACACTCTGTCTTAATGATTATTATGCTGCTAAAGCAGGGTTTGGAGGGAAATTTAGCTCTTTAATGCTTATGACAAAGGAAAAAATCAATAATCAAAGCCAATCAACCCCAAAGTCAGTAGAAAGAAGAAAATAATTAGAATCAGAATACATGAATAAAGAGCAGAGAAATAATAGGAAAAATGAATGAAACCTAACGTCAATTGTTTGCTAGGATTAATACCTTTGGATATATTGATCAAGCAAAAAAGTAAAGAAGTACACCTTACTAAAATTTAGATCCTAGAGAAATTAAAAGATTATGAGAAAATATTATTAATAACTTTATGTCACTAAAATTAAACAAAGCAAATTAAGCAAAGGTGAATTGGCCACATTCTTAGAAAGACACGCATTTGTGTCAAAGAGTTAAGAACTCCCTGGCTGGTATAGCTCAGTAGATAGAGCGCAGGCTGCGAATCAAAGGGTTGCTAGTTTGATTCCCAATCAGGGCACATGTCAGTTGAGGGGCAGGTATCCAGTGGGGGACATATGAGGGGCAACCACACATTGGTGTTTCTCTCTCTCTCTTTAAAAAAAAAAAGTTAAGAAAAAAATTTTCCAAAGTAAAGGGAAAAGTATGGTTAACAAAAACAAAAAAAGGAATGTTAGAAATAAGTCCAAACACAGCAAGAATGATAATATGTGTAAATGAATTAAACAAACTCAACAAGAGACAAAATTCAAGGTTGAATTTTTAAAAACAAAAAGTCATCTATAACTTGCTCGTGGGAGTCATGACTCGACAAAATGACAGATAATGATTAAACTTGTAGGGACAGAAGAAGACATACCACAGATATTAAAATATAAATCAAATATCAAATCAAATAAATGTCAAAATCAAGCTGGTATACAAAAAATCAAAAGCACACGTACGTGCTAATGTCTGTATCAGAGAAGGTGGCCCAGAGTGAAGCACGTGGGAGCGATGGGGGGACCAGTGCACGTGAAGAGCAGGAACAGATGTGTGCTCTGTGCTTATTTAGGAAATCTTGCACTACCTCTGTGTTCAAAAGCCATTTTTCTAAACTTTCTTCTAATAAGTTTGTTCTGTTTTTATAAGTAAGACTTTAATTAATGAAGATCTTATTTTTTTGAACGGTGAAAAGGAATTCCTTTTAATATTTAAAAAATGGTGGACACCATTAATTGAATAGTTTATTGTAGTGATTCTTTTACCATATTCTGAGGTCTTATACAGGACAATCTATTTATAGTAGCTCTAATCCGTTTTTTTTAAATTTATTTATTGACTTTAGAGAGAGAAAGGAAGGGCGAGAGAGAGAAACATTGATTTGTTGTTCCGCTTATTTAAGCACTCATTGGTTGAATCTTGTATGTGCCCTGCTGGGGAATCAAACCCACAACCTTGGCACATTGAGACAACACTCTAACTAGCTGAGCTACCCAACCTGGGCTGCTCTATTCTATTTTATTTATATATTTACATATCCAAACCCCTACTACACAGTCTTAATGAATCTAACTTTGTGTCTCTTTTGTTTAACTGGCAATAGCATAGCTCAGAGTATGTTTTAAATATTTATTACATTTATTGAGTAGTTCTGTGCTCTCTGTTTTGTTTTTGTTTTATTTTAAAAGTAAATTTGGCCCCATTGTTGACTTACAGGAACCAGGGATTCTGAGAGAATAACTGATTTCAGGGCTGGGCGAGAAGGTCCAGGTTGATCCTGGGATATCTTGTTTCTTACAGGGAAAGGTAATGCATAAAAACAATGGAACATGGGAAAAGAACATCAGAACCAACCTAATTCGGGAAAATATACACATCAAATAAATAATGATATTAACGGATTATGACCCCAATGACTAAAATGGTAATTCAAGTCCATGCTGATATAAATAAATACAAAAAAGAGAATAGTTTTGTATTAGAAGAATGCCAAGCAAAAATGTAGAATGAACAATGGAGTTACGTAATTATTGTTGGACAAGTATCATAGTAATAATTAATTCAAGCAAGAATGATCAATGGATACTAAGGCTAGCAGGTGAAAATGTGACGAGGAACTGAGTATTTACATGGCTTCAAAGTTATCTCCCCACAAAACATTGATTAACTCCAAAGGGGAATTGCAGAGGGGAAAACAGCAACCGTACAGTGCAGAAGGCTGGCAAACACTGTTCTTATTCAATGGATCAAAGTGAGCATCACCATTAATGGAACATGCTGACATCTGTGTCTCTTTTTTTTTTAATTTCTATATGAATTGTATTTATTTTATGTGTTTTAGTAAAGATAGATTAGAAATACGCGTACTTATGTTTGTGTATTCATACATATACACACTCAAAGACATTTTCATTCATTTTTATATCTATGAATCACATTGATACTTTTTTATTGTTGTTTAAGTGTAGTTGTCTCCATCTTCCCTCCACCACTGCCCCCCACCCCAGCCAACCCCACTTCCCACCCCTCATCCCACCCCCTCCTTGGTTTTTGTACGTGGGTCCTTTATAGATGTTCCTGAAAACCCTTCCCTTTTTCTCCCATTATCTCCTCCCACCTCCCCTCTGTTTACTGTCAGTTTGCTCTTAATTTCAATGTCCATGGTTATATTTTGCTTGCTTGTTTGTTTTGTTGCTTGGGTTCCACTTATAGGTGAGATCATATGGTGTTTGTCTTTCACTGCCTGGCTTACTTCACTTAGCATAATGCTCTCCAGTCCCAACCATGCTGTTGCAAAGGGTAGGAGCTCCTTCTTTCTCTCTGCTGCCTACTATTCCATTGTGGAAATGTACCATAGTTTTTTGATCCACTCATTTACTGATGAGCACCTAGGTTGCTCCCAGCACTTGGCTATTGTAAATTGTGCTGCTATGAACACTGGGGTGCATAAGTTCCTTTGGATCGGTGTTTCAGGGTTCTTAGTATGCCTCTTGATATGATGCCTTGCAAAAGACAGAATGTCAGTTAGCTGGTGATTCTACCAAAGATGTAAAATCTGAATTTAATCATGAAGGAACAACAGATGAACCTAAACTGAAAAACACCACGTAAAATTGGCCTATACTCTTAAAAAATGTCAGCATCATGAAAGACTAAGACTAAAAAATTGTTCCAGAATGAAGGCAGTTCAAGAGATAGGACAATGCAATGTGTAATCCTGGACTGCATCTTTAAAAGTTATTTTTCTATTATATAGGATATTATTAAGATAATGAACAACTGTTCAATAATGTCTACAGAGTAGGTAATAATATTGTCAATGCTAATCTCCTGGTTTTGACGACTGCACGGTAGTTATATAAGAGAATGTCCTTATTCTTAGCAATCATGCACTCAAGTATTTAGAGGTAAAAGTGCAGCAAATCTGCAACTTACTCTCAAATATGCATGGGTGAGCAAAGGAGGTTTATAGTTATAGTACAAATGAACAATACAATAGGTAATCAATAATAATAGAAGTATAAACTCCATGTTTTGCATACTTGCAACTGTAAACTCCCTTTCACCCACCCCTATTTATGTAAAAGCAACTGTGGCAAATGTTAAAATTATGGAATTTGGATGAAGAGAACCCAAGGGTTTGTTCTATAACATTTGAAACATTTCTATAAATTTGAAATTATTGCAAAATGAAAGCCATCAAAAACTAGTGAATATTCTTTCCTAAAATTGTTGATTTTTTAAAAATAACCCTGTGAGCCTTAGATACGGTTTTTCAAAATCACTCTTTGGAACCTTATTAATGTTTGCTCAATCTATATTTTCAGCATTCCATTTTGTGCTAGCATTGTAAGGACACAGCGGTGAACTAAAAAATGTTAGCTTTGTCTACGTGCAGTTTACCCTTTAGAAGGGAAAATAAGTATGGGATGAATAATTATACAAATGTAGTTATGAGGTGATCCATTCCCACAACAACAGGCCTGTACATTTCACAGTCTCACTCATGTGCAGGCCACTTTGCATTATTTCCTTATGAAAACACAGATGCAATCTCACTGTGTCCTTCTGAGTCCCCTTTCCATCTCACAATAGAGCTCCAGCCACAGGAAGCCATTAAGAGTCTACCCAGCAGACTCAATTCTTTCACTGTGTGTTTCTGTGGAAGGGAGAGGAATTATAGAGGGAAGTGGTGGTGGTGGTTTTTTGTGTGTTTGTTTCTTGCTATTTATAAGCTGAACCACTTTCCATCTTGAAAAGCAAAGGAAGTCTGCTGCAGAAGCAGGGCACATTTTCAAACCTCCTGTTCATTACAGAGATACGCATCTAAGGAACTTTGAGCCGTTTTCTGGATGACTTTTTTGAAATTCGAAACAAAAAGGATTTTGTTATAAAGCTCACAGGGGCAGTTCTGAAAGCTTCATTAATTTTTAATAATTCCAATTAATTCATTTGTCACTTCCTGATATTCTGAAATCATTAGTTTCGAAAGCAGCTACTTTTAACCTCAGGTGAAATTTAAATTGCTATGATTTTAACAGATGCAGACTAAGCTAACCTTTTGGCCATTTATAAAGATGCAAAACAGAAGCCTGGGCCCTGGTCTGAGATGAGTAACTTGCAGTAATACTCTTGGCTTGTGCAGTCTTCGGAATGAGGAGTCTTCGCTCTCCCAGGAGATATTAAGGTTCTAGCCATAAATAGAAACAGACCCAGGTGCTTCCCTTGTCTAGGGGCCTCAGGCGTGATCACAGAGGGGGTATCAATAGGTCCATAATGGAAACAGAACCAAAATTCTCCAGCTCTACCCATCCAGTGTAATTATAACTCCCTGTTGATGGACCGGGGGATAAAGATGCGTAGTGCGGCGGCTGGGAAGGAGAGGTTGTTCGAGAACCTTTCTTTCTGCCACTGCTAACCTTACTAATTGCTGTGGTCACTAATGGTTTCCCAACCAGTGTCTGCGCGGCGCCTCCTCCCCGGAGTGCTGCCTCCCTGCTCAGACCGGGCCCCTTGGCCGTGGCTGTTAAACCTTCAGAGCCATTCTTTAAGCAGCTGATGCTCCTCCCACTTTTCTTCTCCCCATCAGCCACCGCGCATAGTTTTTAGCTCTTACACGCAAGTGTCTCTGTAGTTTTAGAAAACTGCACGGAAATACCTCAGCCCATAGGTGAATAAACTGAGAAATAAAGCTCTGTTCTATAAAAGGATTTCTCAGAAAATCCTTCTGAAAACTGAGCTTTCCTGATAAGCAGAGTCAGATTTATTACGAAGCTGACGAAGCTCAAACTACAAGGTCTCTCTCACTTGCAGTCCTTCGGAGGCCCTGGGAGACTCCTTACCAATGTGTTCATAGGATCATATGTTTGCTACACATTTGCAAAATGCACAATATTTTAACTGCCATTGACTCTTTTCATTGCAACTTGTTTCCCCCATACCATTTCCCTTGTGTTAGTGGTTTTTCAGCTGTCTGACAGCAATTTTAAGATCTAGGTTAAAAAAATTAATGCATTGGACCTAAAAGCCCATTTAATCTGGGTTTAGTAGGACGTTTTCATGTGGCTCAGACTCAGGGTCTTGGCCTAGCCAATCTCACTTTACTCACCTATGAAAGTTCTACTCCTCTGTGTGTGCAGTTCCTGCACAAAAAGGCAGGAAGCTACTTTGCCTGCAGTGACTGTGGCCTCTTCTTCACTGGAGTGAGGTGCAGTGAGTACAGCTCTCAGCGGATTCTCTGTGCTTGGCTGATGGAGACCACCAGTGTCCTCCTCAAGGCTATACAAGACTTTTAAAATACCTTGGAGGATCTCAGTATTAAGAAGGCTCTCAAGGAGAATCTTTGAATAAAATGCATACTTGTTTTCAAAGTATTCTGTTTGTATTCATCCCTAGAACTGGGGAGGGGCCATCAGCCTTCAAGAGTCAGCCTCCTTCCACAGAAGGGAGTCCTGTTGTGCCGTGGTCCACGTAGTCTCTTTCTTACTCTGCCTCCAGGCCCAGCAGCAGCAGGCTACAGTGCTTCCTCAATTTCCAGGAGAGGGTAGCTTAACGCAGCATTTCCCAAACTTTGATCAGGAAAGTTCTTTGTTGGCAGCACCTCTATTAACATTAATATCTCCAGAACAATATGCTTCATGACACACCAATCTAATATAATGAATGTACAGAGGTGAATAAAACTTCTGGCCAACATCCAAAATAAGGGAAATAATCTTTGTATTGTGCTTTCATCTTTAAATGTCCATTTTTCTTTAAACAAGGACTCTTTGTATGAGGTGTGTTTGCATTTCAAAGTCTCATGTTTCCCAGTAAAGCTGAGTTCTGAAAACACGTTTTGCTATGATAAAAACCTTTCTGGGATTATAAAGTTAAACAAAAGTACCATAAATTAAAAAGTTCTTACCATAGAATTAGTCACAGGAGATCCACACTACTTATTTACACAATCTTCTTTATCTATGAACCCACTGGCAACTATATAACCAACATGTTAAAGAAATCCTATGGTTATCCGTGTGTGGGTGGGTTTGTAGGTAGTAACTGTGTGGTGTGTGTCATTCAGGAATATTAACTGTTCTCCTCCAGCTGGGGAACTTGAACACATCATTTTTCCTACCCACATCTCAATCTCCAAATCTGAAAAATGAGAGTATTGATTACAGTGTTTCCAGAACTTCCTTGGAAGATAAGAATCATTGGGGGTAGTGGATAAATATTGGAGTTACTAAACACTCCATTGAAGTTATGAGTAAATGGATCTAGGTTGTTTTTGTTTGCTTGTTTGTTTGCTTATATACTCGTTTGCTCATTTGTTTGTTTTAAAACAAAGGCTCTAGGTCCTTATCTTCAAGGACTTTGAAAACTTTGACTAGATGACTCAGGGACTTTCCAACTCTGCCATTCTGCAACGCTCTGCTTTGTTAATAGGGGAGACCCCCCAGCCCCTCATCAAGCTGCTGTAGTTAGAATAAAACCTTGGGCGATTTCTGTTTCTTAGGTTCTCCCCCATGATAAAGCGGCATCCAGATAATTTTGTACAAAATAGATACCTTCGTACTTCTCAAAAATCAACAAGATGATAAGCCCTGTTAGAAACCACAAACCCAAGTTGTTTTGGGCTTATAAGAGCTGGGGACATTGTTTTCCTTAGCTCCTCTGATGTGCCCTCCTGCATATGTGTCCCAAGCAGGACCCGAGTATCTGTCCTCAAACCTCAGATTCATAACTTCCAACACCCAGAAATGGTTTCAGACCCTCCCAACTCCGTGGATGGCTCCTGAGGTAAGGAGAGCGGTGACCTTCAGTCAAACCCCAAACCCCTACAAACACCCAGTCTGGTCACTCAGTCTTGCTTCTCTGGAAGCTGGTTGGTTCCTCGAAGACTAAGCTACCTATTTCTGGAAACTGGTTGAAAGAATGAGAATGGTTTTCGAACCAATCCTTTGAGATAGTCAGAAGATATAAGGCTAAAAATTCCTGACAGTTTTACTTCTCTGAAAGAAAACCTAGAGCAGAGCTCCCAAACCCAGTCATTTTAATTCCAATTTAAAAAATTTAAGTTGTCCTGCCCCTGCCCACATCAGCGATTTGTGGATCGAGGGAAAGTACCATGTTTTGTCATGTACAATGTGCACCTACATTCTTGCCCCAAACTGTCAGGAAAAAAATCTTTCCTTTTAATTTTTTGATTCAATTATTTATTGATTGATATTTAGATACTTGTTTTTGCATTATAAAGGAATTCAAGCATTTATTTTTGAACATATTATGGTACAATCAATTTTATGTAACAATAAGTACAAAACACAAGAACAGATACAAGGTACAAGAAATGTTATGTACTGGTAACAAATTTACAATATTTACACATCATTAGTATTACCCATGTATAATGCTCATCCTTATTTTTCCTTAAAAAATTTGGGCAAAAAAGTGTGCATTATACACAACAAAATTTGGTAACTTCACAGGGTGATCTGATCCTACCTTCCTAACTGGGCGGGACCTGGCAGGTAAGTCGTACCCCAGGGCCATAACCTCTCTAGTAAAAGGATTATTTTTGCCTTGAGAAACAAGTAAATGTCACCATAAAAACATGCAAACCTGTAGAGAATTTTCATTAAAATGTATTTGAGTAAAACACAGGGTATGCCTGGAAGCAAGATTGCAACAGACTAAGAAAGATGTTTTCTAGAAAGACAGGGTGCAGTTTCTTTCACGCGCTTGGAATTGAGGAGGAGATGCAAGGAAGATCGCATGGAGGTGGAAGAAAGCAAAATGGGGAGTGGATCACTCAGTGGTTTCCAAGGTTATGTGCTCTCCGGAGGGTGGTTTTGCGTCTGAGGAGTCTGAGAAAAGGCCTCTCAAAGGCGTGTTAACCTAGATTCACGGAAACCATGGACAGGGCTTCCGAAAGGCAAAGACAAGCCTTTTACTAAAGCAGTTACATGCCTCGGGTGTGACGACAGGCTAGGTCCTCCTCAGTGAGAAATTTATGATCGGATCACCCCGGAGGCTACTTTCTGTGGGAACCCTTTTTCATCCACAGATTCTTGTGCAGAAGGGAAGCACTGTGTTCTGTTCGCAGAAGAATCTCTCTCTACAGCTTTAAAAATAGTGTTGATTGGTGTGAGAGAATATCATTAAGACAGGAGAAAGGAAATACATACTGTTGAGGTTAAGGAAAAACCCCAAAGTCCTGAATTTGAAATGGCAGTATCAGTAAATTCATGATAATATTTTGTTTTTTAATAAAACTTATTTTCTAGCTCTGTCCATAGAGGCAAATAACCAAGCCAGTGAAATGAGCACATATTACTCTGGTCGTGATCTCTGAGTCCTCTTTCCACCAAAGGGAACCAGGGCTCCTTGGAGAAATGGTTGCTTTCAAACCTGGGGCAGAAAATTTCAAGGCGAGCTTGACTTGTGTTGCCGTGTAGGAAGCCAGGAACCCATCAGAGACCACTAGGGTGTGTCAGAAGGACTCAGGAGCTAACTTAAAAAGGATCCCCCATCACTTTGTAAGTTATATAAATATCTAACCACTCTGTTGTATACCTGAAACTAATATAATACTGAATATCAACTGTGATTGAAAAATACATTAAAAAAAAAAGAATCCCACTAGTCAAAGATGGAACAATTTGAACATCAGTAAAAATAATCATGCAATATTTGAAACCATCAAGTGTATTAAAAATCCCTAAATTTATTATGATCCATTTAAATTTTCACTGGTCAGTAAAATGAACCTCTACTGTTTGGAGGATACTGGGGAATCAACTTTTACTTTGAATACTGAAAAATCAAGAAAAGAAGCAAGCACTTAGCCTCTTTCCTATGTAATCCATATTTCGGCCAAGTAGTAGATAAGTTTATCTTTATAGAGTATTCCGGTTAAATACACAATAAAGAAATCATACGATTTGACATTCGCCAAATTACATTTGTTAATAGATCTGTGCTGGCTGCTAGTAACACACACAGAAAAGAGACATCTAGGCACTATTCACCTCCTGTTGGAAATATGCACCATCTATAAAGTTTTCTTGCCTAATACAACTCGAACTGGAACCAGAGTCTCTAGATCTAACTACGAATTTATAGGATGTACAGGGCTCAGAAAAAGATAAAACTGGCAAAATAGAGACTGTTTTGAAAAATCTGTAAGTTTGGCCAGTGAGTAAATTGCAAAGAAAAAGGAAAAAAAGGAGTGACTTTTAGATTAAAATAGACTTAAACATATCAATTGTACAATTCATAGGTTTTATCTGGGTGCCGACTCTAGCTAAAAATAGTAAACAATTAGGAGGCAGTCAGGGACCTGAAACACACACTAGATATACAATGATATTAAGGACTGTTCGATTTTTTTAAAGGGTAACAATGGTTCTGGCTATGCCTAAAAATAGTTCGTATATTTTAAAGATTCATACATATTTATGGGGAAGAAATGATTTCCTGTCTGAGATTTACTTCAAAACAACCTAGTTTGGGAGAATGGTGGGTACAGAGGAAAACAGATGGGTTATAAATGGATCACTGTTACGGGGAGTGATGGTTATGTGGGTGCTTACTGTGCGGTTCTCTCTACATTGGTCTATGGTAAAAATCTTCCATAATAGTAACAAAAAGACTGGTCATTCCCTCTCTTGGAAGGATTCATTTGCACATTCTTGAAGGTGACCAAAGAAGCCCCCTTTGTCCCCCTTCCTGTGAAATTAGGTGTGTGTGGAAGTGGCAGAAGAAGGATGACCCTGCTCTACCCAGTACACTACCCTGACGTCCTTAAAAATAAGTGAGTTGACTAAGTGTTCCAAAGTACCTTTTCCTAAAACCATGTTATTGCACAGTTATTGAGGTGGGGTGGAGGCCTCAGAGGCCTATGATGTCAGACTCCAGAGCACAGTTTTTCCCCCCAACATCATCTAAAACTCAAGCTGTCTTCACATTTTCTTTTGAGGCCAGAAGGACAATCCTGGGCCCTTGGCCAGCGCCCCCCCCCCCTTTCAAGACTATCCTTTTTCCTCTCATTTCCCTAAAGAATGAAGAAGAGAAAAAAACTCTAGAAAACATTATGCATCTTTGATAAAAATAAAATACAAATGTACGGCATCAGGTCCTCATAAGCCATGTAGCCAGAACCTCATTTTCTCTTCAGATGTGTGGGAGAATGGTTGCTCCACGCCCAGCCAAGCACAGCAGGGAGAAAGCAGGACGTACTATAACCAGGCTGTGGATCGATTTCCCTCTCTTGGGTCACCTGCCTTTAGTTCCCAATTCCCTGCCCAGCCCACACAGGAATGACAGGGCCCATATCCTAGGTTTCAAAGGTGTTCAACATTTTCCTTTTCACACAACCCTGGGATTCCTTATACGCACAGACTAAAAAGAAACAAAACCAAATTAATGACAAATGCCTTTTTCTTATACTTGAAATAAAACAAAGCATTTTTCTGAACAGGAAGAGTAACAGACCCAAACAGAGTCACCCAAACTGTTTTCCTCACTTGCTGAGATGTGTATCCTTGTTCTGCACACTGATTCCTGATCCCTGGTACCTTTTCATTAATTAGCTGGCGGATTTGAACCAAATCTGACGGCCATCCTTTCCATAAAATCTTCATGCTCTCCTGCAAACCAAGCTCTAGGCTGAGGAAGTTGCAGTTGAAAAATGAAAATGAGTTCTTACCAGCCTCAAAGTATTGGGTAAAGTGTGCCCAATTTTCTTCAGGCCTTCTTTCTTTGAGAGCTTCCACATCCCTTCGAGGCAGCTGCTCTTACTTCCTTTACTTCACAGTCAAAGCAACTGAAGCTCCAAGGGGTTACAATTAGTAAAAGGCTGAGCTTTTAAAAAAAACATATTTTATTGATTATGCTATAACAGTTGTCCCATTTTCCCCCCTTCATTCCCCTCCACCCTGCACCCCCTCTCCCACCCACATTCCCCCCTTTAGTTCATGTCCATGTGTCGTAAGTTCTTTAGCTTCTACATTTCCCATACTATTCTTGCCCTCCCCCCTATCTATTTTCTACCTACCGTCTATGCTACTTATTCTCTGTACCTTTTCCCCCTCTCTCCTCCTCCCACTCCCCTGTTGCTAACCCTCCATGTGATCTCCATTTCTGTGGTTCTGTTCCTGTTTTAGCTGTCCTCTTAGTTTGCTTTTGTTTTAGGTGTGGTTGTTAATAACTGTAAGTTTGCTGCCCTTTTACTGTTGCATTTTTTATCTTCTTTTTCTTAGATAAGTCCCTTTAACATTTCATATAATAAGGGCTTGGTGATGATGAACTCCTTTAACTTGAACTTATCTGAGAAGCACTTTATCTGCCCTTCCATTCTGAATAAAAGCTTTGCTGGATAGAGCAATTTTGGATGTAGGTCTTTGGATTTCATGACTTCAAATACTTCTTTCCAGCCTCTTCTTGCCTGAAAGATCTCTTTTGAGAAGTCAGCTGACAGTCTAATGGGAACTCCTTTGTAGGTGACTGTCCCCTTATCTCTTGCTGCTTCTAGAATTCTCTCCTTCATTTTAATCTTGGCTAATGTAATGATGATGTGCCTTGATGTGTTTCTTCTTGGGTCCAACTTCTTTGGGACTCTCTGAGCTTCCTGGACTTCCTGGAAGTCTATTTCCTTTGCCAGATTGGGGAAGTTCTCCTTTATTATTTGTTCAAATGAGTTTTCCACTTGTTGCTCTTCCTCTTCCCCTTCTGGTACTCCTATATTTCGGATGTCGGAACGTTTAAAGATGTTCTGGAGGTTTCTAAGCCTCTCCTCATTATTTTGAATTCTCGTTTCTTCATTTTTTTCTGTTTGGTTGTTTCTTTCTTCCTTCTGGTCCATTCCATTGATTTGAGTCCCAGTTTTCTTCCCATCAGTATTGGTTCTCTGTGTATTTTTCCTCATTTCACTTAGCATAGTTTTCATTTTTTCATCTAATTTTTTACCAAATTCAACCAATTCAGTGCTTTGAATTGTGCATCTGATAGGGGGGTTGGCTATTTATTCATCACTTAGTTGTATTTGCTGTGGAGCTTTGATCTGTTCTTCCATTTGGGACATTTTTTTTGTCTTGTTGTGCTTGTTACCTAGTGAGGGGCGGAGCCTTAGATGTTCATCAAGGCTGGGCAACCCAGTTGCTGGGTTGTAACACTGTCTTTGGGGGAGGGATCAGAGAGGGAACAATGGCGCTCATTCCGCTCTCTCTCTAATTTTGGTCCCCTCTGCTGCTTCCCACAAGCAAACTGGGCCCTTCTGCTGTTGATTCCTGGATGGGGGGGGCTTGTGTACGTTCTAGGACCCTGTGGGTTTCTCCAACAAACTTTCCTGTGAGGCTGGGAGTCTCTCCCTGCTCCTCAACTCCCACAGGTGTTTTCCATGGGTGTTTTGAGGCTTTAGTTTCCGGCACTGGGACCCTGGGTTGAGCGGTCAGTCTCTCTCTCCACTTTCGCCTGGATTATCTGCATGTGAATGTGGGTCCACCTGGTCAGCTGCCTTCTGCCCAGTGCCTCGCTTCACATTCGCCACCTAGCTGGGTCTGCCAGTCTCCACCTGTGCACCCAGAGTCCGCCCGCTGCCATCTAGCATGCCCAAGGTGCCTTTCGTTCCCGGTGCCACCGCTTTTTGTGCCGCGACCCTCTCTGTCCGGCTGCCAAACTCCGCCCCACTTACTGGTCTGGATGAATGTGTCTATTTTATCTTCTTGGTTGTCCGACTTCCATACAGTTCAATTTTCTATATTTTCTGGTTGTTATTTTATTTCTAATTTGTTGTTGTCCTTATTTTGGTTGTACAAGGAGGCACTGTGTGCCTACCTACGCCTCCATCTTGGCCAGAAGTTTCCCCAAGGCTGAGCTTTGACTGGAACAGATTTCTGTTTTACTCCAAAGCTCAAACCAATAACCACCGAGATAAAACCTTTTTATCAGGAAGCTTTGGAAGGACTTGTATATTTATGTTCAAAGCAACAGAACATTGTAGGGAAGATGCCAAGGTAGCAAAGCACAGTA
This sequence comes from Artibeus jamaicensis, assembly GCF_021234435.1. Taxonomy (NCBI): domain Eukaryota; kingdom Metazoa; phylum Chordata; class Mammalia; order Chiroptera; family Phyllostomidae; genus Artibeus; species Artibeus jamaicensis. The sequence goes on from NW_026522025.1 coordinate 11,583,868, forward strand.
AGAAAGGGTGTAAGCTGCCCTGGTCAGTGTGACGTAGTTAGCTGGGCGTCCTCCTGCAAACTGAAAGGTGGCAGGTTTGATTCCCAGTCAGGGCACATACCTGAGTTGCAGGCTCAGTCCCCAGTTGGGGGCAAATGCAAGAGGCAACTGATCAATGCTTCTCTCTCACATCAGTGTTTCCCTCTCTCTTTTTCTCCCTCCCTTTCCCTCTCTCAAGGATCAATAAATAAAGAAAAAAATCTTTAAAAAATAAAGGGTGCAGGCTGCCGCATATGGTTGTGCTTATGGTTCACTACACAACTCCAGGGAGTACCATTTACATTGTAGTTTTATAGAATGATGCCATTGCAGTGGTGCTGGGTGCCACCAGCATGGCCATATGCCCTTGATGGGCAGAGACTTTGAAATTTAAATAAACTCCTATTATCTTTGACTGTGAGTAAGTTGCTTTATTTCTCTAGGCTTCAACCTAGCAAATCACAAGCAAATTGCCAATAATCACAGAACAGGCAATACTGCTAAGATGACTGCTACCTCAGCGGCTATTACAGCAATGACAAATGCAGAGTTTATGAATACTGTAACCAGAAAGCAACTTGTCCCAGAATGCTGGGCATAGAAGATCACTTTGAATGGGGTTTGGTCAAGTGCTAGGCTTACTTTCCTCCTTCCAAACTTCTGAGCGCACGAGTGCCGAGACCTCAGTCTTTGGACGCCTCCTGCACTTCCACCTATTATCAAGGTGATGTCATCTAGGCTCACTGCTCAAATGCCATCCAAGTATGATCACTGAAATTCTGTCTCCAGTCTTACCCTCTCTTTAACTCCAGATTCTATATTCACCCTGACACCTCCACTGGGCATTTAATAGGACCCTGAAACTCAACATAATTTGGGATATCTATGCATGTAATTAAAGCAAAAATAAAGAAGTGGGGCTAGATTAAAGAGCTCCACACAACAAAAGAAACTATTAACAAAATGAAAAGGCCACCTATGGAATGAGAAAAAACATTTGCAAATTACATGTCTGATAAAGAATTAATATCTGGAATAGTTAAGGAATTTGTACAACTTAATAGCAAAACAACGACAAAAATAATAATATTCCGATTTTAAAATGAGCAAAGGATCTAAATGGACATCTTTTGAAAAAAGACATACAAATGGCCAACAGGTGTAAGAAAAGGTGCTCAATATCACTAATCATCAGGGAAATGCAAATTGAAACCATGAAATATCACTTCACTGATGTTAGAATAGCTGTTACCAAAAAGACAAGAGATGAGTGCTGGTGAGGATGTAAAGAAAAGGGAACCATTCTACACCGTTCATGGGAATGTAAACTGGAGCAGTCACTGTGGATAACAGTGTGGGTATTCCTCAAAAAATCAAAAACAGAACCACCATATGATCCAGCAATTTCATTTTGGGGTATTTAACCCAAGAAAGTAAACTTCACTGTCCTGAAGAGATATATGCACCTCTGTGTTCACAACAGTCAAGACAGGAAAACAAATCGAGTGTCCATCGACAGACAAATGGACACAAAAGACCGGTACATACATACCATGGAGTACTACTTAGCTACAAACAAGGAAATCCTGCCATTTGCCACAATATAAATGAAATTTGAGGGCATTATGCTAAGTAAAATAATTCAGACAGAGAAAGACAAATACTGTATTATCTCACTCATATGTGAAATCTTTAAAAAAACCAACAACAAACTTACAGAAACAGAGTAGAATGGTGCTAGCTAAGGGTAGAGAGAGTGGTAAATGGGGAAAGGGGGTTGAAGAGTAAAACTTTCCAGTTATAAAATGAAAAAGTTCTGGGGATCCAAGGTGCAATGTGGTCAGTATAGTTAACAATTCGGTGTTGTGTGCTTGGAAGTTGCTAAGAGAGTATATCTCAGAAGTTCTCACCACACACAAAACATGAAGGGTGTTAACTAACCTAATTGTGGTAATCACATTTTACACCATAAGGGTTATATGTCGATTACATCTCATTAAAGCTGGAGAAAAGTTAACTCAGTTGAGTTTTTTTAAGAAAAAGATACCCAGAACGGAACTTATGTTTCCTACCCTTTGCCTGCTTTTTCCCCGGTCTTCATCCAGTCTGTGAAAGATACCATCATTCGCCCAGCTGCTCAAGTCAAAAGCAGGTCTTCATGACTCTGACCATCAACACTTATTCTGACCGTGACCTAAGTCTCCCCACTTCCACCTGCTGCTTTTGCATGTGTGTGGTGTTGACGAGTGTCATTTGCTATTCACCCAGAAAAATTGTTTTATCTTCATGTGGGATCCACTTTTCCTTTTATAAGTGTCTCCAGGGGTGGGCCTAAAAACTGCTTTTATTGGTCTCAGTCACAAACCAGTACAGCACGTAATCTTAGTCCTGCCTTCACCAGAAGCATCTCCAAGGATGTGCCTCTTCTCGTGCCCTCTACCTCCTCCCAAGGCATTCACTATTCCACCCATCCAGCGCCCTACTGACTCTTCTCTTGCTACATCCACAAATGACCACCTAATTGCCAAATCCAAAGGACAGTCTCTAGACCTAATGATCCTGGACCTCTCGGCTCATTGGAAACGGCTGGTGTTTCCTGCCACCGTGGATCCTGTGGCCCTGGCACCTAGATTGCTCCCACCACTCTGGCCAAAATGTGTGAGACTCCTTCCATGACTCCACCCTCAATCTTACTCCACTCTTCTTAGTCTACAACACGGTTCTTACACTTTTTTTTAAAGGAAACTGTTGAAAATGTGCTAAAAGCCATGAAAAAAAATGCCTATATTCATGGACATGCTAATTTTTAAGTGATTTCCAGATGTTCCCTCATGTGCTGAAGCCAAGTCAGATCCTCTGCTCTATTTTCTCAATCTTGGGGATGCCTTGCACTCCCCAGGCTTCAGGTGTCACCCACATGTCGGTGGCTTTCGAATGTGTGCCTTGGTAACATTGCAGCCTCAGCTCCCATTTAAAACATCTGGTTGTCTCAAAGCACCTTATGCTGAGTGTGTGCCACACCGGCCTACAATCTCACAGCCTGTGTCTGATTTCTCTTCCAGGTGAATGATGTCATCATTCATCCCAATCACCAAAGAGGATTTGACCTCTCCCTCCCGTGGCCGCTTCCAGGTCCCAGCCCTTCTCGTCTCCTGCCTGGTCGGCCGATCTCTCACACGGCCATCTTCAAATCCCCCCTCACACTGCAGCTACATCACCTGCACTGACCCCCTGCCTTGCTTATGGCAAAATGTTCCTGGGTGTGTTTCTGAGAATACAGATCTGTGTGCTGTGATTGGTGTTAGATGAACACAAAAGTTTTCATGGTCGATTAAGTTGGAGAAAAGAGTAAGAATTAGTTAGGTTTAATTACCTCATGGTCTTTAATGTACAAAAACACACTCCTGGAGCTCCAGCGGGGGGGTGGGGGGAGGTATAAAATAAAGCTTCTGTCAAATTTTTTGGCAGTAAAAGTTTAGTGTTCTTTGGACTGCACTTTGGATGTGGTTGGTCTATGAGCTGAAATGTACTTTTCTTGTCAATCTTTGCTTCCAATTTCCAGCTGTTATTCCCGATTGTGTAGACAATGGGAGTGATGCTCTGGATTCAGAAAGACCAAGGTTTAAATGTCAACACAAGACTGCGGGTCAAATTATTCGACCTCAGAACACATGCTGGCTAGTCTCACTTGTCCCTTGTGGGGCTGACCTGTATAGAGTGCACCACCCAGGCACCCCTGCTCCCTGGCTATCAGTTGGGTTTGGCCAATAGAAAGCAATGGTGGGAGACCAGCAGGTAAGAGCAGCAGGACAAGAGGGCTAATCAATGCCCCACCTCACCTCCCACCGCCCTCCCCCTGCCTGGCTCCAGTTCTCTGGCTTTCTGGGGAACTCTCTCCCTTCTCTTTCCTTTTCTCTCTAGGGGTGGTAACAGCTTCCAGCTGTTGCTAATCCCTCAAAGCTTCATTCTCTTTTGTTAGTTTCCTTAACTCTGTTTCGACCTTTGTAAATAGTCTATTTCTTAAAGTCACTTCAATGAAAGCTCCTGGGTACGCCACCTGTTTCCTGGTGGGTCTTCAGGCTCCTTACAAAACAGTGATGGAGACCCCTCCATGAGGCAGTTGAGAGCATTCAATGAAAGTACATGACTGTGTAGAGCGCCCAGCCGTGCTCACAAAGTGAGAGATGACTGGCCCTGCTTCTTCTCTCTGCCGGTCCTTCAAACAGTCACGTATTCTGAGATCCTGCTGCTTCTTCGCCAGTGATCCAGACTGAGGGGGGTAGAGGGAAGTAATGCCGGACCCTGGTCTGAAGGTGAAAAGCTGCCATGGGGTCCAGGGTCCAGTCAGTGGCCACAGAACAGGGCTGACCTGCAGGTCCCATTACAGTGTCCGGGACAGAGGATCCTCACAGGGACTGGAACAGCCAGGGTCAGAGCATCCTCTCCTCTCGGAAGAAAGCTGCTTCTGTACTGGACGCAGATGGCCGGTGGCCCCACACTGGCCAATTGTTTCCCAAGGAGGAAATCTTTCCATTTCCAAATCTCTTTTTCTCCCCCATTAAAGTAATCAAGTGGCCTGGAATGGGTGCTGCTGTTTGGAAGGGAAAGGCACTTGAACTAGCTTTCCAGTACATTTCCCAATAGGCATAAACTGGGGAAATTTTAGCCCTGGGTGGGGTGGCTCAGCGGATGGAGCACCAGCCTGTGAACCAAAAGATCACAGGTTCAATTCCCTGCTAGGGCACATGCCTGGGTTTTGGGCCAAGTCCCCAGCTGGGAGCATGTGAAAGGCAATCAATTGATGTATCTCTTGTACATTGATATTTCTCTTCCTCTCTTTCTCTTCCTTCCCATCTGTCTAAAATAAATAAATAAAAAAAATATATTTTTTTAATTGGGGAAATTTTGAAAGAGTGTTCATTGAAATAACATGTTAGAGAATCTGCAGGTAGGCGAACTGTGTTGTTAATCACCTGAAATTCATTTACATTGAGTCTTCATAAAGGAAATGACCGGGTATGCGGGGCGTGGTATGCATTGCGAATGTTGTACAAGAAAAGCCCGACCCATGGCATGGCATCAGAACGCAATTTCATTTTGTTTTCCACCATCCCTTTAAACGGAGTCAGAGGGAGAACTGCATCCCATGTCTCAAAAACTCAAGGAGTTTTTCAATCACTCTTAAAGCCAGTAGAACAGTTTAATTCAGATACAACACTAACAGGTATATCACATAACACTTCAAACATGACTCAAAGGCAAGTCTCCTCTCCACGCCCAGCGCTCTCTAGTAGACAGGTTCTCCCAGGACTACAGTACCTCTGTGGCAAAGGTGCCAGCTGCAGGAACTTTGAGTCCCCCCTTATACCCTGTGACCTTAGGGATTGCAAGTATAAAATTTCTTCTAGATTGCAAGTATAAAACCCAAATTGGTTACCACGAGACGATATGGCTGGGAGGAATGGCTCCAACGCCAGAAGGAGGACACAAAAACAAAAGCGGGGCAAAGGAAAAAGGCGGGACTCTACATGGAGGATGAGCGAGGAAGGCTTCACGGCCCTCTTCCCTGTGACACTTTGCCTTCCCACTACAGGGCCAGGAGGTAGCCCTGGGGACCATGACACTATTCTGGGCCTGAGGAGGATCTAGCTTGGAAAGCATGTCATGCCCTGAGTTCAAGCAGTCCGCTAGTCGGGGAATGCTTGTAGGGGAAGGGGGTTTTTAACTCTGGATCGCAACGCATCGGGAAAGCAAGCTCGTGGGATGGGGTTTAAAATGGGGAGGATGTCACGAGGTAGGTGACTAATGAAGCATCTCTATCCTCTAGGCCACTCTTCAGGGCTCTTTATGGCATGCTGAACAGACCAGGGCTAGGGATGGGGCGGAGATCCGGGGAGCTCCGTAGGTTTATCTGGAGAACTACAGATCTGCAGAGATGGTGAAATTGCAAGTGTAAGTAAATCCTTCTGGGTCCTGTGAGGGCACAGGCTAAGTCATAAATTGCATTTAAATACCTGGTTTGGAGCTGTTAGAAAAGCACAAGCTGTAAAGGAAACCCTGGGCCAAGGTTGGCCTGAGTATTTTTTTCTAGACTTGTGGAGAGATGGTAATGGTTACGGCCCCTACAACTAATACCACTCAGTTGGACCCCCACCACCAGACCCGCTACCTGGAGCCTTCACTGTGACTGGCAGAATAATAGACCCTCAAAGACGTCCTCATCTTAATCCACAGGACCCGAGAATGTTTCCTTAGATGACAAAAGGGACTTAGCAAATGTGATTAACTTAAGTATCTGGATCTGGGGAGGTTATCCTGGATGATCCAGGTGGGCGGCCCAGTGTTTTCATGGGTGGGAAGCTGGAGCATTAGAGTCCGAGAAGGAGATGTGACAACAGAGTCGGAGGTCAGAGGTCAGAGGGATGCAATTGCAGGCTTTGGAGATGAAAGGGGCCCACGGCCAAGGAACACGGGCAGCCTCTAGAAGGTGGAAAGGCAAGGATTCTCCCCGACGGCCCCAGAAGGAATGCAGCCCTGTGGGAGCCTCGACTGGAGCCCAGTGGAAGTGATTTCAGACTTCTGGCTTGTATAAGATAATCAATTGCATTGTTTGAAGCCACTGAGTTTTTAGGGAACTGTAGAGCAACAACATGGGAAACAACTTTGGAAGGGAAATATGGAGATGATTCTTTCAGGCTCACAAAGTCCCAGTTAAAAACACTCCCGACGAGACAACAGCTCCCTGCCCCACCCTCGCGCAATGATACCAGTCCGCTGCGGGAGATCCCACCTTCCAACCTAGGAGCTCCAGGCTGTGCACAGCCAGACCTGAGTCACTAGCAGGGATACCACCGGACATCTCAGTGCTGGGTGTTGCTGACCCTCTTCGTGGGCTGATACCCATGGACTGAATGTATTTTGGAAATAAGGCAGCATCTCCTTTAGGAAAGAAAGCCCCTGAGGGTGGCTTTTAACCTCACTAATAATGACATCAGTTATGAGAAACCTCAGCAAATGTTGAATGGTATCAAGTATTCCTGGAGGAAGAGAGTAGGAATTGGAAATACTGGGGATAAAAATATACTTCAGCCTAATTTGGCAACCTTGGGAGCCCTGGGGTAAAAGATTGGGTAGTTTGAATCCATTAATTGTTAGAAGAAAGAAGTCAAGCTGTGCTCAACCACCCGGGTCAGCAAACTTCCCCTGTCAAGGGCCAGATGGTAACTGGCAAGTGGGATATTGACAGCGAGACGATGAAGAGTGCAGACGCCACCCTGAGCCTGCACACAGACAGCCGTGCACGGGGATGATCTTCACTGCCGGTGTACGGGCTTCTTCTCCAGTTACACAGAGAGCCTTCAAGGTCAACCAAGGACCATGTGGATGAGCCGTGTCCTGTGGCTGGCTGAGTAGCAAGGCTGGAACACGTAGGTCCCCGAGGACCTGTGATGCCAGCCCTCGGCTGCCTATCCCAGCTGTTGGGCAGCAGTTCTTGGGGCCGAGAGACTGCAGGAAACGGCTGACCACTCCGTCATTACAGTAAGAGTTTATTAAGGGGATTTATATACGAGGCGCATCTTGGGCAGCAGCAAGATGACATGGATGCCCTCTGCACCTTTGGTGCAGACTTGGTGCTTTATTCCTAAAAACACTGAGTCTACTTGCTGGGAAAGAAATGTGTATATAATTTAAGGAAGTCTGGGGGACCACCAGGTGCTGAAAAGCTTTGGCACCAGAGCTGGTTAAAAGTCAGATAACGTCGAGGGAGCCTTCCCTCCAGAAGCAGAGCACAGAGCTCTCATGTGCATTCACAGACTGGGATCCTGTACATTCACAGACCGGGGGGAGGCAAGCAGGGTCCCAGCTCCACCAAGGAGTCAAGAAGGTGAATCAGTTTCAAGACAGAGCTTGCTCCATCCACACACTCCACCCCTCTAACTGGCCCTCACAATCTTCTGCCTCTACCTCTTCCACCATGTTCCCTGAGCCTTAGAGAGGGTGCTCTGGATGACAGGTCACACTAATCTTGTTCAACTTGCAGGCAAAGACCGCAGCAACGGTAGAGGTAGCAGCAGGCTAGGATACCTATAACAAGTATAAGAGAAAGGATAAAGAGTAACTGTTGTCGCCATATCCCCCAAGATACAAACCATGACGATAGCCATTGGGAAAAAGAAAGTTCGGCGTTTGACCAGATGCATATCTGCTCACGTGGGGCTCAGAAAGCGAGGGAGACGTCGGCTGCATTGTCAGGAATGTAGACACAACACTGAGTTTTAATGATGACGTATGTCCCACCTTGCGCACGTGTCAAAACATCCAGCACCATATAATTTTGTAGCACATCTTTCCTCATGTAAACCAGTTCCATATCACTCAGTGAGATGCTCCAGAAGCTGTCGTTCACAGCATGTCATGTGTCATTAGTTACAGCTTCTGTACGCCGAGAGCTATCTTCAAAATCCAGGGATGGTGCAGAAATAGCTGCTGAGCGGTCATCCCAGAGGAAAACACTTCTTGTCCACCCGCTAGCCAAATGGATGTAATTTACAGATTTAGTCCACCGTCGCCCCACCCAGGGAAAACCCAGGGTGCATCCCCCCGGCCAATCCAGGAGCAGTCATGGCCACGGGTGGGCACTGCATAGCCATTCTGTCCCATTCTGTGCCAACCAGGCAATGCTAGGACGCTGAGACCAGCCAGTAGCAAACCGGTCCCTGGTTTGGAGTACAGTGATATTTTCAGATGGCTGTCTAGGAACCAGCCCCAAATGATGGGGCAACTTGACTAAGGTGCCCTGCTGTGGGCGTGGGCCAGATTAAACCTTCCCAGATTTGCAAAACTCTTTCCTTGTAGTGGTAGCCCTGGGATTTGATGGTGGGAAGCTTGACTTTGGTTTTTTATAACAGAGAGGTTGGTAGGATAATCACCTCCTTCTCTGCGGCCTTGACAAAGAAAGATGTGCCATGTCCTGCGTTGTTAAAAGAGGTATTATTTTATAGTTATAGGCCAATTCCACGAGGCATCTATAGTAATCCTAGTGTTAAATGTGATGCTTTCACTTTAAGAGCCTTTATAAATACTTGAAATTCCCCCCGGACGGGCTGTAGGGACGATACCCACCAGGACAGGCCGGGCATACTGGAGGGCCGTGGGGCACCGTGGGTCCCAGGTATGTCTTTCTGTAAGCTGTTGGCATGACTTTGAGCCCAAGTCAGGGGAAAAAGCACTTCTCCACAGGCAGCAGGGGGCAGCATCAGGAACAAGACGCTGTGGGAGAGAACACAGGTGCTGAGTGGGCTCTCGGAGAGGGAGGCCTGCCTGCAACGAGTCGGCAGCAGTGGGGTCACCCTTGTTGACTAAAGTGTGTGCAGCCTGTGGCTTCAGGGCGGGCGGGGCACTCTGGCACGTTGCCTGAGGGGAAGGGTTCTGGGATTGCTGGTAACCTGAGCGGGGTAGCAAAAGACCATGCTCACGGCCTATCTTTGTGCCCTTCAGTGTTGGTTTCTGTCCACTGTACTGGTGCACAGAGTGTGTGGCCCTGACTCTGGAAGGGTTGACAGGGACCGCTTTAGCTGGCCAGGACACTCCTCACTCTCTGCCAATCAACATGCTATCCAGCCTGGGGGGAGTTGCTATTTCAACCCCCCATTCAAGTGTCCCTCCCCTGCTCTGACATCTGGAGGGGCTCTGAAGAGCAGTTGACTTTGACCCCTGATCAGTTCTGGCACCAGGGCCTTAGGTCACAGCTTGTTAACAGACGTGGACAGCTGAACTCTGTAACGGTTCCTAGGTATTGGTAGGGAGCCAGCCCCGTGCTGGTATGGGCCAAATTTGCTTTTCTAACTGCCTCAGTGATGACATTTGCCCACCTGTGCGAGGTAGCGGATTGTAAAAAGGCAAACAGCTGTGCCTTTAAAACACCATTTTTTTCTTTCAGTCAAGCCAGCACCCTATGAGTTATAAGGTCAATAAAATCTGTTTTATGTTCCTCTCACGGGCCCAATCTTGGCCATCATGTCCTGTGAAATGTGAGCCTCAGTCACTCTCAGTGCACCAAAGGTAACCATCAGAACACTAACTTGTTCTAAGCCCTTAAGTGGGGCTGCTTGGTTTGGTCTTTTGCAAGGAAAGGCCCCCTACAGCCCTGTTGCAGTATCCACACGTTAAGAAGGCACATTTCTGTCCTTGGCAGAGATCCAGTGTAACCTACCTGCCAGTCTTGTGCAGGACGGATGTTTTGTGTACATGTTCTGATTTGTGTGGGATACACCAGGGATGCAAACACAAACGTGTTGGTTACTGTAGCCACCCTAACAGAGGGACAGCATAACAGAGGGGAGCCTGGCTCCCTGCATTGTTCGCCATCCGCCTGCCACCCAGTCTGCTGGTCTGGGTGTTTGTGACGGAGCCAGTGCCCGATCTTTGCTAACATCGACCTCCATGCTTCCAGAAGGAGGGGCGGACAAGTAAGCAGAGACTGTGCGTTGGACTGTCAGGCTAGTGGTTGACTCCTGAAACTTTTCCCAGGCTTTCTGCTATATTGTGGCCCCCACAGTGGCTTCTTTAGTACTTTCCAGCTATCTTGTGCCCATCATGCTAGCCAGGTCTGAGACCCTTAAATACAGCCCAACTGCTTATATGGAGGACGATAAGCCAGGGTTCGTGTGTACATACCAGCCATGTGGTCCTTGGTTCTGCCACCAGCTGCTCTGCTGTTCTCCCACTTCAAACCATATGGTGTCAGTGTGGGGTTGGATGGCTACCGCGGTCCGCACACAAGGATCACCTTGGCTAGACCCATCTGGAAGCATGCTTCTTCGGGAGCAGGAAAGGTGCCATCTTTCATTGATGAGGGCATCTCTTGTGGGGACTCTACAGTGGGGGCAGGAGTGGTCTCGTAATACATTGCCCCCAAATGGCATGTAGCCCACTGCTATGGGGCCTGTGGAAAGGGCAATGCTGCAAATATGCATGCCATTTCTGCCAGGTGGGAGCTTGGGCAACAGCTAAGCAGGCCTTGCAAACACCCCTTCTCTCCGACCTCTAGTGGGAGGTCCATCTGCACCGTCACCAGTAGGGCCGCAGTGATGGGCTCTGTTGGTTACAGTGCTTCATATGCTCCCAAGACCTGTTGTTCCATGGGGGAATGACGGGTCTCTGTGCCCTTCCATAACTGGGACCGTCACACAGGGGTTACTCTCCCTGAGCTTGCCTCAGATTCCCAACAAGTTCCCTCAGGGCTTACCATTACATCCAAAAACATGGGTACCTCAGCAAGGCAGAACCCAAGGCCTATCTGTGCCTGGGCTGTTAGAATCTTTGCCTTCCCAAATCCAGCCTCAGATCGCCTTCCCAACTCCAATGAGTACCTTTCTTTACCAGTCAATACAATGGGTGCAACCATTATATTGTTACCCCAAGGGAATGAAAGCCTGCTAGTATCTAAAAGGCCTAAAAATATTTGAGGTGTGGGGAGATGCTGTGTCTTGTCAGCGACAGTGCCCAGAGTGCATCTTACCTGCCCAGCTGACCCCGAGGACCTTCACAGCTGTGGTCGGCCCTCGTGTCTTCCGTGGGTTCATGTCACATCCTCTGGCTTGGAGATGAGCAGACAGGATGTCCAGGCATTGCTGCAACGACCGCAGTTCTTCGGAGGTTGGCACCGCGTCGTCGGTGTGAGGAAACCGTCTGACACTGGGAGGGCGTGGACCCGGAGACAAATCTCTAGCAATTACCCCACGACGTACAGTCGCGCTACGTGAATGGCCCCGAGGAAGCACTTGGAAAATATACTCCAGGTGGGAAACATTTTCCAACAGCTTCTCCGACACCGGGAGGGGATCGGCCTTGCGGCACTGGAAGGCTTCGGCCCTTCTGGAAGCACACGTACAACAACAGGAACGTGTCCAGAACCCACCCTAAGTGGCGGTGGAATGAAATCCAGCTTAACTGCCCTGTGGCGGCTGAAGGAGTGAAAATACTGAAAAGTGGGGTTTGCCCGGAGCCTGGAAGAACCAAGTGGCCGTGGTAGGTTTCCCATCACCTTGCCTCTTTGTTTCATTTATAACAATTTTAATTTTCCTGATTCAGAGGCAGATTGTTGCCACGTTACAAGGATAATAGGGTGTCAAAAGTCCGGCACTGAGGAGTCATTTTTGCAGAAACAGAATGGACTTCATCCGTAGGCACCACAATCTTTATAGATTTTGTTACTGCTGCCTTCTTATGAATGTCAGCCAGGGCATTTTATTATTTTATTTTTATTTGTTAATGATTTTATTTATTTATCTTTAGAGGGGGAAGGAAGGAGAGAGGGAGAGAAACATTAATGTATGGTTGCCTCTCATGTGTCCCCTGCAACCCAGGCATGTGCCCTGACTGGGAATCGAACTGTGATACTCTGGTTCACAGGCCCGTGCTCAATCCACTGAGCTACACCAGCCAGGGGAGCCAGGTCATTTTAAATACAGAAATTTAGCTTTAATACTTGAGAAGATTTGGTATTCTTAAGTAATCAGAGACCTGTTTAAGACAACATAAAATACAAGTATAATCTTCTCAGGAGCAAATCCATCATCCAAGAAAATTTTGTCCTTTTAATGGAGAGAAAGAGAACCGAACTCTATTTTTGTATCAGCTGACTTATAATACTTGAACCTATAATAATAAAATCTATTTTAATTTTAGTAGGTTACTCGCAAAAAAAACCCCATGAAACTAAAGACACGTTTGTTTTAATTAAAGCAATAAACTTAAAGTAGCTTGAGTATCAAATATTTTCTCAGATTACAAGGTCCTGAAAAGCATCTGGGTTAGTTTCTGTATTTTTGAGAATGTTGTAATACCCAATCCCTCGGCGCCTGTGGACTTTTAAGCCAAACAAGCCTGGCCCTTTTACAAAGAGTTCGCCACGCCACCCGCCAGCAGAAGAAAATTCCATGTGAACGCGACACACGTGCGCACCCCGGTGAACACACAGAGCAGAGACCTCGTCGTTTCCATAACCGAAGTGGGTTCTGTTTAAAGAACCTTTCCAGGCCCGATGCCGACGAGGTTGCAAACATTCTAATAATCTGTTCCTGGCTTCCATGTTTCCTCCCATTTTCTAACCCCGGCTTCTCCGTCCAGCCTGGCACAGCGGCCAGCACACCGCCCGCAGGCGGGACCAGCGTCCTACCGCTGTGGCCGTAAATATCCCTGCCTTGCCGCAGCGGGGCCGCTGGAACCAGGGCCCGGGACCGGCCTGCGCCTTCGGGGAGTCCCGGCGCTCAGGGGCAGGCCGCAGGCATCTAGCAGGTCGGCCGCCTCTCCCCGCGTGGAAGCAGAAGGCCACCTGAGGACTGACCCCGTGGACGCCTCTTCGCCAAAGCCCGTTTCTTCCGTCTCTTGGCTTGTTCATCAGTGGCTCACACCCGCAGGCCCAGGGAAAAGCCCAAAGACTGAAAGTGGGCTCTCTGCCAGGCGGAGGGCAGCGAAAAGACCGAAGAAAAGAGGCCGTCCACTCCGGCCTGGTGACCCATAGAGTTTATTGGAGGAACTTACACAGGCGGTGCGGCCTAGGCAGTGGGAGAGGGCATTAATATGCTCTGTGCCTTCCACTCCCCAGATTGTCTTATGGCTAAAAGCACCGAGTCCCCGTGTTAGGAAAGGAATGTGGGTTTAATCCACGGGGAGGGGCACCACCAGGTGCAGAGAAGGCTCTGGCGCAGGGCCAGTTAGGAGACAGGTGAGAGTAGCTCGCTGCAGAGCGGGAGGGAGCGGAGACCCTGTGCAGGTTTCCGTGCCCGAGGGGAGTCGGTCTGGCTGCAGGCAGGAGTCCAGATGGCAGGTTAGCTTGGGGACAGACTCAGCTCTGTCCCCACCTCAGGGCTGGTGAGCGCGGAGGGAGAAAAGTCTCCCCTCCTAGGTTATTGTTATTTTGGTTCTCAGGGGTTTGTTTGTTTGTTTTTGCAGCTGAATCTAATTCTAACTAAAAAAAAGTGTCATGAAAAATAAGTCAGTGTAGCAAAATTACATTAGATACAATAGAACTTGTGGGTAAAGCAGTAAGTAGTAAGAAAGAAGGGTGGCGCCTGATAATAAAAGAAGCAATGCCCCCAAACTGTGAACTTAAATGCACTTGTTAACATAATCTGGTATGTGTTTAAATAAACTCCATGTTTTAGAGCAATTTTAGATTCCCAGAAAAATCGAATGGAAGATACACAGTTTTCCCACAAGCCTCCTGCCCCCACCCCACAGAGGCACAGCCTCCCCATGATCAACGCCCCGCACCCGAGGGGCACCTTCGTTCCCATCAAAGAACCTGCACTGACTCATCATTGTCTCCCAGGGCACATTCACATTAGGGTTCCCTCTTGGTGTTGTACGTTCTATGGGGATGGACATAAAACGATGTGTATCCACCACCGTCGTCCCTAAAGGGTAGTTTCGCTGCCCTGAGAATCCTCTGTCCTCTGCCTCTTCAGCTCTCCCTCCCTGCCGCTGAGTGGTCTACTGTCTCCACAGTTTCACCTTTTCCAGAGTGTCCTGCGGTTGGAGTTCATACTGTACGCAGCCTTTACGACTGGCTTCTTTCACTTAGTAACATGCGTTTAAGTTTCCTCCACGTCTTTTCATGTCTTGATGCTTTTTTTTTTCATGATAAATAATATTTCCTTTTCTAGAGGTACCAGAGTTAATTTATTCATTTACCTACTGAATGTCTTGAGGTTTTGGCAATTATGAATAAAGCTGCTATAAACGTCTGTGTGCAGGTTTTTGTGTGGACCTAACATCTCTACTCCTCTGGGCGAACGCCACACTGCACCGTGTGTGTTCCCACCAGCAACGGATGAGAACCCCTGTTCCTTCCCATCCTCACCGGCGTCTGCTGCTGTCAGGGTCCCAGACCTGGGCCATTCTAACAGGGACGTGATGGTGCCCCTGTTTCACTCTGCCTTTCCCTGACGACATACGATGTGCAGCATTCTTTCTAATGCTGAATTGTCCTTTGTATGTCTTCTTCGATGAGATGTCAGGGTTTTTGACCCATTTTTTAAAAAATCAAGTTGTTTGTATTCTTATTGTTGAGTTCTAGAAGTGCATTGCATATTTTGGATAGTAGTCCTTTGTTGGTGATATCCTTAGTAAAGATTTTCTTCCAGACTGTGGCTCGTCTTTTCATTTTTTGACAGTGTCTTTTGATGATAAATTTTTTATTTTAATGAAGAGCAGCTTATCAGTTCTTTCTTTCATGGATCATGCTTTTGATGTTGCAGTGAAAAAGTCATCACCAAATCAAAGTCATCTAGATTTTCTTCTACATTATCTTTCAAGAGCTATTTAGTGTGCACTGTACATTTCAGTCTCTGGTCCACTTTGAGTTAATTCTGGTGCAGTGTGGTAGTGCTGAGTCTAGATGGCTTCTTTCTTTCTTTCTAGCATGTGAATGTCCTGTTTACTATTTGTTGAAAAGACTATCTTTGCTCCACTGTTTTTGCCCTTGCTTCTTTGTCAAAGATCAGTTGGCCACATTTATATGAGTCTGTTTCTGAGCTTCCAATTCTTTTCCATTGATCAATTTGTCTATTTATTGTCAGCGCTGCACTCACATGATTACTGTGGATTCGCAGCATGTTTCGGAGATGGGCAGTGTCAGTCCTCCAGCTTTTGTTCTTTTCCTTCAGTGCTGTGCATGTTACAGTTCAGTGTATTCCTCTCAGACACCGTGGCTCAAGTGGGCTAAAAATAGCACTAAATAAATAGAGTATAAATGTACAGAGGTGACCATAAATTATGTCCTAAAGTTTATCCTTAGTTGCAGATGATAGAATCTACTCTAATTTGAGGAGAAAAGAATAAGATATGAACTAGCTCCTTGATTCTCCAGGAGGCCAGAGAGCCAGGCTTGTATACTGTGTGGCCAGAATTGAAGTGGTCAGGGCCGGGGAAAATGCCTAATCCCATCGTGGTCCGGCCCTGGCAGAACCTCCCCTGCCATCGCCTCAGCCACCTGCAATGCGCACCTTTGACAGGAGGGCCGGGTGCCAGGCAGCACTCTGCACAGGAGGCTCCAGTCTGGTGTGAAATGTCTGCTTGCCGGAAGTTGGTTAAATCAAAGTCTCTCTACACTCAAAAAGCCACCAGCCCAGGGAATTGGACAGATAAGCTCTCCCAAAACTTCATAGAGCAAATAAGCTCTTACAACTGTTTTCAGTGACTAGAAAAAGAAGAAAGGCGCCCAACTCATTTTATGAGACCAGTGTAACTTACAAATACTAGTTACTAGTGTAACTAGCCAAACAAATACAAAAATACAAAAATTCAATGATAAGAGCACTTGAGATCTTGCTTCCTGACAACTGTCGTAAATTTGGTTAAACTAAACTCAAAGTCTTATAAAGAATAAAATAAAATTATAGGCCAATCTCTCTTATAAACTAAAATATTAAATTGCAATAATCTGAAGTCAAACTTAACACTATATTTAAAAAACCACACAAGCAACAACAACAAAAGAACACTAATTACGACCAAGTAGGGCCTTTGGGGAACATCAGGTTGAGGGAGGTAGTTTAGTATACATTTAAGACAGAGGTTTTGGAGCCAGTGTGTCTGATACGTCCTAGCTGTGTGACCCTGGGCAATTTGCCTAACCTCTCTGTGCCTGTAACATGAATATAATAATAGTTTCTACCTCATAGGAGTATTGTGTAGGTTAAATGAGTGACATTAGTTGAGAACTTGGAAAAGAGCCTCAATTAGTCATCATTTCATCAAGCACAGTGGATACAGAGGCCACTAAAGAAAGATGAGACACATAGACTGACATCAGCAACAGATGCTGGCCAAGAATGACAATGAACCAGAGACCTCGTAGGGGGCCACAGGATGCCACTCTAGGATGAGTGGAAGCCAGAATTAAGCAAGTTTTGAACTGAAGGTGACAAAGAAATTACTGAATTGGGCTGAATTTCCTTGAATAGGAGCAATCGGCTTTTTGCATCAGGCAGAATCAGGGCTGAGAGTCAGAAATCGAACTGAGTGATAGAAAGCACAGTTACATTTTAGCACTCCTGAGTAAGCTGCAAACAGGGCCAGCTACATAATTTGCAGGATATTGTGCAAGGTAAAAATGTCAGCTCCCTTGTTCAAAAAGCAGGAACAATGTGCTATTGAAGGTACTAAAAATGTCATGCTTTTTCCTTTCTTCCAAGATCTGTCTTTTAATTAGCTGTTTTCTGTTGTTCTATGCAAA
The DNA here is from genome assembly GCF_021234435.1 of Artibeus jamaicensis. Classification (NCBI taxonomy): domain Eukaryota; kingdom Metazoa; phylum Chordata; class Mammalia; order Chiroptera; family Phyllostomidae; genus Artibeus; species Artibeus jamaicensis. The sequence continues at coordinate 11,601,128 of NW_026522025.1, forward strand.
GAAAATTAAAAATTTAAATGATCAGGATGAATCACCATTCATCCTTCCATTGTGCAGTAGTGTTCTTAGATGTAAATTTAAGAACATTAAACTCATGTGTGGAACCACCAAAATGACCCAGTTCATATTTCATACCTCACACATGAATCTGTGTTTTGTTCTTACCAGGACAGTGGGAACATTGCACAAAGCTAACACCTGGCTTTTCTGCACTTCATGACACACACACATTCTACCAATACTCTTCACCTCTGCCTGAATAATTGGTAAGGAAGGACCGAAAGAACAGGAGCCAAGGGTTCGCCTCTTTCCCTTTCCTTCTACAACACAGCAGCACGCGCCTCACACCTGATACTCACTTGGAGTCTTCCTGAAGATCCAGGCACCATGGGCCCACCAGAGGCCAAGGGAAGAGAGTGTGACAAGGAGGTGCAGTGTGGAAACAAAACGTGGAGGTTGCTCGTTACCTTAGAGCAACAATCCCAACCTTCCTTAGCTCATGGCACACAGAAGCTAATTATTAAAATTCTGCAGCACACCAAAAAGTATATTATACTTTTTGCTGATCTGACAAAAACAATAGATATAATTTGGATCCATTCACACTGGATGGCTATTGTCGTGTTGGCTGTTGTCATTTCCTTATTTGACAGTTTAAGAGAAAAGAGGTCAGTGCCCCTGACTAGTTGGGGGTTGGATGTTTTAAAAACTCTTGCGGCACACGGCTGAAAATCGCTGCCTGAGAGACAGCTGTTTCGATGGAGTAGTGGGGGTGGCAGCTGTGGTGAAGACAGTAGAGTCGTGAGTGGGAGGCGAGGCAACGGGACAGTGAGTGTTAGCAGGGGCTTTGGTTGTAAAGGACGGGGAGGCACAGCATCTGCAGGGGCGTGTGTGGTGTTGAGGAAGGATTTGTGTTGAACTGGCACGCTCCTACCTCATAGCATCGTCCTGATGATTAAATAACACTATCCACGTGAAGGGTTAACCTTAGTGCCTGGCACATAGTCAACAAACATTAGCTTTAAAAATGGGGGGAAGTAGTATTAACACTTCCATTTTAAATAACGGCAGGCGTGCCTAACTCCAAACTTTCAAACACTCCATCAAAATGACTTCACATCCTGCTAAATCGCCACTCTAACTTTCCCTTCTGCTACACAGATTATTGATTTAACACTCAAGCAAAGGAATTTGCTAACCAGAAGCTGGATAAAGTATTGAAAAATACTTATTGTTAATACAGCACTTATTTTTTTAAATCCTTGTAATAATTACACACTCTGCCCTCAGCACACAAAATGAATATTGGGGACCACCCTTTCCCATTCTCAAGTCAGTATCTTTTGGGAAACCTTCAGATTTAAAGACCAGTCAACACTTTGATGTGAGCGCCACCTACTGCTGAGAAACTTAACGGCGCTCTCAGATAGTTCTAACGTCTTGTTGGTTCCAGGCGTTGCTTACTCCGGAGATCCTTCATAGGGATGGAATTTACCATATTTTTTCAGACTATAAGACGCACTTTCCCCTCCAAATTTGGGAGGGGAAAGGTGGTGCGTCTTATAGTCCGAATGTAGCTTGTCTGGCTCGCTGGAGGGGGGTGGGGGCCGTGGCCTATGTTATTTATGTCATTAAATATTTTACCACATTTTTTACTTCGAATTTTTTTCCTATTTTCCTCCTCTAAAACCTAGGTGCGTCTTACGGTTTGGTGCATCTTACAGTCCAAAAAATTCGGTAGATAATACTTATTTCAGCTAGCTAGTTAAAAAGATAAAACTCGAAAAGTTCCCTTTAACTTTTAACTAGTAGTTAATTAGTTAACTGGCCAAACATTTGTGCACAGTTCCCCTTTTAACTAGAAAGCTCTGTCTCTTTAACTACTCAAGAAGTTTTAGGTTTTGAAATGTGAATTAAAGTACATGAGCTTTGAGTGGTTTGAGTGACTGGCATTTCTAAGGCTCGCTTGGTGATCATGCGTTTATCAGCTAGAACGTGCAACTTCAAGTCCACCTTCCTTGATCTCTTTATGCCAGGCCCTAGACCTGGGGAACACAGAGTTTTAAAAAATTATATCAAGAGAGAGCAACGATATAAAATATATTTAAATGTTAAGTGCTGAAATGGAACTATATAAAGGTAAAGTCAGAAAAGAGATGCGGGAGCAGTTAGTCCTGTGTCAGAGTCTGCAGAGGAGACCTCTGAATACGGCATGTCCGAACAGGTAGGAACTTCCCAGTGGTCCATTTGTTTATTAAGTGTGTACCGTGGGGGCAAAGGTAGGTCATACTGAGTTCATTTTCTAAAAAAGCCCACAGCCTAGTAGGAGAGGCAGATATATAAAGAAATTACTTCCTCTCCACTTTGTGTAAAATCAGAATAAAATTTGTTAATTTGGAATGGAAATGGAAATGTCAAGAGACTCAGATGCTGATGTACACAAAGAACTCAACGCTTAGTGTTATTGATATAATAGGAATAAGAACCAATGTGCAATGGTAACAAAGACGGCATAATTAACCCCACTACTCAGTGAGTCCTCTACTGGAGTGTGAGTTCCCTAAGAATGAAATTTGGTCTTATTTATATTGTGGTCCCTGGGCCAGTGCAGCCGCAATGCAGCCGCCAATCAAGGCTGGTAGAATTGTGCTCAGGGGAGGAAAAGAACAAAAGGTTTCATCAAGAAGATTGAGCTGGGTATTGAGATTAAAAAGAAGGTGTCACTAATTTGAGCACCCCTATGTTCACTGCAGTGTTATTTACAATTGCTAAGATATGGAAGCAGCCCAAGTGTCCATCAGGAGATGAATAGATAAAACAACTATGGGACATTTACACAATGGAATACTATTTGGCCATAAAAAAGAAGAGAAGTTTACCCTTTGCAACAAACAGTATGGATGGATCTGGAGAACATTATGCTAAATGAAATGAGCCAGTCAGAGAAAGACAAATACCATATCATTACACTCACATGTGGAATCTAATGAACAAACTGAATTAACAAGGAAAACAGACAAACTAAAAGGCAGAGAGCAGGAGGACAGCTAGTCAGGGGAGGGGGTTAGAGTTAGAGAGTGGAGGGATTGAGCAAAAAGGAAAAAGGACTCATGGACACGGACAACAGTGTGGCAATTGTGGGGCAAGGGGAGTATAAGAGAACTAAATGGTGATAAAAAAAAAAAAAAGCCCAATTTCTGCCCCCATCATACTCATTGGAGCCAAGGTGGGCATCAAACGGTGTCTGTGGCCACAGCCCGCCCTTTCCCTCATTTTTCCTCCCATAGTGCAAATGTGCCCACCTTCAGATGTTCCAGTGTATGAATCTTTCAAGTGTGTTTGTGTGTTGAGCAGGGGACCCTTTGTTGAGTTATAGTTGTCTGACTCATAAATTTAAGAGTAGAAATAAAGGAGTCTTCTCACTCTGCCGTTGTGCTGACTTCCTAATGTGACTCTTCCACTATAAAAATGTGCCTTTCGTGCCTCTAAAACAAAGGCAGTTTTCTGCATACAGATGTTCTCAGTTATAACCTTTCCCATTCTCTCCCCAGCAATTGTTGAAACAGGGCAAAGTTCCAGGGGTGTCCCACCTGCGGCCAGCAGGCCACATGCAGCCCAGGATGGCTGTGAACACGGCCCAACACAAAATGGTGAATTTAATTAAAACATCATGAGATTTTTTTGTGTGTGATTACATGTTGCAATGTATTTAATGTGTGGCCCAAGACAACTCTTCTTCTTCCAGGGTGGCCCAGAGATGCCAAAAGGTGGGACACCCCTGGAGAAGATCTCAACACTGTGAAGCCTGGTTTATTATTAGCAATCCCTGGTTCCTTGATGTGGAGTTACTTTGTTTGATAGATAGATGGTTGGATGGCTAGGGCCTTTGAAGTCACTCTTGGGATCCTCCCTTGGAGAGTAGCCCGACAGCCTAACTCTGGTATGGGAACACGCCTTTCACTGACAGATTTTGACTTACTCTTAAATTTTAAAAAAGTATAAAAAATGGTGTTTACACTTTGGGGAAAATGCAATATTGATGAAAGAGTCTCCCTTAATGAATTGAGTTACAGCCCCTTCTGATTATGTGAAGATGCTGAGACAGTAGGTTCTAAACTCAAGACTCAATAAGGCAACATGCCTTAATTTTCCCAGAGGTGCACCTGTCAGCTACCTTGCTGCCCTTTTCCAAGTAGTTTTAGGGATGAAGACCTAGAAGCCTTGGCCTTTACACTGAGCTAGGAAAAGACTCAATTCGAGTGTGCTGCTCTCCTGTGTGGGTGGAGGGAATACCCTCAGAAACCAAGGCTGAACAGTCCCGGGGTGTTTTGTCTTGTGAGAACTGAGAGAGAGAGGGTAGTCCCAAGGACTTGCCCATTAACATTTTTAATATATACATAAATGTTATTAATTCGTAAGTGCTGGAAATCGGTGTACCACAGATAATTTGAGACAAGATGTTATCTGAAGGATGCACTTGAAACTCAAGGGAACAGAACACTCCAAGAAAACCCAGGGGACTGGACTTCCTAACGTATGAGGGAACAATAAAGTACTTGAAGTCTGAGCGGGAAGACTTCAAAAACCAGAAAGGTCAAAGTTCTTCAGCAAAACTGGGTGTCAGCCCAACCTGCTTCTTCCACCCCATTGATGAAAAGTCAAGAGAATGACAAAGAGATGGCAGGAATTATTGTAGATTTTATAATTTAAATGGAGGGAAAATTTAATTATTCTTATTAGAAACTTTTAATGTAATACATTGTTTACTTTTAAAGACAAAGAACTGAAGGAGTATGTCCTAAAAGCCATGTAATTTGTGCAAATGTTTTGCAAACTAATTGAGTTTTTAATAGGTATTCAGTTGTCTCAGGATCTAAAAAATTAATGTTTAGAAAGCTTTCCTTACAAGCAACCAAATAAAATACTTAATTGAAAATATAAATCTTCCACTGAAAGAGGTGTAAAAAGTGATTTTAAAACGTCTGTTCGCAAGAATGAATATGCACCAGCATGTTTGGAATGCAAACTTAAAGACATAACTGTTGTTGGTATTGTGAAAATCAATAAAGCTAAGGTGTTATGAATTTAATCATTTTAACTAATAATTTTGTTTTCAGCATACCATGACAGTTGAGAAAAGCTTCCAAGCTTCAAAAAGAAAATGGCAGGAGACAGATAAAAATCATGTTAAATTGTAATAATAATAAAATGAGTGTACACACACCTCCACACACGCACACCTACATATCTGGTAACACACACACAGTCCCTCCACGCCTACGAGAAAAGATGTGTCACTTGGAATCTGGATTCCACAGACTGTGGTTTCTGGGCAGATAACAAGGGAGTTAAGGCCCTCCTTCTTCTTTTTTGGTAGGAAGGGAAGAATCTCATGTATGCGTTCTGGTTTTGTTTTTAATGTAAATTTTATACTTCCAAATTTTAGTGCTTTTATATTAAAGGCAATAAAATATATGATACAACTAATCTAGGAGCATTACCATTTCTTACTGTGGAAATGTCCTTACTTAGTGTTGATAAGTGAAATTAAAAAGAAAATCTCTATGGTAAAATTATTGTTTTTTTAAAAACAAGCCTTCCTTAATTTTTAAAATATGATTTTATGGTTTACACCTGAAGGAGAAAGTGTAGATACTACAAAATATAAAATTGGGAATACAGGCTGACTTCCGCCAAGATGGAGGCATAGGTAGGAACACTTTGCGTCCTCGCACAACCAAATCTAAAAACAACAAAGTTTTAACAACAATAAACGCAACCAAACCACACAGAGAATTGAATACAGAGTCCGAAAACAACGAACTGCTCAGCTAAACCGGTGAGAGGGGCAAAGCCAGCAGTGGAGTGGGTGGGGCAAAAAAGATCCCCCAACCCAGGCAGTGCACAGGCAGCTGAGGGTGTAGATCCCAGGTGTGGACAAGCTACGGATGGACTCAGGGAAGACGCGGCGGCTGCCTGTCTGTAGTCGGTCGCACATTTGCACGCAGATAACCCAGTGAAGAGGCGAGCGTTGAGGCAGATAACGCAGGCCCCAGCGGCCCAGGGCTGCGGGCTTGCACGTTTGCGCTCAGATAAGCAGGCGGGGGCGAGCAATGAGGCAAACTGGGAGAGCGGAGAGGACCGCCATTGCTCCCTCTCTGACCCTGCCCCCACATACAGCGTCACAAACCAGCGACCTGGGTGACCCTGCTCTGGTAAACACCTAAGGCGCCTCTCCTCATACCTAACAGGCACAAACAGATCAAAACATGGCTCAAGAACAACTCAGAGCCCCAGAGCTGATAAATCTAAGCAATGAAGAAATAGCCAAACTTTCAAATGCACAGTTCAAAACACTGATGATCAGGATGCTCACAGAACTGGTTGATTTTAGTCACAAATTAGAGGAACATATGAAGGCTAAACTAATTGAAATGAATGGGAATGCACAGGAAACCAATAGTAATGGAAAGAAAATTGGGACTCAAATCAAGGGAGCAGACCAGAAGGAAGAAAAAAATGACCAAACAGAAAAGAATATAGAAACAATAATTCAAAAAAAATGAGGAGAGGCTTAGGAACCTTCAGGACATCTTTAAACGCTCCAACATTCGAATTATAGGGGTACCAGAAGGGGAAGAGGAACAGCCACGAGTGGAAAACTTATTTGAACAAATAATAAAGGAGAACTTCCCCATTCTGGCAAAGGAAATAGACTTCCAGGAAATCCAGGAAGCTCAGAGAGTCCCAAAGAAGTCTGACCCAAGAAGGAACACACCAAGGCACATCATCATTACATTAGCCAAGATTAAAATGAGGGAGAGAATCCTAGAAGCAGCAAGAGCTAAGGGGACAGTCACCTACAAAGGAGTTCCCATCAGACTGTCAGCAGATTTCTCAAAGAGACCTTACAGGCAAGAAGGGGTTGAAAAGAAGTATTCCAAGTCATGAAAACCAAAGACCTACAACCAAGATTCCTTAATCCAGCAAAGTTTTCATTTAGAATGGAAGGACAGATAAAGTGCTTCTCAGATAAGACCAAATTCAAGGAGTTCATCATCACCAAGCCCTTATTATATGAAATGTTAAAGGGACTTACCTAAGAAAAAGAAGATAAAAAATATGAACCGTGAAAGGACAGCAAACTCACAGTTATTAATGACCACACCTAAAACAAAAGCAAATTAAGAGGACAGCTAGATCAGGAGCAGAACCATAGAAATGAAGATCACATGGAGGGTTAGCAACAGGGGAGTGGGAGAAGAAGGGGGGAGAAGATACAGAAAATAAGTAGCATAGACAGTAGATAGAAAATAGATAGGGGGAAGGGTAAGAATAGTAGGGGAAATATAGAATCTAAAGAACTTTGAGACACGTGTTCATGAACTAAAGGGGGGGATGATGGGGGAGGGGTGTGCAGGGTGGAGGGGAATGGAGGGGGGAAATAGAACAAACGTAATGGCATAATCAGTAAAATAAAAAATTTTAAAAAAAGAAAGCAAGCATGAAGCTGACTGAAAAAAAATAAATAAATAAATAAATAAATAAATAAATAAAATTGGGAATACAAACATGGTTTATTTTATTCCTTGCATTGATTCAAAATCTCCTTCTAAACTTGAGAGCTATAATATTTTATGACTGTTGAAAGATGTAAGGTAAACACATTACAGTGGAAATGTAACATAATTCATATATCCACTCTCTTATAAACTAGTTCTCATAAATCACAGATGAAAAAATAAAATTCAAACCCAGAAAAAAAACATTAAAAAAAATCTTATTAGGTAGTTTTTAAACTGTGATATTTGTGATAATTCTTAATTATAATATTATAATTTAATATTAAATTGCTTTGAAATTTCTTGTCTTTGGGGGCTATAGGTGAAGTACATAAATATATTATTTGAAGACTTTTTAAAGGTAAACAATTAAGAGTTCAGCACTGAATTGCCTTGGATAAAAGACTAAAAGTGAAACTAGGAAATATATTTTTGTATATAAAAAGGAACTATAGTTAAGAGGATATTTAGGTAAAATCTCATGCAAAATTCTGTATTAATATTAGGTTATCTGTCTGATATATTCCCGAGTGGAAGGACTTGTATTTTGTTAAGATAATATTCATGGCAAGACTGGAGTAGACTGTAACCTTTCTGACACAGGGGCAGATTCAAACCCCTCCCCCCACCAACCTCCCCTCCTTGCCAAACACACACCCTGAACAGCCACGTTAGAGTGAAGACTCTAACGTGTTGACTTCAGACTTGGCCTTGCGATTTGCTTTGGCCAGAAGGAGTGTAATACAGCAATAAAGGCAGAGGCTTGGAACATGCTTGTGCCCTGGGGCTTTCCCTCCTGGCACAACGCTGTGGTTGTCTTGTGAAGAAGCTCCATGCAGTCTCCCCAGGAAGTGACCGCAGGGAGAGGGAGACCTTCCTGTCTCTAGCTGAGCCCGTGCCCCAGGCCGCCAGCCTGCTAAGTGCTGCTGTGGAGGTAGCCAAGGGAGGCCAGTGAAGACCACGTGCGTATGCCGTGGAAGTACCAGAAAGAAAAGATTATTTTAGGCCATGAAGGTGGGTGGTGGTCCATATCAAGCCCTTACACAATCCAATTCCAAGATAACTGAGCTGAAACCATCTCATGATAATCATTACAAAAACCCCATGTTAGAGCCAATGGTATTCTTGTCTGAGTGACAAACACCTGGGCGCTTTTCAAAGCCCAAAATGAAACGGTAAAGTAATAGATAGTAAATAGTAACTTATGACTTCACTTAGATTTATTGTTTAATTAAGGCTTATAATATTACGGCTGGAACATACAGCATGGTAAAACCACATATCACATGGTATATGTGAGTCAGTAAGAAAGTATTTTGAAAGACGGATCTGTGATGTGCCAAGGGGCAAGGATGCTCTCACAGTGTTGGGAGAGAGAACCTAGAAACTGACTTAAAAAGGGGTTCCCACAGGTTAGATAGTTACAGTTTTTTTTCTTCAAAGAGGAGATTGAATTTATCTTAAAAACAAGTTAAGGATTTAAAAAAACATGAGTCCATAATGATAGTAAAAAAAAAAAAAAAGAATAGCAATTTAATTTTCTCTTCAAATACTTAGTACTTTATTAAAGTCAGTTTTATTTGAAGGAGAAAAGATATTGTTCTTGAAGGTCTCTTTAATTATAGGTCTCTTTTCAGGATGGGTTAAACATTCAAAGAACAAGAGAATGTTAATGGTATGTGAAAGACAAGACTTTCTTCCCCTGAAATATAAATAGGCTCTAAATAGGCTTTCGAAACTTCCTGCTGCCCCCTCAGCACCCACCCACTTATCGGACATTCCTCTACTAACCAGATCACAAGCATTATCAAGGTGGGGCAAGGCGTTCCTTTCAGGGCCTGGGAGGTCTCCCTTCTGACCCTGGGGCTTAAGACTGTATAAAAGAATTTAAAATCCTGAAGCCGAGTGGATTTTACCTTTCAAAAGACTTTCATTTGTGGGAATAATCTTTACATTTAAATGCTGGCCCTGGTTGGTGTAGCTCAGTGGATTGAGTGCGGGCCTGTGAACCAAAGGATTGAGGTCCGATTCCCAGTCAGGGCACACGCCTGGGTTGCAGGCCAGTTCCCAGCAGGGGACGCACGAGAGGCAACCATACATTGATAATGCTCTCCCTCTCTCCTTCCCTTCCCCTCTAAAGATAAATAAATAAAATCTTTTAAAAAATAAAGAAATAAATGCCAGATAGTGGTTTTACTAGCTGCTTTGAGGTCGCTTGCCTTCTGTGATTACTAAAAATGCTGGGTGTCGGCCAGCGGTCACATACTGGGCCTTTCTGTCTTTAGTTTGCACACAGAAGGTGAGGGTGGGAGAACTGTCACCCATCCCAAACAGTCCTCCTCCTGGTGAGTCTCTCTGCGCTGTCCTTTCCCGGGGATGAAATCAGAAAACAATTCATTCACAGTGCGTTTTTTTAAAAGTTTTTTGCTCTTTTCAAAGTGATACATACACAGGATTTAAAGAGTTAAATGGCTCTCACTAGACTTTCCTTTCCCTCAGGCAACCACTTTCAACTTACAGCTGATTCTTTGGTATTTATTTCCACATATCTAAATAACATATTCATATTTCTACTTCTTGATTTCTCATTTAGCCATTATCTATTGATGTCCCAATAGGGAAGATGGGGACTTAGTTTTCTTGTCTACACTCCTGTGCATGGCTCCCACACGAGTGTACTTTTAGTTCTTGAATTCTCCTGATACAGGTATAGAATAATTTACTTATGCTGGCCAATCAGCTGGGGATCACTGATGTAACAGATTAACGTGGTGTTCTGCAGGGTGTCCAGAAGTTCTAGATCTCTTCAAGCTATTTTACCACAGAGGGCAGGAATGTTAACATTGCAGGCCAAACTGCAAAAGTGTATTTTCATATGTTCCACGGGAATGCCAACTGTTCCTGAACCTTTCTTAAGACTGGAATAAAAAAGAATACATTCACTAAATCAATGATGTGTACCCAATACCTGAGGCTGTATTCGTTTCTTCTAGCAAATATACTGCATCTTGCACAGCGGCCGCCATCAGGCCCACTATTTGGTGAGCTTGCCATGATCACTGTCATCCTTCAGGGTCTATCTATTGTTTGCAGGGACACACGGTGAGTTAAATGGAGATATGATAGAAATTAGCACCCCTGTATCTTCTCCATGCATAGAAGTGGCGCTAATTTCTACCTTCCTCCCCTAAGATACATTGTTTAGATTTCCTGTGTCATGTTTGGCTGGGGAGGGGAGGCAGTTTCCACTTGGACTTCCCCACTGTAGCTTTTACTCCACAGGCAAAGGTCCCACTGGGTTTGTACCAGTTGTCAAAAAGGTCAATCCCATTACATATTTGAGGACTGGGGACATGACCACTATGTAGGCTACAGACCCAATGGACTCCCCTGAGCTGGATCTTGCCTCGACCCCGCTTATTATTAACTGGCCTCTCTATGCCTCCACCTTGACAGACGACCGAGGTGACACTTCTGGTCTCTGGGTATCAGTGTCAATTCAGGCTCTGAGTGGAAATGTCTGGGTGTTCCCATTTCACCAAGGTACAATTTACCCAAAGAAATGACCAAATATATGGGATGGAGCAAAAGTAGGTTTACATTTGTGAATATGCAAAACACAGAGTTTATTCCTGTATTATTTATTGTTATATTATTTTCCGTATGAACAACTGTAAACCTTCTTTTGCCAAACCCTGTACCTTGGGGAAGAACTAGGGAAATCATTATCATTATACTTGTTAAGTGTAGCAGGGTCCTCCCCGCTGCGGACCTCTTCAGTCGATGAGTTCCAGGTTGATAAATTGGCTTAGGTATGGAAACTGATTAAGGAATTGTGACTTTATTGGGTGATAGAACTTAGCCTCATGGTCATCTATTATTAATTTTTCCTGCTGACACAAACTAATAAGACCTTTGTTGGCTGCCTACCTATATTGGCTTTAAGGATCAGATTTTCCTAACCATTTCCATAATTGTGTGGCTCAGGTCTACATTATAATTACTGGAACCCCCTGGCTTCTGGCTTCTGGTAGTTGAGCACTGCTGCCTGGCCTCTATTGTTCTGGGGTCTTATCATCCCCTTTACTATCAGTGAGCCAAGTTCTAGGAGGCCTCTGCTATTTTCGGTTGTGACTTGCAGAAAGCCATGGGTACCCCACACTCCTGGTGGCATGCATCTTTTGGGAAGAATACTCCTTTACCTCCAACATCAGGCACAGCACCTCCCGGCTGGTTTTGCTCTGACTTAACCCTACTTATCGGCCTATTGCCTAGAAGACTACAAATTCACGGTGCACATGGAATAACCTTAAAAGAAATGTCACGTTGGCTTAGTGGAAACATTTGGACAGGCTCAGGTATTGCATGATGAAAAACTGCTGACCCTTGTGTAGTTGCAAGATATTTGTGGCATAAAGGGAGATAAGGTGAAAAATTTATAAAATTGGTATTTACTAGCTTTTTCTTGCCATTTTTAGCACAATTCTATGAGAAATGAACTTGGGCCAGAGCTAGCCAATCTGCAAGTAGACATGAAAAGGAATACAATTTTACTAAGAGGGGTTCTCTGTCTATAATCTAAATACATTAAGAGTCCCAGAATTTTGAGCCTTAGGGCTAAAAAAAACCCCCAACTATTACTTCTCTACCTCCAAATCAAGGCACACAGAAACAGCACCAGTGAACAAAAGTCTTGGAAGGAAATATGCCCATCACTCAGCCATACAAAGCTGACAAATATGGGACTGAAATGCTGTCAACCTGTTAAATCCCACTGTTTTAGATGCCTCCAAGTTAGCTGTCGTTAAGGGTGAGGTAGCTGCTTTGCACAGGAAGCCAGGAAATAAAAGACAGTCTTTGGGCGTAAAAACTATTGATATATCTAGGTAGGAACTGTGGCTGAGATTTCTCTCACACAGAACTGACTGTAAGCAAAAGGTTTAGAAACCCTTCAAATTTTTGTGTAAATTATAGTGCCATAAATACACCAAACCTGAAATCCATCCACAGGCTTCAGCTGTTGCTACTAACAGACACACTTGGGGAGGTGTCTGGTATTTCTGAAGCAACATTAGCCAACTCTAGGTGTCCAGCCACTGGTTCTATGGGCCTTGACGGGCAGGATCTAGGCCATCCCCATGGTCATGTAGGTCACAGTGGGTACCGTGTTGGCAACACAAGCAGCTTTCTGATGGTGGTGGTCTCCTAGGCAGTTGCAGGGGCAATAGTATTCAGAAATCATCCTTTCCTGATTATGGAAAAGTCATTGCTCCCTCGGTGGCCTGTTCTATGAAGACTTTGGGACTCATTCCTGAAAACGAACCTTAGAGTCTATTTAATCAACACTCCCAAGTATTCAATACCCTTTATACTTATGCCAGATGGAAAGAATTTTATTCTCTACAAATGAACCTTGACTGATATTGTAAATCATAATACAGGAAGAATAGTGGCTACAGACAATAGGATCTCAACTGAGATAGAAAAACTAGAATTGGGAAAATTAGAGTAGGAAATTAGAATTGGTTACTCATCCCAGTAGAATGTGAAAGTAGCAATGATTTTGCTAGTATGAAAGAAAAAGACACTCCAGTCCATGGTAAACAATGACAAACTAAGGGAGTGACCTATAGTTTGGTCACTCCCTTAGAAAATTAGAAAAACCTATAGTTTTTCTAGTTCTGTCCTTGTTTATTTTGGGTATTACCATTATACTGGCCTCAAAATGAGTTGGGATGCTTCTCCTTCTGCTCTCAAATACTGTTCATCAGTCCTGTGAAAGTATGGTGAAAACTAGTTTTGAGCCTATTTTTCCAAGTGATGGCAGCATTAACTTCTCTTTAGGCAGTTTAGAGATCACTGTGTATGTCATAATGTTCTTTTTATAAATTCAATGATTGGGAGCTTTCTAAGTTTCACTTAAAAAAATTTTTTTTGTGGGGGAGGGGGATGGCTAAGGTGGGTAGGTGAAGAGGCAGTTATCTAAATTCAGGAATCTTGGCTTGGGAAAGGAAAAGGTCATCAATCCCCTGCAGGCTTTTAGGATTAATATTACCATTCCAGGTGATTTCTCCTAATCTCATGGTTTAAAACACCTCTATTTGCATGTGAAATAGGCATCTCAATCTTAAAGTCTAGAACAAGGGCCCCTCCCACCAAATCCCTTAGATCCCCAATGTTCCCCATTTTAGCAAGAACCAAGCACTGTCTAGCTTGGTTTGGTGTTTAAATGACAGGTTTTTTTTTTTGTTGTTTTTTTTTTAAGTCATTTTTGTCACACTCTCTCTTTTTACAATCCAACAGATCTTGTTGGCTCTACTTCAAAATATATTCTCAATCCTACCAGTTCTCAACAATTCCACTGCTACCACCTTACTGCAAGGCCACCTTACTACTGCAATAGCCTCCTAGCTGACCTTCCTGTTTGCACTTTTTAAGGTTAACAGTCTATCCACTTTACAAATCACTCCATTCTCCAGCACAAGAGCATTCTATGGCTCTCATCTCCCTACCCAGCTTAATCAAAGCCACGCTGTGTCACAAATAATCTCCCCATAATCATCTCACCCAGGTTCACTGTGCTCTAAGCACCCTGGCCTCCTTGCTTCTCTTCCCAACACCAAGCACATCAAGCTTCTGGACTTTCCTAACTTGCTGTTCTGCCTGGACCATCCTTTCCTTGGATTTCTACAAGGATCCCTCCGTTTTCATTCAACTGTACTCCAATATCCACTCAAGGAGGTCTTTCCAGATGACCGTGTCTAAAGCTGCTCACTTTTATCTACTTTCCCTATCATTCATATAATTTTAGTTTACCTATGTCCCTGTCCAGAACATAAAGCTCCTTTAGAGCACAGAATGTTATGTCATTTACACCGTATGCCTAGCGCCTTGAAAAATGCCTGGCACACACTGAGCAGCTCAAAAGACCTGATTAAATGAATTGGCCTGAACTTAATCTGCTTAACCGCAGCAAGTTGCTTTTTAGGTTGTGAGGTCATCTCACAAAGGATACAAACACAGGACGCCAAAACACAGGTGACGCCTGCCGCCCCATTTTTGAGCAGTTCAGTAAGGACTCGCGCAGGAATCCTTCCAAGCTCTTTAAGCCGGAGCTGGGTCTTAAAACGCTATTTTGTTTCCTTGTACGGACGGACAGGGAAAGGGGTAAAAAGAAAATAAAGTGTGTGCCTGAGTAGGGGATGAGGGAAAAGGCTGAGGAAGGAGCGCTGCAGTATTCTGCTTTACATTTAGTTATCCATAGCAGCCCCTGTTTTGTTTTGGGGTTATTTTGGATAAGCAAGTTGGAGCTGCTCTTCGGAAGAGAAAACTCTGGCGCCCACCAACGAGGAGGCCGATCAGCCATTTTCCGAAACTAGTTTCCCTGGTAACCCCGCCCGAGGGTGTACGCAAGAAAGGGGAGGGGCTTATCGCTAGGGCCTCACTCCGGAAGCCGCACCCTCCTTGGCACGAAGTATTCCCGAAACGCAGAGCTAGATTTAACAGTCGACAGCGAGGGCGCGCGCTCCGTGCCAGTGAGAGCGAGAGGAGGGGGTCAGCCCCTGAAAATACTTTGTATGTCCAACAGTGATGGAAGGGAACCCTCCTTTTGTTAAAATTTTTTATTGAATATTGGGGTGATATTGGTTAATATTCTTTTCTTCTTCTTGGTATTGGCTGGACTCCTTTTCTCCGCCCACTCAATTGGCTTTTGTCTAGGTACTTCTGATTGGCTCCTTTTCACCGGTGGCTGGGGGGCAGCGAGGACTGGGGGATTGTTCACGGATTGGTGGATTTGAGCACCTGGCGGCTCCTTTTCCAGGAAGGACCCGTCCCATCTTCTCTCTGTACCATCTCTTAACCCAAACGCCTTTCCCGTAACTCGCGCGCACTAATGGTTGAAAAAAAGAGGAAAGTGTGAGGCTCCAGCCCGCCGGCCAGGCCTCTAGCACCTAGCGCGCGCCTTCAGTGAGGACCCAAGCGAGCTGCCCGCGACGGTGCCTGCAACATTTGAAACTGCAGAACCCGTTAGGATCTTGGGGAAACTACCGTTCCAGCTGGTTCCGGAGCACGTGCGTGCCAGGGGGCCAGGGGCGGTCGCGAGGCAACTCCTGCCTTTCGCGTCTCTGCACCTTGGAAACTAGAACCGGCATTTGCGAAGGACGTCACCTCCAATCGCGGCGCTGGCGCGGGCGGAGGCTAAAACACGGGGGTCCTGAGAGTGAGGAAAACGCGCCAAGTTCCCCTCGGTGGTGGAGTGGGAAAGACCCTAGCGGTTCAGGCGCTTCGCCAGCAGGAGTACTTGCGCTCCTCACCATCCCGGGGCAGGCGCGGGCGGGCGCCGCTCCGGGGATGTAGCTGGAGTCAGCGCAAGGCAGGACCGAGAGGCGGCTCGGGTTCCCGCTCTTGAGAGCGAATGGTCACTCCCCCGCGGGGAGGGCGATCCAGACAGTTTTTCCTTGGGTCGGGGACTCTGCGGGCTCGGGGCAAGGTCTTATCCGTCGCACCCATATTCATTCTGGTTGGAGTCTTCGGCGTGACTGCCGCGGACCTTGCTCTGGGCCATGACCAGGTAAGGAGGGCCTGGGGAGGAGAGGCCGGTGCCGGGGCGCCGACGCAAGTTGGGCCGGCTTCCGAATGGGGCTGGTCTGGGACGCCGGCGTCTGTGCGGCGGGGGCGACCCCCCTCCCCCGACCCACCCACTGACCGGACCTTGGCCGTGCTGCGCCCTTGCGGAGCGGCTGGTCGAGCCCTTGGGCACCGGGCGGGGCGCTCCCTCCTGCCGCGGCAGGACTCCAGAAAGCAGGTGCGGCTTAGGCGTAAATTGGCCAAGCCCACGGGCTTTGGGGCCGAAAGTCGGGGTTCGAGCCCGGGACGCCACGGGCAAGCCTCTTGCCGGGTGGAGCCCACTGCGGTGACGGGCACCAACATCAACACAATTTCGTCATCTTTCACTTTTGCGTTCGTAGAAATGTTTTCACTTACGTTGGTTGCCCTGTGTTGGTAATTGCTACGTTTTACCGCGCAGTTTGTTTTTTTCTACAAGTATTTAGAACGCCACGTGTTTTAAACCTTTGTCGAGAATGTTACTGCTTTGGGGTTTTTTTGTTTTTTTTTTTTTTTTAGTGAAAAATGGGAATTGAGTCGTATTTTTAGAAAGAAAGTTGATGGGACTGAGTGTTCATTCTGTCATTTGTTCAAGAACATTTACTGTTGGAATCATGTTTTCTGCGAAATTTGAGAGTATAGGAGAAACACTTTTAATGTAACAATCCTCAGTTTTAAGGAAATCCAAGAGCAAGAAATGTTATGTTTTTAGTAATGTTAATATTTAATCATCGCTTTGAGGGAGCCTGGAGGGTTGGTTTATTCATTAGGGTTGGTAATCCGTTATTTCAGCTACTTGATCAGTTTTTCTTTTATTTACTTAAGTCCAGTTACTGCTTCTTATTCGGCTTCCATGATTTACTAGAATTGGCTCCCAAGAAAAATCTTTTTAATGCTTAGAGATCCCTGACAACTTAGCGAAAGCTGGTTTATCATTCATGGTAGTATTTTTATCAGTAGCATTAAGTAGCGAGGAGAATAAATTGAGTTGGAGGAGGGTGGGGAAATTGGTCAACTTTCCACGTTCCTGAGTTGTCTCAAAAAATGTGGTTTCACTGCCGAGTGCAGTGTTGTGAATTCCCAGATCAGAGACAACCAGTGAAACGCTTAGTAAGGGTGGAATTTGAGTGAATTTTTTTTGTTCATGGTATCATTCTGTATCTGTATTTGTCAGTCATTGCTGAGCTTTCGGGTTTGAAGTAATTTCTCTTAATTTTCCCCCAGTTAGTCTAATGAAAAATACAAGTGATGTACAAGATAACTACCACAAATAATGCCTTTAAAAAAAAAACTAAAGGTTTTACCTGAAAACTAGGAAGGGAGGTTGCAAAAGGCAAACCAGGTCATCTTTTTTTCCTATGTAAAGCATTCTTTTAAAGCTTATATTTTTAAAATATTTGGAAAATAGGTTGCATATTGTAGTTTCTAGTGTGTAAGAATTTTATATACACAAAGTTGCCCACTATCCCAACTTTGTTTTTACTTTTCACTCAGGTTTTGGGGCATAACACAACCACATCAATCCCTTTTCTTATACTTTAAAGAGACTTTTTAGAGATTTTATTTTGTATATTCATATTAATAAGTAGAAAAGGCCTTGGAAGGAAGACTCATTCCAGCATCCTTTAATTTCCCATTTAGCACTGTTTTCCCACCCCATACTTTTGTAATTAGAGAGGGTAGTTAGTTGCCCAGTTAATATTTCCTGGGTGAATTAATAAATTACAATAAAGATGAAGGTCTTTCTTCTTAATCTACTTTAACTGCAAGTCTTCTAAAATGGGGTATTCTGTGATGTGACCCGTAATCTAATAGCAGGCTAAAAACAGTATCATTTATCTGATACTTTTTGTTGTATAAGAAAGTTAAGGACAAGTGGCAAGCAATAGAACATTGAGAGCTTATTACTGCCAGGCATCAGGTTTTCAAATACTAAGTTCCAATTAGTAGTATTCTTTAGTAAATTTGTTTTCAAAATTGATTTTATTGCCTACAGCTGATAACTGAAAACTAATTAAACCTTTTCTGTGATTAACAGATATGATTGGTGATTGATTATAACATCCCTACATAAATTAGTACTTGTCAACTCTGGGATTTGGAGAGAAAAATGCCTGGTGTTATACCTAGTGAAAGTAATGGGCTTTCAAGAGGTAGTCCATCAAAGAAAAACAGACTTTCCTTGAAGTTTTTTCAGAAAAAGGAAACTAAGAGAGCCTTGGATTTCACAGATTCTCAAGCAAATGAAGAAAAAGCTTCTGAATACAGAGGATCTGAAATGTAGGTATCTTAAGTATACTTCTGTGCTCTTAAAATTCCCTGTGAGTGAAGAAGCAGTGAACTTGGATGGGTACTTCCAGACATTATGACCTGATAGTTCATAGAGGCAAAATCCCCCCACATACTGTGAGACAAGTCTAGCAGGGTATAGTAGAGACTGAGCAAAACTGGCGGTTCCCCCCAGGAGTCACATCATTAGTGTTAAAACATTGTGCTCAGCCATTTGGACTGACTTGGGGAAGTATTTATTGGCTAAAATTGTCTTTCAATTTAAACATGGTTATAGTACAACACATTTAGTGTAAGGGTAAAGAAATGAGTAATTTTGGGTTAAGAATACAAGACAGTTACCTGAGATGTGTATACTTTGTAGTCATACCTAATAGATGAATTATCAAACTTGCTGGGGGTGCACAAATGCAAATTATATTTAAAATAAACTTAAAAACAAGTGCTTTTGATGCAAATCCTTCAGGGACTAAAAAGAAATCACAACAAAATGAAATATTTATTCCATCAATAGCTCCAGCTAGATTCTATGCTAGTTCCCTATTCAGCAGGTAGGCACTCTGCTCTATGACTAGAGATTTGGTTGTATGTGTAATTTCCCAATATTCACCAGTAATCAGTTTAGGAGGTGGTATGTGAAGCTTTTCTTTACCAGCATTCATGCCTGTAAAAACTTTTTAGGTGCCAAAGTAATAGTTAGCAACTATAAAATAGAAATGATGTGATAACCTAACTAATGTTAACTAAAGACTCTTTCCTCTTAATCTTTTGTTAATAGAATCTGACTTCTTAGTGCAGCCTCTCTCAAATATTGTTAGTCAAGTTATTTCCAGGTTCCTAGAGTTAAACTATAATTGACCCTCAAACATGAGTTTGAACTGTGGGTCCATTTGCATGGTGATGTTTTTCAGTGTATACCATAAGTGTATTTTCTCTTACAGGTTTCTTAACATCTTTTCTCTATCTTTATTATAAGACCATGATGTATAATACATGTAACATATAGGTTAATAGGCTGTTTTTGTTTTTGGTAAGGCTTCTAGTAGGCTATGAGTAGTTAACTTTTGGGGGAGTCAAAGCTATAGGTGCATTTTCAACCATGCACTCAGGTGGAGGGGAGGTCAGCACCCCTAAACCACCCTTCCCCCTGCATTGTTCAATGTTCAGCTGTACTTGAGAAAATTGTCATGTTGGGCCCTATTGTCATTGGCTGTTGTGGTTCAGTGGATTGACAGCCTGCAAACAGAGAGATCACTGGTTAGATTCCCACTCATGCAGTTGGGGGCGTGTGAGAGGCAACCAATCATGTATCTTTCAACACATCAATGTTTCTCTTTCTCTCTCCCTTTCCCTCTAAACAAAGTCTTCTTTTAAAAAGTGTCATATTGGCTTAAATCACTACCAGTTCCTCAATTTTTCCCTTTGTAAAATGGAATTAATAACCTCTTGATAATTCTGAGGCTTCTTAATTGTAATGGTATTTTAGAAGGTCTTGTAAAATTTTTATTCTAGGTGTACAGCCAGTTTTTTATGTGTACATATTTCTCCTCTTAAAATGTAACCTGAGTAAAATCCATATGCTTTTCAGATCATACAACTTTTAGGGGAAAGACTAAATCTAGGAAAGTAATATTTCTACTTTGTTTTGTTAAGATACTATTTCATTTCATTTTTCTCCTTTTTATACTTAATAGTGATCAAGTTGTTCCTGCAGCACAGACCTCACCTATAAACTGTGAGAAAAAAGAAAATTTGTTACCATTTGTGGGACTGAATAATCTTGGCAATACTTGCTATCTTAATAGCATACTTCAGGTAAATTGACAATTTTGCTATATAATGAAATTTGAGTAGGCAAAGGATGATATAACATTTAATGCTTCTGGGAATTTCAGATTAGAGAATTTTAATTGTTCATACTGACTTTGCCTTTGATTATAAATAAATCAGAATGGGCTAAAATAAGAAGAATGATTCTAAATTGTGTTAGAACCTTCCTTGGGGTAAGAAAAAGTGATACATTAAATAAAATTGTGAGAGCCAAATTGAGTACACTTTGGTTAAGTGGAAGATAAACCTTTAGTTTTTCTGCCCAGTTTCTGGTGTTATGGTGATAAGTATTTTAACTCTTGGAATTATATCTGTTTTAGGTTGTATGCTTACAACAGTAAGTCTTAGCAGTATTGCTAAGAGGAGTATTGCCTCTGAGGCAAGACAGTGGGTTAGGGTGATGAAATAGAAAACAATTTTTGACACAAACATTAATCTTAGAATTGTAAGTAATGCACATTTAAAAGTGCTGTACAAAAAACACGCAAGTGGTGCTTGTTTAGTAAACACTCAATCTCACTTTTTATAGGTGTTATATTTTTGTCCTGGTTTTAAATCTGGAGTGAAGCACTTATTTAATATTATTTCAAAGAAGAAAGAAGCTCTTAAAGATGAAGCCATTCAAAAAGAGAAGGTAAAAAAAGTAAAAATAACAATATAAAAAATAATGGAAATTCACTTGCTCCCAAATAAAAAAGTAATAGACAGGATTTGGGAGGATGATGCCAAGAATTATCTCTCAATATTTTACATAGTCATAAAGACAGTTATTTTTCATTCTTGCAGGGTAGGTAAGTTATCCCCTCTTACCATGTCCTCTCCGGGCTTAATTTATTGTTTATCAGTAAACTTCCTTTGTATTCAGCATCACAATTTATCATACTTTTGTACCACCTGTTACTCATTTATTGGTTTTCCAGTTTACACATTTAAAAAATTTTAAATATCAAGGAATCTTTGACTTAATATAATTAGAAAATCATCATCCACATAGTAGAAAATACTGCCCCAAACCTCTCAAAATTAAAAAAATTTGTATGCCTCCATAAAATTAGTGCTGTAATGAAATTAGATTGAGAAAATCTGGTTTTGTCCAGTGAGACAAAGGGGAAGGTACTTAATTTCATAAATGAAACATTGACTTGTATGTTTCTTTCTTGACAGGGAAATTGTAAAGAAGATTCTTTGACAAGTTATGAACTAATATGCAGTTTACAGTCCTTGATCATTTCAGTTGAACAGCTTCAGGCTAGTTTCCTCCTAAACCCAGAGAAATATACTGATGAACTTGCTACTCAGCCAAGGCGACTGCTTAACACACTCAGGTATAGCCTATCATATAATTCTAGGATTTCAATTTAGCTACTTACTGCTTTCTGCAGAGGAGAGTGATACATGAACATATCTATAGGTTTATAATCCTTAGTATCCCAGAGACTCCAAAAACTGGAAACTTTTTCTTAAGTTTGGTAGTAAACCCATTAAATCAAAATGTATGTAGTTATTTATAGTCTTTATTCATATTCATATCTGTAATATGACTATCCCTCCATTTTCCTGTAGAAATAGTAGTGTCTAAGTGGATACTTCCCCCTATCATGTTGGTAGTATATATTTTATTACTTATGTGTCATGTCTTTTTTAATGTGAAAGTTCTGAATTCCCAAATATGAGTTATATGTCTATTCAAAATGTATTCATAAGAACTATAAATTCCAAATATGCTATTTTTGTTGTGTGTGCTTAGATGAGAACTATTAGTTTTAACTGGATTAGATTTTATTAGTGTGGTCTTAAAAAATAGAACTTTATCCTATATATAAAATAGCTTTACTTAAAATGTTATAGGCTTTTAAAAATTATGTACCCATTTGGTTTAGTAATAGAGCTAGGTGTAATACATTGCTGTATATTTGTTAAGAGGTAGTGTAGCAGGGTGGGTAAGAGCAGGTTTGAGTCCTGGCTTTGCAGCTTAGCTAGTTCCGTGACCTTGGACAAGTTACCTTATTTGTAAATAGTGGTGATAATACCCATTTCATTGGGTTGCTGTGAGAATTACACATGCAATATAAGAAGCATTTTGAATAGGGCCTGGTAATGGTAAACACTATACATTTTAGTTATTAACAATATATTCAGAAGAGGATTAAAGTATTTGTGATAGTGAAAATGAGGTGAAATTAATTTTTTTAGTTACAAGTTTAGGTACATTTCACATTAGTAGCTGAATAAATGTTTTTAGATTTAAAAAATAAAGTCATGGTGTCCCTATAGGTATGTATTAACTTCTGTATAGAAAGCTTTTCTTTTTTGTATTATATTTTTAACACTTGAATATGTGAATGGAAATTTTTATTTATAGGGAACTCAACCCTATGTATGAAGGATATCTACAGCATGATGCACAGGAAGTATTGCAGTGTATTTTGGGAAACATTCAAGAAACATGCCAACTCCTAAAAAAAGAAGAAAAAGATGTGGCAGAGTTATCTAACAAGATGGAAGAAAAACCTCATCAGAACGAGGAAATTCATGGTGTTAATAGCATAGAGATGGACAATGTGAAGCATTCTGAAGACTATAAAGAAAAACTCCCAAAAGGAAATGGGAAAAGGAAAAGTGACACTGAATCTGCTAACATGAGGAAAAAAATTAAGGTATCCAAGGAATACCAGTCATTGGAAGAGAACCAGAGACAAACCAGATCAAAAAGAAAAGCTACAGGTGATACATTAGAGATTCCTCCTAAATTAATGGCCAACCACATTTCTGAAAATGAGAGTGTAAGACCCTCACAGAAGAAATCAAAAATTAAAGTAAATTGGTTAAAGTCTACAACTAAGCAACCCAGCATCCTTTCTAAATTCTGTAGTCTGGGGAAAATAACAAACCAAGGACCCAAAGGACAATCTAAGGAAAACCAATATGATCTTGAAGAGAACTCTGGGAAGTGTGAAAATGGTAATGCAGCTAATGGTTGTGGGCTTGAATCCCCAGCGAACAGCATTAAGCCCGTTAATGAAGTTAAGCCCATCAACAAAGGTCAGTATAATTTCTTCTTAGACATTGATAGGTGGTCAGATTAACAGTTGGAATTGGAATTTCTCAGATGCCTGTACAGGATAAATCTGGCTAAAGTTTTGCTTTGTTCAAAAAGAAATTTAATACTTGAATAGTGTTTTAAGCACTGTTCTTAGATGTATTTTTGTGTGTGTATATAATAAAAATGTCAATCTAAAGATAATGTTAGTTTATGGTTTATAAACTAAGGGAATTCAATACATTTTAATGGAAAGAGGGTACTTTCACCCCTTACATAAACAATATTTGACATAAACTCGTGAATGGTATTACATTTAGTGAATGAAGTTTTAAAGAACTGAATAGTTGCACTGTACTTGAATGGGATTTTTACCTAGTGTCTTCCAGATCTGCAGATCGCAGGGAAAGTGTGTAGTGTGGATGTGGTGATGGTTTCACCACCAGCGTCATTCTTACTTGGGGTTATACTATAGGAGGTGTCTTTGGGAAAGGAATTATGAAGACACAGTTGTGACTTTTTTTTAGAGACAACAGTAATTCATATTCTGTATTTATAGGGAATTTATATTTCACAAATAAGGTACCTCTTAATGCTAATAAGCAAGTTAAGATTTGAAAAATCAGCCTTTTTGTTATGCATGCTTTCAATGAGTATCGATTACTTGGGCTATACTAAAAAAGTAATGTGTATAGACTTAAATTCTTCTGTTTTTTGTTATAGGCACAGAGCACGTTGGTTTTGAGCTAGTAGAGAAATTATTCCAAGGTCAGTTGGTATTAAGGACTCGTTGCTTAGAATGTGAAAGTTTAACAGAAAGAAGAGAAGACTTTCAAGACATCAGTGTGCCAGTACAAGAAGATGAGCTTTCCAAAGTAGAAGAGAGTTCTGAAAGTAAGCACAATTGGATTTTTTTCTAAGGACCATGGAATAAATACAGTTTTCTTCAGTAAGGACCATCTATCTAATCATAGCTTGAATAATTATTGAGAAGTTGTCTTAGTATCTTTGGTGTAATAAAATCTGCTTATAGTAAAATCTTAGCTTCACTTAATAATTGGCATTTGGAAAACATCTTTATTTTGATGTGTAAAGTGTAATGAGAAAATGAAACAGTTTGATAAGTTAACATTTGGGTGCCTGAATTTCTCAGCTCCTGAGGATATTTTTATTAACACAATATTTGAGCCACTGTTTTATCTAGTATAAGCCACAAAAAGTATGGAAATGTTATGGGACATGATCATGAAACTGGTTTACCTGTTCACATGTTGGAATTTGGCTATTAAATATAAAGTAAGGCATTTGCACTGTTGAGGGTGAACTTATGAGTTTCTGAAACTCAAAGGAAATGTCTTCAGTTATTTTTAGAAGGATTACTCATTTAAAATTGCATGCTAATTGAACATGGAACTTTGTAGTTTAACTTTTAAATGATAGACTTTTCATTTGTGATTGAAAGGATTTTCTTATACAGTTTCTCCAGAGCCAAAAACAGAAATGAAGACCCTGAGATGGGCAATTTCACAATTTGCTTCAGTGGAGAGGATTGTAGGAGAAGATAAATATTTCTGTGAAAATTGCCATCATTATACTGAAGCTGAACGAAGTCTTCTGTTTGACAAAATGCCTGAAGTTATAACCATTCATTTGAAGTGTTTTGCTGCTAGTGGCTTAGAGTGAGTATTATAAATAAAAGCAATATAAAGAAAATGAGCTGCTATATAAGACGTTTTGTTCAAAAAACTACTGAAATGAAGTAATTTATAAAGATTGCTTTGGTAAAGTTTGTTCTAGTGTCCCTGTAAAAATGCATCAGTTCAAGTCATTTTGGGATGAATACATATTTTGATTTCTTCACACATCTTCTCATTTTTTATTAGATACAGTTGAACTGATTAAAGCAGAGAACAAATTTTATATTCATCAAGATTTTTTTGAGGGGAGAAAAGGGCAAAATTATGTTAGTATCAAGGTAAGCCAGGAAGGCATACTCATTTTTGAACAATTTGAGAGATTCTCCCATGGTTGAAAATTTAAATATCTAAGACCAATTTAAAAATAAGTATATAACTGCCAATTACATTTTGAATAGTCTGACTTTTCTGACATGTGTGCATGTCATGGCAGCTACTGGTCCTTTCTGTATCAATGAATTGTTTGAAATTACCTTGAGGGTTTTCTAGCAGCTCTTCACGTATTTTCTTGTGTCAGAAAAATGACATATGGTTCTTCCTTTCAGTGGACTCAAAAAATTTTTTTTTGCTAAAGTACTATGTATTTTTGTCCCCAAATCTTGGAGCTAGACTTCACATTAAAATGACTTAATAAAAAATGATTTTTGGTTTGTAGCTTTTTTAAAAATGCTATTTTCTTATTGCACAAAATTAAGGGGGAAATACCATGCAGCTTTAACAGAAACATCTGAACATTAGTACTTTTTTTTTTTTTAGTATTTTAACTTTAGTTAAGTATTTTAAGTATATAAAATTGGAGTCGTTTTCTTCTTTTGTGTTTATTAAGGGTTCAGTCAGACTTTTACTTTGTTTCCTCTTGGGTATAAAACTGAATATATATATAGTGGAATTGCAGAAAACTTTTTTTTCTTTTTTCTTCCAAGGTTTGATTGTTATGGTGGTGGACTTTCCAAGATCAACACTCCTTTATTGACACCTCTTAAATTGTCACTGGAAGAATGGAGTACAAAGCCAACCAACGACAGCTATGGATTATTTGCAGTTGTGATGCACAGTGGCATTACTATCAGTAGTGGGCACTACACTGCTTCTGTTAAAGTCACAGACCTTAGCAGTCTAGAACTAGATAAGGAAAATTTTGTGGTTGGCCACATGTGTGAAATGGGTAAGCCAGAACCACTGAATGAGGAGGAAGCTAGGGGTGTGGTTGAAAATTATGATGATGAAGAAGTGTCAGTTAGAGTCAGTGGAAGTACACAGCCAAGTAAAGTTTTGAACAAAAAAAATGTAGAAGCTATTGGACTTCTTGGAGGACAAAAGAGCAAAGCTGATTACGAGCTATACAACAAAGCAGCCAATCCTGATAAAGGTACCAGTACAGCATTTGCTGAAAACAGAAGTTCAGAGACTGACATTACTAATGGGACTCAAGAATCTGATAGAAACAAGGAATCCAGTGACCAAACAGGTATTAACATTAGTGGATTTGAGAACAAAATTTCATATGTAGTACAAAGCTTAAAGGAGTATGAGGGGAAGTGGTTGCTTTTTGATGATTCTGAAGTAAAAGTTACTGAAGAGAAGGACTTCTTGAATTCTCTTTCCCCTTCTACATCTCCCACATCTACTCCTTATTTGCTATTTTATAAGAAACTGTAGAGTGAGTGTATTTTCCTTGTGTATATAAACAGACCCAGACAAACCAGTAACGTTGATTACATCAAAAAGGCAAGCTTTTCTTTTGAAGCTATTGTATATTATTGGTCTCTAGGTTTTTATATAGTGAAATTTGAATTACTGAAAACCACGTTAATTTTTAGAATTCATTTTCCTTAGTAGAGACTAGTGATGTATTAGCTTCTGGGAACAAACTGTATAGGTTGTTAATTGAATTATCCAAAATGGAAGCATTTAAACACTTTTGAATTTACACCTTTTTGTGTTTGCTTTTTAAAATAAAGTGCTTGTATTTGTATCTCCATATTTTGGAGTAATTATCTACATGTTTGTAGGTCCTGTGGTTTTTCACCTTAGAAGCAGAATATCATTTCAGTACATTTTGTTTTATAAGCCATGAAGCCAAATTTTTGATGGGCTGTATTAGAGGCACAAAGCCTGGGATATGTATGTCTCACAATGGTGTACATTTTGTGCCTTGGATCACTTTGAAAGTGTCTCAGAAAACCTGGACAGTCCTATCTTCACAAGAATTTTATATGTATTTATGAAGATGATTCTTTAGTAAATCTTTTTGGGCATGGACTAATTTGTATCTCTTCATAGTCTTATTCTGCACAATCTGTATATAGTACATCAAACTTATAGGTGTGACCTTAAGTTTAACTTTTTTAAGAATCAGAAGGTCAATAAAATTTAAACTGCTTAAAAACTATAAATGCTTGAATTTTTTTACCATAAATATAGTTGAGTTCTCTTTAAAGAACAGCATGTGTACGTATGTATGTATAATATACATGTTGTATACACATTCATAGAAGAGAATAAACAGGCATTATTTTAATAATCCTCAAATACTTTGGAGTGAAGAAAAATGTAGTTGTCGTTTACAGTGAACATAACCTCATGGAATCCAGAACTGCAGAACTTAGGATACTTTGGGCACACACAGAAACTTGGTTACATTTTCTTTTTAAATATACTAAATTGGTAAGTGATCAGTTATATGCTATTGGAATAATACTTGTATCCCATTTCAACACACAAGATTACCTGTCAACTAACTGAATTAGTTAACAGCTAAATGTCTTCTTCCACAATGTGGTATGATATAGAAAGTCATGGTGCTTACCTCTTTCTACATTCAGAGTCATTAATGGAAATTTTAAAAAGAAATAGCCCTGAACATTACCCATAAGCTTCTGATAACAGTAAATTTTAGGGTGAGCCTGGGCCTCTTAATATTCAAGGGACAGCCAAGGTTAACGACTAGTATAGATTCCTGCTGGGAGAAAGTTTAAAGAAACTTCAAAGTATATGATAAATTGCCAAGTGTTCAGTATACCAATGTTTTAAGAATAAGAGGAAGCCTCTTCTGAGTTTTAACACATGATAAATAATAAATATTAAAGTTCTTGATACTGTCACCGAGTTTGATGTGAAACTGCAAACTCTTACATAAATGTAATCTCATGAGAAATGACCTAGGGATTTACTATTCTCTCCCTTCCCCACCCACAGAAGAGAGTATGTTACCTTCTTTGTTTTAATGAGTTTCCATTCTTAACTCCTGCCTTTCCTTATTCATCTGGATCCTTTGTCCCCAAACATGTTATACCTTTCTGAGTCCTCTGTTAACCCCTATGGCCCAACATTGTTGACTCATCTGGAAAAAAAAAACCCTTTTCATAATTCAGTCTTTGAAATGATGTAGACAGGAGGAATCTGAGATGATAATTGCCTGTTTTAAATGCAGGCTGGAAGGGGTAGATAATCACTGCCACCTCACCTATGTGCTCTGGTTACCTCTGCACTTGAAGGAATCAGATGTGTTGGAGATCTTATTTTCAGTACCAACTACAGAATGAAGGCATTGTTAAATCTGATTAAGTTTTAAGTGATTCAGTAACTGATCAGGAGATCAAAGGAATAGATTATAAATGACTACGTGTTAGACTACACAAAGGAGAAAACACTGTTCAAAATACTTTCAGGAATCATGAATGCACTTTCTTGGAAAAACTTGCCAAGTAATTGAAATATACTTTCAAAATTTTTGCATCAGTTTTTTTATGTACTTTAAATTGGTCCTTAATTTCAAGTTCACACAATTTTACATGTACTTTGTAAAATTTATACAAGTATCAAAAATATAACCAGCTGATTAAAATTAAGTAACTTATTTTTATGTTGATGTAACAGCTTTAAGGCAGATACCTAATTTAACAGTTTAAATCACAAAACTGATGCCAGGTTTGTTTAATTGGAAACACAGGAATCATTCAGTTCATACCACCATCATTAGTATAGTAAGGTTGAGAGTCAAAGATCAAGCCAATGTCAATGGCATTAGCTTTCTCAGTACTCAGGTGAAGAGTTACTTTTGCAATTATTCAAAACCTGTCCCCCTCTTGGTGTCTAAATGGAAAACAGCTTAGAAACCAGGTTTTTAGACTTTACAAACTAGTCGTCAGTATCTTTACCCACTAATTTATTCATTTAATTTGGGACTCTGGGGCCATATAGTAACTATCAAGTTTTATTTCCATTTTGCTAGTTTTGAACTGGTTCTTGAATCAACTCTAACTTGTTCTCTCTGCCTTTATCAATAAAGAAATTTTTTAAAGTTCCACTCAGTAAAATTAGTGTAAATGTTCACATATTTAATAGTACCTTTAAAATATGCATTACTACATTTAACATGGTTCCAAAATGAATCTATAAATGGTAATATAAATTAAAAAATACAAACTTAAAGTAAATAAATTTAACATCAGCTATGGTATAAATAATGGTAAATGTATAGTGTACCTTGGAGTCATTAAAATGCCTTTTAAAAACGATAACAGCATATTACCAGCACATTAGAAGCCATAGCCATGATTCTCAAAGTTCAACAACCTTCATTTGATATTGTTTGGGCCACTGCATTCTTCATTGAGTAAATTAATGCTGTAACTTCCAGAATTAAGTTCCAAGTCTTATTTTTTAACAGATCTTTTCACAATGTTGAATATGTGGCTCTTCTCAAATGAATAAAACAAGTGTGTTTATTTTAGAGATCCATTTTGCGCAGGCTCATTCGACTGAAGGAATCTCTGGGAAGAAAATTAAAGGATATAAGTGAACGATTTTTGTACATTTCTTTTTTTCAAATATTTCCCTTCTTTCTTTTTTAAGGTTTTATTTATTTATCTTTAGAGGGAAAGGGAAGGAGAGAAGGAGAGAAACATCAATGTGTGGTTGCCTCTCGTGTGTCCCCTGCTGGGAACTTGCCCAGAACTCAGGCATGTGCCCTGACCGGGAATTGAACAGTGATCCTTTGGTTCACAGGCCTGCGCTCAATCCACTGAGCTAACACCAGCCAAGGCTGCACATTTCTTTAAGATAGGTTTTACTTTCCTGGCTGGTGTGGCTCAGTGGATTGAGCGCCATCCTGCAAACCAAAGAGTTGTGGAGTTGATTCTCAGGGCACATGCCTGGATTGTGGTTGCCAGTGTGGTTGCCATCAAGGCAACCACACCTTGATGCTGTTCCCTCTCTTTCTCCCTCCCTTCCACCGTCTAAAAAGTGAATAAATAAAATCTTTTTTAAAAATAGGTTTTTCTTTTTTTTTTTTTCCTGCCAGAGTGAAAGGTTTGCCATCAAAAACTTAATAATTTTAAAACTTTTTGGCATCAAAGTTATTAGTAACTTTTCAAGTTACTCTGCCTTATAGATATTCTGGCTCGGATTTTTCTATAGATTAATTACAGCAACCATTTTACTAAAATGCATTGATCAATACATTGGTCATTTATTCACTTGTTCAATAAATATATTAGATAAATACATCACGATAAATTAAACAAGGAACTAAGGGATATAATGCGATAGGTTTCAGGAAATGATTTTTTTCTCTTTGTGGCTGTTAAAAAGCAAAAGGCAGGTAGTTTTTATTTACAACATTAAATTCTAACTCTTAAATGACTAGTTCTCAAACTTTTTACTCCTAACAATTGAGGACCCCAGGAAGCTTTAATATGGATTACAGATACCATATTAGAAATTATAACTAAGAAAATTTTAATTCAAATTATTTTACAAAATAACCCATTACATAAATAGCATTGTTTATTAAAAATAACCTGCAAAATATTTTAGGAGTGGTGTGCTTACATATTTAATGTCTGGCTTAATAGAGGGCCTTAGAGTCTCATCTTTTACAAAGTCATGTTGCATGCAGTCTTTGGAAAACCACTACTCGCACAAGAATGACTGTGAAAAGGCAAATAATTTGGTATTAACAGGAAACTAGCTTTGACTCGGAAACTCCTGAGAGGGTCTCAGGGACCCCTTCCCGCAGGAGTTGCAGATCACACCTTGAAAGCCACTGCCTTAATACTTTCATAATCCAGATTTTGTAAATCAAAATAAACATTTTAAGCTTTATTTTCTAAGCTCTGAAGATGTTAATATTCTTATTAGAGTGAAGAGAGTAATATTCTTCAATACCTCTTAATATATTTTTCTTAATTCTTAATTTCTTTTGCTTATCCTCCCTGCTATTAAGGTTATGGTCTGAGGTTTACGATCTCTAGGAAGGGGGAGAGGGCAGGTACAAAAAGTCGTATTTCCCTTGAATCTCCAAGTGTGGTCTTTTGGGTCCAGGGAAAGTAGCAGTATTAAAAGCTACATACTGTTCATAAGAAAAGAGCTTTTCCAAATTCCAAAAAAACTTTCTGTGAACATTAAGAACTAAAAAGTTTGGAGGATTGACCATAATGAGATCACAGAGAAGGCCAAACTGAGGACCACTGTGAGGAAAGTTTCTTTCAGGTAGGAAGAATTATGTCCTTCTACTGCAAAAGGTTGGCAAGACTGGAAGAAAGTGAGATGGGCATTAGGAACTGCCTGACTATGTCAGGGACCCAGCCCGCTCATCCCAGGACCCTTAACCAGAAGGTAAGGTTGGTGGAGGGGTTAGAGGCAGCAAGAAGGCAGAAATTCCAAAATGATTGAAGGAGAAGCCAAAAGTGGAGGGGACTAGTGTTGCTTCCCACTGGGAATTTTAAGAGGAAATCACCTAGGGCACTTGCATCAGTATAAGATGATGGCAAAATAATATTTTGCCACAGGAAGGATCTGAAACAGGCCCTCTGGTCTCTGTTCTTGGATATTGTGCAATAAATTCAGATAATCTACATGCTTCCTATAGGGGACATGACATACAGCAGACACTTAGTAGACAGTTTTCTGAATGAATGTATGATTTTTTCCAGAGGTCTATAGGTACAGAAAGCCTACTGAAGAACAAGGACTAATTCCCAGATGACCAAATAGCTAGTTAACTTTTTTGTTAGTATATTATAGAGTATATTTTCATTCTGTTTTTTTACAAGCAATTTCAAAGGCCTTCCAAATATTAATCAGGTAAGTAGAATTTAATGGCTTTACTGTTACTAATGAAAAGAAAAGGGTGGGAAACTATTGGTGCTGCAAACAATTCACATTCCATATACGTTTGGATTTCAAAATGAAAAAAAAAAAAAAAAAAAAAAAAAAAAAGCAGTTTAGCAGTTATGATGCCCTCTCCAGAATTCATGTACTAAAAAGCAACATGTTAAGCACCATCCTTGCAAATTTACATGTCATTTCGTGTCCACAACAACCTTTTTAAGGTAGGAAATTTTAGAGAAATCTAAAAATTGGATTAAATTACTTGGTCAAGTACAACTCGTATCAGTTGTAGAAAATTCCAAGTTATTTTAATTTCTAACTTTGTTTCACATTTAGAAAGTAGAGAAAAGCATTGAAGCTTTCTTGATATTCAATGGGGTTACCTGTTTTAATACAAACTGCATACTATTCACTGTCAGGGCTGAGAGAAGTTAAGTGCCTGGCTCTTGATATGTTCCAGTGAATTCTCCCACAAAAATACTAGAAAATGTGACAAGACTTTAGGCTAGACTTATCATGTGTGGCATCCTGGTTGGTGTAAGTACTTTGTGATCTTGAATTACAGAAAGAACTGACTGTCTTGGAGGATGATTCAGGTAGAAACGATAAAAGGTTTATCATTTTATCAAATGATAAAAGGTTTATCAAACTAGCTGAACCTATCAGGAGACACAACATCTGAAACCATGTAGTATGACTTATACTAATTCGCTACTGAATAATTCAAGTAGATTTTATTTTTATGGACATGTCCAAAAAAACAAAAAATAAGCATACCTGTGGCAGGTGATAGGTAATACCGCCTTGTATAACTGAGGGATCTTTCTGTTTATCAGAGGCTGCAGGGCCTCTTTAAGACGATGATAATTTCTTTCCAGTTCCCTTTGATATTCCTTTTGATCTGGTCCAATTAAGCTCTTATTTTTTCTTAAGGCATCCTCACACCTAGAAAATAATAGTGTGTTGTCAAAAAATTTCTTTTGGCATAGTTTGAGGGCTCAGTGATAAATATATATTTTCACCGTGAAGAAGACATTCAGTTTCTTAGTTGGATGTTAAATATCCTGCCTCGTATCAGGTTTGAAAAAGGGAATGGACGATCAAGCTGAGTTCTTTCGAAATTAACATTCACTTACGGTTTTCATTTAATTGAAAATTACATATTTTTATTCAATGAAAATTATATATTTTTAAACGTTAAATCTGAAGTCATTTTGTTTCTCACATATTACCACTAAACTAAAAGCTCTTGAAGGGATATAACCATACTCATCCATGAGGCACTGAAGGCACCTGGCAAAGTTGTTTGCCTGTGTTCAAATAAATGTTTCTTAAATGAATAGCTCTTGATAACAATTTATTCAGAAATTGAAGAAAAAATAGCTGGACTCAGATGGATAAATGAAAGGATATGAAAAGACAATGTATATACATCACTACTTGCAGAACATAGCTAAAGTGATGCTCAGAGGAAAATGTGTGGCCCTAAATGCTTATATTAGAAAAAAGGTGAAAACTGAAGAGCTACGCAACCTAAAAAGAAGAGAATAAGCTTGAAGTATAAGGCAGGAAATAAATTTAAAAGTATGATGGCTTTATATCAACACATACAAAAACTGGTTCTTTGGAAAAAAAGTGCTGGCAAGATTAAATAAGAAGGCTAGTTACCTCGTACTAGAAATTAAAAATGAGACATAAGGTCAGGTTTATAAAGGTACAGAGAATATGTACAATTTAACACAAACCTGAAATGATACTTTTGTAGATTAATATAATTTATGAAAACAGACTTAAGAAAAAACATAAGTAATCCTAAATCCATCAAATCCATCAAATCAGTCAAATCATGAATCTATCCACAGAGAAACCAACATGTAAATTCTACCCAAACTGTAAGGACAGAAAATCCCAATGTAACAATTACTTCACTGTGTGTGTGTGTATAAAAAACTCAGAGTATAGGGGAAAACAAAGAAGTTTTTCAAAGAAGTATTCCTGAGAAGAGCTTGCAACTCATTTTTCAAGGTTTGGATACCAAAACCTAATGGAGACTACAAGAAAAAAATTGAAATTCAATCTCACCCATAAAAACAGCTGTAAAGTCTCAAGTAAAATAATAGAAAACTGTTTTACCAAATATCACACATACATACATGCACCCCATTTGATAAAAATTTTAAATTTGTTGTGATAAAAACTCTTAATTATGAATAGGTGAGAGCATCTCTAATTTAATTAAAACATCTACAACAACCCCTGAAGTGAACATTACACTTAGTGGTAAAGCATTTCCTTTTAGATCAGGAACAAGAATGATGCCTCCGTCACTATTATAGGTTAATCACTATTACAGGTTAACATGGTGCCAAAGTTCCCCAACATCACTGTCAAAAAGATCCTACAGATTAATTATTAGAATTAACAAGTGAGTTTGGCAGTATTATTATGTAAAATATATAAAATTCAAATGCATTTCTGTATGTCAGTAAACCAAACAAATTTTTCAAAATACCAGTAACCAAAAACATAAAAGTGTTAAATACCAAGGAATAAATCAAAAGCTTTACAAGGCCTCTGCAGAAAATTAAAATAATATTAAGAAAACATTTAAAGATTTAAGTAACAGGAGAAATACACAGACTATTGTTCACTGTCAACCACTTTCCCACATTTTCTCTTTTCAATTGTCTCTTAAGACCCTTGCACTGTGGTTTTGGCCATTCTCAATGTGAAGATCTTTATGTAGGAAGCCTTGAATACCTTTTAGTGAAATCTTTGAAGCAGAGTCGCAGTTTATTATGATGCCTGAAGAGTTTTGGGTCACTGGGTATTTCAGACAGGAAAACCTGGGCAACTTCCAAAGGCCCCTGTAAAAGAAAAGAAGAGGTGTGTTTAGTCTTCTCTGAAACCCTAGAGACAGAAGTTCCCTGAGATGCACTGAGATGGCTGCATTTAAACTTAATGCATGTATGTCTGTGCCTGTGCAAAAACTCTTCAGAGTCTGGCAGTATGTTTTTACAACAGTTTTTCCTAATGTCAAATCTATATTCTTGCCTACTGCATTTAAATTATTAGTTCATTTTTCAAAGAGGAGTAGGAGCTTAAGGAATGACTATTGTATGCATTAATGCATTTTGCCTTGTACTTTTTACATTCTTTATTCTCGATGTGAAAGTTGTCAGGCTATTGGCAGTCTATTGTTAATCCACAGTATTAGACTTCATTTTCTGAAACGCTGCCTCAGTATTCCAAATGTGTTCCCCACGCTGTGGATTAAAAAAGATAATCTTTTGCAAGTTATATTATTTGGAGGTAAAGTCTCCAAATCATGTATGTCTTAGGGGGTAAAGGTCTTAAAATGTTCTTTCAGTGTTTGGCTTTGTTCCTCTAACTTAAAAAAATAGGGTAAGACATATTACGCGAAATCTTACTTAAAACCTGTCTGGATTTTCTCTTACTTTGGAATATTCCTCAATCACCAATAAAGAGATAATGGGCATGCCTTCTAATCTACATATGACAAATCAACAATATTCTACTTTGTGTACATACAGTACTAAAAATTTCAAAATGATTCCACAGTATTTATTTACTCCTCACAGTTCATTGTGGAGATCTAGAGAAAACAGCACCAGGGTGTATCTGAGAGAGCAGGCGTTCACATGCATGTACATAGCTGTGAAAATGAGCACTCCATTTGAGAGTACATTCTTCCAGTACAAACTCTGAAAAGAAAGGCTGCTTAGAGTGAATCAATTCCTTCTTAATGGAATGTTTAAGAACCGGTAGGTGGGAAAACACAGGCAGTACAGAAAGCAGGCATGAAACCTTCACAATTGAGATTATACTAAATATGTCTGTTTTTCAGTTTAACCTTCATTTATACTCTCAGAGTCTTTTGCAAGCAGTTCAAACACTAACTTTTTCATTTGTTTTGGCTCTTATTTGAGATCTTTGTAAAACATAAAAATAAAGTCATTCCAAATTCAATTTATAACTGAAATCAAACGGCACCAGCAGAAAGCACTAACCTGATTCACAGTCGTGCCTACAGACCCCTGGAGGACCATCTGAAGCATTTTGGGATCTGCGGGATCCTGATGTGTCGCAAACGCCAACTCCTGTGTCTTTTTCTGCATGTCTTCGATAGCAACTTCAATTGGTGTTAAGATGATCTGGATAAAATGACATCTATTAGGTCACTGTACTGGAAACTATTTAATGAGCTTTAATCAGCTGAAATAAGACAAAAATTGGAGACCAATTGTAAACTGTCATCTAACAATAAATTTCATACTTTGGATGCCTTAATGAAAAACAAAGTAAAAGGCTGAGGATGAACTAGGGACTTAGAAAAGAAGCTTGAAGTTAATGACTCAAAAATGAGTAAAGTTCTAGTATGTAAGCATGTGAAGGGTGGTACATAGTGGTATATCCACATTGTTCACATGTGTATTTGTTTCACCAATTCCGTTTCCCCAATTCAGTTGTGAACTTACCTCTTCTTTGTGAGTAACATTCACCCTTGTCTTAATATAAGGAAAAGCATGAGAAGTAGTCAGAATGGTCTTTCGTTTGAATTGTTCATGAAGTTCCCCATGGGCACGACCGTCTAAAGTAAAGGGTGTACAATACATGAAACGACGAAGATTATAATTTTTGTCAAAATATGTAATTCTGTCCTTCATCTCGTACGTGTCAAAGTACGGCTCCACGTAGGTAATCTGAATATACGCCTGGGAAAGGAAAAAGTCCTTCATTTTCTCACAGTTAAATCACAGAGCCTCAAGGCTGTGCCTATATGTCATTACAGTCCAATCGACCATACCTTGTTGGGGTCTAATTTACACTTGTCTACAGGATTAGAATCTTTGATTACTTCAACCACATCCTCTCCAAATCTTTCTCCGTAAAATCCCTACGATAAAGAAAAAGAAATCTTTTACATGAAGTTAACAGTATTAGAGACTACAGAAGGCCTCTGAGAAAAACCCCTGAGCAAAATTAGTGTTTGTACAACCATGTTAACAACTACAAAGTAAATTATATTTAGCCTGCAAATTAGCCCAATTTCATTTGATATTTATTTATTTGATATTATCCCCATGTACTCTCTTTAACTAAACAGTGGAAGAAAACAACCATTTTCTTCAACAAAAATATGGGAGTCCACAGGAGGGTCCTTAAGGAAAACAAAAAGGGAACAGAAAGCACAGACAAGAGACTCAGCATCTCTGATGTACAGGATCCTTCATGGAGATTAATGTGGCCTCGTTTCTTGCAGACATGGGTCAATGACTAGCATTCATGAATGATTTAATGCAATGTTCCAGAATTTTCAAATAAAAGCACTAATCTGTTAAAGTTTTATATAGGTTTAGATTTTGAAAAGGCAACCCTAGGTCAAGAATGTACGGACTTTTCCACATGACACTGAGCAGCAGCATGGGCAATGAATGGAGCTATTCAAAAGGAAAAATTAAATTTGCATCTTCAAAGGAGAAACCCTACTCTTCCCCAAAAGATAACTTTTATGATTAAGTTTGAGAAATAATGTCTCAATTGCTATTTCCCAAGACTTATCTAGTCTCTTTGAAAAACAAAAAGTCACAGTTTAAGTCAATCTATGGAAGCAGAGCCCAGTAAGGTCACCAATAAGAATAAAATATTCAAGAAATTATCGATAACGTCAGCTGAGAATTAAAGCAAGCCTAGAGCAGTGTTTTACAAACTCTTATGTGAATAAAAATCACCTAGGGGTCTTGTGAAAATGCAGATTTTGATTTAAGAGGTCTGGGGTAGGGCCTGAGATTCTGCATTTCAAACAGTCACCAAAGTGGTGCCAATTCTTCTGGTTCCTGAACCACACTCTGAGTGACGAGAGTGGAGAAAGGTTAGAAAGGACAACTATAGAAGAAAAGACTGCTTAGCCTAACACAATTGAGAAACTTGATATGTAAAAATTAAGGGATCCTAAGAAGTGTTTTCAAGGTGTGATTTTAGGTTTTCAAGTTTTAAAGATGTCTCAGTGGAAATCACTTAAGCCAAAGAGATAAAGCTCTTGGGTTAGCAGTTTTGGGGGGTTCTAGTTTCATCGTTAGTTGCTACTTAATTCTTTATGCTTTTTCCTACAAAATGTGGACAACACTGTATACATTTCTCCATAAAGCACAATAATTCTGAAGGGTATAGGGGTTTCTAAAATATGTGAAAATAGTCTTAAAAAATAAAGAATATTATTTTTATCGTTGCCATAAAAGATTTGAAATATTTAAAACAGTATATTGTACTTATCAAAATTCCTTATAATCTAAAGTAGTTTATTTGGCAGGATCTGGATTACTAAAAGATTAGATCTGGATACAAAAGTCTGTTCATCGTTGCGAATTAAAGGTGACGTTTTATGAACCACCGTGGCATTCACCTCCAGCCTGTGAGAGATCTCTGCCAGTTTGGTTATGGCGGGCTCCTTGTAAACAAATTCCTGTTCGTCCAAATCCCCGAACTTGGTTCCATAAAAACCAACACGAAAATAGGTGCCAAACATCCGCTTACCATCCTAGGTTTAGGAAAATAAAGAAACTTTAATATGAAGTCTTTGTTTCTCACATTATGTTTAAATCACTGTACTGTAACATTCCCGAAACAGTGCAGAAAAGTTTAACTCAAAATTACAATGTTTTATTGAGAGGTAAAAACAAAGCAAATAATCTTTCATTATTTCTAACAAATAACATTATGTAACTGGGGTCTCACCAAGTGGGTAAATCACTTATGGTATACACTTTTGAAGCTTTGTGCCAAGTGACTACTTCATGTTGGTTTATGTTTTAAGTCTATACATTTGAAACAAATTCACTTTTTCCCTTGTTGCAAGAAAAGATGCTTAGTATAATATAAACTGTGTCTTAACAGCCCTGAAATTAGAGCATACTACATAAAAACATTAACATTTTTAGTTAACAGCCTTCTACAATCTCTTCACATATATTAGATCAGATCATAAAAGTTAGAAGCCAAGTACAGCACCTGGCACAGAGTAAGACAGTCAGTAAATGCCCTGACCATCCAGAAGCGCTAAAGCAAAAGTTTACAATCAGTATCCCTGTGCCAATAAAAGTATTTTAGTTTGGACGAGTAACTAAAGAGGGAATTCAAAGGGGGAAATGTAAGACTGAAAGATAAGAGGAAAAAATTGAGAAGAGCTGGTTATTCTAAAGTCCCCAAACCACCCACTACATACATTAAGCACACGTTCACTTCAGGAATGAAGTACACTAAGTCACTTTTACACATTTGGGAACAAATTCCTTCAATAAAGATCAAATAGTTGGAAGCTTCTTATGCAATTCTTTCAAAATAGATGCAAAGATATTCCAGAAGGATTTTGTAGTGGCTCCTACATACACAGACACGTAAGTATTTAAGCCTAATCTGTCTCTTATTTTTCCTATATTGAATTCTTTATTGAGAAGGCAAAATGGTATGTAAAATAAGTCACAAGTGTCACAGATAATCAAGCAAAATGGGGAACTCTGTTCCTTAATTTACCAGTTTTTTAATAACAAAAAAAGAATACAGTGACTAAAAATACCCCACATTTTTGTCTAGAAGAATTAGTTTTTCTTAAGTCTTTGGAGTTAAAGAAACTTGAGGTTTATAATTTAAAGTTTTTCTCAAGTGATTTTATTTCAAAATTTAACAGACGTAAAAATTAACTGATCTCTATAGCAAAGAAATCTTTCTAGATAGATCAAATGTAGCCAACCAAAATTATGATGAAAAGCATCAAAACACCAATGGAACAGTAAAATAATAACAAATCTTGAAATAATCAAGGAACAAAGAAAGACTACATGGAAAATAAGATATTTGAGAAAACTAATAATTTGTGATTATTTTTAAAAAATCATATAAATATTTCCATAAATATTAAAATATCTGCACTCCTTCCAGAGGTTTCCAATTTAAAACACTATTTCAAATCTTCAATATTGTAGCCTTGTAAATATTTAAAGATAGCTATCCCAACTTATTTCCTTTATCTAAACTTCCCAGTTCTCAATCATCTTCATAGGAGAGTAATTGCTATCCTGTTTGCATTTTTTTGTTTTTCAGTACCACCTTTTAAAGTGCAGTATCTTAGAAAGAGACACATTACTATATGATCTGATCTGATCATTGAGGGTCACTGCCTCCCTGGACCTGGGCTCGAGTTTTATTAATGCACCTTAAAATTGAACTACTGAGCACCCGTTTACTTTCTGCATGAACACTCAGTTTGAGGAAAGACACTGAGTGCTTATGATATGTTAGCCACAATTCATCAGTAAAAGGAATATAAAAATAAGATTTGCCTCCTCAAGAGAGTAAAAAAAAATGTATTCAAATAATTACAAATAAAGGGTTATGTGCTATAATCAAAAAGTTGTACCGAGAAACATTAATCCTGGAGTTAAAAGTTGTCCCGAGAAACATTAATATTGGAGCCGGGTCACAAAGGAGGTGACACACAGACAGGGTTCTACAACTCACAGACTGAAGAGTGGATGTGGGAGGAAAGAAAAGGACACTGTAGCAGAGAAAGAAGGAACAGAAAGAAAAATGCAAAGTCATGAAACAGAACGTATGAAAGGCAAGCCACCCACTCACACATTTCAGTGCCTACTATATGTCAGCAAACTGCCGTAGACATTTGTGATGAATCAATGAACAAAAGAGCAAACAGAGTGGTCAAGGTTGGTCTCAGCATGAAGGAGGTGAGAGTTACTCATGTGGATCTATCTCCAGGGGAAGTGGATTCCTGGCAGAGGACAGAGCTGGTGCAAAGAGCCGAGGGCCGAAGCCTACCTGATGTGTTTGGGGAACAGGAAGGTGGACTGTGTGAGTGAAGCAGATCATAGAGGTAAACTATATGGAGTTCCCGGAATTGAAAACAAAAAAACAAAAAAGGAAAGAAAGAAAATGCATGTGTGTATACTAACATTGGGGAGGAAGCAGCAAAGAAATAAACAGTCTTAGTAAATGTATTGTCAATTTAAGTCTCTAGTGTCAAACCACTGACCCTAGAAGGTTCATGAAAGTATAATACACAGCTTTATCTTCAGGAAAAACATCACTTCATCTTAATTTCCTTTTCAGAGTTTTGGACTACAGGATATCTGTTTTTCCTTTGAATTAAAAAAAAAAATCCACTTTCCTATAATCTAGCTTATGTTTTTCTAACATTATTTTCCTTTACTGTTACAAACTCTTTTTAAACTTTCCATCATTTCCGCACATCAATGTATTCTTTATTAGCAGTTTGACTTACTGATTCTAGTCTTATGGGCAATGAAACTATGTCCCAGACAAGGAAATCTACCTATTCATCTATCCATGTCTCTAGTGGCTGAAATCCCTTATGACAAATATATCTTAAAGCTATTCTAGTTTCTTAAAGCCATATTTCATAAGAAACATTCTGTTGAGCTGGTTATATTTTTCCATGGTGACATTACTTCTATAACTGCTTTTATCCTCACCCAATTGTTTTCCACTATGCTTCCGTCAAGTTAACTGATTTCCATATAGGCACACCAGTATTTCACACAGTGGTAATTCCCTTCCCTTCTATTAGATATATTCATCTTAAAGAACACATTCACTTTTACCAGTTTATGCAGCCACAGATCTCAACTTGGGAACCTCTTAGATTTTATTAACCTAATTATGTTAGGATTTCAAGTAACAGTAAAAATAATGATATAATAATAAATGTAATAACAAGAAAAATAATAATCTCCAACATTTTTGAGAACTTAGCCTATGCTAGATACTGGCTACCTACTTTATGTGTACTGTGTCAGTTTTTAATCACAACATTGAGCTGGGTACCATTATTTCCCACTTTATTTTAGGAGAAGGAAGAGTAATTTGTCCAGGTTCACACTTGGGAGACCATACTGTGGTGGAGCTGGGAGCTAAATCCCAATATATTTGACACCTTAGCCCAGGTTCTTGTTAAGGCTCCATAATCCACATACTCTGTACTGGTACACAAATACCAGGACAAAGTATATATTACCATCTTACACTTCTCTGACATTCTCCTTGAGGATTTGTGAGAATTTCCTTAAGTAATTACTTGGTATTTCTCTCCCATGTTTTGTCTTCCTCTACCTTATAACACTGTCCTCTACTATAAATACAAATAGTCTACTTCTGAATACAAATTGATCACTATTTGGTAAACAGATAAATTTAGCTTTTAAAAATCAAATACACA
Organism: Artibeus jamaicensis; assembly: GCF_021234435.1. NCBI lineage: Eukaryota > Metazoa > Chordata > Mammalia > Chiroptera > Phyllostomidae > Artibeus > Artibeus jamaicensis. The sequence goes on from NW_026522025.1 coordinate 11,643,536, forward strand.
AAATGTGAGGTTATAAAAATTTCCATATAGCCCTAGCTGGCGTGGCTCAGTGGACTGAGCACCAGCCTGGGAAACAAAGGGTCGCTGGTTCAATTCCCAGTCAGGGCACATGCCTGGGTGGTGGCCAGGTCCCTGCTTGGGGGCACATGAGGGGCAACCACACGCTGATGTTTCTCTCCCTCTCTTTCTTCCTCCCTAACCCACCCTAAAACAAAAAAATAAACAAAACCTTTAAAAAAAGAAAAATTATTTAAAAATAAAATAAAAATTATTTAAAATGCAATCATGAGAAATGATTGAAGCACATTTTATTTTCTGTTATTTTAAAAAATAGATTAGGAAGTGCTCATTTTGGCAGCACGTAGACTAAAACTGGAACAATACAGAGAAGATTAGCATGGCCACCACATGAGGATGACACGCAAATTCGTGAAGTGCTCCATATTTTTGAAGAGTAAAATGACAACAAACTCACAACTATCAACAATCAAACCTAAGCCCTGGCTGGCATAGCTCAGTGGATTGAGCGCGGGCCTGTGAACCAGAGTATCACGGTTCGATTCCCAGTCAGGGCACATGCCTGGGTTGCAGGCCAGTTCCCAGCAGGGGACACATAAGAGGCAACCATACATTAATATTTCTCTCCCTCTCTCCTTCCCTTCCCTTCTCTCAAAAAATAAATAAATAAAATATTTAAAAAAAACAAAAAAAAAAACCAATCAAACCTAAAAAACAAGAACGAAAACCAAAAATGAACTAAGCAAACAACTAGAACAGGAACAGATTCACAGAAATGGAGATCACATGGAGGGTTACCAGCAGGGAGGGGAAGCAGGGGAAATGGGGGTAGAGGTACAGGGAATAAGACACATAAATGGCAGGTACAAAATAGACAGGGGGAGGTTAAGAATAATATGAGAAATGGAAAAGCCAAAGAACTTGTATGTATGACCCATGGACATGAACTAAGGTGGGGGGGTACAGGGCGGAGAGGAATACAGGGGAGAAGAAAATGGGACAACTGTAATAGCATAATCAATAAAATATATAAAAAACAGATGAGGGAAAAGAAACAAATAAAAATGAACAGTAATCAGCCATCAAGGCACTGAAACAGTCATAGCAGATTAGCAGCCACCATGATTCATGAAGGGTTCGTGATTTGCTATTTTGCATGGTAAATACTTTATAAATTGCTAAGTGTCAAGTTTTAGAGTTACCTTTTACATAAAGTACACACAAACCCACATGCATATTCTCAAAAAGCTTTGCCAACTGAAACAATTTGTACCAGATCAAGGAGCATAATCAAAAATGAAACACATTGCTAATATATAAACCCAGAAGGCTTTTCCTATAAATCAAAGAGTCATTCTACAATGAATCAATTATTTTTACTGAATTTAAACCCAGCAAGAGTTCTTTGAAACTACTAGGAAATTAGCTAGGAAACATAGTTTTTATAGAAAAAATGAAATTACTGAAGTTTTCCAAGTTAAAAAGAAAAATATTCACAAGATAGAAACTTACCACAATAGACAATAGTAAAAGTAGGGAGTAGGGTCAGCAACCAGGGGCAAGAGAGAAGAGAAAACAGAAAGCATTTTAATTAGGGAAATTTCAAAACAAATAAGCAGCAAATGGTAGCAAAACACATTTTTAAAATGCAAGCATCCATTTAAGTTTTACAAGGAAAAAAGCAAAAAACAAGCGTGCAACAATCTTAGAAGCTACAAAGCTAAAGGTCCAGTGATAGGTAGTGACAAGGTATAAACGAGAAAATAAAGTCTGTGTGACTTTTACCATGCAGTAAACACGATGACAGAATGATATTAATGTCATAACCAGTGAGAATTGTACCTTTCAGGGGTCGATTTAGCATCAAGCAGACTATGAATAAACTGCTCAGAGGTTTCCATATATCTTCTTTTCTGCGTACTTTTCAACTAATTCCATTTCATGACAGGAAATCCATATGGAACCTTATCACTCACAGATAACCATGGCAAGCCTCATTATATATGTCTTAATTAGACCCAGAAATGAGGGATTCCACAGTAGGTATTAATAAGGTCAAACACATTTAATCTGGAGAATTAAGGTAGATGTAAAAGTACAAAAGCAAAAGGCGGGAACCAATTCAGAAATGGAAGAAAATGCAGTAGTAACATTTATTCCTAAGGTTTTCTATTTGGGTCCCAAAACAAGGATACAAAACCAAACAGAGAAGCCTAAGCTGTTCAGTCAACATAGACTTGACTTCTAGGTGAGAGGCAAAGCAGACAACTTTACAAGTATACCTAGCTTCATATAAATCTAATTTATTAATACCTTGCTTTACCTCATCAAAATAAATTAAAACCCATTTTATAGAATTCTTTCCTTTACAGAAAAAAATTAAAACAATGGCAATCAATTTCCTCCTGGCATTTTTCAGGTGCTATTTGATTTATATATAATTTTTCATGAGCCTACTCACAACATAAAAGAAAGCACACGGTTTTTATTAAATATTATTATCAAACACAGTCAGAATATGAGGTCAAATTAAATTTTAAGTTCTCTCAATCTCTTCATCCCTCCCCCCAACAAAATTTCAATGACAGAAGTGAATCTCTCCTCAGCAGTGCTTAAAATGAAGTGACTCTTTCATCAATTCTAAGGTGCACATTTTTTTGGCCCACATTTTAATACCTCTGTAGTTGGCATTCACTTTTCAACTGACAGCATGTTGTAGTTTAATACAGAGGTTTCTGGGTTTGTTTTTTTTTTTACTAAATGCATACAAAATAAAGGAATGTCTTATAATTGATAGCATCTTAGAGCAGATGAAATACAATATTTTTTATTTACACCTCTGAGCAATAACGTATAAATCGACCTCTGTAAAATGAGGTGAAACAATACGGTTAAAAAAAAAGAAATCTGTGTGTAAATGTTGATGAAAGAAAATGCTTCAAAGGATAAAAACAAACTAACGTGATGACAAGTGGCTCATTTACCAAAGAATCTCATTAGTGTAACATGGATTTCCATGCACTACCTACACTTCTTAATAATAAATTTTTTAAAAGTACAGTACTTTAACAAAATTTCTTTGGTTAATGAATTCAGTTGATAGCAGATAGCAACAGAATGCCCACAGCTAGCACATGTGGGCAAAGCATTGGCATGAGAAATCTGATCAAGTCAATCTATTAGTGTCTTTAACTAACTAAAACATTACCTACCTCCCAGCCAGTACTCTGTATTAATAAAAAGTAAAAAAGGGCAGGTCATAAAAAAAAACTGTTTAAAAAGAACAAAAAAAAGGCCAAAGGAAGTTCAGTAGTGTAAAGATACCATATACGATAAATTCTTCTCCATAAATAGAAAACACTAGGATATTTTTAAAGACCATATTCTCCCACTTTTAAGAGCTCTGACAATTTTATAAATTGTTTTTCAAAACCTAACAACTAAATTTCACCTTTTAAAAACTTTCAAAGTGAACGTACACATTTTTGGGGAAAGAAAGCTAATTGCTTGTTCCATATTTGCATTTAAATTAAAGCTCTAACTAAACTCAGCTATACTTCACTGAATTAGCCAGGGTAAGTTTTGGAACAGAAATTGCAATTTTGCTCAAATACTGTGGTACAAATACATGAAGATTTCTTGGAATCTACTCGCTCTAGATGCTCCAGACCTGACCTGTATAATTTGCACTTTATAGCTCTAGAAGCTTTGACAGTCTGCGCATAATTGATTATAAAAAAAGACCCACCTGTTATGATTATGGATCCTAGTAAATCTTTTGGAATTTCAATACTTTTAATAGATGACAATAAAATCCTGGCATAACAGTACAGCAGCTCTATTTTTAAGACTTAAAAGGTTTTTAGAATGTATCAATTCATCTAGAATAGCCTAGTCCATGGCAAGCAAGAGGAGGTCAGGCTGACAACAAAGTAGGACCAGTACTGAACACAAAAGCAGATATTCAGTATCCCACTTCCTCTTAGATGATCTAGTAGCAGCTAACAGCACAGGCAGCACAGCAAAGGAGCAGTAACATGGAGGAGGAGAAGGCTCAACAGGGTACTTCAGACTATTTAAATGGAGCCAAGGATTTAGTTTCAGGGACATCGACTGTTAATAGTCTAATTCGTTTTTAAACCAAGTTTATTTTTATTTTAATTTTTGTGGTAATGTGAGGATTCCATAAACAAGTACTGAAATCATACTATTATAATTAAATAAACACAAGACAAACATTTTATTCATTATATTCATATTAGAAATATATCAAAGGATGATTGAATGAAAACATCTAAGAAAAACAGCTCAGCTGTAATCACAAAATATTAGGCGTTTATTAAACTTTAATATCATTTAATAAAGATAAACTTAAATATAAAAACTTTTTTGGCAGCAAAGGAATAGAAATCAACTTAAAAATCATATTCATAATTATAACTCACAGTGTGAAACAGAAAATAACTCACAATTTAAAAAAAATTGGCAACTACTAGGAATTCAAAAAAGTAGAAAAAAAGAAAAGCTATGTGGGAAGTTTATGATGATTTTTATCTACTTTATGTAAATTCATTTTTCTGTTAATGAACCTTGCTTTGGTCCTAAGCCATCATTTTGACACTGTTCATTTGTAAACTGATTAAAATGGTCATTCCATAGGATCTAGTTTGACACCAGTACAATGCAACACTAATGCTTTTAGACAGTTTTATCCATTTATACTGAAGCTAGAAATTGCAATCATTACCTGATGAACAATTTTGCTGAATGCTTCTTGAAGTTTACCATGAATTGTGGATAATTTCTTTGCATCCCGATTAGCTTCATGAATAGGAATAAGTACTTTGTACACCTCATTAACTGCTTCATACATGCCAGCCTATAAGAAAAGATATTGCTTTCTTTTACATCACTAAGAAAGTAAATACTTATAATCTATGAGTTCGCAATATTGCTGCTAAAGCAATACTACTAAGGCTTTTCCAAAAGCACATAACAAATAGTATTAATTTTTAATTTTATTAAAGCCTAATAAAATTGTTTTCACAGTATATTGTTTCCTCTAGATGGATATAGATTTAAGTTTGAATGTGTGTACATTTAACATACATACATACATATGTATATTTATATAGTTTTTATCTTTTTCTTAAATAATCCCTTTAATATTCCCTACAAAAATGGCTTGGTGATGATGAACTCATTTAGCTTTACCTTGTCTGGGAAGCATTTTATCTGTACTTCAATTCTAAATGATAGCTTTGCTGGATAGAGTAATCTAGGTTGTACATCCTTGCTTATCATCATTGAATACTTCTTTCCAGTCCCTTGTAGCCTGTAAAGTTTCTTTTGAGAAATCAACTGACAGTCTTATGGGGACTCCTTTGTAGGTAACTATCTGCTGTTCTCTTGCTGCTTTTAAGATTCTCTCTTGATCTTTAACCTTTGGCATTTTAATTATGATGTGTCTTGGAGTGGGCCTCTTTGTGTCCATCTTATTTGGGACTCTCTGTGCTTCCTGGACTTGTATGTCTATTTCCTTCACCAAATTAGGGAAGTTTTCTTTCATTATTTTTTCAAATAAGTTTTCCATTTCTTGCTCTTTTTGTTCTCCTTCCAGCACCCCTATGATTCAAATGTTGGTACATTTGAAGCTGTCCCAGAGGCTCCTTATTCTAGCCTCATTTTTTGGGGGGGGATTCCTTCTTCTTATTGTTCTGATTGCTTGCTTTTTCCTCCCTTATGTTCCAAATCATTGACATGATTCTTGGTTTCATCCAATCCACTGTTAATTCCCTGTAAATTTTTCTTTATTTCACTTAGTGTAACCTTCATTTCTGCCTGGTTCTTTTTTATGCTGTTGAAGTACCCAGTGAGTTCCTTGAGCATCCTAATAACCAGTGTTTTAAACTCTGCATCTGATAGATTGCTTATCTCCATTTTGTTTCATTGTTCTTCTGGAGTTTTGTTCTGTTCTTTTATGTGGGCTATATTTCTTTGTCTTCTCATTTTGGCAGCCTCTCTGTGTTTGTTTCTATGTATTAGGTAGAGCTGCTTTGACTGCCTGTCTTAGTAGCATGGCCTATTATAGAAAAGTGCACCCATAAGGTGGATGGGAGCCTTAGGCCATCACAAGGGTAGAGCAACCTGGGTGAACCAGGTTGATGGAGTCTCAGATATGGTGTCACTGCTCTGTGGCTGTATGATGCATGGCTCAAAAAAGGGACAATGGCCACTTCCTGGCCTCTGGAGTTTTGTCTGGGAGGAAGCTGTCCCTTGGCACTTGCCCTGATGCCAGACACTTCAGTTTCTCCCTGTATGCCACAGATGCCCTTCCAGCTGCTGCCCTGGTAACAGAGCCCAGAGGAAGCGAGTCTGTGTAAGTTCTAAGTCCACTGCAGGCCCCTTAAGAGGAGACTCCCAAGAATCCTGCAGTTTTTCCACTGTCCCAAACCCCACTGGTTTTTACAGCCAGAAGTTATGGGGACTTATCTTCCTGGCACTGGAATCCTGGGCTGGGTAGTCTAGTGTGGAGCTGGGATCCCTCGCTTCTGAGCTATCCCTCCTTATATCTACCACATGTGGGTGTGGGACTGCCCGTTTTGCATCTCCATGTCTCTGTCCCTCCTACCCACCTGGATCAGTGTGACTTCTTTAATTCCTTGGTGTTGGACTTCCACATAGCTTGATTTTCTGATGATTCTGGATGATAGTTGTTTTGTAGTTTACTTAGAATTTTTGCTGTGGTTGTACAAGGAGGTGTGCTATGGTTACCTATGCTTCCATCTTGACCAGAAATTCAGCAAATATTTAAGAACATGATAAGTATAGAGTATGTGCAAAATAGATTGAAATGTAATACATGGTCTCTGCAGTTTCAAGTTCCCAAGATTTCTGGCGCATGTGCAGGAAATGAGGCTCCAGGTTAGGGCACTCATGACCCTGAGTCCCAGTTATTCCACAGGCGCTGCAGCTGAGCAAACTTACTGGCCACAATGATGAATGTACATAAATTCATAGCCAGGTCTATGATTCACTTCTGCAAGGTGAGGATGAACCAAGACGTCACAGATCTTACCAAGTGTTAAGGAAGTGGCTGGGCTAGCATCTCCACCAGCCTGCACCCCATGCCCATGGGGTTCCACCTAGAAGCCGAATGTGGAACTGAGGGTAGCTCTTCTACAACTTGTCAGACTCAGAAAAGACAAAACCAGTTTCAAGTGCACACCTACTTGTGCAGTGAGCATGGGGTACTCCAGATAGGGCAGCAGTGGGTGCTTGTAGTAACACTGGTACTGGAGAAACACCAGGAACCCTGCCAACTCCAGAAGCAAACTCAGGAGGCGGAGGCCCCGTGAGCTGCGTGCCGCCAGCAGGGTGGAGATCTGAGGCAGCTTAAGCGCTGCATGCCTATTCATGTATATTTCTTAAGGTACTTAGAGAAAACTGTTGTAAAGGAAAAGCAAGATCATAGGCAGAGAGAATAAATATCCACATCACTAATAATTCAGAGATATGTAAGTGGGGAAAGAGAATGAACAAGAGTTATCTACCATAGAGAAAGAAGCAGCTGCTTGTTCCAGTAATCCCACAAGTCCTGACTCAGTAAAGTACTTTCCAGAGCAAATACCTTCTTCATCTGGAGATACCACATCATCTGAGACTGCAGACTCTTCTAAAACATTAGATGAAATATTCTAGGAAGAAAAACATTGAAAAAAAGTTTTGAAATGGAATTAATTTCTTAGCATGAAAGATGTATATGAAAAAACAACTGAAGATGAAATATAGTTATCAGTCTAGGTTAAAAAAAAAGAGTAGTCAATACACAGATAAGACAAATCTCCCAAAACTTTTTGTATTTTGAAGGTGATAATAAAATGAAACACTGCTGCTAGATGACTTTTCCATCAGTAAAAAGTTCTGAGAAAGAAAACTTTTAAAAATCGTGGGTCAAGGAAAATAGTAACTTGGCATAGGACATCTAAGGAGACTTCAAAAGTATTTAATTTAATTGATCTTGTCAAAACTCCCTATGAGGGAAATTAAGATACAAAAAAGGTTTCTTTGACTTGCCCAACATACACCGAGTTAATGAAAAAATCAGGTATGGCCCTGGCTGGTGTAGCTCAGTGGATTGAGAGTGGGCCTGTGAACCAAAAGCTCGAGGTTCGATTCCCAGTCAGGGCACATGCCTGGGTTGCAGGTCAGTTCCCAGTGGGGCACCCACAAGAGGCAACCATACATTGATATTCTCTCCTTCTCTCCTTCCCTTCCCCTCTGAAGATAAATAAATAAAAAATCTTAAGAAGAAAAAAAAAAGTCAGGTATAATAATAGCCCCTTTTCCCCATAAGAATGGGATCAGCCATTACTTCTAAAAAAGAAATGATACATTTGTACCACTATTATTTTATTTTAGCCTAAACATTTACAGTAGATATATACTTATTTGTCAATTTTTAAAAGTAGGTCTAAGGTCTTTGTGTATGGGTTTCCAGACCAGAGTTCCATGTAATTTCTCCTGACTAAATATCCATAATGCAACCATCATTTAATATATTCAGCTTTGGTTTCTTTAGAGTAAAAATTTGAATTTCAAAAGATTATCAAATTATCCTGGATTTCAGGGAGCTTTTCCTGCAATCTTTTATATTTGGTCTAAAATTAACAACACTTATTTTTTGAGACTCACTTTTATCAAGTCTTTGCAAATCATTCAACTTAGTTTTCAGAGAAACAGTAAGTCACTTTCTTTTTGCTTTCAGATTTCATCAGAGGATATATGTAATTAAAATTCGAAATTTTCCAAACCTGGTATTAACAGGTTTTTAAGAAAAGCAACTCATAACTGACTCTTGGTAAACAAGGAATTCAACTAGTGAGTCAGAGGTATGTGTTTACTAAATAGTTTACTAGAGAGTAAACTACCACCCGACACATAGTATAAATATATTTTATACAGGGAATGAAGGCTATTGGTTTATCTGGTGTGTTAAATAACAGCCAACTAAGTGTTTCTACAGAATTCTGATTCTCAGTAGTTTGAGTGTATTCCACAGATGCCACGAAGTACATAGTGCTATAGGCAAAGAGAATAAAAATACACTGCACTGATCATTCAGAGGTAAGGACGCCTGGAAAGAGAATTAACAGCAAGTCCTCTTTAAAAATGTATCAGTGAAATGTTAATTCATCTCATGAGCACACCTTTCATCTTTATGCTTTCCTTACAAAGTGAGTTAATCTAGACACCAGGGAGGAAAAGTCAAAACCAAAAAAGGACATACCTTGATTGAATGTAAATCGGGCAGATTCCTACCTGAAATGTTACACACCCCACAGGAAGGTATTTGCGGTCCTCTAGCATACTCAGATATTCAGCAACAAGTGCTGCTGAGTGGACCAGGCACTGTGCAGCTTCAGCGTGATTGCTGCGTTCGGAGTGCTTGCCAGCCATGTTCTGCAACCAGGTCAACCGCAGATCTGGGGAGGTCTGGTAGCCCTTGGCAATTCTAATTAGAACAGAAAATTCTTCCCAATTAGTATTTGTTTCCGGAGCTGAAGGGAGTTTAGATTGCTTGTTCAGTGTTTGCCTACAGAGGTTTCTGTTATCTAACACAACCTATTAAAACAAGTTTTTGAGTGGTATGGGAAGGTCTTTGTATATGCTTAGAGAAAATAGCTGTGGGCCCATGGAATGGGTAATAGCATTTTTTTTGAGGGGGGGGCACTAAAAAAAGAACACGCCATATTAAAATATGATCATTAAAGAAAACGATCAGTAAGGAAAAATTATGAAAATTTATGTGTTCAGCTCTGGCTAGTGTAGTTCAGTGGACTGAGTGCTGGCTTGTGAACTGAGAGGCCTCTCACTGGTTTGATTCTTGGTTTGGGCACATGACTGGGTTGTAGGCCAGGTGCTCATTAGTGGGTGTGCAGGAGGTAGCTGATGGATGTTTCTCTCCCTCTTTATCTCCCTCCCTTTCCCTTTCTCTAAAAATAAATAAAATCTAAATAAAAATTAAGAGTTCATTATGGAAACAATAAAGTTTTATATTAAAAAATATTAAAGTTTCATTGCATCACCTTTATTTTAAAAAGTTTTATTTGTGCCTTTAAAGAACTCTAAAACTCTGAAAAGAGAGGGTCATGTGGCAAAAAAAGTCTCAAGTTTTACTACATCTTTCAACATATAAGATATTACAAAACTCTCCAAATGTGCCTCTCCCTAGAAATATTATTCTATAAGCATACACATATTTAAAGTCAGGAAAGTTAAGATTACCGTAAACATTAATACACAGTATTTTCTTCCTAAAGGACTGACTTTTTACATTTAAAATATGGTTCTTTGGCCTTCCTAGGAAGTCTAGGGCACAGGATGCCAAGGTGTTTAATGTTATAATTAAATTATAATGTTATAATTATTTTCAAAAACCCTCTTGTTTTTAATAATCCATAAATATATGGAACAATTATGCATTGTGCTTAAAAGAAGTCACATAGGGGATCTAAAAAAGCAGCCTGGAAAAAGTACATTCTGACTTTTCAATCTATCATTAAAAAATGACAATATTTGCTTATATTTTTAAAATCTAATGTTTCCTGTGTCTCACTGATTATATAAGGTATAAGTGAATCAAATAAACCCTACCTGTACATTAGATCAATCAGCATTTCAGGATCCTCTTGGTGTTCCTTCATTTTAACAGTGTCAGAAAGGATCATATGGAGATTGAAAACCAAATCTTGGACCTGTGGCAGAGAATTATATGAAAAACTTTCTTCAATTGCCGTTCATTCACAATTACGAAATTAGTTCGGAATATATTTCAGATAAGCATTTAAAATTTTCAAAACAAATATTGATATTGATACAGTTAAAAGTGTGGGAATGCCAGGGTACGGTGGGTTAGAGATATGAAACTTTATACAAATTCTTCATCAAACTGTTTTTTTCAGTTCTCTCACCTGGAACAGGTAGAACTATAAGAGAAATAATATTATAGGCATAGTGTAGATACAAGAAAAGAACACAGAAGAAAATTCTCTCCTATGTTTCTGATTTTCCCAAGAGATAGTTTGTAGAAACTTTAGTTTTTAAATCAAATTACTATTTCAATAATAAGTGGGAATGTTTTATCACAAAGATTTTTTTGGTCCACACTGCCTAAGTCTACTGTTCTTTTTTGTTACAAACACACAGAATTAACCACTTTCTATTAACCAATCCAAAAAGGAAGGGTAATTTATTGAAACAAACAAAAAAATTCAGTCCTGTCTATGGCATATGATATGTGTATTGAAAGAAAAATATAGGTTTCTCCAGTAAAAAATAAAGTTTAATTTATCAACTTGAAAAAAGTGCCAATTTTTACAGTCCTATTTCAATGATTGTGAAAGTGGCATCTCTAACCTGGTCAGGAAATGTTGTTTCCCTCAATTCCAGATCTTCCTCAGCATATGTCAATATAGTCTTCAGAGAACGTCTTAAGAATTCTTCATTAAAATTCTGAGATGTGCCCACCAAGGAAGATAGTGACATGGTTACTTGCATTTTAACCCTTGCAAAGTTCTGTAACAGAGAAATTGTCAGATTACAATTTAACACAGGAAAGTTTAAGGAAAAGAGTAATTTTTTTACTTGCTGAAAAGGTTAGTTAGTAAAAATATTACTCTAAGAAAAATATTTTAAAAAAATACTGAGATACACATATTGAAATTTTTAAAAAATTAAGTGAATGGTGCTACTATGCTTGTAGTCACTCAGGCCAAAAATCCAGTAATCATTCTCCCCTCATTATGCATACTACAAATCCCATTCACACTATCCCCCATCTTTTTGAATCTGTTCTTTCTCCATTCCCGTTGCTATTGCTTTAGTTTACACCCTTAGGATTTCTTACTTGAATTACTGTATTTTGCTGTGTATAATGTACACTCATGTTTTTGGCCCAAACTTTCAAGGGAAAAAAATCTTTAGTTTTAATTTTTTAATTCAGTGAGTTATTTATTTATATTTAGATACTTTTTTTGGTATTATAAGGGAATTTTACCTTTTACTTTTGAGCATAAGGATATTGTTATTGCTTTCTAGAGTTACACTTTTAATGCATAAGCATAAATAAAAGAACTAAAGACATCTACACAGATACAGAATTAGTACTACCCATCCAAAATGCACATCCTTATTTTTGCCACAAAAACTTGGACAAAAAAAGTGTGCATTATATACAGCACAATACAGTACTGTAGGAACTTCCTAATCGATCTTTCTGCCTTTTCTCTTATTCCCCAAGTCTATCTTCCACATAGCAAGAGAAAAAAAATTATAAAATGCAAATCTACACACATCTCTCCTCAAAATATTCCAATGGCTGAGTATAACTTTGAGGGAAACATTCAATTATCAATTCAGCAAATCTGTCAGACTACATGGTGGGACCAAGAGTACAGGAATAAAGAAAACATGTACCTTCCCCATGACAGCTTAGTCCAGGCCTTTTTAATTACAACTTTCTCTCTTACTACTCTCTCTTCCAGCCATAACCACCAATAATGCTAGAAAAGTATCTTTTTTCTCCCTTTCCTTCGTTGTCTCCATGCCTTTCTAATTATTTCTAATAGTGCAAAGCTCTATTCACCTACTTATCCATCTGATTAGACAATTTTTCATCCTTAGTTCAAGCATGTCTCCTGAAAACCCATCCCAGAGTGCATAAGCTATTTTCCTCTGTGCTTAGTTATCCCTGTGCCAACCTCTCCTTATATTAACAGCAGTAAACATTATTCAGCATTTGTTCAGTGTTAGTTACTGTTATAAGTGTTTTACTTAATATTAATTTACATAATCTTCACAAAAACATCTGAAGTAGGTTCTTATTACCATTATTAGGTGAACATTACCTGTTCATTGTCTTTCTCACTAGATGCTCAGGTGCCTGGAATAAAGGACTATCCTTTTATGTGTTTGCCCAGCCTACTGGAGCACATAGTACACAATCCAATACTTTGTTATCGCTGCCAGTTTTAAAACACCTATTCTATTTTTAGAGGTACTACCTGACACTAAAATGATAAGTTATCTATTTTTATCTTATTACATAAAGCTCTCCTAAAATAACAGCTAAATGTATCAAGAAAACTTTGAGTGTAGTCAAATTTTAGAATCTTGATTTTTAAAACTAAACAAGATCAATAAAATAACTGGATTGTTCTGCTCTGGATTAAAAAGGAGGAATTAGCTTCCAGTAAAAATAGAATAGTGTGAGATAGTAATTTCCCACTTCTCCTGAATTTCATACAAGAAGAAAAGATGAATAGGAAAAATATCCATAAATCTATTTTCAGCAAAATGAGGAAGCTGATATAATTTACATATTAGAAAAATGCGTAAGGGTTGCCAAAACAAGCTAAAATAGGAAGTCAATAGAAGGAAGGAGGGAAAGCAATTAGTGAGGAATCCTACGGTACAGATTTCAGAAATAATGGAGGAAAAAAACTTCTTTTACGTAAGAGACTCACTTTGAAGTGATAAAACTATCTGTCTTGAAAAGAAAATGAACTAACAATCTGGGAGAAGTGGACAGAAACAAATTGACAAGAAACTCAGGAAGTTAGGCAAGATGTATGTACAACAGCAAAGTCCCATGAGAAACAAATTCCTGAAGGAATTTCTTACAAATACCTGGGCCAAGAAAATCCAATTTATTCTATGTTAAGTAATAAAAAGGTGAAGAGATCAGTGAAACTCATCAGATAAAGAACACTTATAAAAACGCTGTCATGAAGTTACAATGGCTTTCAGTCCAAATTCATACCACAGATATATTTCATTTGGCTCCATTACAATTTTTAATTGGTTACTAAAACTTTAAAATTAAAAACCTTCAAACAAAAATAAAGCTTTTCTGCCTTTTATTTTTAAAAAATGCTCTCATAAAATACATGAAAATTCTAATGAAATATTTTGCCTTATAAAAAAATTTATGAAGCATTAACTTTAGGAAGGAAAGCAAGGCAGAAATAAAATAATTCAAGAAAGATAACAAGAATTGGAAAGTGATGACAAAATAGAAGCTCACATGTGAACTGACACTACTTAACAAAAATAAATAGAAGCAAAAGGATAAAATTGGTAAAAGAAAGACATGTTGTGAAGAACATGTAAGAGATATAGGGGAGAGAAAAGCAATCGAATGAAATTTAGAAAGTGTTAAAGAGGGAAGGAGAAAATGATAGACAAAAAGTAAAGCAAAAATAGATTTAAAGTATGTATAAATGGTACCCAGCAGAAAAACCCCAAACCCTGGAAAAAAAAAATGAGTATTCAATTATGTACTCAAGAAAACTGTTTTTTAAAAAATTATTTATTTATCTTTAGAGAGCGGGGAAAGAAAGGAGAAAGAGAGGGAGAGAAACATCAATGTATAGCTGCCTCTCACATACCCCCCCACTAGGGAATGGCCCACAACCCATGTATGTGCCCTGACTGGGAATTGAACTGGCAACCCTTTCATTCACAGGCCAGCACTCAAACCGCTCAGTCACATCAGCCAGGGCTGAAGAAAACTTTCTGAAATAAATGGATTGAAAGTAGACATCATGTGACTAAGAAAATTAATAAAAAATCAATCAACATCATGACATATTCTAGAAAAGGGATTTAACTTTGAATATGAAGTAAAAAAGTCACCTGAGCGGCTGAGAGGGAAAAAATTATTTAAAAGGGAAGAAAATGCCCTGGCTGGTGTGGCATTTTGGAGCATGGGCCCACAAACCGAAAAGTCCCAGGCTTGACTCCTGGTCACGGCACATGCCTAGTTAGGTTGCAGATTCAGTCCTCAGTCAAGGTGAATAGAAGAAGCAACCAATCAATGTTTCTCTCTCACATCAATGTTTCTCAACCTTCCCTTCTCTCTACAAATCAATGAGCATGCTTTTGGGTGAAAGTTAAAAAAAATTCTTTTAACAGGAAGAAAATATCAGGCCATCTTCAGATATCTCTATAACAATATTTAATACCAGAAGAAAATAGTACTCAAGTACCTTTTTTTAATTAAGTGTTCTTCACCTGTTAAGTTTTGCTGATCTTCCTCACCCTTTTTATTACTCAGAGTCTAAGGCAAGAATTTTGTAACCATCCTTGCTGTCTTAGAAGTACAGACAACTTTGAATAACCAAGAACTTGGAAAATATTATTCCCAAGAATTTTCTTGAGTAAACAATTACAAAATAGCATTTAGCTGGTTGATACTCACTCAGATATATTTGACAACTTTCAGTACTTGACATAATTAATGATGGGTTGAATAACATTTTTGAATTAAATAATAAAGTTAAACAATTTCTTTTCGAAACTCAAGTCACACAGAGAAGCAAGAAGGATCAAACATAACATTCATAAAGAAGCCAACCGGTGCCGACAGACACATATAGACCATCGCTTGCCACATGACTGACTGTGGGACCCAGCAACAGATTGAAAGTCCCTCCAAATCACATTGGGCAGGTATACATTCTTGAATATATTCTCTAATTCTGCATATATTTTTTCTTTATCTTCTATGAACTTAATGCCAATGCTGCTTATGTAATACCCAATACAACCCAATGAGAGAAATACAGTTGACCCTTGAACAACATAAGTTTGAACTTATACAAGGATTGTTTTCAGTACATGCTGTAAATGTATTTTTCTCTTCCTTATGAATGTCATAACAGTATTTTCTGTTCTCTAGCTTACCTTATTGTAAAAATACAGTATATAACACATACAACATATGTGTCAATCAACTGTTTATGTTATCAGCAAGGCTTCCACTCAAGAGTAGGCTATTAGTAGTTAAGTTTTGGGGGCGTTATAAGTCATATATGGGTTTTTGAATATGAAGGGATGGGTTCCCCTAACCCCCACATTGTTCAAGGGTCAACTTTCCTAAAGAGGGAGATGCTAATGATAGTCTTGCACTTAGTAAGGCCACAGCCATTGTGATAGCTAAGTTTTCTTTTCATCCCTTAAGAACCAATTTTTTACTTGCTTGTTGGCAATACTGGCCCCACTAAGAATGTTCGATCTAAAGGAACAGAGGACTGAAGATATTACATAATTTTAAAGGTTATCATTAGAACAATATAAACTTCCTGAATAAACAACAGATGATGCAAGATAAAACAACAAATACTTTTTTTAAAGGACAGTAAGGGGAAGCGCAATAAAATAATACAACAGAACTCTAGAACATATTTGTTATAATTGCAAGTATGAAAATATTTAATTCAACTCAGAGATAGGATTACATTGTAAAACTCAACTCTATCTTGTATCTAAGGGGCACGCCTAAAATAAAATGATTCAAAAATAAAAATAAAAGGACAAAAGTAACTGAAGCAAGTTCAAATTAGAAAGAAAACAATGGTATGTTAATACCATAAAAGGTAGAATTTAGGCCAAAAAAAGAGAAACTTTTAAAGAGCCAATTCAGGCCCTTTTCAATACTAAAGGGAATAGTAATTCATAAAAAGATGTAATAGTCACCAATATCAACATATGAAATAATTATGAAAATAAATTCACCTAATAAGAGCTAAAGGAGGAATATACAATATATGGGCTTTAAATCATTTCTGTCATTCCACCAAATGGATCAAAAATAAGCAAGGGTATAGAAAAACAGAAAAATGCAATTAATAACGTGTATTTGTTTCTTTAACTCAATGCTCTAAAAATAAAGAATATTCCTTTTTAAATGCTTGTTCAACATTTAAAAAAATATTGTATGTATGAACACACGAACATACACATCCACAGTATGAGAGATGTACATTGTATAATCAAACTACAATAAAACATCAAAACTTTAAAACAAAAAAACCCTATCAGCTCTTTGGGTTAAAAAGAAAATTTCAAACTGAAATCACAAAATAGCTACAAAACAAGAACACAGAAAATACTACATATCAGAGCTAATGAGATATCAAAAGCAGCGCTCAAAAAAAATTCTAAAATTTCATTGTTTTTTACCTTCACTTTATTTATTATTTTATTATTGCTGTTCATGTACAGTTGTCTCCATTCCCCCATCACCTCTCCCCCACCACCCTGTCTCCTACCCTCAAACCTACCCCCTTTGTCTTTGTTCATGTGTCCTTTATATGTGTTCCTTGACGGCCCTTCCCCTATTTTCACCCAACAGCCCTCTCTCCCCACCCTCTGGTTCCTGTCAGTTTGTTCTTTATTTCAATGTTTCTGGTTATATTTTGCTTGCTCGAATGAGATACCACTTCGCACTGGTCAGAACGGCCATATAAACGAATCAACAACCAACAAGTGCTGGTGAAGTTGTGGAGAAAAGGGAACCCTAGCGCACTGTTGGTGGGAATGCAGACTGCTGCACCCACTGTGGAAAACAGTATGGAATTTCCTCAGAAAACTAAAAATGGAACTGCCTTTTGACCCAGCAATTCCACTGCTAGGATTATATCCTAAGAACCCTGAAATACCAAATGAAAAGAACCTATGCACCCCAATGTTAATGGCAGCACAATGTACAACAGCCAAGTACTGAAAGCTAAACCTAAGTGCCCATCAGTAAATGACTGGATCAAAAAAACTATGGTACATTTACACAATGGAATACTACACAGCAGAGAGAAAGAAGGAGCTCCTACCCTTTGTGACAGCATGGATGGAACTGGAGAGCATTATGTTAAGTAAAATAAGCCAGGTGGTGAAAGACAAATACCATATGCTCTCACCTATAAGTGAAACCTACAATTTAATTCTTAAATAGTTACATGAGTAAAAATAAGTGAATTAAACATTTGACAAAAAAAACCCCCCACAACAACACACGAATATATTACCAAATAAAAAACTTAAATGAAAACACGGAATTCCTCAAAGACTGGCATAAATCATAAAATATCAAGCCAAAGTATTTAAACCATTAATTTTCTTTATTATCACTTTCATTTTACTTAGTGACAAAATTTGTAATAGCTCAACACACATTTATATTCTAACTCTACTACTACGTATGTTATTTTTAGTACGGGAAGCAAAATCAGAGATTCGGACTTTTACAAGGTAGCCATAGAATGAGAAACAGACAGTCTAGACCAGGGGTGTCAGACTCATTTTCACCAGGGTCCACATCAGCCTTGCAATTGCCTTCAAAGGGCTGAAATAATGTTTACAACTGTATAAACATAACTACTCCTTAACAGTTAAGGAGTTGAAATTACAATCAGCCTTTGAAAGCAACCACAAGAGGCTGATGTGGCCCCAGGTGAAAATGAGTTCGATGCCCCTGGTCTAGAATTAGGCTCAAAATACACAAATAATTCCATGCTTCCCCCCAAATCCATTTAATATATAGGAGCAGGGTTTATATTTCATTATGTATCCAGAGACAAAATACTTACATTCCCTATTTCAAAATTTTGCCTCATCAGCAGGTAAAGGGAGGCACTAGCATGTGATCGTATCGTACTGATACTACTGCTACAGTGTCGGAGAAGCCGGAGGCATAAATCAGCACACTGCTCTGTCTCTTCTTCAAACAGGAGTTCAGGGAACTGTAAAATAAACACCACCAACACTAAATTTATGCAGGCTGAACTAGAGATTTGTTCTAGATTTGAACTAGTATAACCCGAGAATTAAAAGAAGGATTAAGGGACAATATTTACTAATGGTTAATAATGTGGACCAAAGAAAGAAAGACTGGGTTTGAATACTAACTATGCCACTTACTAGCTAGCAGCAGTGTGACCTTGGACAAGTTTTCTCATCCATAAAATGAGCCCAATAATATTATCTACTATCTGTGGGATTGTATGACTGACTACCTTATAATGTTATGTACTACTTATAACGTACATAAAACACTTAGTGTAGTAACCAACATGAAATAATTTTGTATTGTGTTTTTATTATTATAAAATAGTAATATAACTTATTTTCACTGATTAAGTTTCATCAACAGCTCTGTTTCCATCTTATAAGATGACTATAATGAAATAGCTCCTTTAAGATTTAAAATGTACATATTTCTGGGAGGAAAACAACAGAGGAAATAAATATTTGAAGTAGCTAAACAAATGTACCTTCTTTTCCATCCACCACAAGATAAGTTAATTTCAATGGACTGAACTACTTACACACTGAATTCTTGATAAATCAAGTTAATAAAGAACAGACAGAACAAGAGGAAAACAAGAAAAGCCCTAAATTTAAAATGAGCCATTCATTTCAGGCCCTTCTCTGCATCAAATCCTATTTTGTAAGCCAGAAACTAGTTAAAAGTGATCCAAATAAGAACTCCAAAAGGCAAAGCAGTAGAAGACAAAGAGAAACCAAAGGTCTTAGTTTTTTTATTAAAATAAACCATACTAAAATAATATGTTTAGTTTTTACTAACTAAACATATTAACCGATGAACGTGCCAAATGATCTTAGACAATGTTAATACAGTCTGACGAGACTACAGGTACAAAATCCACCTACCTTTGAAACCAGGGCCCTCTGTGTAGCAAAGCAGTGTTGCAGATAAACTGCACTTTGGTTGCAGGCCATGCTGTGTAGTAGCACCTTCAGCACCCCGCCAAGGATGCTCTCTTTGGATTCTGTTACAGAAACTGTCTGCAGTTTAAAAATAGATAAATACAATAGACATGCACTTGTGATTTGGTTAGAGAGACAGAATATATATAACAAACAAATAATTGTTTTAAAATAGGAAAATAATATAAGATCTAGGAGGACTTCAAGAAAAAGGAGCTTACCAGGATTGGGATAAGAGAAAATAAAAAAAACATAATGGCAGGATTTAAGTGAGAAAAAAGAAAGAGGAAGGATAAAACTTTTAGGAACTACTGGTATTTAAACATAATTGTATGGTTCAATAAATACTTTTCCCTCAACCCCTGTTTACTAAATCTATACTTTAAATTCGTCTTCTTTGTGTTCTTACCTGGACAACAATCTCTAATGTATCCAAAATGATTAGGTTTGCTTCAGTAGCCAGATTTCCATCAATCAGGGCTTCATGTTCAATCTCTGCTCTTGACCTAATATAAAATAGTTTAAGAAATTCTATTTATTTTCTTTAATAAAGCCAATAGATCCAGAATTCAAAAAGGACTTAAAGATGTATAAAATAAAAAACTTAGAACCATTTTTAATATTTGCCTGAATGAAAAATTATAAGAGAATAAGGAAAAATATGACATTATACATACTAATGATTTGTTTTACCCTGCATCTTGTTGACCAAGCCAATCCACATTTTCTCCCCCTATTACAGTCTCACAGTCCACTGAGAGCAGAACTGTTCAGCTCTCAGACACACAGCAAACACAGAAAACCATGTGTCAGTCTGAGTGGCACAGATACTAGGTGGTGCTATGTAGGTTTGAATTTAGGGCCACTTCATGTAAAGCAACATACAAAATGTTCCAGGATAGGACTTCCAGCCAAGATGGAGGCATAGGTGGAAACACTGTACCTCCTGCACAACCACATTTAAGGACAACAAAGATTTAGAAACAAAAACACAACCAAAACAGACAGAAAATTGAACTGTACCTAAGTCTGACAACAAACCATTCATCCAGACAGTAAGAGGGGTGGAGTCGACAGCTGGAGCAGAGGGGTCCCGGCAGGAAAAGGTGGTGGTTAGCGGCCCCGGGCGGGTGCGGGGACAAAATGAGCAGATCCAGTAAGGCTCACAAGGTGGCTGGCTGACCACAGACACACATTCGTGTGCAGATAAACCAGGTGAAAAAACGAACAGTGAGACAGACCGTGCCACCCAAGGCCCCAGTGATGGGAATTAAAGCCTAAAAGCACCGATCAGAAAAACTTTTGGGGGGTTAGGTGCCGGGAGAGGCTCCCAGACTCACAGAAGAGTTAGCTGGAGAGACCTACAGGGCCCTAGAAAGTACACAAGCCCACACGCCCAGGAACGAGCACCAGAAGGGCCCAATTTGCTTGTGGGAAGCGGCAGAAGGGACCGAAATCAGAGAGCGGAACGCCATTGCTCCCTCTGTGACCCTGCCCCCAGTCACAATCCAGAGACTGGGCTGACCCCCACCTCATACGTAACAGGTGCGAACAGACCAAAACATTATGGCTCAAGCAGAAGAACAGCTCAAAGCCCTAGAGCCAATACTTCTAAGCAACAAAGAGATAGCCAACCTATCAAATGCACAGTTCAAAATGCTGGTGATCAGGATGCTCACAGAACTGGTTAATTTTTGTCAAAAATTAGATGAAAAAAATGAAGGCTACACTAAATGAAATGAAGAAAATGCACTGGGAATCAATAGTGATGGGAAGAAAACTGGGAGCAAAATCAATCGAGTGGGCCAGAAGAAAGAAAGAAATGACCAAACAGAAAAGAATGAAGAAACAAAAATTCAAAAAAATGAGGAGGCTTAGGAATCTCCAAGACATCTTTAAATGTTCCCATATCCAAATTATGGGGGTACCAAAAGGGGAAGAGGAAGAGCAACAAGTGAAAAGTTATTTGAATTTGAACAAATAGTAAAGGAGAACTTCCCCGATCTGGCAAAGGCAATAGACTTCCAGGAAGTCCAGGAAGCCAAAAGAGTCTCAAAGAAGTTGGACCCAAGGAAGAACACACCAAGGCACATCATAATTACATTACCCAAGATTAAAATGAAGAAGAGAATCCTAGAAGCAGCAAGAGAGAAGGGGACAGTCACCTACAAAGGAGTTCCCATCAGACTGTCAGCTCATTTCTCAAAAGACACCTTACAGGCAAGAAGGGGCTGGAAAGAAGTATTCCAAGTCATGAAATCCAAAGACCTACATCCAAGATTGATCTATCCAGCAAAACTTTCATTTATAATGGAAGGGCAGATAAAGCCCTTCTCAGATAAGGCCAAATTCAAGGAGTTTATCATCACCAAGCCCTTATTATATGAAATGTTAAAGGGACTTACCTAAGAAAAAGAATATAAAAAAGATGAACAGTGAAAGGACAGCAAACTCACAGTTATTAACAAACACACCTAAAACAAAAGCAAACTAAGAGGACAGCTAGATCAGGAGCGGAACCATAGAAATGAAGATCACATGGAGGGTTAGCAACAGGAGAGTGGGGGGAGGAGGAGGGGGTAGAAGGTACAGAGAATAAGTAGCATAGACAGTAGGTAGAAAATAGGGGGGAGGGCAAGAGTAGTGTGGGAAATGTAAAAGCTAAAGAACTTGTGACACATGGACATAAACTAAAGGGAGGGAATGGGGGGTAGGGGGTGTGCAGGGTGGAGGGGAATGACGAGGGGGAAATGGAACAACTGTAATGGCATAATCAATAAAATATATTTTTTAAAATGTTCCAGGATAAAATTATTTTTTCCCTAAAGTTTAGTAAGCTCTCTCCAATTTTAAATTTTTTAATGCAGAAAACAATGGGCTCTTCAGTTAGACGCTGGATAAAAACACTTATTTAGAAACAAAACACCTTGATCCCAATCAAGATATGTACTTGAATATCCAGTATTTATAAAAGTATTATTTAATTTAAAAAATTTAAGAAAAACTACAGGTAATTTATGGATAAAATTGACATTTATTTTAGTAGCAACACACATATATGTAAGCCATATAGACAAAACAACACACGAACCAAAGCGAAAGTGCAAGGACATACTAAATGCTAACTTTCTGAAGTTCTTAGATGTTTCAGTCTCTGAATCTTCACTAGTACCACCCAGGAGAACAGTTCATGGATTTACATTTTATAAATTGAAGGAGAATATACAGCATAGTTAGAATTAAATTGAAAAAGAAAATTATATACTGTTCAAACTTAAAGTTCAGCCAGATTTCTGTGAAGAAACTTAATAAGATGATTTAAACAAAAGAATCAGGAAAACACCAAAAAATGACTTCTTAAGAACACAGCAAGGTAAGCAGAAAGAACACATTATACAAATGTAGAAATAAAGTAATATACAAATAGTATATATAGCACCTGCTGCTTTGTGAATTCCACAACACATGTGGAAAAATAAAGAAATGAACTTGGATAGACAAAGAAAAGTGAACACTCAAAGCTTAAAAATTTTAACATATTTATATTATACTCAGCATCTGCTATATCTAAATATTTGAGTCTACCCCTAATCCTTATGCTGAAAAGTGTAAAGACCAAGCTAATGGTATTAGGAGGTAAAGTGAAGGTCCTGAGGGCAAAGGTCTTGTGAATGAGATTAGTGCCTTTAAAAAAGAGGCCCCAGGGAGTTTGCCTGCCCTTACACCGCATAAGGACACAACAGGGGAAGTCGGTACACTGGAATATGCTGTTGTCATGATCCTGAACTTCCCAGCTTTTGGAACTGTGCCAAACTACTGTTGTTTATAAACAACCCAGCATGTGATATTTTGTTATAGCAGCCTAAAGAGGCTAAGACGATTTCTGAAAATTTCAAACTCTTATCTATATGGTACCAAGTCTGCTGTTTCTCTCTCTACTGGCTTGCATAGGGCGTTGTTTCCTGTGTTGCTTGACTCCAGTGTCTGTGAGCTAATACTTCTGGAAGTTTATTTGAAAGAGTCCTATAATGGTTGGGCTGAAGATGTTTGTAGATAGAGTGACCAATCATCTTGATTTGACTTAGGACAGGACTGAGGGGTTGGTTCCCTGGGACATGATACATTCAGTGCTAAAATTAGGAGTACTAGGCAAATCTGAGTGAGTTGGCTGCCATATTCTAAAGATTTCTGGGGCAGCCAAGCTCCTTGAGGGCTAATTTGTAATTCCAAATTATCAAGAGAAAATATTTAACCCCTTGATTCAATGCCAAGTTTCAAGCCAAGAAATTTTACCCTCGGTCACCTACGCAGTGAGAAAGGCTTATTTCTAGTTCTTCTAATGCTGAAGGTGGAGTCCTTTAGGCTTCCAGACTCATGGTAGTGCATCTTCCATTGTTTTTTGCAGTAGCATCAGTCAGTGTACCTAGCTTGCCTCCATGCCAGAATCAGAAGACCTATAATGTTTTGTTCTTCTTTAATTATATTTTAAGCTTCAAGAGGGCAAAGATTAGTATTCTAATTTTTTGGCAATCCTTGAAATATTTAGTTGAGCATGACACCCAAAATATATTCTAAAACAATTGCAGAATGTAACTTTTCAAGGGAAAAAAGGGGTAACATTTAAAATATGTTACATTTTGCTTTACTATACCATATTAAAAATTCTTCTCCCAAACCTTTTAAAATCAATTTAAAAATTAAATAAAAACAATCTTGTCTTCTAAGATTTGAATGCCTAACATTGTGTGTGTGTATATATGTATACATATACATATATATAAAAAAACACTAAAATCAATCATGTTCCCCTTGCGTCTGAAATCCAACAAGCCTAACAGTAACATGAAATAGAAGGTTATATTACTTGTCAAGTTTCTCAGTGTTTTGACGCCAGTGAGTCATATCCTTTCTCCACCTCAGATTTTCTTGACTTCCAAAGGCACTTCCAGATGGGCTTCTCTCTGTCAAATAAATTTCAAAACCATATTTAAAATGTAATTTCAGTTGGACCACATATATGTACACTTGCACACATTTAAGAAACACTGAACAATGTTATTAATTTTATACATAGCCATTTTATCCTCAATATAAGTAGAAAAACCTGACAATGGTGCTTTTTATTCAAAATTTTCACAGCAGTTATAGAAAAAATATATTTGCTACATGTCATATGAAAAAACTAAATACCCTTTTAAATAAGCAAATTTTTGAACACTGATTTTCTCAAAATCTTAACCATGGTTTCTATATCCCTAAATGAATTAATCTTATTTCCTAACACTCTTTCTCTTGCTTACATTCCCAGTTATTGAGTGTGTGTGAATTCTGTATACATAATCTCACTACATATGTATATGTACCCTGATTTAGGATACCTGCAAGTGTTTAGGTACCTGGATACCCAGGCCAATCAATCATTCATCATGTCCACAGAAGTGCCTTCCCCAACTCTCCAAAACTTCTTTTCCTCTTAATTTGCTTTATTTCTCCCCATAGCACTTGCAACCACACGATTATAAGCTACTGAGAATAGAGAATACATCTACTTTGTCCATCACTTAATGTCTGGGGCTGACAGAACTTCTGGCACATTTTGAATCTCAGTTAAGTTTTTGTTTGGTAAATGAAGAAAATAAGAATTTCTAAAGTAATTACTCCTTTTGGTCCACAGAGGGCAGAACAGGAGAAATACAGGGACTTTGTCTCAATAGGTTTCTGGATGGAAGGTGGACTGAATAGCACAGACTGGAGATTTTTGAGCAGTGTGCTCCGACAACTTTTAAAACATGCAATACCTGATTTTTTAGTGAGGGGCACTGACTGACCTCTCTTTTCGTGGACTATCAAATAAAAAATGATAACACCAATGCCACAATAGCTGTCTGCTGTAAATGAATAAAAATTACACTATATTTTTGTCAGACCAAAAAAATTTATTTTTGGCATGCCACAGAATTTTAGTAATTAGTTTGTGTGCCATAAGATGAAAAAGGCTGAAAATCTCTGGTACAGGCTCTTTTAAGGGACAGTAGCAATAGAACTGATTCACACAAACCCAGTACAAGTGGAGAAGGCACTGGGAATTATGCAGAAATATAAAAATATGTGTATTTAAACAAGAGAACATCATGATTTTAGGCTTTCAATGAGAAAACTAATGCTCCATTTTTTCAAAAAATGAGACCTTAAATTGGTTGGGGAAATAAAAACAAAAATGAAAGTAAAAATTCAGAGGTCGCATACAAATTTAAAAAATACTGAGAAACAAATATAATTTGCCACACAATAAAGGACATGTCTGGAAATTTCTCTTGCTTTCTCTCCCTTCCCTTTTCTATCTTTCCTCCCTTCTCTTTATCTTTTTGATTTTGAAATCTCTATCTTTAAAAAATTTTGTAGAAGAAAACAAAAATGACATGCCTATATTCAGAGTTAACTGAATAAATACGAGGTCTGCCCAGAAGGCATCAGCCATGCAGTATGAAAAATAGAGACAGTCACTGAAGAGGATACAAGATACAACAAACACTGTACATGGGACAATGACGCCTCAGTCACCCTCCAAGCAGGCACCCTGCAACCTCACACAGTTCTCCCAATTGTTATCAGTTGCCCCATCATATTTTCCTGAATCTCATAGACAGTCTGAAATCTCTTCCCTTTCAAAGGTGATTTTAGTTTTAGGAAAACCCAGAAGTTGCAGGGTGACAAATCTGGGCTGCAGTGGGGCTGAGTCACCTGGGTGATTTGATGATTCACAAAAAAACTTGAAACAAGATGGGTGTTTGTCACAAACTTGTCACATGAATGGGTGCATTGTTGTGATGAAGCTGCCAATCCCCAGCTGCCCATAGCTGCAGCCTTTGGAATCACTGGAATAGTTTCCAAGCAGGAACATTCAAGCTTATTGCAAAATTTGAGGCAGATTTGTTGCTTCACTCGCTCAGTCCTTTTGAATGCTGCACTCACACAGTACACATGTTCATTCAATGTCTACCACCCCCACTGAGTAGTACAGGGTAGTTGTCATTGTTCACACATGTATTCCAGTCCACTCTCCTTGGCTGCCAGGTTACACTGATTTCATGCAAACCATTCTCATTATACTAACAACAGCTAGACTTTTTCCAGATAGGCCTCATGTGTGATCTACTTAACATTTTTATCATAAACTTTTTTTTTCATGAAATTGTTTCATCTCCTTAGTTAAGAATATCTATAATTAGGTGACCTAGCTTAAATGTTCAAATGCAAATAAGAATTGCAAAGGCTACATTTTTCTAAGATAAGAAATTTTCTAAGACAATTCTTTTTTTAATTGAGATATAACTGACATATATAACATTAATTTCAGGTGTATAACATAATTAGATATATGTACACACTATAAAATGATCACTACATTAAGTCTAGTTAATATCCATCATACCACATATATTTACAAATATTTTTTTCTTATAATGAGAACTTTTAAGATCTACTCTCTGAGCAGCTTTCAAATACACAATACAGCATTATTAACTAAGGCCACCATGCTGTAGATTACATCCCAGTGCTTACGTGTTTTACAATGGAAAGTTCGTACCTCTGGACCCCCTTTACCCATTTTGTCCGTCCCGACACACCTGCCTCTGTCAATCGTCTATCTGTCTTCTATAAGTTCAGTTTGTTTGTGTTAGATTCCACATACAGAACTTCAATTCTTTCATTCAAACAATGATAGCTGTCCTAAGTCCATAGGTATAAAAATGTAAAAAGTGCTAACAGCTCCACTCTTTGAGCTATGGTATAATAAAAAGAACATTAAATTGGAAGTCAAAAGATCTTGGTTCTGTCACTTAGTTTATAATCTCAGCCAAGTTATTTACCTCTATGAATTTTATTTTCTTTATCTTAAAGATGAGGATAATGAACAATTAAATGATGTACTTAAGAGTTAATTTTCATATCTTCTTAGAAGATTATTGTAAATAATAAATAAGTTAAAAGAAAATAAATAGGTATCTTATGAATTGTATATAACTTAAGTGGAAAAAAATGGTGCTCTATTAATTCCATTAAAAGTAAACACCTTATCTTCATTCATTATTAAATTCCAAACACACATAGCATATAAAAGATATTTAAGCTCATTTAAATAAATGATCACTATGGTAATAGCCTTTTAGAAGAAAATAAATAAAAAATTCATGTAAACGTATCTTCATATTCTAAGTCAACAAATATATACAGAACTGTTGGCCTGGGTTATGTTCACAGATGACTAAGCCGTGTCCCTGAACTTAATTAAGGAGCTCCCAGCAACAGTATTATTTGTGTATCACTTTAGAATTTATAAAATATTTACAGATATTGCCACTACAAAGATGCTAAGGTCAGTTAGTTATACTTCCTTTAAAATTCACAAGTGGTTGAGGAAAAGGAAAGTAGGGAGATTAAGTGACTGAGCCAAGGTTATACGGCTAATGGGTAGCAGACCAGGTGTGGGGGACGGTGAAGGTTGGCATCATACAGCTGGAACCTGCGGGGGTTAAACAAGTGATAACCGCAGGCTTCAGCTGAATGTGACTGCAACTTCTGCAGTAGACGTATGTATCAGTTAAAGAGCCTGGGAATGGAACAATCTGTGCCTGCAGCCTTTCCCTGGGTTTGCAAAATGTCCTTGAGCTGTATCCAACCAACCCCTATCAAATAAACATGAAACCATGTTCAGGGTCATCGTCCCTCCATCAAAGGGCAATGTCCCACCTGGTCCCCGCTTTTCCTTAAACTATCTGTGCTGTGCCTTTCTTCATCTCCCGTTTGCCCCACTCCACACTGGTCGAGGCAACCAAGAATCAGAAACAGGCCTCTAGGCTCCTAAACTGTTTCATCCTCCTGATATTTGAGTTTGATGGGCAATATCTTTGCCTTAGACTAGATAGAGTACATTTTTAAAAGATTAAAAAAAATTTATTTTTAGAGAGAGGGAAAGGAAGGGAGAAAGACAGGGAAACATCAATGCGCAGTTGCTTCTCGCACACCTCCTGTCCGCAACCTAGGTATGTGCCCTGATTGGGAATTGAACCTGTGACCCTTTGGTTCACAAGCTGACACTCAATTCACTGAGCCACACCAACCAGGGCTTGGGACTATATTAATTCATTCTGCTAATAAACTTTCAATAAAAAATGATGCTACATGTAATTTATGGTACCGAGAGAGTCCTACTATAAACTATAAACTCTGGGTGATTATGATGTGTCAGTGTAGGTTCATTAATTGTAACAAGTATACCACTCTGGTGAGGGATGTTGATAATGGGAGAGGCTATGCATCTGTATGAGCAGGGATATCTCTGTATCTTCAGCCTGGTTTTGCTGTGAACCTAAAACTGCTCTAAAAATAGTCTATTTTTTAAAATAAGGGATGCTATTGATAATCATGCAAGGACAACAGGAATAATCTGAGACTATCCAGAGCAAATCAGGAAGTATATTTACAGTACTTAAATTGAAATTCTAACTTGAATACCTGCAGAAAAATGGTTATCCAGGGTAATTCACAGTTACATTTAAAATACTATTTTAGCCCTGGCTGGTGTAGCTCAGTGGATTGAGCACGGGCCTACGAACCAAAAGATCGTGGTTCGATTCCCCATCAGGGCAAATGACTGGGTTGCAGGCCAGTTCCGGGCAAATGACTGGGTTGCAGGCCAGTTCCCAGCAGGGGACGCACCAGAAGCAACCATACATTGATATAAAAAATAAAATAAAATAAAATACTATTTTAAAAGTGTGAAATTGTCACTGAAGACTTGCGAGAATGATCATCACAATACATACTTCAAGGAAATGGAAACAATTCTCACCGGAAGAAGATACTACATACGTACCGAGCTGTCCTCGGCTGCGGCGCACCATCTCTTGTCTAGCACCTATGCTCCCAAGAATAGCTTCTTCAAGCTTAGCTCTCATGTCTTTCGATTTCTTAAAGGTCAAACTATTCATTCTTTCAAACACTTTCTTTCCCTAAAATTTAAACATTATAAAAATAAGAGGCGATGATAAAATTCTCTTCTTTTTCCATACTGTTTCCTCTCTTGTTCCTCTTTGCAAAGGCATAATGATCACTTACTTTGTACTCAAAGCATGATACACAGAGATAAAGCAGATCCAGTAGCCGGTTTAGCTGCAGGACCGAGAGATCTGTGAACCACTTTTGTAGAACTGTCTCGTCTGCATTCTTGAGAACCCAGAGTAGACAGATCAAAAGGCTCCGACTTGATTCGGCTGAAAAGGTGGTGTGCTGCCTGCCACTCTGAAAAGCAAGAACAATAGAATGAGACAGATTGGTCAACGGCCATTTATTTGGGGGGGGGGGCTGTCAGTTTTCTTCAAAAAAGCAATAAAACAAAAATTGCTTAAAAATCGAATGTTTAAAAAGAACCATTTGATTTAGAATATACTTGTATAAGTCATATAAAAAGTTAAAGTTAAGGTACCGAAGTTTACTGAACCTTTCCTGGCAAAAGAAGGTTGTTTCAATATGTGCTACAGTTTCCAGCAGATGTTAATAGAAAACACAAAGTAAAAAATCTAAAAGGTCCTACTATTAAAAACTAAGATATCTACCACACAATATCAAACAGGATGAAATTAAAGGAAAAAAAAAAACCACTGACTCAAAAAATATTAAAATAAAAAGTAATAACAAAATGTGTATCAGGTTTAGAGAACCTCCAATTCCTGTAAAGGACACTGAAAAAAGGAGAAGTCTTAACGTTATATATGTAAAAAGCATTTGTACATAGAGCACATAAGGTTAAAGTGCTACTTTCAGTTTTCAATCTGCAGTAACATTGCGCAGGCCAAAAAGTTTGTTTGGTTTTTCCCCATACGATGGCTCTAGTAGTTGCTCAGTTGTCCTTAACTTCATTCGAAACAGCTTTATTAGATTATATTGTGATAGCTGTCATATCAGCGTGCTTTAAAAAAAAATCATCAAAATTGGTGAATTTTTGTGTAGCCATTATAATATTGAAGATGGAAGAAAATATACAACATTTTTGGCATATTATGTTTTATTATATCAAGAAAGGTAAAAACACAACTGAAATGCAAAAAAAAAATTGTGAATTTGTGCAGTGTATGGACAAGGAGCTATGACCGAACATGTCAAAAGTGGTTTGTTAAGTTACGTGCTAGGGATTTCTTGCTGGACGATGCTCCATTGGTGGGGTAGACCAGTTGAAGTAGATAGTGATCAAGTTGAGACATTAACTGAGAAGAATCAAAGTTATACCATGTGAGAGATGGCCAACATACTCAAAATATCCAAATCAATAAAGCTATTGCTGAAAACTAAAAATGTGTCTTTTATTTTAATGGAAAAACATACAGACTTTTTGGCCAACCCAATATATAGTATGTAAAATACAAGTGAAAAACTAAGAGTAGGAACTTGTTTACAGTACCATTTATTGGATATTTACTCTGTTCCAGTCATCATGCTAACCTCTTGACACACATTATTTCATTTGGTTTGCCAACAATATTGTAAAGTAGGTAACATCACTTGAATTTCACAGACAAGAATTCAGGATGACAATAATAACAATAATGATGATGATTACAAAACACAACAAAATTTGAAATGTGCTAGATACTACATTAATCACTTTTTCTTATTTAACTCACAATTTTGTAAGAAATAACAGTATTAACTACTGTTATTTCCAGTTTATCGGTAAGGAAAGTAAAGGCTAGAGATTAAGCAATTTCTCCAAAAGTAAGTTCTCTAATCATGCAATTAAGCCAAAATCAGAAACAAAGAATTACTACAAATTTTGTATGACTGGAAATAGCCCAAGGTCTAAAAAGAGGTCATAATAAACTTTAGATATATTTTGAACTAAATAATGAAAATTCTGTGTATAAATTGTGGAAAATAACTAAAACAATAATTAAAGGAAAATGTACAGGCTTAAAATATGTATCAAAGAAGAATGAAAATTGGTGAATTAAGCATCCATCTTAGGAAGTCAGAAGAAGACGCCCTGGCTGGTATGGTTTAGTGGATTGAGTGCGGGCCTGTGAACTTGGTTTGATTGATTCCCAGTCAGGGCACTACTTGCATTGTGGGGTTAGGCCTCCAGTTTGGGGGCCTGTGAGAGGCAACTCAGGGATACTTGTCTCTCACGCCGACCCTTTTCTCTCCCTCTTTCCCTCCCTTTCCCTCTCTCTAAAAATAAATTTAAATATCTAAAAATAGGAGAGAAAATTATAATGGTGGAAAATTATAACTCACCCCAGCATTCGTAAAACGCAAAAAAAAAAAAGTCAGAAAAACAAAGTAGAAGACAGTATACAATAAATCCAAAGAAAGTTATAAGGCAGTAAATAATAAAAATAAACATTCAAAAATGAGGATCAACATTGTCCCCAAATTGGTTCTTTATAAAGACTTGAGATATATAGAAATTTCTATTGAGACTGATTCAAGACAAAAAGGTACAAAAAGCTAGTCACATAAATAAAAATATTTACAACTACAGATGTTATAGACATTAAAAAGATCATACAAGATATTCGAAACCACTTTGCATGTCAAAAAAATGAGTAAATATCCAGAATAAACTTTCCAGAAACCAGTGTAAAACAAAATAGAAAACTTGAAAACTCTTACAGTCATCAAAGAAATTAAACCAGTAGTTTTACAACTTTCAAAAAAACCTGCAGGTGCAGATGATTGCTTCACCTACAAGTTATCCAAATATTCCAGGAAAAAATAATTCCAATTTTAAACTAGTACTTTCAGAGAACAGAAAAGGGAAACTTCGTAGCTCATTTTAATTGGCTACCTTAAGCCTGATTCTATACCTAAAAAGAACATTATGAGAAAGAAAAATTACAGGCAATCTTACAAACATAAACAAATCATAAACAAAATATAGCAAACTAAACTCATTTGTACACAGAATTTAATTCACAAATTCTAAGTAGGTTTAATGCTAGAAAGCGAACTGAAAAGGGGTCACAGTAAAAGATTAACAAGCAAAATAACATGACTGTCTCAATGGTTGCAAAAAATCATGATAAAGTTCAACAAGTATTCATGATTAAAAAACAAAACTCTTAGCAAACTAGGAACAGACCAGGACTTCCATAATATAATGAAGGTATTTAAAAAATATATATAGTGCATTTGTTTAAGAATGAAATGTTGCAAGTTTCCCCTTTAAAGATGCCAACTATCACTTCTATTCAACATTATATTGAAGGTTCTATCTCGTAAAATAAGTTATAAAAGAAATAAAAGGAGAAAATAAAACTGCAGTTATTCACAGATGACTGTGTACGTAAGAAAAAGAAATCCATGCACGTCATTAGTTTAAAATTTTGAGTGAAATAAACATTATTATACAAAATCAAATCTACTTCTACAAAAAAGCAATAAACAGTTAAAAAACAGAATTTTTTAGAATTCTCACGTGAGGATATGTTCATTGATTTTTAGAGAGGAAGGGAAGGAGGAAAGGAGGTAAGGAGAGAAGGAGGCAGGGAGGGAGGAAAGGGGATGGGGAAGGAGAAGAAGGAGAGACAGACAGAAACATTCATCAGCTGCCTCCTATATGAGCCTCAACCAGGGATCAAACCCACAAGTTCATCAGGAATTGAACCCAACCTTTTGATGTACCTGACAAAACTTCAATCAACTGAGCCATGTAGCCAGGGCAGAAAACAGAATTTTTGAAAAGCATTTTTATAAGAATATAGGATTATATATAAATATGTTATTTTATTTATAGTATAATAAAATATCAAAAATATGAAGGAGCAAAAATACATCTAGAAAATAGGTACTAAACCTCTTTGATGAAAACTATAAAAGTTTTTGTATTCATGGGTATTAGAGAAGACCTAAATAATGGGGAGATCTGTCATGTTCAAGGATTAGGAGACCCAACAGTCTAAACTTATCAGTGTTTCTCTAAAACTAATCCACAGATGCAATACAATTTCAACCCAAATGCCAATAGTTCATTGGCTTTCATTTATTTTAGTGGAACTTCGTAAGGGGATTACAAAACTTATGTAGAAATAGAAAGGACCAAGAATTAGACACAAAATTTTAAAAAAATGCATGAGGACTTTCTTTACCTGATAGACAATATAGAAATAGTATTCCAGGGCAATAGAAAAAATAATCTTTTAATAAATGATATTGAGATGATTTGGTATAATATATAAATAAGTGAACCTGGATCCCCCAAATTCCACGGTTCATAAAAATCAATTCCCTGATTTAAAAATTGTATATAAAAGGAAAAAATCATTTTATTCATTCATTCAGGAGAAAAAAACCACTTTTAAATAACATAAGGGAAAGCCTTCCAATTCTTGGAATAGGGAAAAAAATTTTAAGATACAAAAAATACTAGAAAAAGATCAAGAAATAAAAGTGTTTTTTTCATTTGTTTTATTTATTTATTTTTATTTATTTATCTTTAGAGGGGAAGAGAAGGAGAGAGAGAAAAACATCAATGTATGGTTGCCTCTCATGCACCCCCTGCCAGGAACTGGCCTGCAACCCAGGCATGTGCCCTGACTGGGAATTGAACTACGATCCTTTGGTTCGAAGGCCCACACTCAATCCACTGAGCTACACCAGCCAGAGCCCAAATAAAAGTATTTTAAAATAAGACATTCTAGCCCTGGCTGGTGTGGCTCAGTGGATTGAGAACGGGCTTCGAACTAAAGAGTCACTGGTTCAATTCCCAGTCAGGACACATGCCTGCATAACAGGCCACTTCCCCAGTTGGGGGCATGAGGCGCCTAACCGATGTATCTCTTACACATGACGCTGCTCTCCCTCTCTTTTTCCCTCCCTTCCTCTCTCTCTGAAAATAAGTAAATAAAATGTTAAAAAACAGGAAGTCAAAAAGATAATCCACAGAATGGGAGAAAATATATGAAATCATACATGAGGAAGTTGTACCCAGAATATATAAAAAACTCTTTCAGGTCAGTAACAAAAAGACAGATAACACAATTTTAAAATGGCAAAGGATTTGAATAGACTTTAATCTAAACAAGATAGATATACAGAAAGATGGGCCAATAAGCAAAGAAAAGGTGCTCAACATTGGTGCATATTAGGGAAATACAGATCAAAACCACAACGAGATGCCACTTCATACCCTTCCAAGGGGCTCTAATACAAAAAAATAAAAAGAACGTAAGTGTAGGTGAGGATATGGAGAAACAGGAACCTATTATTCATTGCTAGTGAGAATGTAAAATGGTGCAGCCACTTTGAAAAAGAGTTTAGAAGTTTCCCAACACGTTAACCACAGAGACGCCACACCACCCAGCAGACCCACTCCTAGGTACCTACCTACCTACGAAAAATGAGAGCCCGTGTGCCCACAAAGGCGTGTCTACAACACTCACGACAGCATATCCCAACAGCCAAAAAAGTAGAAATAATGCAAATGTTCCACTGATAAATGGTTAAAATATGGTATAACAATACAAAGGAATACTATTTCTTTGGCAATAAAAAAAAAGTACTGATACATGTTAAAACATGGGTGAACTTCAAAAAGATTATGCTTAGTGAGAGAAGTCAGACACAAAAGATTACAGTGTATAATTCCATTTATGCAACACATCCAAAATAGGTAAACGTATACGGACAAAAATGGATTAGCTGCTGCCTGGGGCTGAGGCTCTGGAAGTAGGGAGTAAGGCTAATAGGCCTAGGGCTTCTTACTGGGGTGATGGAAAGGATCTAAAATTAGATTGTGGTGACAGCTCCACAACTCTGTAAACATATTAAAAACCATGAAATTGTACACTGAAAATGGGTCAATCTTTTGATATGTAAATTATCCCTGTAAAACCTTTTTTTTAAAGTTGTCAAGTAGGACAGCTTCCATAAATGCTGCATTCTTCTGAAAGAAAGTCATTCAAAATTTTTAGAACTTGATCTTGCTCTATTGGCAATTTTTCTCCCTACTCCCATATCCTTCCCTCTTCAAGGGGGAAAATTACATAAGCAGAGCAAATATCCATTTTTTTAAACATGAAAATGTGTAACTCTTCACAGATTAAAAATATTTCAATTGCTAAACAACTAAGAATATTTCTCAGGGCTGACTAAGATTAAAATGGCTTAAAAAAATAGGCTATATGATAAGACAACTTTCGAAATTCTGAATGACAGAAGACAAAGCCTTATACCATCAACCAAGCCAGAGTACTTCTGCATCAGCTAAGACAACAAATAATCAAGTTACTTAAGAGGACATTCTTGTAAATATCTGTCTTTCCATAAAACAATTCTGTAGGAGGGTTGTTTTTACCGTTGATGTGAGGAGGAAACTGCCCGGCCTTGTTAATTGAGGAACTGAGGTTCCTGCAATTGCCATGGCAACTGTCTGGCTTATCATGCTTCCACTCTCACTTTCATAATCATCAGTGGCTATACAAATTGGTCTTCCTCGTTGATTGTGAGTTTCTGGAAGAAATAATCCAAAGATAAAAAAAATAAAGCTTCTGTTTAGCTTAGTTTAGCTATTGAGCATGCAATTCGTTTTCCTATTCTCTACTACTCTTAAGAAAACCTTGTTAATATGTAGTATTTATCCTTAGGGTTACTTCTTCTAAACAATATTTTCAATAATTTAAATACCAATTCATTATTTATAGCTTTGTAGTGAACTTTACCTTGCTAGTAAAAGAAGAGACAACAATTTAAACATTTTTGCCTTCAAGTAAGAAAATCCACTTTAGTGATTAAAATACTGGAAAAATTACTCAACTAACAATACTTTACAGGCAAGGAGTCAGTTATCTGTGTATCACTAGCACCTAGAGAAGTTCTTAATAGATATTAGGTAGTAAGTATTTGTTTTTATTGAACTGGAAGTATTTTTATCAAGTTAATAGCTAGTTTAAATGCATCCTCTAGTATTTTCTTTAGAGCAAATGAAGGAATTCAAGTAAATTCTAAATATGAAAAACAACAGCAAAAATTTATTGGTCCTAATTTTTAAAAAGCAACAAAACATCCTATTAACCCGAATGTTAGCCATAAACCTAATTTTTTATTCAGGTGAGTGTTCATTTTACTTATATAAATATAAATTATAAATTATAAATTTATAATTTATATTTCTGCTTCCTTATATTTCTCTTCTTAAAATAAGATCTTTACTCCCAAGAACACTTCTAACCCTTGTAGATATTGAGATTTGCCTTTAAATCTGTCTCAGAGGGACTGAGTACCTGTGAAATCGTACAGCTGAGGAACAGTCTCCATGACGATGCCGATCAGAGGGAGATACAACATGGCCACCCGCGCCTTTATCTGGGGGTCAGAGTACCGTGGGTCGGAGTCATGACTGGATAGCAAATTGTGTACCATATTGATGACTTTCTTATGCAATCCAAACAGTCTATTTAAAAAGAAGATGGAGAAAAAGAAGCAGTAAGGTCACAGAGATTAGTTAGTACCTTTGAAACAAACAGTAAGCCATGGTACCAAATCAATTTGTTCAACTCAACTTTGTCACGTATTTGTATGTATTCCTATAAGCACACTTTTCATTTTAAAATTAATAAATGCCTGTATAAATAAGAACTGAGGTAAAATAAATATTACATAAATTCACTTAGGAGTAAACATGGATACTTTTACATTAACTCCATATTAATGCATTTTAATATTAGATAAGAGCAGTTATAGTTATATTTTAAAGAAGAAAAAAGAGGAAAATTTTAAGTAGCTGTAAATTTTACTTCATCAAATGAGATATTTTCACATTCACCAAAGTAAACTTTTATTTCCTTTTTCCAAAAGAACAATTCTCTACCCAATGGATTATGTAGTCCACAGGCTGGGGTTGCCTTTAACATCTATTTAAACTAAACTACCTTGCTCACTTCCTTGCTTCCTTTACCTCACTTGGGCTCTTACAATTTTCCTAGAATTCCAGTCACTTGCATTTCTACTGGGCTAATATACTTGCAAGGGCCACTCTTCACACCTTTTTTTTTTTTTTTTTTGCCTCTCTTTTTAAACTGAAGGCACTCTGACTGTGCAAACAATTCTAACTAAAAATCCACCCAACTTCAACTGGCCCTTCATGCTGAATTATTTGGCACCAGTTTCAGATCTCAGTCTCTCTCCTTAAGTCTCTCACCATCAATCTCAGTAACAGACCTAACCTCTAATTTCTTTCTTTTAGGAAAGAAAGCCATTCCAAATTTTCTCTGGTCACATTTTTAAACACATCTTTCTTTATAGCTGTAGGGTCACCTTTTCTTGTGTCTCAGAAAAAGCTGTATGTTCTCCCAGAAAGTAAATTCCCCATATGTTCAATGAATCCCATCCATTGTCAACAGCCCTTCATTCTTCAAGTAATCCTTTTCTATCTTGAAAATATACATTTACTTGAAACTAGTTTCCTCTGTGATGTCCCCAATTATAAACTTACTGAATGTTAAGTCTATACCAGGTGTTCCCATTCACTATAAGCTACTCTCTACAATCTACTCCCTTTCTTTATAACTAACAGTATTTGAGTGTTTACATCATGGTACTATACTATTGTTACGGTACAGTAGACAGTCTGTCCAGAACACCAGGAAGTCTCCCCCATTGGCCAAGATGGCAGGAGGGGTGGTAGGTTTTTACATTGAGTGTGCAAAATGTTAGCAAGATAATTATGTAGGAAAAAGCCTTCCCCATTCTGGTACCAACTTAGGAGTGGGAACAGGAGAAGACAGGCACATGCACCACGGAAGTCAGATGGCGCAGGGAGAGGTGCTGGACCAAAAAGGCCTCTCGGTGGACTCCTATGTACGAGGATAATTACCTACGTAGGGTGGTTGTGAAAATTTCTATAATTTATGCAACATGCCTAATACAGTGCCTTGTATATTGCCTTCCTCAGTAAACACAATATTAGCTTCCATCTCCTTTAAAATAATATAGTTTTAAAGGCTGGAATTTAAAACTAAGGAGTTTTACTCCAGAGCCCCTGATCTTATCTGCCACTTTATATAGCTGCCTATAAAACATAAGTGGAGATTCTTCTCCCTTCCAGATTTTTATTCAGAAAGTATATTTTTAAACACCATCAAAAACCACAATAAAAATGTTATTTCATTTTTTAGCTTTCAATTTGACACTTTGTTATCGTACATCTTTTCACTATTTTCTCCAAATAGTTCCTCCCCTTCCTCATACTATCATTCTTCTCAAGTTTCAGATTCTGGTCATTTGCTCTTTGTGTCGTCTATTCCTAACTCGTGTATTACCAGTGATGACTTCCAAACCCGGATTCCTTGTATCTTAGCAGCTACCAACTCTAGACTCCAGTCTCTCTAAGCTCTACTCATCATCTCCACAAAGCCTTTTTGTAAGCCAACATTCCTCAGTCACATGTAGTAATTCAATATATACTTATGCGGGATCTGTGATATGCTAGTCTAGAGGTTGGAGATAAGACATTGCCCCTGTTCTTAAAAAGCTCATTTTAGTAAGAGGAACAAACAAAAAAATAATTCAATGTTCCAAATGCTATAATACAGATGTTAATCTTGTACAGAACCATGCCTGTACTACAAAATTCGCATTTAATCATAGTGTACTGTTTCCATCCTAACTTTCTTCCTACAATGAAAGTTTCTAGAGAAGAAATCTGTGATCAGTATCAGAACATATTATTGCCACTCAAGGAATTATTCTTGATTACTTTGCAAGCTGACAGAATAAAAAAGAAAAGCATTCCTCTCAAGGATGTTATCTAAGACAACTATGTTATATTTTATCGATATACCACTAAAGAATGTATAACTTAGAGGTGAGATGTAAGTCTCTTACAGTCAATCATCCATTCATTAAATTCACATAGTTTTATCAAGTATCCATTTTGTACCAGACACAGTTCTAAGGCCTTGGGAATAGAGCAGTAAACAAGGAAGACAAAGATCCTGCTCTGTGAGCCCATATTCTAATGGGAGGAGACAGATAAGCAAATTCCAGATAAATGCAAGTTGTAGAAAACAAAAGAGGATTACAAGATTGAGAATGGTTGTGGTGGCTACACGGCTATAATTCAGCAGTGGTCAAGGAAAGCCTCACTGAGAGGATTCTGTTGAGTGGAGACCTGAAGAATCACCAGGAGTAAATGCCTATGTGAAGATCTGGGGTCAATTTGAGCATTGCTTCGGACAGAGAAAAATCCAAGTGCAAAGGCCCTAGGGTGTAACGAATCTGGCACATTAGAGAAAAAGAAAGAAGGCCAGGATGGCTAGGTTTCAGTAGGTGAGGAGGAAAGAGTATCAAAAGTAGATACATAGGGCTTTGAAGGCCACATTATTAAAAGTTTGGATTTTAAGTGCCAGTTTTAAAGCATACACTCACATTGAAGACTTTAAAACAAGAAGAAAAAAATAATCTGATTCTCATTTCTGAAAGATCATTCAGGCTACTGTGTGGAAAAGGCTTTTAGGGAGGAAAGAGTGGAAGCATAATTAGGAAAGTAGCAGTGAGGATGCAGAGAAGTGGCTGAACTTGGGATATATTTTGGAGGCAGTACCTGTGGAATTTGCTAATGGCCTGGGAATAGGAAAGAGTGGAAAATGAAAGAAATAAAAACTAGCAGCAGTAAAGCAGCAGTAAAAACTAAGAATATAATCCTGTATACTACTATTTACATATCTTGAATAGTAGAAGAAATTGTCTATTCTTGACTGAATAGACAAAGAAAAGGTGAGAGTGAACGCAATTACTATTGCTTTTTGGACTTCATAGAAAAAAAAAAATCTTTCCAAGTGTCAAAGACCAAACACGTTCTAGTTTGAAGACGTAAAAAAAAAAAAGCAGTAAAAAATTCTTTTGTAAGTCCTATACTGTTCCACAGAAATAAAACAAACCTATTTTAATAGAATTGATCCTTCACATGAAAAATAAAAACCTTATTGCAAAAACAGCTGACTATTAAAATTCTCTGTCCTTTATATCAGACACTGCTGAACAACTCTTACATTTATTTCCCATCTTCCTTCATAGAAGTCGATTATTTTCAGATATACATTCCTCCCCAGTATGACTCAGGAGAGGGTGACTGAATTCCATTTTGGTAGTAGATCCTAATTAGATTAGCCTTGCTACTTAAAGCAGCGAGTTGGCAGACCTATTTTGTTACCAGACTGAGAACAGATAAATGTTAATCAACTCACTGCTTCCTTAATTGAGGCCTATAAAAAAAGTCATAGGAGCTAAACGCTGTGTTTAGTGATGTAGTTGATTTACAACCATCTTGTGCTCTGTAAAAACCCCATGAATGGATACCAGCTTGAGCACCACATTTGAATAGGACTGATCTGATCCGTTCAACACCCTGGCACTGCTCTGGTGACTGCGACAGGACAGGAGAGGCAAGTGAGCCAAACCAGTATGAAGGAAAGGTTTGCACTGCACACTTGGGAAGAGTGTGTTCCCTCTTTCTCCTGCTAGACATGAACAAGTAAGAATTTCATCTGAATTGCCAGGGGCCGCTATCTTGCAGTTATGAGAGACACAAGCCTTAGGGATACAGCATCTAATAGAGGTAAGAGATATAAAGAGCCAGAACTCTCATAATATCATTCTGTTACTGACTATACTACTTAAAGAACCTTATTGCTCCTCCAATTATGAAATAATAAACTTCCTTCCTTTCATAAAGCCAGTATTAGGAAAGATTTCCTGTTTCTTATAACCAAAAATATCCTGATATATATATCAAGTAAAAATAATGAAAATATGTACTCATATGATTGATATACACCAGTTATTTTTTTAAAGCTAGTATGGTTTAGAAGTTGTTTTCAGAGTAGTTTTTCTCTAAACAATGAATCCCTGCCTGTATCCCAAATATCATCACACGCGTGTATGTCAAATAGCAAAATATAAAGGTGGAGGCATGCAGGGACGGAAGCCCCAGAGCTTCAGCCACGTAGTCTGTCCTCTCCATACCCCAAGGTCTGTGCTCCCCCAAGCCACCCCCTATCTGGAAACCCACGAAGCAACTCTTCCGAATCCAGTGTGAACAACTACTTCCTTAAAATATATTCCTAAAATGAGACATTGCCATAATAAAGGAGGCACTTTCATTTTCAGAAGATTGAGCCTTTCACAATTTCCTGAGCATTGATTATGGCCCTAACTACTGCTAAGAACTTTTCAAACCTCCTCTTTCATTCCTTCATGAATAAATACATCAGTGAACTCTTGTAAAACCTGTACAAAGGCATTTTCCTTTGCTCTCTGGAGCTCCTACATATGAGGTTGAATTGCTTTATAAATTCCTAACTGAAAAAGAAAGTGATTATTATTACCCAAATGAGTCATGGTCATATAAACTTTAAAAAATAACTATTAAAATGGAAGTACCCTATAGGAATGCTAGACCACAACACATTGAGCTACTCCTATAAATTCAAATCACCAGACAATATACCCTTCCTTTTCTTACTATATCAGTTTCCAAAAATTCTCTAAAACTATACATAACAAGTTTACAAGTTTTTAAAACCTAAGGATTTTGTGTATAGGGCAAATTTTGAAATAAAATGCTACATAGTATGATGTTAAATGATCAATTCTCCTCACTTTTTATCAACAAATCTATGAGTCTATCTACTTGAATGCACAAATATTTTGTGTACTTTTATGGGAAAAATGCTACTGAATAAACCATGATATACCACCAATTTTAAGACAAATCTCAAATTCAGGAGTGACAAAAATATGAAAAAATGACTTTCGTAAAACTGATGAAATAGAGAAATACCATGGGTATAGATCTTAGCAAATAGAGAAACAGAACAGTGAGGAAAAGTATTTTTTTTGAAACTTAGGAAGTTTAAGTGGAATACGTCTGTCCCAGTGTCTAAAGTTAAATCGAAGGCAAAAATGGTCTACTCACCCTTCAGCATCAGGGTCTAAAATGACAGCCAGCTCTGTTAACACAAGTCCTGCCAAGTAATGCTGTTGGCGGAAAGGCACAGACAGTTCAAACATGTTTGCAATCTTCTGGTCTTGTACATTGGTGGAAAATCCAGAACTCTGTTTGGGAGTGAGGTAGAACAAACTATAACAGATGTGCAAGACAACATCCTATAGACACAGCATTTCAACAAATACAATGTGAGCATCATCCAAAAGTGAGATAAACTTTGCCTAGGGTAATCTGTTGCCTAAGGTTATTATAGATCATTATTATTAATTTTGGACAAAGTAACTGCTCTTACTTTTGGTATAGAAAACTGTGATGAAATATACTTTTAATTATTTTCAATTTCCTTTATCTCATACTAAAACTTTCCATCTGTTTTTCTTTATTCTTTTAGCCATTTTATGTTTTAATATTGTACTCTGAACAGAAAAAAAGGCAACTAAGTCTAAATAATATACAGTGTGGGGCAAAAGTAGGTTTAGAGTCGTGAGTATGCAAAATACAGAGTTTACTGTATTATTTATTAATTATTATATTATTTTCCATATGAACAACTGTAAACCTAATTTTGACCCATCCTGTATTATGTCTTCCCTGCTGAATATAGGGAAATATTCATAGTCAAGGCTACCGGTTTTCAGAGAAATTTCAAACACAGGTAAAACTGCATCTCAGAGAAAATACTATCACTAGAAAATACTATCATTTTATGGTCGAATTACTGAGTTTTTTAAAAGTTCTTTGATACTACAAAATAGCATCCCCCAAGATTTAGCTCAAGGCAAGAAAGTCCTCAACTTCATTCCAACAAAACCATAATTCAAGACCATACATGTAATCTTTCTTAAAAGAATAATAGATTTCAGGTTTCTCTATGCAGAAATCCTATTCCTAATAAGTATACAAAATTCCTCTATCCTTCCTCTTCCCAAAAGAGTGATGTCTCTGTCATAATAAGAATCTGAAAATCATGTACTATAATTAGATGATAAGGTGGGAAACAAGATAATGAAAGAAATTCTGTGAATTTCTTGGCTGAATGAGATGTTTAGCAGAAAACTGAGTGTATGCAAATGTGTTTAAAGGTTTTAGAAACATACCTATGCTAAATTTGTACTTGAGTGGGTAGCCCTATCTTTGGAAGAGGATGGGGGAAGACAGCAAATGACTCGCTTCCTCTGTTACAGGAAGGACGACCTGTGTACTAGCCAGGTAAGAGATGTGGAAGTAAGATTTTTTTGTAAAGGTAAAGTGAAAAGTTGTGGGTGCTTTCTGATGTTTACCAATCTTTTTTAGTGAACTTTAAAATGTTCCTTCATTAAGCATCTAACATTGATCCCAACTAGAGAATTAAATTAAGGAATTAAAATCTCAAAAATAAAATTAAGAAGAGCTAAGATCAATTTTGACTTTAGACATTAAGAGCTTAAGGAA
This sequence comes from Artibeus jamaicensis, assembly GCF_021234435.1. Lineage (NCBI taxonomy): Eukaryota > Metazoa > Chordata > Mammalia > Chiroptera > Phyllostomidae > Artibeus > Artibeus jamaicensis. The sequence goes on from NW_026522025.1 coordinate 11,687,556, forward strand.
GCAGCTTGCTTGCTTCAGGAATCATATAGCAGAAAAAATGTTTCACTAGGAAGGGAAAATCCAGGCTGCTTTGATACTAAAACCACAAAATCCCTTAATCCCAATCTGTATGGCAGGACACATGATAACTATTATGATAACCCTTTCATCATCTTTAGAGAAACTACTGTGTATTGAAGTCAATTGCCTCCAATAAACCTATAAACATCCATCTAGTTTCCTTTGGGTTTTCTAGATACAAGAGAGGTGGGCAGGGCTCTGTCAGACTTGCACTGCAATTTTGCAGCTGAGCCCTTTGTGATTTTAATGCCCCTAGTATTTTGGGGAGCTAGAATTAAACAATATAATTCTTAATCAATTCCTTTGCTTGTCATATAAGTTATATGAAAGTATGTTAGATTAAGAAAGTATGTTAGTCATGTACTGAAGGACTGCCTGTATAGGAAGTTCTAGGAGAAATATTTCAAAGTATGCTTTGCTTGAGAGAACAGAAAATATGGCTAATTAAGCACAAAACAATGATAGTTAAACAGTAGCAATAGTCACAGATGTCAAGTTTCTGCCTTTGGCTTTAAAGATAATATCACTAATGCACAATTATGAGATACTTTGCAGAATCTTTGGTCCTTCAACTCAGCATTCCTTGTTCTCACAATATAATTTTGTGTTGCTGACATATGTTTCTTTGTCAAGCAGGAGATAACTTCAGGGCCTCAATGAGAATTTATGAAATTGTTTTGTAGAAGCAAAGAATGTCTTCAAGATAGCTACGACAGCTGCCGATGCCTAGTTGTCTGACAGGAAAAAGTGTTATCTGTCACTAAAGAAACATGGACTTCTCTCTCGGTTCTCTGGAACTCTCCCCACCCCACCCCCTTTCCTAGCTACACTCCCTATGTTTGTTTTTTGAGACAGATTTAAGAACTCTTGCTCTCTCAGCCTCTCACTTTGATGTGATCAAATAAACGATTCTGTCTCTGAGTACCGGTGTCTCAATGTGCTGGCCTACTAGTGCACTGGGTACATAAGCCTGAATTTTGAGAGGCAATTCTGCAACAGCTTGACTTTTTTCTCTGCTAAATTATGCTTCATCCCCCTTCCTTTTACTAGTATTAATGCTTGATAAACACCTTGTACCCCAAACTCAGTCTGTGTGTGCTTCAAGAAAACTGAACTTGTGAAAATATCTGAATATATGAGTTAATGCAGGTAAATTCACTCACATGTGCATAAATCTGTAAGAGGAGTACAACACAGTGCTTAAGATCGTGGGGTCTAAAATAAACCCAACATGCAAAGTACAGCATAAGGCGTACAGTCAGTAATATTATAGTAACTATGTGTGGTGTCAGATGGGTGCTAGACTAATGGGGGTGATGACTTTGTAAGGTACGCAAATGTCTCATCACCATGTTGTATATCTGAAACTAATATAATATCACATGTCAACTTCATCTGAAAAATAAGTTTAAACTAAAATAAAGCCAACATGTGTGTTGGTTCAAAGCCCAGCTCTGCCATTTTACTGTGTGACCTTGGCTGAGTTATTGACCTTTCTGTGTTTCAGTTTTTTCATCTGTAAAATGGGGATAGTATCAGAATTTACCTCCTAGAGTTGCTCTGAGAATTAAATGCTTATTACCTACAAAGCACTTAATATAGAGACTAGTATACAGCTGTTATTCAGTAATGGACGTACAACTTTTTCCAGTTTTTATTTAAAATGCTTTTCCACAAATGTGAACTTTGAGAATATTTCCTTCACACATTTTGCATACCTGAGATGTTGCAGAAGAAACGGAAGGTGATGGTGATGCTGGTGGAGTAAGCAGGCTGCAGGGCAAGTTTAATGTAACATAGTGCTCATGGCTGCAGATGATTCTCAGAAAATCCAGCCTCAAGGACACCAGGACACTTGGACTTGGTAGTGAATAAAGCTTTGAAGACACCTTGTAAACATTGCATAAACAAGAGAACCCAATTGAATATATCTCTTACCAGAATGACAGATCAAAGAATTAAAAAAACAGTATTCGTTGGGCATCTTCGGGTTTTGTGATTAAATAACATTATAGCTTTCTCCAGAATTAAATTAAAATAAAAAATTTGAAATATAAGATTTACTGCATATATCCATCAATTAGGGCAAAAGCCACATTCTTGTATTTCCAATATAGCATTAATATTTCCACTTTCCAAAGATGCACTTCATGAAGGCAAAGTATACCACCAAAACAACTTCGTATGAAAGTATCCATTATTTTTACAGTATCTTGTGTTAACCTACATTTATTATGATCTATTTGCCTATTTGCCCATATATACCATAGACTACTTGAGGACATCCATAAAATGACTTAATAACTTTAGCATCCCTAGGGTCTAGCTCAAAGTCTGGCACATGTAGGTGGTTAATACTTGAAGCATAAAGACAGGAATGGGTTTTAGAAGCAACAGTATATGAAATCTTGGGGGCAAAGTAAAATAATACATAATGTAGCAAATATTTGCAGTGAGTCGGTGCCCACACATAGTTTTAACTTCTCCACTAAAAGAAACATACAATAAAGGCATCCAATAGAACATATCTTCAAAATTCTAAACATTAGACCATCAAACAGCATTCTTAAACAGCAGTTCCCAAAATCTAATCTGTAGATCAGCTGGGAAGTGCTTCATAGCACTATGTCCCACACTCTCCACCCCCACCACCAGAATTCAAACTCCTCAATCATGCTGGGATAGGATCCGAATATATATATTTTAAAGGCTTTATTCATTTATTTACAGGGAGGGAGAAAGACAGGAAAGAAACATCAATGTGAGAGAGAAACATTGAGAGCAGTTTAGTCTCTCACATCCCCCCAACAGGGGACCAGGCCCACAACCAAGGCATGTGCCCTGAGAATCCAACTAGTGACCTTTGCTTTTCAGTACTCTACCCAACCAACTAAGCCACCCTAGCCAGGGTAAACTGTATATTATACTTTTAAACCTCCTTTAAAAGGCAACTCTAGGGTGATCATACAGCTTACTAGGAAAATTGCCTATCAGATCCAATAACAAATGTTTTTCAAAAGGCAGATTTCATTAATCAGTTGAAAAAATTAAAATGAAATCAGCTGTTTGTGGAAAAGTTCCAGAATGCTTTTAGTTTAGTAAAAGCAAAACAAATGACTTTCAGGACATGGGTAAACATTTGTCTATGGTTCTAAACTCTACAAAGTCCAGGGCTGCATTAGGAGAAATACATAGCTGCTTTAAATATCACTGAAGACACAAAAGTGCAGTGAGTTCTTCACTTGGTATAAAAACTACTCTTGAATGGTATCTGGAGCTGCTTTACAGTTAGACTATTGACTTGATGGTGTGTTCCAGAATGGGAATTAAAGAATAATGAGTGGGCCAGCGTAACGTAAGGAAAAGCCAGCTATACTGATATCAACTTGCCACAACCTTGTGTCTTGATTAAACAAATGTAACATACTTTTGCCTTAGTAATAAAACTATGCTATTTTTTTGATGCCAGTATATGTATGTGTTCTTGAAGATTTATTAACTATAGCTGTAAAAATAGCTGTTGGGAACTGCCCTGCCTGGTTTCAGAAGCTGTAACCCCCCCCCCCCCAAGGCTAAGGCTGAGTGAGAGACCTTGGGACCCTAAGCCCCTAAGGAGACAAAGCTTATCTCCCTGGCAGGGGCATTGCCTCTGCCCAGTTTACTTCACCCTGCTTGGCCCTGGGTGAATGACTGGTTAGCCAATGACAAGTAAGATTCCTCAAAAGAGGGATGACCTAAGATAGGCATGGTCATGAAAGGGCCCCCAGGGAAGGACTTGGGGGACTACAGAAAAAGGGGGTGATGGACCCTAGCCCCGCAGCTTTGACATGCCCTCAGTCCTCATTCTGTCTGCAAGAAGTCTCCTAATCTCTTGGCTGCCTCACTTCCCCTGCTTGACTTAAGCCTGAAACAATGACAGAGGGTGGTGTAGTCCTGTATTCAAAGGGCAAGTTCCCTGGGTGATCAGAGGCTAAGAAAGAATGCATAAGATCCTGTGAAACCTGCTTTGCTAATACCCTCAATTTAAATGATAAGGGTCCAAGCAGGGAATAAGTTTGTTCCCCAAAAGTTTTATGGCCCTTTAGCTATCAGACTCTGACTCTAAATAAGCCCTCATAGTTCTCTGAATGTTATCTATTGTTTGATCCATACTGCCTGACAATGGTTGATGAGCTTTACGTGTACACCCTGTATTCCTATGCAAATAAACCCAATTAAAGCCCAATGAGGAAAAGGCTCCCCGCCCTTCTCCTTTGGGAGATAGGACACCTTTCCTACCCAAGTAGATCATGTCTTGGTAGAATTATTCTCATGTGTGGCAGCTGGGGGGCCCTGAGGGCGGAGCCCTCCAACAAAAAGCAAACATAGTATTTAGGTTATTTGATTACTGATGATTACTAATTATGCATTACCTGTTTATAGCAGGTCTTTATAAGGCTAAAGACAAATCCTCTGTCCATAACAGACAACAGATCATTGAGAAAAAATGCAAGACTTGTGTTGAGTCTTTCAACCATTTCTGTGTCCTGAGAAACAGAATGAAAAGAAAAACAAATAAAAGTATGAGAGTTTAACGTGAACTTTAAAAAGATTTAACAAAAAAAATAACTCATCATTACCTTCTGAAATCGTGAAACTATGTCACTAGCAATTGTACTGACAAGAGCAGCAATGTCATCCATGAAACGTTCTGGAAAACGAGTTTTCCTTGGTGCATCGAGTTTATCATTAAAGTATAAATGGTGCACCATGCTCTTCACCTGAAAACATAAATAAGCCATTAGTTTAATTTCTTATGGATGTAATTAACAGTTACAGAAACTCTATAAAAAAAAAGACTTACATTCAAAAATCAAAAAAGTTACAGAAACTCTAAACAGTAGGGCTACTTTTCCAATATGCCATATGATTTAATAGGTGGCTGAGATACAATTTTTTAGCACTTCAAATATTCTGAAAAGTTCACTATAATATTTTGTATGTTCCAAAAAAATAACAAATAAAATATAATTCAATCACTGCATCACCTTCATAAAGTTACCTTAGCTGTCAACAGGAAAAGAAAATACTATATATGTCCAAAAAAAATCACCCTTTAAAGTTGTTTTAAATTAAGTCTTTACAAGATTCATTAACGCTGCCATTCCCTGTCCCCCAGGCTGTGAGCCAGCTGACTAAAGGTCAGAGACCTTTACTTCCCTGTAGTGTCTCTCGCATCTAGCATCTAGTCTCAAGTGGTAGATATATATTAAATGTGACTCACTAAATACTAATTATAAAATATTAAGTAAAAATTAACAAAGTGATTTAAGTTTACAAAATATTTTTGGATATAGATTCTTATCATAGCAATGTGGTAATGGTAATAAAGATTTTAGAATCAGAAAAATTGAAGCCAAAGTTTTATAGTTATTAACAGCAGAGCCAAAATGATAGCCTTTTGACTAATTTATATTTAAGAAATCTGAATATACATGTAAGAGTATCAAAAATAAGTCAAAATTATAATTTTCATCTTATATTAAAAACACATGGTCCTGGCTGGTGTGGCTCAGTGGACTGAGTGTGGACTGCAAACCAAAGGGTCACCAGTTCGATTCCCAGTCAGGGTGCACAGCTGGGTTGTGGGCCAGGTCCCCCGAAGGGGGTGTGCAAGAAGCAACCACACATTGATATTTCTCTCCTTCCCTTCCCCTCTCTCTAAAAATGAATAAATAAAATCTTTAAAAAACACATTTATTACAAATGTGGTGTTTATTCTCCAGGGGAAAAATTAGTCATCATTTGTGTATGGTCCCTCATTTATCTATTTGATTAGTAAACTTTAGAAGAAATGGCTTTTTATCCCCAATACAGGTAACATTCGATGCTGAGAATAACCCTGTGATGTACTCCAGAAGCTCCTTTGTTTCCTCCCTTCTTTTAGCTATGTTGTTGATTTCTGCTTTCCAGAGCCTTAAGAGTAAGATCCTTAGTGCCAGAATGTCTGAGTTTGAAACACAGTCCTGCTGTCTACGAGCAGCACACACCTGAAGTTATTTCATCTCTCTGTGCCTTGGTAATACTGTACTCAGCCCACGGAGATAGTGCTACCACACCGTACCCAGTTGATAAACACATAGATACACAAAAGCAATAAACATTTATGTGTATATATGCATAATAAGATACAAACTCATTCACTTTTAATGTCAATTATTGAAATAAGCAAAAATAATTTTAATTGGCTGTAACTGGCATTTCCCTAAGCATAAAAATGTTTTTATGACATTTCTGACCCTAAAAATAGTATCTATAAGTTCTTTTTATCTGTGTTTGGTATGAAATCTACAGTAACGCTATTATACAGTAGCATGTTCAGACTAAGAAAGAATGTATCACGGGTCCTTTAAAAATCCAACTAAATTGCCCTGGCTGGTGTAGCTCAGCGGATTGAGCACGGGCCTGCGAACCAGAGGATCGTGGTTTGGTTCCAAGTCAGGGCACATGCCTGGGTTGCAGGCCGGTTCCCAGTGGGGGACTCATGAGAGGGAACCATACACTGATATTTCTCTCCCTCTCTCCTTCCCTTCCCCTCTAAAGATAAATAAATAAAAAATCTTTAAAAAAATCCCACTAAATTATGCTAAGTGTCTACAGTGTTTAATATAGACATATAACATAAATAACTTTGCCTTGCAGAAACATGTAAAACCATAAGATGGACAACAGAAGAAGATTTCTAGTATAAAATTATGAGCTAACACAAAAGTGTTCCCTAAGGAAAACATTATTAAAGAATGTCTTTATTTTGCTCACCATTAACTCAAAAAAGAACCAGGCTTGTTGCAAAGCTGACTCCCGAACGCTGCCACTGCAAACAACCCATTGCAAAGCCAGCTCCTCGTGAAAAAGCTATCCAGAAGTAAAGCCAAAGTTATTATCAAAGTCAAGTCTGTTAATAACACAAACCAAATAATAACGCAACTGCAAATGAAGATATAATGAGAATAAGCAAAATAAGGCATGTGGACCATTCAATGAGGCAGTGAGGACACCCATTAACGAAACGGCTATTTATACATGTAAGACAGTGGCATGTTGAACAGCTGAAAAAATTACATGTTACCTTGCAGTAAAATGTAATAAAAAAAAAAGGTGGGAATAGCCTCCTAAATTGTACCTGCAAACAGAAACTAGACCAACAGTTAAAAATAAAATCTTGTTTGTGCCTTAAATACATATTTTAACATATGCAAATACATTAATAAACTTTGCTGGTACAATTTAGGAAATACCTTTAAAAATTTAAACTCTGATAAACATTAATTTGCAAGTTTTACTGTATTTAAAGTCTTTTTATAAAAATGGCAGAAATTTCCTGCCTTGTAATGGATGTACATACAAAGCATTTGCAAAGTAGTGTATTTTAATATGAAAAAGGACTAACAAAACTGTGCAGCGTAAGGGAAGCAAATCAACATATCTTACTAAGAGTGATAATTTTTCTAACTCATCTTCCTTTTCCTGGAGATTTAAAACACAAAACAAGCAGTTACAGAAACAGAATTAAGAGTTCATACATTTTTTTGGCACTAAAATTTGATCAAATTCAATTACTAAAGTCTAAAAACAGTCAGTCTCAAAGATATAAACATTGTAATAATGGAAAAGAGCCTGCACTGGAAAGGTAAGCCCTACAGGCATCAGACAAGCAGTGCACACTCAAATGTATTTTTAAAAGCAATGCAGATACCATAACATCTCATGGTGATTATGTAAAGAACTCTTCTATCTATTTAACTGCTGGAATTATTTTCCCCCTATATGGGTTGCCTTCATGTGAATCTACCTTTTTGGTTGGTAAGCGTCCCGTTAATGTTTGTAAGAAACTTGACGTCTCTGTGTGCGAAGACATACGATTACAACTTCGATCCATAGCCTATGGAGTGAAGATGAATGAATGACGAGATAACATTAACGTCTGCTGTGGATGACTTTGCCACTCAAGGATTACATACAATACTTAAAATAGTGTTTTATTATGGTTTTAACAACCATCTATTTTATTGCTCATCTCATTTTCACCATTTTAAGTTGTTTTAATGCATTAGAATTATCAAAATGGCTTCAAAATATTTTTAATCTTAAAAAGATGAGTATTTAAATAATTATATAAATCCAGAGTGCTGCAAAGAATGAAACTTTTATTTGTGTGATCTATACACATGCACATATCTAGTAAAATATAAAAACATACTTCTCAACTTGTCTCAGACCAAAACAAAACAAAAAACCCCAATTTTTATATTCAATAAAAATATATAAAAAGTGTAGAATGATTTCTTTCACTTTTTATTATTATCAAAACTAGTATTCAGGTTTGCCATTTATTACATGAGACAGAAATCAATTGTAATATTAAAATTAATTCAACTGTTTCTTCAAGAACAAGAGCATTTTCCTTCAAAGCCAATAAACAGATGAGAAGTATATTTTAAGGTATCATGCAATATGAGCTATCAAGCAATGAGACTTAAGTAAGCAAAACCTATTCAACTAAGTTATAAATTTCATACTTTGCAACACAGCACAAATTAAAAGATTTTTGCTTCTGGTATTTAATCTTATAGGATGGGGAGCATACACTCTTCACATTTAATTTCTGCTTTATTACTAGTATTTCTAGTTAGTGATTATGAAAAAATGACAAGATAATAAATGCTAAATGGAAATGATACAATAGCTATACTTTAAACCAAAAGCAAATTAAAAACTGCCAGTTTTTCCTCACAAAAATTTTTAAATTCCTACTGAAGTTGTGCTACCCCTAAAGTAGAAACTGTTATCAAAGCCATCAATTGCATAAGCAGCAGGCACTGAAATACTGATAGAGAATACAAGGAGGGAAGGAGACAGGAGAAAGGAGAGCAGAGCAATACTGGTGCAATTGGTGGTATCCATGCATAGTAGTTGAAAATGTGCTAAGTAAAACAAAAATACACACTTTTTAATGATTAAAAAAAGCAAGCCACTGAAATCATAGTATATACTAAAAAGTAATGTTCTAAAGGGAAACATCAGCAGCCAATAAAGAAACCTCTAATATGAACACCACCTGTGTTGATTCTGCACTTGGGCTGGGGTTGGATCCCCATGGGGCAGCTTTTGGACCACCAGTGTTAACCCAGGAATTGGAGCGATCTAAACCCTAAGCATATAATAGAAAGTAGTTGGAAAGGAAAGAAATATTATATGTGGCATGCTATAAATTATTCTTAAAGAAATCCAGACTTTCCAATGCAAACATTTTTAAAATTAGTACTGTTAAAGCAACCAAAAATTTGAGGCACCTATGGAGTATTAGTTCACCAAAATGATCTTTTTACTTAAATGTTTAAAACTCACCAAGAACATTAAGTACATCATTTAAAGATAGTTTCTCTTTATGTAAAGGGATCACCTTTAAGTACCAACACTAAAGTTTCCACAGCACCATTCCTCTCAATTCTTTTTAAAGATGGTGTTAGTTAGCAACAGATAATTTGCTCTGAATATAACTAGGGCTTAAAAGGAAAAAACATAGAAGAAAAAGAACATTCCATTCTTTTCAAAAAGACTTTAATTTCATTCCATATATCATCAATTGAGAACTTCTGTGCAGTGATACTCCACAATTCTCTTTGACCTTGCCTCTTTTTTTATTTTCTTTTAGGGACTATTAGGAGAAATTAGGTAAAAAAATAAGAGAAAATGTGCCTAATATTTGCTCCTCTTTCAAATGATGGTAAATTTGGGGTTGTGTTTGGTTTTATTGTGCTGGTTATAATTAAACTTAATGTACTACTATATCATACAAATACTATATGAGAAAACATTATGCTGGAGCTATTTAAAGGAATTATATACTCATCGTCATTATCACTAATTTAAAGTTAATTTAATGTACCACTACTGCATATGACCAGCAGTGAATTACGTCTGTCTGTCTCTGAAAGAGGTTATTATGATCCCAGGTCAAGGGAACTGGAGCTTTACTTCAATTTTTTAAACATGACTGATTATTAAAATATTTTCAGAATGTTTATAAAATTCAAGATTCTGGGCCCTACCCGCCAAAATCCTGCTTTAGTAATCTGGGCTGGGGCCTGGCAATCTGCTACTAGAAGTGAAGCAAGTTATAAGAAATTTTTAGAGAATTGTTGGAATAAGATTTATGAAAACAACCCAAGAGAAACTAACTACAAATATCAAGGCATGAGTATGAACCCAAACCAGAAAATGCCAAAAGAAAGATAGGTAAAAGAAAACAAAGAATAGTCACAATGGTCATCAATTCTGTGTAGACAGTATCACCTGGGAAGCTTAACAACCACCACAAATGTGCAGGATCCTACCGCTAAACGGTTAATCAGAGTCAGGGGGACAGGAGAGCAAGGGAAAGCAAAGGAGGGAAGTGGAGGGAGGGGAGGAAGAGAAAAGAGAAGGGGGTAGGGAAAAAGGAGAAGAGAGGAGGGGTTGAAGGGAAGACAGCCTGCCTGCCACCTCTCAAAGGCTTAGGTTTTAGGAAGAATACATCCTTTTTTTGTCCCTATTTTTACGAAAAAACAAAGAGGTTGAAATTATACAATAATCACCCATACATTTGACACAGGATGAATAAGATGGGAGTTAAAGTTCAAATCCAGGTTCTACTGCCTTATAATTGAAAAATTGAATGTGAATTACCTAATCTTTTTTTTCAGTTTCTTAGCTATAAATTAGGAATAACGAGTGTCTCCCTCATATTTTAAAGGTCAAATTAAATAATGAAGTACACTACTAAGTACAATGCCTCAAATATAGTAACTCTCAAAAAAATAGTTTTAACAAAAACTTTCTTGTTTTTCAAAGCTTCTTAGCAAAATAAATTAGACAATGTTCAAATACTAGTAAAATTATGTAATAATAGATGTATTTAAAATAAAAACCTTCCTCCTCAGAACCTCTTTACAGTATCTCAAATAAAAAGTAAACCAGCACACAATGTTTTTCAGATAAGCTGAGGCAAAATTTCTCACCACTCCCCCAAATTCTGTCTCCACTCTATTAGGTGTAAAGTTCCTGACATTTTCAAGTTCCATACTCACTACTCACATCATAAAAACAATAAAACATGAGCACCTGATTTCTGCAAAATTACAACTGCCCTTTTTTTCTACCATAAATTTCTATAAAGAATAACAATAACTTTTCTGTATTCTTAAATTCAGTTTTAAATTCTTTGCTTATTAATATTTTAAAACTAAGATTCATGTTAATCGGTCATGTGAGAATAAGTAATAAATCTCTTTCTGCCATTAATTATATGTTATATCCACAATACTAAAGCTCTGAACAGTTATAATTATATAAAGTAGTTACATTTAATTAAAGAAAACCTGTGGCCAATTATTTTATAAAACAAATAATTTCCATAAATTAGGTGTTGTAAAGCTAAGAATTATATCAAACAGACCTTAGTTAAGCAAATTCATCAATGTTATTTACTAAGGTAATAACAACGTTTACCGATCTTCAACTAACATAGAAAAGATTAACCAAATACATACACAATGTGCATGAAGTGTTTTTGTTTTTGTCAAACCCCGGGAACATTCATCCCTTAGATATACAGATAGGTGCGTTCCTTCAGCAAGGCCCATACTGTATTTGACCTGACATCAACACTCATAATACAAAAATTTGGCTTTATATTCACAAGCCTTCAGCATACTGCCTATCACATGCAAGCTCTCAGTGTTTGAAAATGGAACAGTAAGAGATAATACATTAGAAAGAAACTATGTGTCAACATAAAATTGCACTGGCATTTGATTAAAAGCAATGAAGTTCAAACCTGATGTAAAACATTTACATAATTGAATGTTAAAAGACTATTGCAAGAACAATGAAAGATCAGTTTGGGCAAATAATTACAAAGAAAGTCTCACAAATATGGTTTTGTAGCCATTCACAGGGGTGTCCAACCTTAGGCCCATGGGCTGCATGAAGCTCAGGATGGCTATGAATATGGTCCAACACAAAATAATATATTTACTTAAAACACTATAAAATTTTTTTGTTATTATGTGTCACCATGTACTTAATGTGTGGCCTAAGACAATTCTTTTTCTTCCAGTGTGGCCCAGAGACGCCAAAAGATTGGACACCCCTGCTAGAGTGACAAAAGACTGTTGATATAAGTATTCTTGAATTTAAGGAATTTTGCATTTCATATTAAAGAATGAAGTCTAACCAAAACCTTCATAAAGTCAAATCTCTAAGGATCTGAAATATATAATTAATCCTGATAGTAAGAGGACAAACAAAAAGCATACTTCATTTTTTTAAAGTAGTTGATCCTTGCTATGAAATTCAACACTTATTAATATCCACCTAATAATTATCTGTTGAGTATCTTCAATATGCTGGATATTACTGTAGTTTCCCCCTTATCCATGGTTTAGCTTTCCATTACTTATAGTCAACCATGGTCCAAAAATATTAAATGAAAAATTTCAGAAATAAACAATTCATCAGTTTTAAATTGTGCCACGCTGGGTACCATGATGATATCTTGAACCATTCCACTCCTGACCTCAATCATCCCTCCATCCGGGGTATCCAGAGTGTGTGTGCTAATCACCGTTAGTCACTGAGCAGCTGTCTCAGTTATCAGATCAGCTACTGAGATACCACAGTGCTTATGTTCAAGCAACCCTTGTAATAGCCTAACACTAGCTCATAATGCCTCTGTTGTTCACCTCACTTCATCTCATCACATGGGCACCGTATCATCTCCCATCATCACAAGAAGGGTGAATACAGCCCTGCCTGGCCAGGTGGCTCAGATGGTTGGAGCGTGGTACAGTACACCGAAAGGCTGTGGGTTTCATCCCTGGTCAAGGCATCTATGGCAGGCAACTGATTGATGTCTCTCTGTCACAATGATGTTTCTCTTTCTCAAAAATCAAGAAATATATCCTCAGGTGAGGATTTTTTTAAAAGGGTCAATACAGTATAATATATTTGACAGACCATACTCACATAACTTTTATTACAGTATATTGTTATAATTGTTTTGTTATTAATAATTATTGTTGCCGATCTCTTATTGTGCCTAATTTATAAACTTTTTCACAGATATGTGGTATAAGTTAAGAAATAGCATATATAGTAGTAGAGGTGGTGAGAAGTGGCTGTACCTTTAACATGGATGCAAATCAAACAAAAGGAATTAGAAAAAGGCAGCTAAATTTAAAATTCCAGAACGAGCCCTGGCCGGTGGCTCAGTTAGATACAGCATTGTCTCATATACTGAAAGGTTGCTGGTTGGATCCCCGGTCAGGGGCACGGACAGGAGGAAACCAATCAACATTTCTCCCTCCCTTGCTTCCTTTCTCTCTCTCTCCAGAAATCAATAAAAAAAAAAACATATCCCCAGGTGAAGACTAAAAATAATAATGATAAAATAAAATTCCAGAAAGAGACTTTGTACTGCAAATATAATTTGGGGAAGCATTAGCACTTCTTTAATACCATTAAAGCATTTCTTTAATACCATTAAAGAAATAATAGTATTTCTTTAAACTTTGAGACTTGATGAAATCAACAAGCAAGTGAATTCAGAGATAAGGGAAGGGTAAGGATAGGGAAGAGAAGGACAGGGGCCTGAGACACTTCCAGACTAAGAGATCAGGAAAAAAAAGAATCTACAAAGGAGACTGAAAAGGTATAACCAGTAAAGTAAGTGAAAAACCAAGGGAATGTAGTGCCTGGAAACCAAGTAAGGAGAATCTAATTTAAGGAGGGAGGAGGATTTAACTGTCAAAAGCTGCTGGAAAGCAGAGGAGGCTGAGTGTTGAGAATTAAGCATTGGATTTAATAACAGAGAGAGCACTGGTGACTGCAGCAGGGCAGTCTGGGTGGGAGATGGGTGGGAGATGGGGGAAAGATCTGACTAACGTGGGGTAAAGACGATGGGAGAAAAAGAACGGGATGTAGCAAGTATAGAGAAAACTCTTTTAAGAAATTCTACCACAAAAGGTGCCAGAGACATGGCAAAGAAGCCAAGAACAGAAATATTACACAGGACAGTTTTTTTTTTAATGAGAGAAATGAAAGCATGCCTACATATGGATGGGCTGGTTTAGCAGACACACAATGTAGAAGAGAGATGAAAAAACTGCTAAAATGAGGATCTTGAGTGGGTGGGAGAGAATGGGAGGTTGTGAACAAATGGGTGGAATGGATTTAGAAAAATGAAAAGTTCACCTATTGCAGTGTTAGGTATTAGGGAGTAGTAGATAGTAGTAGGCAGGTAGATGCAAAGTAAAAGTCTACCCCAGTTTTCTTCTGATGGCTTCAATTTTCCCAATGGAGTACAAGATAAGGTGAGAAGGAGGATTGGTGAGGAGGTATAGAAGGCTTGAAATAACAAGAGGTGGCATGAAACCTTTTCCTGGGAGATTGGGAAAGCAAATGGAATACAGAAATATATACAGGGTCCGACACAAGTAAGGCCTGCTTGAGTGTGGTTGGTAAGGTTAGTGTAGGTGTAATAATTTATATTTTTAATTTGAATATTTCACCTAAAATGTCACATGGTGTGCTTGAGTATGATATTGTTATGTTATAGAATTACATGCTTAGGATTTTGTAATACAAGATTTTGTAATAAAAAAGCAGTGTTATTTATGCCAGACCCCTATATATATGTTTTATATATGTATATATTAATTATATGCATATAGATAGATATATAAAATAACTGCTTGAGGCCTGGTTGCTGTGGCACAGTGGATTTGAGTGAGAGACTGGGAACCAAAGGGTCACCAGTTCAATTCCCAGTCAGGGCACATGTATGGGTTCTGGGCCAGGTCCCCAGTAGGAGGCACATGAGAGGCAACCACACATTGATGTTTTTCTCCTCTCTCTCCTTCCCTTTACCTCTCTATAAAAATAAATAAAATCTTATAAATAAATAAATAAATAAATAAAATGGCTGCTTGATGTAAGTAAAGGCTCTCTGAGGCATACGGTCTTTAATTCCTCAAGTCAGAGTAGTCATCATGATATTCCTCAAGTCACGCTTGGTTGCACAGGTGGTTACATGGCACAGGTAGTCCACGGGGCTGAACAAACAAGTAAAATGAACTGGGAAGGATAAGGGAATTGAGGTTTGATTATAATGGGGATAATTATAATGATTGATCATGTAATTTCAGCTGGCTAAATTGGAAGAAATGAGAGTAAGGTGGGTAAGAAACAGGATAAAGGTCATATGATCAAGTGCTTGGAGGATACTAAGTAGAGAAACTGTTGGAATTGGGGCACTAAAGAGAAAACTAGGAGCAAATGGTTAGAGAACAAAATGCATGAAACTGAGATTATGAGGGTAAGTTATTGGTAATGACAAGATCTAGGTTATGACCATGGCTCAGGAAAGGTGAAAGACAAAATCATTAAAGAAGGGTTACTTAAGTTTCTAGGCCAATAAAATCAGACTAAATAAAAAAGCAGTTATAAATAAACTTGCATATTCCTTTCAATTTTCTAATAAAATTAAATTATATACTATTATCATTAGGGATTGCAACTAAATGATACTCCAAAATAAAAACAGCAAAAATTTTGCAACTAATAGAAAACATGAAAACCATTTAAATAAAACCTGACTCATACATGGCTGTGTTTGTCATTAAAAAATTTCTTATGATAATTTCACAAGTTGATATGTATCATTATACATCATAAAAAGTAAGTTAATGTTATATTCTGCTTAATAAACTACTTGAAAAAAGGAAACAATCATTCCAATATACGTAATGATTGAACAAATCAGACCTTTGTTCTAAATCTTGATGTTGGAATTTATCAAATACACCATGTAAAAGAAAACTGTAGAACCATGCTAAATAAGGCACAATGCAAATTTATAAAAATCCAGACATTTAAAAAGTAGAACCTTGAAGAAAATGGTATCTTTGATTTATAGAAAAATTTCTTATAATTCACAAGTCAGGTGTATTCTAGTAAATAACTGTGTTTTACAATATATAAATAATGCTAAGTAGTACCTCAATTACAATGAGATATGATAAAAAGAAAGACAAAGATAAAAAAAAAACTTGAGTTCTTTTCCTAAACATGAAAATATATGTGGGGTAAGGCTACGAAATATTTTTTTGATCTGTGAGAAATTACTTAAAAATTGCTTAAGAATTATTTTAAAATGAGCAATCCTTAATTCATTGAATCCTTAATTCAATGAATCCTTAATTCATTAAAAGCTTCTGAAAATGTAAAATTTCTATAACTATATGAATAAATGTAAGTGGCTCTGATGTCTTTAATCAATGTTCAAGTATTTCACCAAACAAACCCAGATCTTTAAAAAACTATTCTACTGCAGTTCAGGTTAAGTGTTGAACATAGACCCTAGAACACATTTAGTAATTCTTCCTCCCATTCTTATTACCAGGCTACAATGACAAAGTAAAGTTGACTATGATTCTATAACAATATCTCCCTTCTTCCCAATAGCAAATGTATTTACATTTAAAATGGTTTGGTCACAATACAACATGACGTGATTTCTTGTCCTCAGTCTTACTTTTCTTTTGTTCACCTTGTTTAAACTGAGTAATTTTTCAGTTTTCCATATAGAAAGGAAATAACTATTTGTTCCTTAAGTATATTTCTTGGATAATAAAGATTACTGCTTTAAATAAAGTATAGCTAGATCTTAGACTAGCTGGTATCTCCCTTATTATCTGGGATAATCATTAACCATCATTAAACAAATTATTCTAATTCTGGTGCATCTTACATAGAGTTTTTCATAAGAACTGTAACCTGATCACCAATCAAGGCTAATCGCTGTCCTTGATATTTTTTTGGAGGACACCTTTTGCATTGTGATGCAATGTGTGAGGAACAGTGATGACAGGTTCCTTCTCCACAGCAGTCACATGGGTCTGTTTTATTGCTACAGAAAATCATTTTCACACGATGAGCATCAGACAGACAAATGCGAGCAGCGTGTGACTAGTCCTCCTGGACAAATTCTAGAGTTCAGCAGATTCTCCTGAGCAGAGTGCAAATATGAAACACATAGTGTTTACTAATACAATAGAAATGTACAATTTCTTCTTGATTACTAACTCAAGTACATTAAAAAATTAAGAGTAAATGAAAAGACTTGGACATTTCTCATTTGTTCATGAACTGAAAATCAAATTTATAAATACCCATCTTCTGTTTACCTTACTGCCAATGATTGACCGTACTTCATCATCTGGTGACGTGGGGGTCCCAGATATATCTGGGTTACTATTACTAAGACTCCGCGAACGATTTAAATTAAGGCTTGCAGGTCTCACGGCAGATCTAGCCATTGTGGCATAATGCACTGATCCTCCTAAACCTCCAGGACCTAGAGTTGTATATAAAACAGCACATAATTAAACAAAGAAAATTAGTCAGGAAAGAACCCGAAAATAATCTTTGCCACTTCACAAAATTTCACAAAGACCATGAATCGTTTTTGTTTTTAAATAAAAAATACTATAAATAAGAAAAACACTCAAGACCTACTGATAGATACACAAAGATATTCTATTTAACAGCAGTTGGCAAAACCTTATGAATTTTAAGTACAATTCTCTTCAATGTTTCTATGATTATAGACTGCATGTGCAATAAAAACCAAAAGCAACAGAAATCACTCACATACATTATCTGTACTTAGATACAGGTGTATGCAGGACCCGAAATGCCCCAGCTTATATTTCTTCTTTTCTCCCTACCCCTCCTTGCTTTGTCCATTGATACAATCACTGGAGGAACAGCCAGCCGCTTTACTGTCGACATCTCTTGAATGAGATTATGCTTTATTTCTCTATATTCATCAGTGGCAATTTGAACTTTAATAAAATGGTACGTTTATGACATACATATAAAACCCTAGCCCTGACTGGTGTAGCTCAGTGGATTGAAGGCTGGCCTGTGAACCAAAGGGCTGCAAGTTTGTTTCCCAGTCAGGGCACACGCCTGGGTTGTGGGCCAGGTACCCAGTTGGGGGCGTGTAAGAGGCAACCACACATTGATGTTTCTCTCCTTCTCTTTCTCTCTCCCTTCCCCTCTCTAAAAATAAATAAATAAAATCTTTTAAAAATACAGAAAATAAAGATAATTCTCCTACAATCTCACTTTATATAAAAAAGCAAAGAAACACCTTTCATCCAAAATCAAGCCTGACACCACAATTCAACCATGTTCTATGAACATAAAAATACCCAGTGACTGTATCCATAATTTATCTCCATTTTTCTTAAAGAAATCTTTCTGAATATCATATTTGCAAATGACATATATCTGTCAACTAATTATAAGTCAGGTCAGCATATAAAAAAAAGATGTTTTGCACAATCTGTGGTATTCTAACAGTGAATGAAAGAGTACACAGAGGAGTACTATATATAATCTACAATCATTTACATACTCAGAGTCTCAAGTATTATAACTTTAAAAATTAAGATAGAAAATTATAAACCAGAATATAAGTCTATTACAACTGTTTCTGTAATTAAGAAAGACAATGACCTAAAACACAGAGTCAGATTACTGTTATGCTTAGTTTTCATAATGAATGCCATAATTATTTATCACCATTATTAATGTTCACCTTGCTGGTTGCTGGAAAGGGCACTTAGCATAATCGGTAGTGATGAATGACGTTTCACACAGACAACTAGGTGAGCAGGTAGAAAGGTATGTATAACATAATCATTAACTAACTGAACAACTAGAGTTCTTCAAACTAAGACATCCACCGCCTCCACCACCACCACCAATATGTAAAAAATAAGTAATCACTTAGGGCTCCAATATTCAGAAAGTTGATATTATTTTACTAACAATGGAGAAATCAGAACTTTTCTAAAGAATAACCTTTTCTAGTATCATAGGTTTCATAGGGTCACCAGGTAACTACCGAACTACCATATTTCTTCTTGAATGTCCAACAGCAAGCACTCCAATGACCAATACAACACTCTCTCCTTCGTAACAGGGAACAATGAAATGTTTTCAGGGATGCAAGATGTTGTTTTCAAGGCTCCTTTCCAAAAATTAATTCAACCACAAATAAACTCATATTAAAGGAGGCTGTGTAACCTATTTATCTTTTTAACTCCAGCACCTAGTATAGTCCATGGTACTTAGCATGCATTCAATAAATGTTTGCTGTTCATAGTAAAAACAAGAAATACCTGGTGATGGTGAATTAGGGTAAGTATTTGGTAAACGAAAAACATAATAGATGTATGATGCAAGAAGACCATTCCTGCCATGCTGGTCATGATTTCCTTCCAGATTTTTGTGAAGCCGATTTATAATTGATGCCATCGCTTCAAAAGATGCTTGACCTAGATTAACTTTTTAAGAAACATAAAAATATTTTTGCATTAACTTTTTTAGACTGTAAGCTCCAAACAAATCAAGGTTTTATCATCTCTATATGCATTACATAGTGATTATACACAGTAATTGTATATGATTATAAATAGTAATTGTATAAAGATATTTGATATTGATTTGTTAAATTTATTTTTCAACTATGTTGACATACAATGTTACATTAGTTTTAGGGGTACTAGATAGTGATTAAACAATCTGATGTTCATTTTAATTACCTTATATTAGATGAATCAAAATTACAAAATTATCATATTTTTATAAATATGAAAAACTCATTTTACTAATTTAACAAGAAAATTGTATGGGTTTGTTTAGTCAAAAAACAAAACATCATTTCACAGGTATCTATAATTTTGTAAAACAATACAAAGCTCATAGAAAAAAGAAATCTATCTTAGATATCGCTTCTGAAAAGTAAATTCTCATTTTAAAGATAATGCTGAAAACCTACATAGCACATAACAAGCATGTAACTTTTGTTTAAAAATCAAAATGATGAACAATAAGTGGTTATTAAAAATACCAATTTAAGATAATAAGAAAATAGACTAGTGAATAAGCAATTTCATTGAAATGACCAAATATGTAAAAGGATTAGAAGTAGAAAAGACTAGAAAGGCCAGTTGATGTAAAACTGTAGAGCATTTTAAATGTCAGGCTAAGAAATACCTACCCATTCATTCAAGTCAATATATAACAAGAGTTTTGTTAAAACTGGGAATTCCGGTAGCACCCTGAATAAATGGGTAAACCAAACAGCCATTTTGAGCAATGCAGTCTCATATTCTATGATTTACTTAAGATGGGAAATTATGAACTGACAGTGAGGCCAATTAAGTTTCCTAAAAGTAGATAATCAGGTAAAGTGGTCATTTTAGAAAGATTTATCTATATGTATACTGAACTACAAGAGAAAGCAGACAGAGAAGCCTAAGTGGGGTTGAGCAATCCTGCTTGTGCTCCTGGTTAATTCCTTTTCCTCACAGTAGTTATTCCAAACCATCAAGATTCTCTTCAAAACTCAGGTCCACCTTATTCTCTTTTCACCAATCTTGCTCTTTAGTTCTCAGAAGAAATGTATAAAGCAGAAAAGGCCACAGGTTTTTCCTACAAATTTATCAGAATCAAAGCATTTTTACTTCCTTTCCAAAGGAAGCAGTTTTCCTCTCCCACATAAGAATGATCTAGCCATCTTCACTTTTGTCCTACAGGCTTGTTTCATTAATAAGACTCTCTGGCACTCCTGTATCTTAATTTTCTTCCCCTTCCCCATAACTATTTCTCCAAAGCATTTAAACATGCTCAAATCTCTCCATTCTTACACCCTAATCAACCTTGCTTCCTCTTCTAAATAAATACCTTCAAAGGGCAGTATATGCTTTTTGTATTCCTTTCATCACCTACTGTTTACTACTTTATTCTTTGCAATCTGGTTTCTACTTTCACTATTTGACTAAAACTATTCTTGTTAATTTAACCAGTGTATACTTCTTAAGTATAGATAGTACAGTGAATTTCAACCAGTGTGCCCCCCAACTTTTAAAATATATTTTGATTATGCTATTACAGTTGTCCCATTTTCCCCCTTTTGTTCCCCTCTGCCCTGCACACCCCCTCCCACTCACATCCCCCCACCCCTTTAGTTCATGTCCATGGGTCACACATGTAAGTTCCTTGGCTTCTACATTTCCTATACTATTCTTACCCTCTCCCTGTCTATTTTCTACCTACCATTTATGCTACTTACTCTCTGTACCTTTTGCCCCTCTCCCCTTCCCACTCCCTGCTGATAACTCTCCATTTCTGTGGTTCTGTTCCTGTTCTAGCTGTTTGTCTAGTTTGTTTTTGTTTTTGTTTTTGTTTTTGTTTTAGGTGTGGTTGTTAATAACTGTGAGTTTGTTCTCATTTTACTGTTCATATTTTTTATCTTCTTTTTCTTAGTAAGTCCCTTTAACATTTCATATAATAAGGGCTTGGTGAAGATAACTCCTTTAACTTGATCTTATCTGGAAAGCACTTCATCTGCCCTTCCATTCTAAATGAAAGCTTTGCTAGATTAGAGTAACCTTGGATGTAGGTCCTTGCCTTTCATGACTTGGAATATATCTTTCCAGCCCCTTCTTGCCAATAAGGTCTCTTTTGAGAAATCAGCTGATAGCCTTATGGGAACTCCTTCGTAACTGTCTCTTTTTCTCTTGCAGCTTTTAAGATTCTCTCCTTCATTTTAATCTTCACTAATGTAATTATGATGTGCCTTGGTGTGTTCCTCCTTGGGTTCACCTTCTTTGGGACTTCCTAGAAGTCTATTTCCTTTGCCAGATTGGGGAAGTTCTCCTTTATTGTTTTTTTCAAATAAGTTTTCGATTTGCTGCTCTTCCTCTTCTCCTTCTGGCACCCCTATAATTCAGATGTTGGAACGTTTAAAGATGTCCTGGAGGTTCCTTAGCTTCTCATTTTTTTGAATTCTTCTTTCTTCATTCTTTTCTGGTTGAATTTTTCTTTCTTCCTTCTGGTCCACATCATTAATTTGAGTCCCAGTTTCCTTCCTGTCGCTGTTGGTTACCTTTACATTTTCCTTTATTTCACTTAGCATAGCCTTCATTTCTTCATCTAATTTATGGCCATATTCAATCAATTCTGTGAGCACCCTGACTACCTGTGCTTTGAACTGTGCATCTGATAGGTTGGCTCTCTCTTCATTGCTTAGCTGTATTTTTCCTGGAGCGTTGATCTGTTCTTTCATTTGGGCCATATTTTTTGTCTTGGCGTGCCTATTACATAGTAAGGGGTGGAGCCTTAGGTGTTCACCAAGGCACGATAACCAAGGGGAAGGGTCTGAGAGAGACCAATGGCACTTGCTCTGCTCTCTGCTGGCTTTCAGTCACTTCCCTTACTTCTTCTAACAATGAAACTGGGCCCTTCTGGTGCTGATTCCCGGGTGTGTGGGCTTGTGTACATTCCAGGACCCTGTGGGTCTCTCCAAAGTACTTTCCCATGAGGCTGGGAATTCCTTCGCTGCTGCCTCAACCCCCATTAATGTTTTCAATCAGAGGCTTTGAGGCTTCATTTCCTGTGCTGGAACTCTAGGTTGTGTCATCTGCCTCACTCCCCAGTTGTTCCTCCTGGTTTATTTGCATGCAAATGTGGGACCACCTTCCCCACCAGCCACCGCCTTGCCTGCCCAAGTCCTCCAGCAGCCACCTTGCCAAGGGTCCTCTCTGCACTGGCCACCCGTCTCCACCCCTCCTACTGGTCTGGATGAATGTTTCTTCTTTAACTCCTTGGTTGTCAGTCTTCCATACAGTTTAATTTTCTGTCAGTTCTGGTTGTTTTTTGTTTTTAAATTGTTTTTGTCCTTCTTTTGGTTGTAAGAGGAGGCACAGTGTGCCTACCTACTCCTCCATCTTGGCTGGAAGTCTGCTTTTTGTTTTTTCCCCAAGAATTTTTAAAACATGCAATACCTGAACATTTACTCAGGGGCACTGAATTCTTTTCCCTTAGGAAAAAAAAAGACAACAGCCAATACAGCAACAGCAATAGCCATCTGGTGTGAATGAATCAATATTACACCTTCTTTTTTTTTGGTAACATAGGCAAAAATATATTTACTTTTGTGTGTCCAGAATTTTAATACTTAGTTTATGTGTGCCATGAGATTAAAAGGGTTGAAAAATCATTGCTACAATAGATAAGAGCGGGACTTTGAAGTCAGCTGCTTGCATTTGAATCCTTAGGGAACTGTTTAAAAGTATTATGCTCACCACTTTACTCATTCATGAAATGGTACCTAATAATATCTATACACAGACTTGTGAGGATTTCATACATTACTATAAATAAAGCACATAGCACTATTCCTAGTACAGAGTAAGTGCTATGCAAATATTCTTTACCATTGTTATTATAGATTATAACCTATAACCTACAGATTCTACAGCAGTGTTAACATTTTTTTCCTTAAAATCTCCTAAGACTACCGTAAAAGTACTCCACAATACCACTTAATCCTACCTACCTCTCCAACCTACCGTCACCTTTCATCAGGACCTCATAGGGTTTCTATGAAATATTACAAGACTCCATTTTGTTTCCCTGACTCCAGATTTTCTCACTTTTAACCCATTTATATGCAACACAGTCATCTTTATGATAGCCAAAGTGGGTCATGTTACTTCCCTAATTAAGACCAGACCCTTTAAAGGCTATTGATTCTTTATGGAATCATAGTTCCAATTATCTGAAATATCAAAGAAGACCTTACTTCATCATCCCCACCACCTATCATCTCTAATCACCAACCTTCCAATTTCTAATACCTATAATTCCCCCAGCACTTCCACGGTCGTCTGCGTACTGTGCACATGCTGTGCCTCTCCCTGGACTAGCTGTTTACTTGTCAGGCTGCTACTCACCTTTAAATGCTCTACCCAAGAATTGCTTCTACTTGCAAGTCTCCCCTAAAAACATCCCAAGGCACTGAATACTCCTTTCCCACTTAACACAGAAGTTCTGTAACAAGTTAGCTGAAATTTCTTATAAGCTCAACTACTTTACAAGATTTAGGTGGAAGACGTTAGCAAAAGTAGAGGAACAAATATTGGAAAAAAGGTGGAAAACAAAAATACCTCTCCGTCTAGAACATAAAAGAGAAAAAGAACATAGAGATTTTGAGTTAACAAAAGAAAGAATAGCGGTATGAAATAGAGAATACCAGGTCAGTGAAAATGTAAAGCAGGTGTATTACATGTCACATAAATGCAGAGTGATTTATGTTTGCCTGTTTCCCTAACTCGTCTGTGAGATCCTTAAAATCAGGAGCCATGCCTTGGACATGCCTATGAGTGTACGTGCTTAAAAAATACTTGGTGAGTAAATACATTTATTTCCATAATTTGAGTAGAAGTCTATATGAAATATTTTATAAAAAACAAAATAAAGTTACAATATTTCTGGCATTAGCAACAAGTAAATAACCCACCCCCACCACCAAAAACAAATGCAGTCCTTATAGAGAGCAAACACGAATCATAGTTCTATTTCAGCAAAAGTTAGAAATACCAAGTTATAAATTTTATGATTCCCCAAACATAAGTAGATTACCTATTTGGCCAGCAATGACAGGAGGTCTAACAACTAAGAGTATCAGTTTATCAAGCAGAAGATGAAGAAATCGGACCACTGGTTCCAACTGAGATGAATTCAATGCTGAAATACTGCTCTTCAATTCATTTTCTAAGTTATTTTCCATGATCCGCATGTCACCAATTCGGACTGGAAACATGTGTTCATCCAGAGCATTGACCAGAGCAAAAAACTTGTCAAGATAAGGATCCTAAAACAAAGAATAAGCAAAAGCACCACACAATTATAACTCTGTACATTCCCCAAACTATGAACCACTAATAAAACATCTCATATTAATTAATAGTACAAAAAAGTAGACATCAGTATGTATAAGCATTGTTTCCAAACTAAACACTATATCTACAGGGTGGGGCACAAGTAGGTTTACAACTGTTCATTTAAAAAATAATACAATAATTAATAAGTAATAATATAAGAATAAACTCTGTGTTTCACAAACTCACAACTGTAAACCTATTTTTGCCCCATCCTGTACTTTCATTTATTATGGTAAAGTAGCCACTTCAAATACTACTGATCATTCAAGAAATCTACTGATATTAATTAAGACTTTTTCCCACTATGAGTCTGCCTCATTGTTTTAAACTCACTGTTGTGATAGGTTGTTAGTAACCTACCTGTGCCCATCTATTCATTTATTGCCTCTCAGCTCCATTCACACCCACCAACGCCGGCGCATTTGTAATACTGGGGCTGGACTCTTCAAACTGCATTCTGCCCTTGTCAGGCAGCCTGTGGTTAGGCTCTGTCAACAGAGGTATGGGAAGCAGTCTACCTTGGCTGACGAGTTAGCAGGGACCTTTCCTCTCCCTGTTATTTTTTCTTTTTTTTAAAAGATTTTATTTATCCATTTTTAGAGAGGGGAAGGGAGGGAGAAAGAGAGAGAAAGAAACACTAACGTGTGGTTGCCTCTCACATGGGCCCCACCAGGGACCCGACCCACAACCCAGGCATGTGTCCCGACTGGGAATCGAACCAGCGACTCCCTAGCCCCCAGTTCGCACTCAATCCACTGAGCTACACCAGCCAGGGCCCTTGTGTTTTTTCTGACGGTGACTAGGAGATGTGAATGTTATGGCTCAGAGGTGAGGGACTTGGGCAGCAGCACTGACCACAGCACGGGTGGCTGCTGTAGGTCCCCATCAGGGGCCGTCCACCACATTTCTTCAATACCACAGCATGGCAGGCAGTGTGCTCCTATAGAAGCAGTCTGATACAGGGGTCTGATTCTCCGCCTCCGGGATCCTCCTCTAGGTTCCTAAATTGCTTCCTTATCATTTTCTGCAATTGCTATCTCTGTTACAATCATAGAATTCTCTTCCCCCACATAGTAGTGAACCACCTTTAACCTAGCTAACAATGATTTATTATAGATAAATGTTCTCCATTCAAATTACTGGCAGTTTCTACCACCTGACTAAATCCTGACTATTATTTAACCTCCTCTACACTAACAGAACCAGTCTTATTAAAAGCAGTAAGTGCCCAGTCCCAGGATACATGCTTATTCTCCCAGCCTCCATTATACCTAGAGAACCATGTGCTATAGTTCTAACCAGTGAGAGGTGAGCAAAAGCCTGTTGGCACTCTGGGAAGACTTTCACTTAGTGAACAATAAAAATACACTTTAAGAAAAGGTAGTAATGCTGAACAGCATCATATTTATAATTCTAATATTGTTCTAATTTGTTTTAAATATGTAAAAAATAATACTATGGAGTTCTAACTATATATCCAATAATTTCAAAGATCTATAAGAAAGGTATAAAACACCATAAAAAACATTTGTTGTCTTTAATTAATCCTTTAAAAAGATTATAATAAATGAGGACATTGTTTTATGCAGTTACAAAAGTTATAAACTTGTGAATATTAGTCACCAGGACTGCGAAGACCAGGGTGCTACACTGTAGACTTCCGCTTTCTTCTTTCCCCACGTTCCATAGCGTCTACACCACCTACACAACATATTTTGCCCCAAATCCTTCTTTGTCACATAAAGACAACACATGTATGT
This sequence comes from Artibeus jamaicensis, assembly GCF_021234435.1. Classification (NCBI taxonomy): domain Eukaryota; kingdom Metazoa; phylum Chordata; class Mammalia; order Chiroptera; family Phyllostomidae; genus Artibeus; species Artibeus jamaicensis. Next base: position 11,714,260 of record NW_026522025.1, read on the forward strand.
GCCTCCATAAAAACAAAGTTAGGAGTAAAAACTGATTATACTACCAACTCTAAAGAGAGAATAAAATAAAAAAATAAAGCCTGAAAAAAATATATTTGTATATTTAAGAAGACATATAATGTGATACTAAAAGTACTTCTGTTAAGGGAAAGAGTATGTTTCAACTGTATAGTATAATGTCAGTATTATTATCAGAAGCTTAAGGACTACAGGAAACACAGGACACATTCAGTAACAGGAGAGGAAAAACTCCACTGGAGCCATTCTTTAACTGGGATCTTCTCTGTACTGCTAAAAAAAAAAACTCCTTTCTTGTTACTGTTTTAAAACATAATATAGAAGTGCTTGGTCTTATTTTTCCCTCTCACTGTGCAGAAAAGAGCTAACATAGGAAGAAAGCTTAATGTGAAAGTCTTGCTCACAAGGGGAGCCCTTGGCTGGCACCTGGGAACTGGGATTTCAGGAGAGTTCCAACTGATAGGGATGCCTAAACTGTGCTAACAATAAGGTTTATGCTGAACACCTTCTTCTCTTCTGGAAATCAAGAATTTCAGTATGTGTTAGGCAGAGGGTGCCTATCCGACAAGTCCATAGTAAAAACCCAACGGAACTGAGTAATACGCTTCTCTGACAGACATCAACTTGACCTATGTGATTCCACTAGGAAATGACTCTTGGAAGCTTGCATCTTGTTCCCTCTGGACTTGACTTCTTTTATCTTAGCCAGTTTTGCTGTATGTACTTCACTAAAATAAATCATAGCTGTGAACATGACTACATGCTGAGTCCTGTGAGTTCTGCTTTAAAAAAATCACTAAATTTAAAGGGGCCTTGGGAACCCCTGCAAAACAGCTTTCTCCCTTTCAAGTTGGAGAACCCCTGAATTTTGTTTTAAAAACTTGTCTCTTCCCACTCCACCTTTTCTCCCAGGAAATCATGTTCACCAGTATAGTTTTAACTACCACATTTATTGTGTTAGCCCAATCTTAAACACCAAACTAATTACATCTGCCTACAGGACACCTTTATCTGACATGCACAGACATGTTAAACTCAACAGGCTTAAAAATAAACTCATTATGGCTCGACAATTGCTCTCCTTTAGTAATTGCTCCCAAATTTACTTCTCTCACATTTCCTATTTAGGTTAGAAATCACCGTCTACCTGAACTCTAAACTCTAAAGCATTCAAGCTCCTTCATAATCTGCTACCGACCTGGTCTTCTCACCTATCATGATTTCCCATGCACTTTAATTTCCATTCACACCAGATTACTTGCTTGTCCTTAAACAGATTACCATCTCTTTGCACTAGCTTTTTTATTATGTGAGTTGACCACCTTCTCTCTCCGTATGGTAAGAGCCTACTTATCAATGCAACACCTCAGTTCCCAGCTAAACAAATGACTCTCTCCTCTGACCTTGATTTAGTTCATTCATACGTCTAACAGATTACTAATTTCATTGTACTGCAATCATTTTTACATTTCCCCCTATTGTAAGGTCCTTGAAGGGAACTCTCGTTCCTTGACAGATAACAACCACCCTGACCTCATGAAGCTTAGAATCTGATGGGAGAACCAAAAAATAAACGTGCATACACACACACACACACACACACACGTGTATGTATATGTACACACACAGAGACACACAGAAAGGGTGAGAGGAAGTGGGAGAGTGCATTAGAGCAAAAGGCAGTAGTAAGTGCAGGATAAGAATACAGAGTAACGGGGCTGCTGTTTTCAAAAGAGTCACCAGAGAAGGCCTTTCTGAGATGAGGAGAAGCCTTAATGAAGAGAGGTGAAATGAATGTCGGGAAAAAAAGCATTCCAGCAGAAGAGAGTAAAGTCTTTCTTGGCATATTCAAGAAATACAGTGAAGAATGTGGAGTAAATGACCCCTAAGAACTCGTTCCAATTGAAATATCTGAGTTTATGAGAAATAAAATATGTTGGATGATCCTTTTTGAACTCTAAAGTACTGCTATGTACCAGAAACTCAGGGGCAAAAATTACTTAATTGTTCAAAATGATGTCAATAATATTTTGAAAAGTGAAATATTTCCTTTTGTTGACATAAACAATTTGGTGATAAAAAGTAACTTCTGAATCTATACATTTTTAACTGTCTTATACTCCCATAAGTCTTACAGCAGATAACAAAACTGACTGAAGTACGACAATATGTTCAATTCATTCAAGTGAAATTTGATTAAAAATTATTAAAACTCACTTACTTGTGTATGGACAGATGAAACAGCAACAACTTCAACATTAAAAACACCTTTGTGATTATCTACCCATTTCATGCCAGGTAGAGGAACCTATGAGATAAAAAATACAATGATTACAGCTACTTAAGTTGATAGTGAACTCTGAAAAGCAATTTAAAAATTATAATTTCTCAATGAGAAAAAATACTGTGAAATATATTTTTATGCATTGTAATATAAAACTTATGTTTTATTCTTATTACAAAATCAGTGTTTCCTACAAAAGAATTAAAAGGCTCAAAGAGTAAAGAGCAAAAAATATACACTCAAAATTCTATCTTCCCAGAGACATATCCTTTTATGTCACTCCAAATCTTCCTCTATGCAAACACATGTTTATTCACACTGTTACATAGGTGATATCAAAGATATTATTTTTCTACCTGTTATTCACATATTACATTGTGAATCTCTTTTCATGTCCATAATATCATTTTTAATAGTCTATAATATTCTGTTTTCCTTATTTAAAACACTCCTGTTGTGTTTTAAAGGGGCTTTAAAATACTCACAAGCCTAGGAAGTTTGTTTTAAAGATGAGAGAACATTTTTTTGGTTAGGAATTAATTAAAATTATGTAATAAACTCTTATTTTTAAAAGAGAGTATATCAGTTCTCTCTATTGGCTGCTAAGTACTGCTAAAAACCCTGAACATGGAAGATAAAATAAACATAAAGACTCAAAGGTGCCCAGAAGAATGCAGGCGGGCTAGGAACTTCAGGGTGGGAGGCACTATAAGGCAGTATTTCCTGGGTTTTGTTTTTGCCTCATATATCCTGGACTAGGTGCTAGAGCCAGAAATGCCATAGGAGCTGACCAAAAAAAATGCTCCAAGAGAAGCTGCTCTCGTTAGTCAAAACAGTAATTGCCCTATTTGATTAAAAACAAACTGCAGTTCCACCCCATCTCCGTAGGCTGTGGGGAACCTGGACCTCCACCCTCAGCTGGCTGTAAAGAGGTGCTGGATTCCCCCCACCCCCACCAGCATGGCATGGTATCAGAGAAGAGAGGGGTGGGGCAGCTAATCCCAGCCCAGCGGTACCCCCACCAACTGTGGTGTCAGTGAAAAAGGAAAGTAGTGACAAGGAGCTCCCGCCCCTCACAGCCAGGGAGGTGTCAGCAGAGGCCTAGAAGAGAGCCTGAGACCCCACCTCCGTCCAGTAATAAGCCCCCACCCCAATCCATTGCAAAGGAATGTGGACCTTTACCTGGCAACAGTCTCCACTCCCACAGCTAAAACACGGACATCAATAAGATCTAGAGTCATAACATCCAAAATGTTCACGATATAATTTAAATCACACATCATACCAAAAACCAGAAAAATTTCAAATGAGAAAAGACAATAGACCCAATGCTGAGATGACACAGATGTTGGATACATGTGAGACGTGACAGAATTTGAAAGCGGTCATCATTTTTAAAAAAATATTCAGTGAGCAATTATGAATATCTGTGGAACAAATGACAAAAATAGAAAGTCTCAGCAAATAAAACTAAAAAAATTTAAAAGGGCTTTTCTTTTTCATGGTTTCATATTTTTATGTGTAGAAAAGAAAAGCAAATAAAGTTAGTTTCCTGTTAAATAACATAAATAGGTAGAAAATGCAATGTCTCTACTGAAGCAAATAATACAGGTTTAGAAACATTTGGGGGAAAAAAGAGTCAGTGAATTGAAACTACTCAAAGCAAGAAATAGTGCTCTTTGAACCCAAAATACTGTTTTCAACTATAAAAAAATAGGATACATGAGTAAAATGTGAACACATACTTCTTTAAACATAGCGGTTCTCAAAGTCTGAACTAAGGATCAGCAACATAAACATCATGGGCACATGTTAGAAATGTAAATGCTTGACCCCCAACCCAGATCTACTGCATCAGAAAGTGGGGGTAGGAGGGAGTGAGGCTCAACAACTGGTGTTACAGCAAAACTCCCCAGGTGATTTGATGCTTGCTAAAGTAAGAACTGCTGTCCCAAAGCATTCTAACAAGCAGTGTGGTAAAAGGAATGGCATAATAGTACGAACACTACTTTAATACTTTGTAGGTGCCTGGCATCATTCTAAATGTTCTGCATACCATTAAATCATTCAACCATCAACATAATGCTTTATTATACACATTAATTATTCTCCTCAATTTACAGATGAGAAAATTCAGGCACAAAGAGTGTCTTAGTCAGCCTGGGCTGCTATTATAAAAAACCATACTCTGGGTGGCTGAAACAACAGAAACTTATTTTCTCACAATCTGGAGACTGAAAGTCCAAGATCAAGGCACCAACATGGTCAGTGTCTGGTGAGAACCTCTCCCTAGCTTGCAGATGGCCAATTTCTCACTTTGTCCTCATAAGAAAAAAAGCAAGATCCTTGGTGTCTCTTTTTGTATCTATCTAATTCTACCATGAAACCCCACCCTCATGACCTCATGTAAGCTTGGTTCCCTCACAAAATCCAGGTCTCCAAATACTATCACATGTTAGGGTTAGGGCTTAAGCACACAAATCTGGGGGTGGGGGACACAATCAATAGCTGAGCGAATACAAAACTTAGCCAAGGTTGCACAAGTGGAAGTGGTGGAGCCAAGAGTAAAACCCTGGAAATTATACTATATTGCCTTTCAAAGTATATGAAGTTAAAAACAACAAAACCTCCCACAACCCCACTCCCCTTCGAGAACTAACTTTGCTAAATTTGATGTATATTTTCCAAACTACTTCCTATACAATTGCTGACATATACCTGTATACTAAGTTATATTGTTTATTTTCATGTTTTATTATAAATATCCTACTGGGATATTTAAATTTGTATCATTCTTCTTACTACTGTACCATTCCTTGTATGGATGTAGAGAAATTTAATTAAACATTAAACCCTTGGTCAATACCCAGGTAATTTCTATGTTTTATCTTTTGCTAATACTAACAGCTTACCAACCATGTAGCAGGGACACAGAAAAGCAAGTAAATAAATAATTTCAGATAGTGGTAAGTATTAAACAAATAAAACTGGATTAGAATGATGGAGTATATCAGCAGTGTGGAGTAGGGAAGGGCTGAAAATTCATGAAGTGAGGAAAGACTTTTCTGAGGAGATGCTCTTTGATATACAATTCAGATAAGGAGAAGAAGCCAGCCCTGTGAGGAATAGGGAGGGAAACCCGATGATTCAAAGGCCTAGAGGCAGAAAAAACTTTGGAAGAGGCTCTGAGTACAGAGATGAGGCTGCAGTTATGGTGAAAGATGGTGCTGGAGAGGTGGACCAGCCCTCAGATCATTCAGAGATCTGCAACTCACAGGGAAAAATCTAATTACGTTTTAAGAACAACAAAGGACCAGAGGAATTTGATCTCTGAATATACATCAGAGGAATATTTTATTTTGATCACACACACAAAACCCCCCACTAAATCTTCGTGATACAATCCTGAATGGAAAAAACAAGACCTTGAAGATTACATAAAGAATAACAACTTTTTGTTAAATTCATAAAATAAGCAAAGTAAAAAAATGTATTCTTTGGTCATACATATATCTCAGTTAAAAAGTTGTTTTATGAGACCAGTTTTTAAAACAATGTGAATATACTTAACACCACAGAACTGCATACTTTAAAATGGTAAGTTTTATGTTATGTATATTTATCCCAAATTTAAAAAAAAACTAGTTTTTTATAGTTAGAGAGGAAAAGTATGGAATGAGGAGGAACAAATAAATGATGTAAGTTTCTGACACTGTTCTACCTGTTGGACTACATGGTGGATACATGAGTGTTTACTATATTATTAAGTAAAAACAAGTTAAAAAGTGTAATTGTCCACATATAAATGTAATCACTGTTAAGTTTATAAATATCCTATTTGCTGATCTTTGTATATCTATGCACTATATCTGTAGGATAAATACTTAGAAATATAATTCATGAGATAAAGGGTGTGTATAATTTTTCACTGAGACATTTCAGGCACGAACAATCAAACAAAACTATTTTCAGGTCCAAGTGACTATAATAAGTGCTGAATACCATAATCCTACAGGAGAAAATGCTGGTGACAGACTACCATGCTGCTCTATACATCAATATTCCACGAATTTTATAAGCACTGATCTGCTTCCTAGAGCCCAATAAGCACTGATACTGAAAAGCTGATGGCATTGAACTGAGGTAAATTCACCCAAATACCATCACTCTGTTGAGGTATATTGGTGGCCAAGTTCTTTCTCTCACTTACCATAAGATTCCAAAAGTTGTTTAACAAGGACAAATCTGACTTTGGCCATTTTATGCTTGAGGTATCTGTGGAACAGCACCGGGCATTTTAATTTACCAAGTAACTGGCAAAAAGTGGATGAGCAGAGATACAGATTTAGGATTCATCAACTGACAGAAGGAATGAAGGTCTTGATTTTGTACAAGCTACACACTGCACCGTGTCGGGTGCACTGTTCACGTGAACTGCAGCCAGTGCTTTGCCTAACAGGAGTGCTTACATGAAGTTCACACATTATCAGAAGGTCTCTCTGACCTTCTGAATCAAACAAAGCTCAACCTCAGCCAGGAAAGTAAATACAAAATTGCATTAAGCAATGACCCGTAAAGTTGAACGTTTGAATACTTACCTCTTATATATTTTAAATTAAGCACCAAAAGTAACAGTATTTACTATTCTTTAAGTAACAATAAAGTTAAGAATGCATACTGTTCTTTTAATGTAATAATTAAAATATATAGAATTTTAGGTACTTAACCAGGTGGTTTATCTCACGTACCAATCGGCCACATCATTTGCCTATAGTCAAATCCAAATCATCACCACATTCTTTATATTTCAGCATTCACAAAATAGCCAATAAGAAACCACCAGCATCCCTTTAGAAAGCTAACCTTGCATCTGCATTTGCAAATATTTCTTTTTGAAATATAATACTACCTCTGGCAGAAAACTAACTTATTTTACTAGAATAAAAAAAATGTGTCCCTGAAAAACTAAATAACAGATTTGGGAAGGAGTAGGAGAGTCATGTTTTTAATTTCTACTTACTCATTTACTAAATATTTATTTATTCATTCATTTAACAAATATTTACTGACTGCCTACTATGAGGCAAGCAGTATTCTAAGAACTTGTACATACAGCACTACACAAGAAAGACAAAGTTCTCACTCTCATAAAGTTTCTATTCATTGGGTAATAAATAGATAAATAAAAATACCTAATCTTTAAAGTCAGTGATGAGAAGTATGAGGATAAAGTAAAGTAACAGGATAAAAAGGGGTGGGGGCTGCCACCTAAAACAGGTGGCATTTAAGTGGCTACCTGAGGAAATGAAAACGGGCCTTGTGATGGAGCGCTGCCAGCAGAGTGCTCTTTTCATGCTTGAGGAGCAGCGAAGGCACCGTGCTAGGTGACGAAAGCAGCGTGAGTTAGTGATGGGAAATGAGGTCAAAGCAATAGCACTGTATTGCTTCCTTTTGAAAAAAATGAAACACTACTAATTGATTTGTGAATACCTTCCAAATTCTATTCTGAAACTAAATGCCACAAGGACAACATTCACAATACACATTTCAGATTAATATGGAAGTGGCAATGGTCGTCATTATGTATTAATTCCCTTAAATTCATTTTCCTTTTTGGACAATGGCTATGGATTCTTCAGTGAGATTTTTCCAGTGTTTTTGTTTCTTTTAAGTTACACATGATCATTAAAACTGCTAATGTCTCTCAAAATAAAGTAGCATGTTTATAGTTACTTTATTTTCACATAGATGATCATCAATTACAAAAAGGTTCTAAAAAATTAATTAAATCTGTTCTCCTCCCTATAGCCTTATGGTAGTTAAATATTACCTACTAAAAAAAAGTATTTATTTAAAGAATAATCTATGTAACAATATAAAAAGTTCCCAGAGTTATCTTTTCTTTAAGATTATATTTCATATATTACTTTAATTTTAAAATGAATATACTGAGATCCGAGATGGTAGAGAAGTAAGTGAAAGTGACACTAACCTTCTCCCAGGACCAGTCTGGAATTACAACTAAATTGTAGAGAAATCATCCAGAATAACCAATGGAACACTACCTGGAGAGAAGCCTTATAACCATGGACAGAAGAAACCACTTCACCACCAGACTGGTAGCCAGTGTGGGGGAGATGGGAGAGGGCTGGCTGGGCTCCCACCAGCATCAGCTAATCTTCCAGAGGGATATTTCAGTAGTTGGGGGGTTTCCCCTGAGAAGTGTGGGGTCTAAGCCCCAAGCTCAGTGCCCCAGTGTACAGTATCAGACCCAGAAAGAAACCTAGATAACATCCAGCTGTGAAAAGCAGCAGGGTTTCTGTCTGCCAGGGAGAGATGGCTAGAGACACAGAGAGCTTGTTAAAGGGCCAACACACAAAATTTCATTTGTAGCCACTTACCCTGGGCTCCAGCAGTGCAAGGTCAGAGTAAACTAGAGATGCTTGAGAAGAACCTGGGGTTGGCGGCTCTAGGGAGAGAACTGAGGGAACAACTACTAGGATCCCTGTGCTAAGTCATTCCCCAAACTGCAGGAGCCATCTCAGGCACAGAGCTCCACTTTGAATGGCATCAGACTAAGAGGAAATGATAGCAATTCCCACAGGAATTACTCTGTCCCACCCTGTGGTGCCTAAGCCAGACTACTGATCACAGCTTGATTATTTTAACAACAGATTGGCTTAGTGACTGATTAGTTTAACAGCTAAAGCAGAAAATACAAAGCAGCAGCCAAAATGGGAAGAAAAAGAAAGAGACCGCAAATGAAAGAAGAGAATTCACCAAAAGAACTAGATGAAATGAAGGCAAGCAATTTATCAGATAAAGAGTTCAGAGTAATGATTATAAGGATACTCGACAGCATGAAAAAAAAAGACATAGAAACTGTAAAATAGGACCAGTCAGAAATAAAGAATGCAAAGTGAAATAAGCCAGGCAGTGAGGGACAAATACCATATGATCTCATCTTTAACTGGAACATAATGAACAAAAGAAAAAAGCAAACAAAATATAGCCAGAGTCATTGAAATTAAGAACAATCTAACAATGCCCAGAGGGGTTGGGGATGGGGAGAGTGGGGACAAGGAGTTTCAGGAACTACTATAAAGGACACATGGGCAAAACCAAGGGGGAGGGAGGAAGCAAGGGCGGGAAGTGGGTTTGGCTGGGGTGGAGGGGAGTGGTAGGGGAAAAATGCAGACAACTGTAATTGAACAATAATAAAGTAATTTAAAAAAAGAATGTAATATCTGAAATAAATAATACACTGGAAGGAATAAACAGTGGGTTAGATGAAGCAGAGTCAGAGGATGAAATCAGTGTTTTGAAATACAAGGTAGAAAAAAGCACCCAGGTAGACAACCTGGGTTGATAAAGAAAAAAGAATTTTTAAAAAATAAGAAGAGTATAAGAAATATGTTGGACAACATGAAGCAGAACAACATCCTCATTATGGGAATACTAGAAGTGTAGAGTGAGCAAGTGATCAAGAACCTATTTGAAGAAATAATGACTGAAAACTTCCCTAATCTGGTGAAGGAAAAAGACACACAAGTCCAGGAAGCTCAGACAGAGAGTCCCAACCAGTTTTGATACAAAGAGGCATACAGCAAAATACATCATAATTAAAATGACAAGGCTTACAGACAAGGAGAGAATCCTAAAAGCCTCAAGAGAAAAATTTCGAGCCAGAAGGAAGTGGCATGAAATACTCAAGGTGATGAAAGGCAATGCTACTTTACCCAGCAATGCTATCATTTAAAATTGAAGGAGAAATAAGGAGTTTACCAGACAAGAAAAAGCTGAAGGAGTTTGTTAGCACCAAACCAGCACTGCAACAAATGTTAAACGGTTTGGTTAAAGAAGAAGGAGGGATGGAGGGGGAAGATGAGGAGGAGAAAGAGAAAGAGGAGAAAAAGAGAAAGAAAAAAAAACTAGGTAAACAGTCTAAAAATAAAATGGCATTAAATATGTATATATCAATAATCACCTTAAATGTAAATGGCATAAATATGCCTACCAAAAGATATAAGATAGCTGAATGGATAAGAAAACAAGACCCATATATATGCTGCCTCCAAAAGAACCATCTCAGATTGAAAGATGCACACAGACTAAAAGTAAACAGATGAAAAAAGATATTTCATGCAAATGGAAAAGAAAAAAGCTGGGGTGGGGCACTACTTATATTTGACAATATAAAATTTAAAACATAAATATAGTAAAAGTTTAAAATACAGTAAGAGACAAAGGAGGACACTACATAATGATAAAGGGAAGAATCCAACAAGAGGAAATAACCCAAGTAAACATTTACGCATTCAACATAGAAGTACCTAAATATGCAAAGAAATTCTTGATGGACATCAAGGGAGAGACCGACAGAATTACAGTCATAGTTGGGAATTTTAATACCTCACTGACTTCAGTGGACAGATCTTCCAGGCAGAAAATCAACAAGACGGTGGCCTTAAACCACACACTACCTCAATTGGATTTAATTGATATCTTCAGAGCATTTCACCCCAAAGCCAGCAAAATATATATACTTTTCAAGGGCACATGGAACATTTTCTAGAGTAGACCATATGGTAGGAAACAAAACTAGTCTCAATAAATTTAAGATTTAAATCATATCAAGTATCTTCTCTGACCACAATGCCATAAAGCTAGAAAGCAATCACAAGAATAACACTGAAAAACACACAAACACATGGAAGCTAAATAACATGTTATTAAACAATAAAACGGTCAACAAGATCAAGGAAGAAATCAAAAGATACCTTGAAACAAGCAAAAACGAGGACATACCAATCCAAAATCTGAGGGACAATGGGAAGGCAATCCTAAGAGGAAAATTCATAGCCTAAAGTGAGTAAAAGGAAGGAAATAATAAGAAATCAACAATACAAAAAGACCAATGCATACGAGGGCTGGTTCTTTGAAAAGATAAACATGATTCACAAACCTTTAATCAGACTGATCAAGAAAAAAAGGGAAAGGACCCAAATAAACAAAATCAGAAATGAGAGAAAAAAAAAAAGAAATGAGAGGAAAAATAACTGACACCAAAGAACTACAAAGGATTGTAAGAAAATATTATGAATAATTACATAGCAAAAAGCTGGACAACCCAGATGAAATGGATAAATTCCTAGAAACATACAATTTTCCTAAACTAAATGACAAAGAATTTGAGAATCTGAATAGACAGATCATACCTAGTGAAATTGAAGCAGTAATTAAAAAAAAAACAAAAACAGCAAACAAAAGCCCTGAACTGCATGGCTTCACAAGTTAATTTTACCAAAAACATTCTGAAAAGAACTAACACTTATCCTTCTCAAACTACCATACACATACGCCTACCATACACCCTCAACCCAGGAAGATTCCCTGAAGCCTCAGAAGATGGACCTCGGAGTATCCCTGAGAGCCAGAAGGTGGCCACTAAACCACTGAGGACTGAGCTCAGTAGGGAGACTGCCTTAGCCATTGGCTTTCAGGTGACAGTGCCCTTCATATTTGCAGGCCTGGCACTGTCTGGGGCTGGCATACTTTTGAACTATTTCCAGGGACTTCCATCCAAGATGGAAGCATAGGTGGAAACAATGTGCCTCCTCGCACAACCAAGTTTAAAGACAACAAAGTTTTAGTAACAAAAACACAGCCAAAACACAGAAAATTGAACTGTACGCAAGTCCGATAACAATGAACCATTCAGCCAGACCAGTAAGAGGGGTGGAGTCATCGGTATAGCAGGGTTGGGCAGGAAAGATCAGTCGGACGACCCAGGAGCGCAAGCAGTGGTTGGCAGCTCCCAGGCGTGGGGTGGCAACAGGCGGACCCAGTGAAGGCACAGAGCGGCTGGCTGACCACGGGCACACATTCAGGTCACACATCCAGGCAAAGGAGCAAGCAGTGAGACAGATCTTTCAGGCTAGGGCCCCAGTGCCAGGAATTAGAGCCTGAAAGCACCAATTGGAAAGACTTTCTGGGTTGAGGTGCTGGGAGAGTTCACTGGAGAGACCCACAGGGTCCTGGAGGGTACACAAGCCCACACACCTGGGACCCAGCACCAGAAGGGCCCAATTTGCTTGTGGGAAGCAGCAGAGGGGACAGAAATCTGAGAGAGAGGAACAAATGCCATTGCCCCTCTCTGATCCCAAACCCACATACAGCATCACAACTCAGAGACTGCATTGCCCCGCCCTAGTGAACACCTAGGGCTCTGCCCCTCATACCTAACAGGCGTGAACAGACCAAAACATTATGGCTCAAGAAGAACTCAAAGCCCCAGAGCCCATAACTCTAAGCGACCAAGAAATAGCCAACCTATCAGATGCACAGTTCAAAACACTGGTGATCAGGATGCTCACAGAATTGGTTGATTTTAGTCACAAATTAGAGGAACAAATGAGGGCTAAACTAGTTGAAATGAAGGGAAATGCACAGGAAACCAATAGTGATGGAAAGGAAACTGGGACCAGTTTCTGGTCCAACTCAAGGGAGTGGACCAGAAGGAAGAAAAAAACAACCAAACAGAAAGGAATGAAGAAACAAGAATTCAAAATAACGAGGAGAGGCTTAGGAACCTCCAGGACATCTTTAAACATTCCAACGTCCAAATTATAGGGGTACCAGAAGGGGAAGAAGAAGAGCAACAAGTAGAAAGCTTATCTGAACAAATAATAAAGGAGAACTTCTCCAATCTGGCAAAGGAAATAGACTTCCAGGAAATCCAGGAAGCACAGAGAGTACCAAAGAAGGTGGACCCAAGAAGGAACATACCAAGGCACATCATAATTACATTAACCAAGATTAAAATGAAAGAGAGAATCCTAGAAGCAGCAAGAGCTAAGGGGACAGTCACTTACAAAGGAGTTCCCATCAGACTGTCAGCTGATTTCTCAAAAGAGACATTACAGGCAAGAAGGGGCTGGAAAGAAGTATTCCGAGCCATGAAATCCAAAGACCTACATCCAAGATTGCTCTGTCCAGCAAAGCTTTCATTTAGAATGGAAGGACAGATAAAGTGCTTCTCAGATAAAGTCAAGTTCAAGGAGTTCATCATCACCAAGCCCTTATTATATGAAATGTTAAAGGGACTTATCTAAGAAAAAGAAGATAAAAAAGATGAAAAGTGAAAGGACAGTAAACTCACAGTTATTAACAGCCACACCTAAAACAAAAGCAAACTAAGAGGACAGCTAGATCAGGAGCAGAACCATAGAAATAGAGATCACATGGAGGGTTAGCAACAGGGGAGTGGGAGGAAGAAAAGGGGGGAGAAGGTACAGAGAATAAGTAGCATAGATGGTAGGCAGAAACTAGATGGGGGGAGAGCAAGAATAGTATGGGAAATACAGAATTTAAAGAACTTGTGACACATGGACATAAATGAAAGGGGAGGGGTGGGGGAGAGGTGTGCAGGGTGGAGGGGAATGAAAGGGGGTAATAGGACAACTATAATGGCGTAATCAATAAAATATAATTAAAAATATATAAATAAATAATTTTTTTTCTACAGAAAGTAAAAATAAGTCAACAAACAAAAAGGGCTAGTGAGGATGTGGAGAAAGAGGAACCCTTTTCCACTGTTGGTGGGAATGCAGACTGGTGCAGGCATTATGGAAAACAGTATAGAGATACCACAAAACATTAAAAATGGATCTGCCTTTTGATCCAATGATCCCACTTCTGGGAGTATATCTGAAGGAACTCAAAATGCTAATTGAAAAGAACATAAGCACCCCTATGTTCATTGCAGCATTATTTACAATCTTCAAGACATGGAAGTAGCCCAAGTATCCATCAGTAGATGAATGGATAAAACAACTATGGGATATTTACACAATGGAATACTCTCAGTCGTAAAAAAAGAAGAAAACTTTACCCTTTGTGACACTATGGATGGACCTGGAGAACATTACGCTAAGTGAAATAAGCCAGTCAGATAAAGACAAGTACCATATGATTTCACTCATATCTGGAATCTAATGAACCAACTAGACTAACAAAGGAAATGGGGACGGACTCATAGGAGAGCAGATGACAGATAGTGGGGGTAGGGAGGTAAGAGGGTGGAGGGATTGAGCAAAAAGGAAAAAAGACTCATGGACTTGGACAACAGTGTGGTGACTGCTGGGAGGAGGGGAGTATAAAGGGACTAAATGGTAATGGGAAAAATTAAATAAAGATTAAAATTAAAAAATAAAATGAATATATTTATATATTTTAAAATAGTATAAAAGCTTCTAAATATTCTAGAATCTAATTATAAGAAAATATATTGTTACTTTATATTATATATTACATCATACATTACAAAGGAAAGTACCTTTGTAATAAAAAACCAATTTCATTCAATCTCTGGAATTTCTACGTGAGAGATACTAACCTCAGGAGATAGTACAGAATAAGCCTGTGGTGGTTTTTCCAGTGAGACTGGTAGGCAAAACTGTCCAGTCTTTAGTCGTCCATTCTGAAGCATTGGTATCCACTTTTAAATTAAAAAAAGAAAATAATATTCATTTAAATATATTTGTTACAAAAGCAATTACTTGGAAAATCTGTTTTAAGAACTTGATATGAGCCACATTTGTTTCACATCCTCAAACACCGAAGGGATTTAATGAGCCTTCTCCGAAGTTCCCCAACATTATTTTATTAATGATGATCCATAAGATATTATAAATACTAGCTATGCAACATTTAAATTTATAGAAGGTTGTATTAGCCAAGGGACAGCTGTAGTAGAAAAAGACCACAAAGTGTTACCAATTTTAAATTGGAATGATAGTGTAAATGTAAATAAGAAAAAAAAAGATTTGATTAGATATGAATGTTGAAAAGAAAATGTTAAATTAAAGCATGTACATCCTTTACTTTCTTGCATTTAGGAAAATTCATGTCACAAATTGCAAGAGACAAAAAAAATTAATCAAATATTGATTTTTCTCTTTGGAGTGGAGGCATGACCTTTCTGACAAAACAGTATAATATATATCATATCTTTCACCTTAGGTTTACTTTTGCAATTTGATTATAATGATTTTCAAATAATACTGACAAATTTATGCCCTGACCAGTGCAGCTCAGTGGGTTGGGCATCCTCCCATAAAGTGAGGGGTCACCTGTTCAATTCTCAATCAGGGCACGTCCCTAGGTTGTAGGTTTGGGCGAGTACAAGAGGCAACCAATCGATGTTTCTCTTTCACATAGATGTTTCTCTCCCTTACTCTCTCCTTCCCTTCTCCTTTTCCCCAAAACAAATAAATAAATAAACTCACTCAAGGATTTAATTGCCCTTAATTATCAGAAAAATGTATTTAATAGCCAAAGGTCTTTAAATCATTTCATATTCAAAGTATTCTTTTCTGAAGAATCCATAAAGCCATTATATTTATATTGTAAATATAAATATAATTATAATTGTAAATATAAATATAATGGGGTAAACACACAATAATCAGGACCAACACCAAAGTGTTTAGACATGTTAGTCAATTAATCATACTAATGAGCATTTTTTTTGTTACAGTGATTCTTCCTAACCAATGTGGGGATCAGATAAGAAATATACCAACTATATCTTAAATAGTCATTTATTTTTAAAATCAAAGAGCTAAGCATTTAATAAAAATATACTTACTGTATATCCAACAGGAGTTTCAAGAGGTGTATTTTGTTTTTGTTGACAACTAACATGATAAAAAGTAAAAAGCAAGTGATGGTGGTCAGTTAAAGTAGCAGGCAGTTTAACTTTGATTTCTTCATGAAAATCAGGAGACCTTCATACAAAAAAAAAAACAAAACAGATCAATAGTCAATAAATTGTCCAAAATAAATAACCATTGCATTTGTATATTTGAGTAATTTTAAAATTTATTTCAAGATTCATGCTTAATTTTTCTTTATTCTCAAAGAAGTTAACTAACTCCTCCTTCCAGATGAGGGAGCTGTCAATGTTTCTAAAATTTCTCCTCTCACTTTGATTAATGGGTGGTGTAATCCCATTTCTGGAGATTAATTAATAATTACCACCTCAACACTGAGATTGTCATTAGATTTGAAACTATTAAAGAGGAGACTAGGGCAAGGCTTTCTATATTTAGAAATCAATTCTGATACAAATCACATAATAAGTAATATAAAATTTTTGTAAGTGCATATTTTAAAACCATACCATAAAAAACATTTTTCTGTTATAGGAGTACAGCTTCAACTTAAGACTAACTTATATTATACTTTTGTAAAAAAAAAAGGTATCTTTAGGCACTTAACATCAAGTTGGGCTCTCTATGAACTGTCTTGCATCAATTATCCCACTGATAAAGAAATAATGTTACCAAAACATGAACTAGTATATTGACTAACAGCTCAAAGAAAAGAAAAAAAAAATCAGGGAACAACCACGAGTTACATTTGTCCCGTGTATTAGAAGTGCCTCCAGCCACTGTTAGAATATAGTAATTACCATGTTCGATCAAACTAATGGAACTTTCACCTTAATATTCAATGAGAATTTTTATAGGAAAGCATGGCTGCTATTTGTGATAGAGTTAAAAAAGGATAGAGCCTTAACATCCCAATTTTCCATGTTCAGTTTGTATCTCTCAGAGTTATCTTCAATGAAAATGCATCCAAACTATATAGCTCCTGCTACTTTTAAAGTGAAGACTGTCCCACCAAAAATCAATTAGAGATTTTTCTCTGATGCTAGTAAGTCAAATATCATTCTCAAATAAGCCTCAAAAATGCTAACAAGTGTAGATTTGATCACAGAAATAATAAGTGGAATGAGGCTTCTAATAATCATCAGAAAGACAGGAAATACCAGCAGCTATTTGGAGAATTTGATGACTTTGGTGAATAAAAGATGCTATACATCTTATTATTGATATCACTAGTCACCAGTGAATTATGAGAAAGGTGAATGTACTAGCAATGTTAGGCGGTATTCTCATTTTAATTCTACTAATGCTAAGAGCAACAAAAATAAAGACTTAGCCACAAATGAAGATACTTTTAGAAATTATTACTTTATCAATATCTTTCCTACTCAGTGTTTTAGTTCATGTCTTTCCTCAAATTATATTATGTGAAGACTTATGGAAAATTAAATATCTACCAGTTAGTTATTCGTTAGCAAGTAAACGGCCCACCTTTACGTTAGGAATTGTATTACTTTTGTGGTGGCTTTAAAGATTAACATAAAAAAATTACCCTGAAAAATATATATAACTTAGTAGAAATATAAGTAAGACACACATACAACAATAGTACGCTATAACACAGGGGTTGGCAAACTACGGCCCACAGACCGAATCCAGGCAACTGCCTAGTTTTATATAAACTACAAACTAAGAATGGCTTTTATATTTTTAAATGGTTAAAATCATCAAAAGAATAATATTTCACTTTAAATATTACATGAAATTCAAATTCCAGTATCCATAAATAGAATTTAATGGGAAGACAGCCATGCCCATTCATTTGCCATTTTACTCATTGTCGATGGCTGCTTTGTACTATAACAGCAGGGCTGCGTGGCTGCAACACAGACCATGTGGCCCACAGGGCCCAAATATGTATTATTTGGCCCTTTGTGAAAAAAGTTTGCTAGCCCCTGGTATAGAGCAGGTAAGGTTAAATGCTTCAGGAACAGAGTTCAACAGATTACTTAAAGTTTTAGATCGGGAATTGCACTTAGGAAGAGATATATAACATGGGCCTTAAAGAATGAGTAAAAGTTCAGTAAGTAGAGAGAAGCAGTATATAATTAAAGATCCAAGAAAGACCCAGAAACAGGATAGTACAGAATATGTTTGGAGATGAGGCAGAAGTAAAATCATCAAGATGTGAAAGATGACTGAATATTACAGAAAAAAGGAAGGCAAGGATATCTTAAAGTTTGAGTCAGAGGACTGAAAAACTGGTGGTACTATTAATAAAAATGAACAGACAGAGAGAGGGTCTAGAAAAAGGCCAGGGATAAACACATGGAAACTGAGAAGGCAGGAGGGAACCCAAATAAATATGCCCAACAGGCCACTGAAAATATCTGTTTGTGCCTCAGACTGAAGGTCATGACTGAAAAAAAAAGTTGTGACAGTCCATATAAAGGTAAAAGTAGTAGCATTTTCATTGAATATAACTGAGAAATGCATATAAAATTATTTAGGAAGAGAATATTATAGAAAAAGAAAGTTAAGAACAAAACCTTAGTGTTTTGTGTGGAATGTCTATACTTAAAAGAAAAAGAAAAAAATAAAATGAATAATTACTGTGGAAGAAAAGAAGTGTTCAAAAATGTGAGAAATAAAGTTTTAAGGAGGGCAAGGGAAACCCACACTACACTAGAGTACGGCAGTAGCCTTTTGTTTTGTTTTGTTTTTTAAGAATAAGAGACGAGCTTGTTTTTAACACTAAGAGATGGAGCTAATGAAACAGGAACTGATGACGCAAGAGAAGGGATAACTGATGAAGTCATATTCTGGAAGACGGTGGTAAGACTGTTCGCCAGCAGAAGGGAGGATTCCCATTGAGCAGCATGTGGGCCATTACTGCTCTGAAACAGGAGAGGCAGAACAATATGAAGATAATTTGAGGTAAGGAGCAGAAAAGTTCATGTATCTCAAGTGGGATGGACTCAATCAACTTAAATTAGGAAAGCCAAGGGTAAAAGCAATCAAAAGAAGTAGGAGTTAGAAGAAGAGGGGGAAAACTTCAATTAGCTCTTGTAAAATTGAGATAGGGTTTAAAAAGTTGTGACAAAAAGATTACCAAAGAGTAATCTTTTGGAGTCAAGAAAAGATAAAATAAAATTAATTAATATAGCCCCATCATCATATGATAAAATAATGTGATAGTCCTGATTTGTATAATTTTGTGCTTTTTCTCCAGTAGTATTCAATTAAAAAAGAAAAAGAACAAAAGCAGAAATAAAAGGTTACTCAAAGTTAATAATTTCTCAAAGAAGTAAAATGGAAAGGCCCTAAATCAAAGGATTATTTGACGTTGAAAATACCATCACTTTAACTGATGGTTAAGTAAAGGTGCAAAGTGTTCAGGGAATATAATAGGGAAAGACCAAAGGACCAGAAGCCACAAAGATAATCAATAATAATATAATAAAAATGAAAGGGTCAGAAAATTTGATAGAAAAGATGTTTTGTGTATAAAGTCTTACATTTGAGATGTCTATGGAAAATGTGGGTCTACATGTTGAAAATTATAACTTTGATGTCAGCTGTCTTGAATTTGCACATTCAGTGCAGCAAAGCATTTGGTAAACACGCTAACGTGAGTGCTAACAATGCCAGTGAGGAGTGAGTAACTTTGAAAGAAATATTTTAATTCAGTACCTGTTATGATATACTACGGCTGTATAGGCTTCCTTTGAAAATTCTGAACAGCTAGATTTACCAAAGATTACCTGTAACAAATAACAGCACGTTGAAACTTTGTTGTAATAAATGCTGGATGTTTCATATCTAAGAATTTGTCTGATTTAATAATTATTTGAGAACAATGGGCAAAAATCAGCCCAATGAAGAACAATGTGCCTACTGACGTTCATTAATAGGTTCAACTGCTTAATTCTAAATTTATAGACCCATCTGACATTCAAACATTCAAAAAATTTCTATCCATTATATTCATATCTATTGGGCAATAAGATACATTTCTTTCTTTTTTAAGAAGGTGAAGATTTCACTTTAAAATCTGGATGTAGCACATCATTTGGAATTTATGTAAGAAATATGATCCTAAAATGGTGGCATATATCTACCATACAAATTGGCGGCTTCTTCACTAACACAGCAATCATGCTAAAAAGTCAAATATATATTATTTATAAATGATATTTTAAAATCCTATTTTAGCCTTGGCTGGTTTGGCTCAGTGGACTGAGTACCTGCCTGCGAACCCAAAGGTCACCAGTTGGATTCCCGGTCTGTGCACGTGCCTGGGTTGGGGGCCAGGTCCCCAGTTGGGGGCATGCAAGAGTCAGCCAATCAGTGTATCTCTCTTGTGCACAGATGTTTCTCTCCCGCTCTTTCTCCCTTCCTTCCCTTCTCTCTAAAAATAAATAAATAGAATCTGTTTTTTAAAATCCTATTTTAGGTATCTTTTGCTTCCAGGACTCCCTGCAAGCTACTTCACATGGAAGGGGAACAACATTTTGAATTCTTACACGTGTTTAAAAAAAAATCCACCACATTAAAAAAAATACAATACTACTTTGGGAGGTTTAGCAGTAAAATATTACAGTCTTTTATATCTGCCTCTTGAATTCTAACAGCAAGAGGTGGGATATTCAGGCAGCCTATCAGAACTATGGCCTAATAATGTCATGGTCACGGCTTGATTCCTGAGTGGGTGAGACAGGCTTACAATGTTATCTAGTCATAGATTAAACTCCCACATCTGGCCAGCCATCTCTGCATGCACATGAACACGTACTGCAGACATGCCATCGTACTTCCATCAATACAACTGGTAAAACAACTCAAAGTGTATTCCTTATACAAGGGAATTAACTAACTAGCACCATCCCAAAATAAAAGGAACATAGTAAACAACTTTGCTAGGTAACTCCAATTTTATCAGTTTGCTAAGAATACTATGTTTTATATAAAATGTTTTTCCTGTGCCAGAATTAGAGTTTATCATATTGACATTATATGGTCAAAAATTACCTTAGTCCTTATTTTTTTTAAAATAAGCAAGCAAGATGTATGTTTATACATGCTTTCAAACCAACCACTCACATAAACATAAAAGTATTATATTTTCATATGGCCAATAATACACAAATAGAGAAATACTGTAGACTTTTTTCCTCTGAGAAGCTATCATTTTCCACAAAGTATCTCACTTATTTTTATAACATAAGTGATATATAGTGGAAAGTGTTTCTTTTTCAACCATTTGGCATGTAATTTTAATCCTTCATCAATACAAACCAACTACCAATTATGTGCCAAGCACTAAGATAGGCATCAAGATATAAATATGAGTGAGACATGGTCCCTGCCCTCAAGGAGCTCACAGTCTAGTGGACATGATGAAGAAATAAACACATAATCATAAAGTGATGAAGTCCATAAAAGAAGGGAGAAGATGCTATGGTAGCACCAAGAGAGGGAGTGGCCTAACTGCCAATGGGGCTGGATGCAGCTGGGGATCTGCAGAGGAGGCCATAGAGATGCTACGACAAGGAAGAGTTTGTTAGGCAAACAATAAAACAGATTATTTTACATATATTACATTTGTCATAACCTCAAATTTATATGGCAATTCACGTATAAGACAACAAAGCATCTATTTTTACAAGCCAGTATCTTTTCATCAACTACAATAGTATTCATTACTTTGGCAGAAATAAAGAGCTAGTAAAGACTATGAAATGATCATTCAAACCTCAGAAATAAATTCTATATTTATTCAACAAATATTTATTCAAGATGTATTATATGCAAGGATCTGGAATAGCTGCCATAGAATACAAAGATGAATAATTTGTGCTTGCTGTTTTCAAGGTCTAAAAATGCTGATGAAATTGAGGCAATAGGAAAGAAGAAAAGATACAGCTTTCTTGGCTAGAAAGTCAGAACTTGATTTGAAGGAATGACACAGAGCACTAAAATAAAACTGTTAACAATGTACCTATTCTTAGCTCATTTGCATTCCACTAGGGTTGTCAGAAGTAGAACATCTGCAGTGACAGTTGTGCTCCTATTCCATGTTACTAACTTCAAGTTGAGCCAAAAATCTACTTTCATGCAACTTGCATTTATTAGTGTTCCACAAATATTGAATCACAATTTGGACAATCAAGAACCTCCCCAGTCTGGCTTCAATCTACTATTTTTGACTCACCTTCCATTGCTTGGACTTACTGGCAACTCACTCCTGCACCTCCATTGAAGGACATTCCCCAACTTTAATTGCTTTCCTTCCCCCACTATCTAGACCCATTACCATTAACATTTTCACTAACTTTAAGGCATTCTCTCCTATCATTGAACACATATGCCTTTAAATTCCTATAACGATCTGCTATAATTAGCACATAACCTTGGTTCTCAATACTGGATGCAAAATGTAATCCCTGGGGGAGATTTTAAAATACCAATACCTGCCTGGTTCCCAATTTCATTGGAATGAGATTCAGTCTGGACAATGATATTTTTTTAACACTCCCCAGATGAGTGTAATACACAGCCAAGGTTGAGAGCGATGGCCAGAATTTCTTAACAAAGATGGGAAAAATCATACATATTAGAATCACCAGGAGAACATTTTCAAACTATACCACAGCCCATTCATCACTTTCCACCTCCCTTGCCTGGCCATTCATTCTAAGTAAGGAGAATCAGAATCACAGATGCCAAGACAGAGGAAAGTTATCTGTGCTTTGTTAGAGTACCCTAGGTAATTCTGATCTGACCCACTTTTGAAAGTCACCATTTTAAAATTTTATGCACTTGTCTCATATCCTCTAGATTACAAGTCTTATTCATCTTTGTATCTCTGGGAGTGTCTTGCATTTACCAAATCCTCAATAAATAAGACTTCAAGTAAATATGTTACTCTGTGTGTAAAAAGTAATAACAGTTAAAAATTTGTTTTTTTAAATCACATTAATTTCCAGCTTAGAGGTGCCAACCAAGTAATGCTACCTCAAAAAAAAAAAGTCTATATGAACTACATACAAAGAATAGGAAAAGTAAAAAACATATCTTACCGGCATGGCATTGCTTGGATCCTCCCCATACATAAACTGAACTTTCACCGTGATATTTCTGGCAGAACCTTGACGATTAGCAAAATTGAGACTTTGAGGGTATATGTAGAGAAGATTTCTGTGAAGGCAATAGTATACATAACAGTGAATACATATCTGAAAAAATGATCACTAGATGTCACAAAATAGATGAACAAATACTGAATTACTAATATTAGCTAGCCGCTATACTAAGTATATCCACATACAATCATTTAAACAGACGACAGTCAAATATACCCCAATTCTGCAAATGAATTGCGGCCTAGAAAAGTTAAGTAATTTTCACATACAACCAAGTAAGTGGCAGAGCTGAAATCAGAGTATAGGTCAGTCAGACTTCTCAACACATGTTCTTTCCTCTACAAGAGGCTTTCAGGAAATAAATGAGTGTGGACTGAAACATTATTAAGAAAATAAAAGACAGTTTGAATATTATCTTATTTCCTCCATGCATGTTTAAATGGGATGATATTTCTAAATGCAGCTTTTATATATATGTGATCATGGATTTAAGTGGTATAATATTACAAATTATTATTCAAAAACATGTATAACAACATGGTAAGTATAGCAATTTGCAAGTCACTACGAGACAATCACATATTACTCTTCATTTGACTACATGTCCAGTTTATAATCTTGTATCTTACACAACTTTAATAGTCTCTGCTGCCAAAACAGAGGGAAAATAATTCAAAAAAATATTTCAACACAGAGGAGAAATAATTCACCAAAAGAAAGATGTAAAAGAGAAAAAGAATGAGAGTTACTGTACCTGAAGACTAATATTGAGAGCTGATTAACAAAATTTCAAGTATAATAAAACCCTGCTAATGAACTGCTAGAGCATAGAAAACGGGTTAAATTTTCTGGAATGCATTAGGGTAATAGAGAAACTTGAAATGAACACACTCTTTGATCCAACAAACCTGTCATTAGTCTAAGGAGGAAGGTACACACATGTACAAACGGTATTTAAAAGAAATTCACTACATTTTGTATAATATAATTACAAATAATTATAAGGAAATAAAATGCTCATTGGTACTGGATTAATTAAATGAAGATATTAATAAGGAAGAGCATGGAGATCCCAAAATGACAATGTACAGTAGTATTCATTCATGTAGAAGGAGATACCCAGCAATACTGAATACAAAATAGTAGGTTCCAGAGCAGGATATACAGTGGCATTACCTTACTTTTAGAAATTTGGAGGGGGGAAGGATACTTCTGAAATATTCATAGTGGATAATAGTGATAGCTCTAGCTTCGTTTTTATACTTGTTTGAAATTTTTTACAGTGAGAATATATAGTCTTTGTAATTAGAAAAAGTAATAAGGTAGTTTCTGTGGTGGGAGGATGGGCGTATATTACAACAAGCATAAAACCTGAAAATTATGAAAGAAATGGAGAAGAGTCTGTTGTGTTCCAAACAGTCAAAAGTGCGAAAGGCAAATATGAAAGGTTATGACCAGCCAGTTTCCTAATAAAAGAACTAAAGGTCAAAGAGAACTATAACTAACGACTGAAGTCATCAAAAAATTTGTTTAGGAAATACTTATTGATTCTGCACAAGGGAAACAAAGAAAGATTAAAATGCCTTCCTTGATCTTGAGGGGCATACAGCCTGATGGGATAAAATGCCTACAAACAGATCATTTCAAAACAATGTAGTATTGTAAGAGGTATGCAGAAGATGGAAGAGAAAGGGATAGTTGA
Source organism: Artibeus jamaicensis (assembly GCF_021234435.1). Lineage (NCBI taxonomy): Eukaryota > Metazoa > Chordata > Mammalia > Chiroptera > Phyllostomidae > Artibeus > Artibeus jamaicensis. The sequence continues at coordinate 11,739,082 of NW_026522025.1, forward strand.
CTGTGGGGACGTCTTTTCATCTTCTGCCTCTACAATATATTTTTTGAAGAAATTGCATTATTTTTGTATAGATTTTTCCAGAGGCTATATTTTATTGATTCCATGCCAGTAGTGACATTTAACATGTTCCTTGTGTTTGCTGTAAATCGGCAGTTGGATCTAGAGTATTGGTCATATTTAGTTTAGATTCAAATTTTTTTGGCAAGATCACTCAACAGATGGTACTGTGTCCTACTATCAGGAAGGAAATGTTTGGTTGTTGTGTCTCTTTTTGTGCAATTAGTGGACAATGGCGATTAATGCCTAAATTAATTAATAAGGGCTTGCCAAAAGATAATATTTGAAAATTCATTCTTTATTTAGTAGCTGGAACATCTCTATGAAGAGTTTTCCTCATCTACTATTTTCTTAGCCAGTAAGTTATCATATGAGATGCAGGAATAAATGCTTGATTCTTTTCAATTATTTGTCAGTTTCCAAAATAATCAGTCTTTTCTTAGCATCACTTACAAACTCACGGAGCAAACATATACATTAACAGTCAATACATTGAGGTTATTATCTTTACTGGTGTTTAAATCGCCCCCATCTTTGGCAAATTAAAAAGCCAATTCAAGCTGGCTCCTGAATCTTTCCGATTCAATGATAGCAGTCTTTCACGACTTCTTGTTGTCAATTACGACAAGTTATTCCCAGCTCTTCTTATACACCTTCTCCCCAGACCTGGCATCAGCCATTTTCCCAGCGAGCTACAGTTCTTTGAATGACAAATGTTTTTCCAAGCCACATCCTAGACTCTCATTGTGAGTTACCCATGGTTTCTAGGCTATTACAGTGTAAAAAGTTATGGAGAAATGCTTTTGCCATGAAACTTATCCTGAATTCATATTGATATTTCAAATTTAAATCCAAGACTATAGGGCTTTTCATCTTTTCAATCTTATGCATCATTTTCCCATACTAAGAATCATTTTATCAGTATGTAGTGTCCTTCTCACTACAGCCTTGGTTTTCAAGTCCATTTTGTCAGACATAAGTACTGCTACCCCAGTCTTTTTTTCCTTTCCATTTGCATGAAATATCTTTTTCTATCCCTTTACTTGTAGTCTGCATGTATCTTTCAATCTGACGTGGGACTCTTAGAGGCTGTATGTATATATGGGTCTTGTTTTCTTATCCATTCAACTACGCTATGTCTTTTGGTTGGATCATTGAAGCCATATACATTTAAGGTGATTATTGATAGATACATACTTAGTGCCATTTTATTGTTAGACTCTTTTCCTCTGTTTTTCTTTTATTCCCCCCATCCTCCTCTTCCTACTCCTTCTCCTTCTTCTTCAAGCAAGCCCTTTAACATTTGTTGCAGTACTGATTTAGTGTTAACAAACTCCTTTAGGTTTTTCTTGCCTGAGAAGCTCCTTACTTCTCTTTGGATTTTAAATGATAGCCTTGCTGGGTACAGTAGCCTTGGTTGTAAGTCTGTTTTCCATTACCTTGAATATTTCATGCCACCCCCTTCTGGCCTGAAATGTTTCTGTTGAGAAATCAGATGACAGTCTAATTGGTGCTCCCTTTTATGTAACTACCTGCTTTTCTCTTACAGCTTTTAGGATTCTCACCTTGTTCCTTCCTATGAGTCTCATCCTGGTGAAGTCATTTCTTCTTTCTGTCTTTGGTTATGGGCTTCTCTCCAGCCTGTGTTCAGTTTTTTATTCAGAATGATTTCTCTAAATTTAGTTGCAATTTGAGAGTGGCCCTGTGATGAGGTTAGTGTAGCTTCCACCTACCCCTCCACCATCTTGTACATCTTTGTATCCCTTTTAATACAACCCAACTCCATGACGGCAAGGACCTTATTGATCTAGTTAACTGCTATATTCCCAATATCTAAAATAGTGTCTCATGTTGAGTGAATGACTGAATAATACAGAATACACACAAATATTTAGTTACTTAACACTTCTGGGAGTTTGGATACCAGGTTAATCAGAATAAAGTGAACTTTATATATAAGCTATGCTTGCTTTCCATGTAAGCAATACATTTTTAAAATTCAACTTGTCTCTAAAGGCGAAAGGCATGCAGTTGAATCCACAGACTTCTCCATTTTATTACTGACTCCACTAATAAATTCCCACATAATCCTAGTAAGCCTTTACTTTGTATTTACAATATTCCTTCAGAGAAATTTTATTCAGCAGGGAGAAGATAGATTAATAACAAGTGTTGAGAGAGCCAACTAGCCATTAAGGAGGGACAGCTGAATTCCTATTTTGTCCTTTCCTAAAATAAATTCCAGATTTATCAGTGACTTAAATAATAAAATTAAAAATACTAGAAAAGCTTTAAAGAGACCATATTTTATAGGTAAGGAAGGCATTTGTAAGCATTAACCACAAAAATGATAAAAGGCAAATTTTAAAACCTCTACAGAGCAGGTAATACATAAATACAGAGAAAAAAAAACAAATGAAAAACTGGAAAAACACTGTTACATGTAAGACAAAGAGCATCAAAAATAGGTAAATTCCTCAAATTAGAAACAAACAAACAAAAAAGGGAGGATAGGAGTTTGATGGTGGGTATAATTGTAATACTCAAGGACTTCACAAACAGAGCAAAATAGATGATCAGCGAAATAAACTACATATATTTGCCTATAATATTTATTGATGTGTTTTTGTCTTTCTTATTCAAAGCACTGGTAAACATTCATGGAAAAAGAAGAACTTTCATATATTCTCGGCAGAACTGTACATAGCATAACCCTTTAGAAGGATAATCTGACAAGAAAAATAATAATTTAAAAGCCAACATCTATAACGTATGGAATAGTGTCAACAATAAAAAAAGAAAAACAGTCAATATCTATAAACATATTATATGAAAATACTCATACACATACATAAAGACATTTTCTATGCATAGTATTTGTTTAAGTATATTTTATTGATTATGCTATTGCAGTTGTCCCATATTTTTTCTCCTCTGTATTCACTCTGCCCTGGTACCCCCCTCCAACCAGCAGTCCTCCCCCTTAGTCCATGTCCATGGGTTGTACATGGAAGTTCTTTGGCTTCTCCATTTCCCATAGTATTTTTAACCTCCCCCTGTCTATTTTGTACCTACCAATTATGCTTCCCTGTACCTTTCCCCCATTCTCCCCCCACCCCCTCCCTGCTGATAACCCTCCAGGGGATTTCTATTTCTGTGATTCTGTTACTGTTCTAGTTGTTTGCTTAGTTTGTTTTTTACATAGTTGTGAGTTTGTCGTTATTTTACTGTACATGTTTTCAATGTTCTTCTTTTTCTTAGATAAATAATTTTAACATTTCCTATAATAAGGGCTTGGTGATGAACTCCTTTTAACTTGACCTTATCTGGGAAGCACTTTGTCTGCCCTGCCATTCTAAATAATAACTTTGCTGGATAGAGTAACCTTGGATGTAGGTCCTTGCCACTGATGACTTCAAATACTTTCTGCCCCTTCTTGCCTGCAAGGTCTCTTTTGAGAAATCACTTGATAGTCTGATGGGAACTCCTTTGTAGGTAACTGTCTCCTTTTCTCTTGCTGCTTTTAAGATTCATTTTTAATCTTGAGTAATATAATTATGATGTGCCTTGTTGTGTTCCTCCTTGGCTCCATCTTCTTTGGGACTGTCTGAGCTTCCTGGACTTCCTGGAAGTCTATTTCTTCACCAGATTGAGAGAGTTCTTTTTCATTAGTTTTCAAGTAAGTTTTCAATTTCTTCATCTTCCTCTTCTCCTTCTGGCACTTCTATGATTTGGATGTTGGAATGTTTAAAGTTGTCCCAGAGGTTCCTAAGCCTCTGCTGATTTTTTTTTTTAATTCCTGTTTATTCATTCTGTTCTGGTTGAATGTTTATTTCTTCCTTTTGTTCCAAATCATTGATTTGAGTCTCAGCTTCCTTCCCTTCACTGTTGGTTCCCTGTATATTTTCCTTTATTTCACTTTGTATACCCTTCACTTCTTCCTCTACTTTACATCCATACTCAATCATTTCTGTGACCATCCTGATTACCAGTGTTTTGAACTCTGTATCTGATAGGTTTGCTATTTCCATGTCACTCAGTTATTTTTCTGGAGTTTTGATCTGTTCATTCATTTGGGCCATATTTCTTTGTGTTGGTGCATCTGTTAGTAGTAAGGGGTAGAACCTTAGCTATTTGCCAGGGTGGAGCAACCCACTTTGTTGTACTGTGATGCTGTGTGTGTGGGAGGGGTCCGAGAGAGAAGAATGCTGGTTGCTCTGCTCTCACCCACTTTCAGTCAATTTCTTCCATACCCACAAGCGAATAGGGCCCATTCTGGTGCTGATTCCTGGGTGGGTGGACTTGTGCATGTTCTAGGACCCTGTGGGTCTCTCCAATAAACTCTCCTGCCATAAACCCCACAGGTTTTTACAACCAAAGGTTTTAAGGCTGTGGTTTCCCACCCTGAAACCCTGGGTTACTTGGTCTGTCTCACTCCCCAGTTGTTCCTGCCAGTTTATCTGCATGTGAATGTGGGACCAACCGGTCCACCAGCTGCTACCTTGCCCACCTGGTCTGTCCCCTTGCTGCATATCCTCTCCCCTTGACTTGCCATCTCTGTCCTTTCTACCAGTAGTAAATGAATGCTTCTTCTTTAACTCCTTGGCTGTTGGACTTCCATACAGTTTGAATTTCTGGCAGTTCTGGTTGTTTTTTTGTTTTTAAATTTGTTGTCCTTCTTTTGGTTATGTGAGGAAGCAAAGTGTATCTACCTACATCTCCATCTTATATGCATAGTGTTTATAATTAGAAAACTGAAATCAACTGAAATGATCACTGATGGGGACTGATTAAATAAAGTACATCCATATGATAAAAGAGCATGCAGCCACTAAAAAGAATATGATAAATCCATCGGTACTCATATGCAAATAAATTTTAAGAAATTATGGTTTTGAATGGACTTATATAGACAGTATACCATAAACTATATATAATACAATCCCACTTGTGTTTTAAAAAACATTGTTTAGCTAGTCATCCAAGGATTCTGGCATGACAGACTGCAAAATGTTAATAGTGAAGTCAGAATTTTTATTTTTTACAGGTTTTTGAAATATCTGAGTATTTTCAATATGAAACATTTAACATTTACTAATAGTGAACATGAAAACAAGTGAGATAAATAAAATTATTCCTGGAAAGATCACTCATCTTCTAGATCTTCACTGTCCAATAAAATAGCCTAGTGAGACTATGAAGCATTTGATGTTATCTGTTGTAATCGAGATACAGATATATACTGAAAGATAAAATATACACCAGCCAGTGTATATTCGGAGGACTGAGCATTAAAAAAGAACATAAAATGTCAATTAATATTTTTATATTGATCACATGTTAAAATAATTGATTTACTGTATTAAATAAAAATACTTTTAGTCCTGCCTGGTGTGGCTCAGTAGACTGAACACTGGCTTGGCAAGCCGAAGGGTCACTGGTTCCATTCTCAGTCAGGGCATATGCCTGGCTTACTGGCCAGGTCCCCAGTATAGGGCCCATGAGAGGTAACCACATATTGATGTTTCTCTCCCTCTTTTATTCCCTCCCTTCCTCTATCTAAAAAAATAAACAAAATATTTAAAAAATATATAGTATTAAAATTAACTTCATTTGTTTCTTTTTAGTTTTTTTACATATATAACTCACTATATTTACACTGGACAATGCTGTTCTGAACAAAGATAGAAAAAGGGAGCTAATGAATTGCTCTGGCATTATTTTTAGTGAAATTTATAAATGTGTTTTTCTCAGAGACTTTCAGAATCTTTCTACCAAATATTTTAATTAAAAAACAAATGGTCATAGTTAAAAAGGAAGAAATTAAAAGGATATTATATTCAAAAGATCCAAAATGCCTTGTGTTTTATTTAGAATTTTTATCTCCAAAAAATTGCACAACTTGTGGGAGGATGTGGGACTTTGCTTTGCTTGGAATTCAAACAAGGCTCCTAAATTTCTAAGTTGCTAAAAATTTTGTGTATTAGTTCTTAGAAACTAGGAGTCCTTAGATTAGAGTCTAATTTTGCTTATTTCTTATTTTCTTTTGCATAAAATTTTAATTTTTTATAACATTACTGATTATACTTCATCAGGGCTCTATTTAAATAGGTACAAGTTCATACAAAGAGCAGGTTCTGCCTTTAATAATGGGTACTCAGACAGAAAGCACTGAAAGATAAATGTAAAACCATTTATAAAATTACTACTTTCATTACATTTCCCACAATGACACTCTTCCATCACTTGTAATTAGGCAAATTATTTAATTATATTCAATAACATGTTAAACTACTATTAAAAATTATCCAAGTATTTTTACCCAGACACAATATACTGTAAACCAAGAATATGTGACATTCCTCCAATCTATCTGTTAGTGTTACAAATAAGAAATTGTACAAATTGTATAAATTTTGCACAACTGTATAAATTGTGCAAAAAAGGTTAATATTATAGTACAGTAACCCAAATGGAAGAAAATCCTTTCATACAGCCTCTCTTTGGTATTAGTGTCCAGTTACTACATGCATTGGAAGGAGGTAGTTTTCAAATTTCTTTCTCTAAAAAGAATCTCTTATATCAAAAAGGGATGAATATCTACTATATATAAAATATATGCTTGGAAAACTGCCATGTTAGGACTGCATCATTCTATTACTAATTCAATACATATTTATTATTTCTTCAACAAGGAAGGCATTCTACTAAATATATGTAAAATATATAAATTAAAAACAGATATAGATCTTGCCAATAAATAGCTTACAGTACAATAGAGATGAGAAGTTGGCTTATCAACAAGAAAGTACATAAAACATAGGGTCAATAGTTCTAAGCCAGAAAAGTAGACAGTTTAGTTAAGAGAAGTTTCAGAATATGTCCTTCATGACCAATGATGACAACACTAACTTTTCCCTTTAAAAGAGGGAGAAAATTCAAATTTGTTCACTAGTTCAATATATGCTTTTATAATTCCATAACATGGACCACTGGTAAGGGCAAAAATGAAAATAAACTATAAGGAAAATTTTGCTTTTCTTCTTCATCAGTGGAAATATTTGTATATTTTTATTTAATTGCATTCTTTATTTCTCTTAACAGAAATATTTACATGATTCTGTATTGGATACTTAGAAAAAATATATACAGGCGAAACAAAAGGCATAATTCCTTGTACTACATTCAGGTCCAAGAAAACAAAACTCAGAATAGATATATTCAAGCAAATTTCCCAACTTATGTCATCTTAGCATGAGATTAGATCATATTTATTATAGTATGTACATAAATGAATTGTTTCCAATTAACAAAAAAGAGCTAACGTATAATCCTGTGGAATGTTTACTAAACACCAGGCAGTGTTCTAAGTGCTTTAAAAACATTAATTTTTAATCTTTATACAAATAAAGTAGGTATTTTATTTCACTTGAGAGACGAAAAATAGAGATACAGAAAAGCTAAGTAATTAGACCAAGAGTCACACAACTGATGCAGAGAAGAGCATTCCAACTCAGCCCACCTCTCTGCATAATCAGGCTCTACTTACCACAGCAGTACACGCATCTACTGTAAACATGCTATATCCAAAGCCTTTAATTCTAACGCATCAAAAGAAAAGGTCTCTATTTTATACCTAGAAGAAGCATTTCTAAGAGTAGATATTTAGAAATGTTTTTTTTAAATAAATTAACAGTTCAGAATTTTAAAGTGGAGGGAGGCTTCACAGAGAAGGCATTCATTTTAGGAGACAGATAACTAAATGCATATTTAATTCATTAATTTTTCTCAACTTTAATGATGAATTTACCAGCCAAAAGAGTTTGGTGTTTACTTTTAAATCTCTAAAATCATGACTAGCTAAAATAAGCTTTTAAAAACAGGTTGACATCACTTAAAATGCAATTTATAATATAGCAAAATTAAACACAGTAATAACTTAGAATTAGCTATTGAGTTAGTTGCTCATTTCTTTGCTTTCACTTAGCATTGATCTAACTCAATGTGAAAGGTTACATTCGTACAAGTTTACACAACTTAATGATTAACTACATGTACCTGTCAACCTGACCCATTCATGTGGCAAATAGTGGTATATATAGGGTTTAGAAATCTAGGTCTGCTTACAGGAGATAATCAGTCCAAAGTTGCTTAAAATTGAATACTTAAGATAAAAATGTACACGATTAAGCTCTTTCTGTTTATTGTTCCTCTAGTTATTTCTTCCAGAATTGACCAAGACTATCCATCACTTGGTTCTATGTCTTCACAGTCAAACTCAAGATTTGCTATGTTAGATGATGTAAAAATTTTAGCCAATGGCCTTCTCCAGCTGGGACATAGTCTTAAAGACTTTGTCCATAAGACTAAGGGCCAAATTAATGACATATTTCAAAAACTCAACATATTTGATCAGTCTTTTTATGATCTATCACTGCAAACTAATGAAATCAAAGAAGAAGAAAAGAAACTTAGAAACACTACATCCAAACTGCAAGTCAAAAATGAAGAAGTGAAGAATATGTCACTTGAACTCAATTTAAAACTTGAAAATGTCCTAGAAGAAAAAGTTCTACTTCAACAAAAAGTGAGGTATTTGGAGGAGCAATTAACTAATTTAATTAAAAGTCAACCTGAAATTCAGGAACACCCAGAAGTAACTTCACTTAAGGTAAGTAGAAACCAGAAGTGTTCATGATTATGTTTCAATGTGGATTTAAAAAAAAATATTTTAAGACACGCTCCTTTACTTTGTTGTACAGGTGAAATACTTTATATTTTTTAAAGAAAAAAAGCCTCTAGGAAATAAAACTTTCCATTATAATTTTAAGTTAGTTTTTGTTTCCCTTACATATATGGAAGCAACTAAACTTTACATTTCAGATGAAAACTGTAACTCAGTTAAATAATAAAATATAGAACACAGTATTGCAAATCATTGGAGGTAAGTAAAATGTTAAAGGACTGTAACTTGAAGCTATTCCATGTTTGAAATAAATAAAATATAATAAATGGTAAAGATTTATTCCTATTAAAATAGTGGGGCTTTTTCATTTAATTGAAATAGTTGAAAGTTCAGGAAACCAATTTTATAGATGGCATACTTCAAATGAAACATAAAAACAAAGGTATGTACTATTTGAAAGACATATACAAGAGAAAAATAATTACCAATATTCATTTTTCTAATATACTGTTAGCTTTAAAAAAATTAGACTGTGATACAGTCAGGGCACATGCCTGGGTTGCAGGCCAGTTCCCAGCAGCGGACACACGAGAGGCAACCATACATTGATATTTCTCTCCCTATCTCCTTCCCTTCCCCTTTAAAGATAAATAAATAAAATCTTAAAAAAAAATTAGACTGTGATAATGTTGTAAGAAATTTAAAAAGTCTAATTTAACAAAAATGAAAGAAAAAAAACCTTCTAACCAAGGCTACAACCTATGTCCAGGCTTTTGTACAACAGCAAGATAACAGCATCAAAGACCTTCTCCAGACCGTGGAAGAACAATATAGACAATTAAATCAACAGCACGATCAAATAAAAGAAATACAAAATCAGGTAAGTCAATATTTTAATGGTATATCCAATATTTCACGTAAAATTTAGGTTTATAAAAACACTGAACCCTGAAATTATTTTAAATAATTATAGCTGAATAGTGAATAAAATGATCACATCAGCATCATTGCTGTGCTTGCAGGCTCTGAAACTAATAAATTTACCAGGATTTGAATCCTGACTCTAAAACTTTTGTACGGCCTTGAAAATTACTTAACCCCTCTGTCTCTCACTTACCTCACTTACTCTATGAAGACATTAAGAAGAATCTTATAGGATTGTTGTGAGAAAAAAAGAATTTATTCATGTAATATACATCCTCGATATAGCAGCCAAAGTGATTATGTTAATTTAAATTAGACCACATCTCTCTTGGTTCAAAACCCTACAATGGCTTCCCATCTCGCACTTGCCTGTGAGGTCCCAGAAGACCCTTGATTGTCTCGCTGACTTCACCTCTTCTACTCTAGGTATACAAGTCTCTTCACTGTTACTGAAAAACATCAAACACACTGCCATCTCAGGGCCTTTGCCTTGCTGTTCCCTGTCTGGAATGGCCCTCTCCCTGGTTCTGCATGGCCACTCTCATTTCCTTTTGGTCTTTCTCAAATACAGAATTCTCAAAGGAGTCTTCTCAAGTGACACCTGCCACCTCCTTCCCTACTCTCTTTTTCCCCTTAGCACTTTACAGCTATTTAACATAATATACATTTAGTTATTTATCTTGTCTGTCCCTGCAGTAGTATGTAAGCTCCTTGAGTACAGGGATTTTCTTCCATTTTCTAAAACGCCTTGCCCCAGAACATAGCATACTGTCTGACACTTAGCAGCCACTTAGTAAGTACATGTTGAATTAATAAAGGTATTTTTCAGCACAAAAACTCAATAAAAACTTATTATTATTATTATTATTGTTGAAAGCTGTGTACCTGATAATTAAGTTTAATTCCCAACAATAAAATTAACCCATGATGTAAACAATGGGCTAGGTAAAGCTGTCAGAATCTATGCATTATAATATACAGGGTTTGGCACAAATAATGTCCCACTTTTATTACAAAATCTAAAATCATAAGGATGTAATTCTGTAATATAACAGTATCACACTCAAGCATAGCATTTAACATTTTAGGTGAACTGTTCAAATTAAAACTATAAATTATTACACCCATATTATTACTTTACTAACCCATATTATTACTTTACTCAAGTAAGCATTACTTCTACCAACCTATGTATAGTATAGTTCAAAATATCAATTAATAATACTATTAAATAGTCACTCAAGAAGGTTTCAAAAGTAACATAGACTTGGAGAAGTTGGTAAAAAAATAGTTGTCAAGAATCGTAAAACAAATAGTATTACCAATCCCCAGTAAACAAATGTATTGTTATATATTTCAGTAATTTTGTGATTCATAATTTCAGTAGGTTATTTTTGCTAATTTAGGAATCAATTTAGTAGGTTACTTCTGTTAATTGTCCAAAACATGTTTGCCAAGTAGTCTGATTTCCATAATTTTATTCTTATCGTACGTTATTTTTCTAAATTCTATTCCCTATATCTTTTATTATAATTAAATAAACCTGCTCACAAATGTAAAATGTCATCATTAGAAAATGATATACATCTAATAATAAAATGTATGAAGAATTCATATAATGAATTTCTAAGTTGGCAAAAGCCTTAGATCATCTGATCCAACTTTGTCATGTTTAAATGAAGAAACAAAAACTATAAAAGTTAAAAACCTTAAGATCACAGTTACTTAGTACAAAAGATTGATGCCCAGTAAATAAACTTTACAACAGATCCTTGTGAATTAGGTTCTATGAAACGCCATTTATGCTAATATCAAAAAGCTAATACTAATAACACAAGATATTAAATACATACTCCATTTTTCTCAATCCATAAGAAAAACTATCGGCCAACAAATTACAATCCTGGAACATTTTAAGTAAAAAGAAACTGTTATTGCTAAACTAACAGACAATGATATATTGAACGTTTTGAAAGTAAGTAAATAAATCTTCCCATTTGTTACCTTTACCACTGTTTACATGTCCAACACTATCAAGAAAGCAGCCATAGTCAAATCATGTGCTATGTCTTTATGGTAGGTCTGAGAAACAGTAAGAGTAAGACCTACAACTGAGAATTAATAAATTTAAAATCTGCCGTACTACTGAATGCAATATATATTCTACTCATGTAAATAAATAGAACATATTAAAGTATTTATAAATTCTCTGCCTTTGGTCTTGATGTATTTAAACTAATTTGTTTGCCTCACTTTTTCTCTACTTATTAACTCATTAAATAATGTGCCTAATTAAATATTTTGGGAATGGATTATCTGTATAGCATTGTTTATCCTTCTTAAAAATCAAAATCAGTAACACATTATGAACTAAAAAATGCATACAAGTTGTACTTTTAATATCCTCACTCAGATTCCCCCAACTGTATATTCAGTGCCATTTTTAAAAGTAGATTTATATTCTTTTATCAGTTAAGAAGAAGTGGTATTCAAGAATCCATAGAAAGTTCTCTTTCTTCAAAACCAAGAGCACCCAGAACTACTCCCTCTCTTCATTTAAATGAAACAAAAAATGTAGGACATGATGGTAAGACAATTTGGTTTCCTTCTTAAAGCTACTATGAAATTTCTCTTCTATCTTTAACACTCCCATAAAAAAAAAATCCTTATTCTCAGGGCCTTTTCTAGACTAAAAGAGAGTAAAGACACAAAACCACCTAATATAATATCAACCTAAATTGGGTCCTCATGGCTTTTTTTACTCTATAAGACACATTCTTAAGATAATCATGGATATAGAGGTACAGACTTGATATTAGACAATATGAAATTATTAATTTTCCTAGATGTAATACTGCTATTGTAGTCATATAAAAGAATAATGTCATGTTTAAGAGATGCATGGTAAAATATCTCAGAGGTTAAGAGTCATATGTTTGCACATTGCTTTCAAATAGCAAAGCAAAATATGTACTTGTGTATATGTATGTTTATAAAGCAAATATAGCAAAATGTTAATAACTGTGGAATATGTATGGAAAGATTATGGTGTTGTCTTCAATGTTTCTACTTTCTAGTGCTTGAAAATTTTCATAAGAAAAACAAAAAGATGGAGAAACTAGTCTCCATTCCCAACCAAACGTCAACAAAATGATGTACTTACAAAACACATTTATTATCTATGTAATTATACAGAAAAAAAGGTCTCAGTTCCCTCCATGTATTTTTACTCTTCTATATACATCTGTGACACCTTCTATGAGCCAAACATTATAGTAATGTCTTGAATGTGATATTTTATTTATATTCTTCCTACACGTAACAGACAAAGTGCTTCAAATCCTCATTTCATCATGTTTGTTAAAAAGAAATCAGTTTGGTAATAATTACTTTGATATTCTTTGCATAACATGCCACCTAATAAAAAGTTATTTAGCATAAAGTACTTTTTCATTAATATATGAATTTCCGGAAAACATTACTAAAAAGGCTCAAGCTACAGTCATTGTAATTCCATAAAATGTCAAGTAAAATCTTAAGCTCTACAGATATCATTCTTACCACTATATCTTATGTAATAATATTTTGTTGATTCTAGACATGCCTGCTGATTGTACCGCCATTTATAACAAAGGTGAACATACAAGTGGCATCTATCCCATTAGACCCAGCAACTCTCAAGTTTTTAATGTTTACTGTGATATTATATCAGGTAAAACTAGACTATGAAGAAAATGGACAGTAATTATACTATTCACTACCTATTAGTAAGACTGATCCTGTTATCTTTATTCTGAATATACATTATGGACATGAATAGTAGTTATATTGATCTAGTATCTTCATTTGTCTTCATATATTTACTCATTCATATATTCTGTATTTTCCATCTTTTTCTATAAAATAATCTGAAATGACTACTGTCAATAAATTTATTAAGATAAATTCATTAGTTGCCCTTAACTTCTTAGGGCGATAATAAATAAAAATGTTATTACCATAACAACATTAATAACTACTTTACAGAGCCACCAGTGAAAACTAAACCATATAACAGTGTTTTGTTAATCTGTCAGCATAAGTCTACTAAAAATGCACATTTTCATTCACCGTATTCAGGTAATTCATGGACATTAATTCAGCATCGAATAGATGGATCACAAAACTTCAATGAAACTTGGGAAAACTACAGATATGGTTTTGGGCGGCTTGATGGTAAGACTGACTTCATCCATTTATTCACTCATTTACTTGTTAAAAATATGTATTGAAGACTTAAAATGAGCTAGACATTAGGAATACAACAATGAGTGAGAAACAGCCCCAGCCTTCATAATACTTATTAACAAGTTACACATTTATTAGTAATTATAATATTATGTCTTTTTTCTTAAGAATATTTGATTATGCTATTAGTTATCCAATTTTTTTCTCCCCTTTATCCTGTTCCACCTGGTACCCCTATTCCCTTCAACATTCCCCCCAGCTTAGTTCATGTCCATGGGTCATATATGTAAGTGCTTTGGCTTTTCCATTTCCTATACTATTCTTAACTTCCCCATCTATTTTGTACCTACCAATTATGCTTCTTATTCTCTGTATGTTTTCCCCTATTCTCTCCCTCCCCACCCCCACTAATAACCTTCTATGTGATGTCCATTTCTGTGATTCTGTTCCTGTTCTAGTTGTTTGCTTAGTTTGTTTTACATCTATTATGTCTTTATTTGAATTATACTATTCACAACTATATGTCTGTTCTTAAGTATACTTATCACAATTTAATTCAATGGCTTCTATTTATCATAATTATTCAGAACAATTTTGATTAAGTGCTATGTACTTTGATACTAGGTAAGTACAAGGTAAGTGCTATGAATGAGCAATGAAGAAAACCATATTTATCATTATAACTTTTCCTTATTAACATTTTAGATATCAATTATTTGGAGATTGGGAGAGATGAAGCTATCAGGTATATAGTATAAAATGCTTAGACTTCAATTATTTAAATATAAATGTGTACCATAAGATGTGTAGTTTAAAATAAATTAGTCAACTCAATGCAATTATTATATTTGGATCAGAAAATAAACAAGATAAAAATAAGCAAAATAAAAATACCAAAGGTTTAAAACCCAAAAAACATGTTATATAAGCCATGAATGATATATAAGCACACATTTATAAGGTAGAAAACATTCATTATTTTATCAAATTTTTAAATACTTGATACATATTACTTGAACATTAAAAAAATTTGTATTCAAACTGCCAGTTAAATACCTAACTAAAAGGTATATTCAACAACATGTTTTGTAACTTCAAATCTTCTAAGAGTGAATGAACCCCAAAATAAAAGGCTGATGGTTAAGTTCAAAGTACTCATTTATTTCTGTAAGCAGGTAAGCCATCTATAATACATTAAAAAATCTATGCATAAATGATTGCCCAATATGTGGCTCTCACATCTTTAAATTTAGGTTTTCTTATAATAATCCATTGGAAGCGCATAGGAAATCAGCTTTGGAATCAAATTTCTATTCCCGAAATATGTAATTCCTCTTCCCCAACTTTGGTGGTGTCTATTATATATATGCTTGGTGTAGAAAAAACAACTTTTCCTTGTTTCCTGGTTTCTAGTTCATAAACAAAATTGACTGAACACTGTAGATGGTAATCTTAGTGTTTTGCCAGGTTTTGTCAGCCTTCCTATTAAATTGTATTTGAGATAAAGGGGAAAAAAAGAGAAAGAAAAAAAGAAAGAAAGAAAAAGAAAAAGAAAAAGGAGAAGAAAAAGAAAGTAGCCATTTGTACTGGCTATCCTTAAAATAAAATCTGTTACTAATTCAATATCAATAGAAAAATTTTACTTTTTCCCATAAATATTTTGATAAAAGGACTGTGATAATTTAAAAAGATCTATTCGTACTTATTATATTTTTCATTTCAAGTAAAAATAACTTTTAATAGAAATTAAGAATTATGCTTTTTAATTTTAAATGTTTTTAAAGATTTCCTTCCTTTTCACAAATATATATACATATATACATATATATCCATATATATGTGTATATATATATATATCAAGCAAATATCAAAACCCAAGGCTAAATTTGAAGAAAATGACTGCCATTATCTATGTCCCTAAAAATACTTAACAAATCACTTGATCATATATGGGTATTAGTAAAGAGCTAATAGTAAAGCCAGTACATATAAGGACCCAGAGGTGAGATAATATTTTACCAATAGCCAGACCTAAAAATACCGTTAAGAGCCTAATGTGTTTAACCCATGAAATGTCTCGTAATATCCATTTTAGAAAGCCTAATCAGACTTAGGCAAGCCTATTAATATCCTTAATACATATCCTTTTTGTACATGTAACTATCTTCAAAAAAAGGGTTTAAAATCTTTTCAGAGATGCTAAGATAACAAAAGAATTCAAGACTAAAACAACTCATTTACTTACACTAGTAAAAACTGTCTCAAAAAAACATGTTAATACCTATTCTGCAGTTAACAAACCATAGACTTTTACAACTTTTCTTTTCAGGAGAATTTTGGTTGGGTCTAGAGAAGATATACTCCATAATAAAGCGATCTAATTATATTTTACGAATTGAGCTAGAAGACTGGAAAGGCACCAAGCATTATATTGAATACTCTTTTCACTTGGGAAATCATGAAAGCGACTATAAACTACGCCTGACTGAGATGAAAGGAAATGTCCCAAACATACTCCCAGAAAACAAAGATTTGGTATTTTCTACTTGGGATCACAAAGCACAAGGACACTTTCTCTGTCCAGAAAGTTATTCAGGTATACTTTTCCTAATATCAATAATTTTTCTTTTATTTTCTTTTTTATAAATTATATCTTATTGATTATGCTATTACAGTTGTCCTGATTTTTCCCCCAGCCCCCCCTTGCCACCCGGCACTCCCCACTCCCTCAGGCCATCCCCCCACCATTGTTCATGTTCATGCATCATGCATATATTTTCATTAGCTATTGCACTTCCTATACTGTACTTTACATCCCTATGGCAATTCTGTAACTACCTATTTGTACTTCTTAATCCCCTCACCTCTTCACCCATTCCCCCACAACCCCTTTCCATCTGGCAACCATCAAAACTCTATCCATGATTCTGTATCCATGACTGTCTCTGTTCTTCATTTGCTTAGTTTGTTTTTAGATTCAACTGTTGATAGATTTGCATTTTTTGCCATTTTACCATTCATAGTTTTCATGTTCTTTTTCTTAAGTCCCTTTAACATTTCATATAATAATTTCATGTACACTCCTTTAGTTTACTTTCTTGTTCTGTTTTTTGTCTGGGAAGCTCTTTTTCTGTTCTTTGATTCTAAATGATAGCTTTGTTGGGTAGAGCAATGATGGCTGTAGTTCCCAGCTTTTCATGACTTTGAATAGTTCTTTCCAATCACTTCTAGTCTGCAAAGTTTTTTTTGAGAAATCAGCTGATAGTCTTACGGAAACTCCCCTGTAGGTAACTAATTTCTTTTGTTTTGCTGCTTTTAAGATCCTTTATTTTAACCTTTGGCATTTTAATTTTGGTATCTCTTGGAGTGGGTCTCTTTGCATCCGTCTTGTTTGGGGTTCTCTGTGCTTCCTAGACTTGCATATTTATTTCATTTGCCCAGTTAGGGAAGTTTTCTTTCATTATTTTTTCAAACAGATTTCCTATTTCTTGCTCTTTCTCCCCTCTTTCTGGCAACCCTATGATGCGAATGTTTGACTTTTTTTTTCCTTTTTGAGATTTTATTTATTTATCTGTAGAGGGGAAGGGAAGGAGAGAGGGAGAAATATCAATGTATGGTTGCTTCTCATGTGTCCCTTGCTGGGAACTGGCCTGCAACCCAGGCATGTGCCCTGACTGGGAATTGAATCGTGATCCTTTGGTTTGCAGGTCCATGCTCAATCCACTGAGCTACACTAGCCAGGGCTAACATTCGACTTCTTGAAGTTGTCCTGGAGGCTACTTATACTATCCTCATTTTGGGGGGAGGGGGATTCTCTCTTCTTTTTATTGTTTTGATTGGTTGTGCATTGCTTCCTTATGTTTCAAATCATTGATTTGATTCTTGGCTTCATCCACTCTACTGTAGTTTCTCTATAAGTTGTTATTTCAATTATTGAACCCTTCATTTCTGACCAGATGTTTTTTATGATGTTGAGGTCTTCACTAAGTTCCTTGAGCATCCTTATAACCAGTGTTTAGAACTCTGCATATGATAGATTGCTATCTCCATTTTGTTTAGTATGTTTTCTGGAGTTCCCATCTGTTCTATCATTTGGCCATATTTCTTTGTCTCCTCATTTTGGCAACCTCCTGTGTTTGTTTCTATGTATTAGGTAGAGCTGCTTTGACTTCCTGTCTTGGTAGCATGGCCTAATGTGGTAGGTGCCTTATAGGGACCAGTGATGCAGCCTCCCCTATCACCCAAGCTGAGTACTCAAGGTATGCCCTTCATGTGGGCCAATGACACCCTCCTCTTGCAGTTAAGCCTTGGTTGCTGTTGGCAGGTCAATAGGAAAGATTTATCCAGGCCAGTCAGCCACAAGGACTGGCTGTGACCCCTTAACACCAACCTCTGCCCTTGGTGGAGGATCAGCTGTGCAGCATAGGGCTGTTGTGCTCTAACATTATCTATAGCTGTCCAATGGGTGCACTGACCCTGGGATTTCCCAGGTGGTGCAGGCCAAGCTCACTACCCATCTGTGTTTTGCCTGGGGCCACCCTGCCTGAGCTACAAAGCAATCTGAGGTAGCTGCTACTTTTGCTGGGCTTAGAGATTCTCAGGCAAAGCCAAACTACGAATCCAGCTGGCTGCTGCTAGTGCCATGCCTGGGGCCACACTGATGCTTGTTTGAGAGGATTTACGAAGCTTAAGCCAAGAATAGCCATTCACATGGAAAAGCAGTTTGGGTAGGCCCAGAAGCTGGCTGGGGCAGAGTCTCTGGGGATCTCCATGGTGGGTCAAACAGTGTAGCCAGGTTGATGGAGTCTCAGATACGGCACCAGTTTGCTGGCTCTGTTGGGGGGAGGGTTTAGAGATGGGACCTTGGCCTCTGCTTGCCTTCATGTCAGACAGTTCAGTTTCTTCCTTATACCATCAGATCCTTTCAAACTGTCACCCTGATGCTAGAGCTCAGACAGGGTGAGTCTTGAGTCTGAGTAGTTGATTTGTGTGTAGGTTCTTTAAGGGGAACTGCTTGGGGCTTCAGCGGCTTCTTCCACCAACTCAATCCCCAATGGTTTTTGCAACCAGAAGTTGTGGAGACTTACCTTCCTCTAACTGGAACCCTGGGTTTGGCAGCCTGGTGTGGGGCTTAGACTCCTCACTCCTGAAATATCCCAAATTTTATCCATTACACATGGTTGAGACCAGCCCTTTCTGTGTCTGGGACAATCCAACCAGACTGGATACCTATATGCCACATATAATATATACGTATATGTGTGAGAGTGTGTATATATATATCTATATATATATATATATAGATATATATATATGGTTTCTTGAGTTCTGTAGGATTCACACTTCCATTCAACTCAATTTCTGATGGTCCTAAGTGATCATTATGTTATATTTTAGTTGTAATTTTGATGTGGTTGTACAAAGAGGCGAGCCATGTCTGCGTGTGCCACCATCTTGACTGGAAGTCTCAATACTTTGTTTTTCTGTGTTCATACTAACTTCCCTAAGTATTAGCTAATATCTACAATGTCAACTCTTTAAAAGCTGAATTCCAAATAAACATATTTTTCTATAGATAAAGATATCTTAAGTGTTAATAAAATTCTATTTTAATTCAAGTAGGTATTTTGCCTTTAACCTTGCTCAGATATTTTATTCTTGTGAGACTTGTATAGATTATTTAAAATAAAGATGTATCATATAACACTGTCATATTTTATAAGAAATGAGGACATATAATATACTAATGGGGAAATACAATAACAATATCCTCATATGAGTTTGTATCCATTGAATCGTATATCTATCTTCTTTAGGAGGCTGGTGGTGGCATGATGTATGTGAGGAAAACAACCTAAATGGTAAATATAACAAGCCAAGAGCAAAATCTAAGCCAGAGAGGAGAAGAGGAATATGTTGGAAGTCTCAAAATGGAAGATTATACTCTATCAAATCAACCAAAATGCTGATCCGTCCAACAGATTCAGAAAGCTTTGAATGAGCTAAGGCAAATGAAAAAACCAATAAATTACACATTAAAACCTTTCCAAGTTACTGTGGTTTAATAATATGATATTCAAGCTCTAGTAGAAGCTTTAGAAAAAGATTATTTTAAAGCCGCTATCAATTTAAGATTAAATATGTCATCACATCATTTAAAAGAATACCATTTACCTTCTCAAATTCTTACAATATCATTTATTTCTTTATTTTGTGATAAGAAAATTGATTTTAGATGTCACAATTCTAAATTTCAACTAATGGGGGAATTTTTAAATAACTGTTTTAAATAAAAAACTTACAAAGAGTCTTCTATTTTAAGTCAGCATGTGGGCTAATTTCACAACTTCCCAGGTTATAAAAAGACTAGTTTTCTTGATAAAATTCTAAACTTGAATAAAAATAAAGAACTAATAATTGTATAGGTCTCTAATGCTATAATGCTATTACTTCAAAAACAAATTTTATTCAATTCATAGTACATATGAAAACCTATAATATGAATTTTTAAACTGATGCTTAATTTTGCTATAAAATAATTTGGAGCAAATGTTTTACATGCTTTACTTGTAAAGTGGGATGAAATACTGTACTGAAATACACTCACTATTTTAAATTCAGTAGATCATGATTACTAACTCATATTGACTTTTATATCAGGTTCCACTGTACCTTAACATAAATTTTCTAACTTATCTATGATGTACACGCTTTATATATTTTAAAACTTGACTACTGTGGAAAAAACACTTTAAGGGATCTTATCGGAACACATTAACAATGAGTGTATTTGTGACATGAAGTTAAAGTTTAATAATTTATTCCCTGACATGGTGTGAGTCTAATACTTATGTGTAGCTTTTCAAGTAGATTAAAAAGCACTCAATTTCTTCACTGTTTAAATAGCCTGAAATATGTGGATGTGTGTTTCCAAATTCAATAACAACTCAGTCCTCTAAATCATAGAAATTTAAATTCTTGTAGTTTTTTAAATTTATATCTTATAGAAGTATGACTTATTTCTAATTTAAATAACTTAAATTCTAAGTCAAGGATTGTTAGATATAAACATTCTGACAACAGTATCACTTGTCAGTATTAATTTTAAATAAGTTTTTAAAGAAATTACCAAAGAGAAATAGAAATTTGAATTAAAAAATTGAATTAAATCCAAATATTAAAGGATACAGTGCCAAAGTTATACACTGACTCACTCACTTTAGTTAATAAATGTTCAGCATTATTTATTTTAAATTATCCAGCATGTAAGTATATGTGATATATAAAAACTATCTGACATATAAATATGTATGATCTATGTGGATCCTAAGTAAATATTTTGTACCAAAAAAAGCACAAAAAGAATATAGGGAGAAATAAGTTTTAGTTTTCAGAACCTCACCCAAACCATCAAAATTGACTTTTTAGAGCCAGAATACCAAAATAGCTTTCTTTAAAAAAAATTTGAAGATTTCAATTGCAAAATAATGTATTATTTAATATACCAATTACTTCTTCAATTTGTTTTTCAATTCTTTACAATTCTCAAACAATATGTTCATTTTGTTCCTTTTGAGAGTTCTGTTAGTTTTTTTCTCCTTTAAGTATAAAGCTCAAATTGAGAGATAATTCTGGTAAAGAGCAAGAATCTTTTTGTTTATTGTTCACAAAATCGTTTCTACCCATCCTCAGTAGTTTGCCAAAAGTGTTTTAATTTCACCACTGACTCACAATCGTCAAATGTAAAGCCCTTTTCTCAGTACACATACCCTACTACCTACTAATAAAAACATTCTTTACCTAATAATAACAACATTCTTTTCTCAAACTTGACCTTCATTTTGCTTCCAAATATTACAACACTCTTTGAGGATTATCCATAACTTGAATCCATCTTTCTAGTTCTATTCCTTCTTAGTAGTTAGTATTATGGGCCAATGTAAAATATTCAATCATCTCTTCTACTCTGACCTTCAGAAACTCAAATTTACTCTCACAGATTCATTTATTTTCCATGAATATAGTTCCTACATCTGCATATTATTTCCAGATCTTCCTCCAATTCTCGTTCTTACATTGCCTATCTGCCATTTCTCCTTTTAATATCCTAGCCTACTCAAAACCAACATATCAAATAACAAACTCATCAATACCTTACAGCTGCTGCTGGTCCGTCCTCCCTTATTACCTTATCCCACTCTCCTTCTTACCGCCTTATATCCATTAATGGCACTATCACCATCCTTCCCAGTCACAGAAGCTTAAAACCCAAGAAACATCTCTGGCTTTTCACTTAACTGCGTAAACTACCTCTCCGACATCACAAGCCACTAAATCCATTACAATTTTCTTTTGAAAAAGTCTCTTAATCTGATATGCTTTCTTCCCATTTCTACTACCAAAAACCTACTAAGAACTGCCTTTAACCTGAGTCTTAAAATTATCTAAATAGTTTCCTGCCTGGGCTCCTACTTTTATGTCTATTTCCCCTCAATCATGCTGAAACAAATTTGTAACAACTGTATAATACTTCAACATGTGTCACTCAAATTTGTCTATTAAAAGAGTATAACCATCAAGGAAAATGAAAACATATTGTTATCGATTCTCCAGTTATAAGATAAAATGGCTTGATTTAAACATCTTGATTTTAGAATCTCACTAGGATTTTATCTTAAGTTTTAGAATCTTATCTTAGAATTGCATGTGTTTTCCACTCCACAAATCTATCTTCATATAAAAAGTTATTTCCTCCCCAAATCTTCTAAAAAGCAATGTTCCTGGAAGATATATAATGTCTATCCTGTGGACTTGCATACCCCATGTAGCTGTGCCTTCAAAAGAACATGTACCCCAATTAAAAGAGCATAAGCCTACAGAGTGAAATCCAAATCTCTTCCAGGTACTCAAGGGTTTTTATAATCTGACCCTTAATTCCTTTTTAACTATTTTTGGCCCAACACAATCCCTCAGGCCTCATCAAAATTATCCACTTTTAACCATTCCCTATGTAATTTACTAATGCCATTCCGATTGTCAAGAATGCCTACCCAGATCCTTCTGCTTGACTAGGTCCTATTAATACTTCTAGGTATAAATAATCTCACTTTTCCCATACATATCTAGTAAATAAATGAAGGCTCCTTCCTCTGAAACCCTGCAGCATTACTGTTTGTACTCCTCAGCTGATACTTGGCAAATGAAGAAAAAACAGAAAAGGAAATCTGGCAAAGTAATAATAAAAATTTTGAGGAAAAAGTAATGAAAATTCCAAGAACAAAGATGGTCAATCTACTTGATTTTAATGAATTATAGTAGTCCCTCCCTTTTGTCTGTGGTCTTGCTTTCCATGATTTCAGTTATCCATGCTCAACTGTAGTCCAAAATAGTAAATGAAAAACTTCAAAAGTAAACAATTCTCTAGTTTTAAATTGTGTGCTGTCCTGAGTAGCATGATGTACCACATCGTCCCACTTCAACCTTCCTGAGATATGAATATCCCTTTGTCCAGCGCCAACAAGCTGTATATGCTACACACTCATTAGTCACTGAGTAGCAGTCTAAGGGATCAGATTTATTGTGTGTAGTAGGTAACAGTGGTACCACTTATTTTGCATAATAATGTTCTCAAAGCACAAGAGTAGTGATGTAGGCAATTAGGATATGCTAAAGCCTCAAAGTGTTTCCTTTTAGTGAAAGGTGGAAGTTCTAGACTTGGAATGAAAAAACATAGTCTGAAATTGCCAAACTATAGTAAAAAAAAAAAAAGGTCTATCTGAAATTGTGAAGAAAAAAGACATTTGTGTTAGTTTTCCTCTAACACCTCAAAATGCCCAAGTTACAGCCCCAGTGCATGATAAATGCTGAGATAAAATGGAAAGGGCATTAAATTTGTTACTGGAAGACATGACATCAAGGTGGCTCAATGATCCTCCTTCTGATGTACTGCCAGAAGGTCAACAGTAGCCTTAACACTATGTCACCATGTCTACGTCATTCACCTCACTTCATTTCATCATGTAGGCATTGTAACATCACACATCACCAAGAGAAGGGTGAGAGTACAATAAGATATTTTGACACAGAGAGGGATACCACATTCACATAACTTTTATTATAGTATATTGATTGTTTTAATTG
The DNA here is from genome assembly GCF_021234435.1 of Artibeus jamaicensis. Lineage (NCBI taxonomy): Eukaryota > Metazoa > Chordata > Mammalia > Chiroptera > Phyllostomidae > Artibeus > Artibeus jamaicensis. The sequence goes on from NW_026522025.1 coordinate 11,763,116, forward strand.
CTCTAGTATTGGTTATTGTTAATCTCTTGCTCTACCTAATTTCTAAACTAAACTTTAAAATTGGTATGTATATATAGGAAAAGACAGTATATAGTAGGTCCTTGAATAACACTGTTTCATTATAACATTGATGACATGCTATAGAAATTTAACTCTTGTTTATATCAATTAGGCTATGATAAAATTGGTTTGCTATATGTCATTTCACTTAAAGTCACAGAACCTATCAACAACATTAAGTGAGAACTTACCACGTAGGGTTTGTCACTACCAGGGGTTTCAGGCAACCCCTGGGGGTGTTGGAACAAATCCCCTGCAAATACAGGGAGACTACTGTATTGCAAATTTTCTACAGCAAAATTTATTCTATTTTACTGAGAGCAAGTATACATATTTCCTCTTTCAGGGTTACCTATTTTAGTAAATCTATTTACCTACTCTCTCTCAACCTAGAATCAACATGTTTTCATGCCTATATCTTTCCTTTCAATAGTGTAACTCATAGATATCAATTAATTCATTCATTAATCAAAAATGCATTCATTAATCTGTATTTATTGAGTACCTGCTATTTGCCTCCTTTATGAAACCTGGTCCAAATATGTATTGTTATATATTCTACTTTTTGCTATAGAATAATCAAATTTCCTTGTTTTTCTTCCATATCACTAACAACAATAAGCAATTTTCAAAATTCAAAAGTGAGCTAACAGTTAGTTAGCCTTTTTATCAAATTGCAAAGTGTTCTTATGGAAAATTAACTAGGTCAAAATTACTCAATTGGTATGAAATATGCAGTTCAAGGTCCTGCAAGTATGATTAACAGTCTCCCAAAGTAAGCCTTTACAATGAGATTACAATAATCTTTTTCAAAATTAAAAAAAAAATCAAGAATAAAAACTACTCTTATAAATTCGTATGTTTAACCCCAGGAGCAATCATAACACATCTAACACAGGAGGGTCAAACTGATTTGCACCTAGGCCAAATCAGCCCTGAGGTTACCTTCAAAGGGCCAAATGTAATTTTAGGACTGTATACATGTAACTACTCCTTAACTAGGGGCAAGGAGCTTGCCGCTGCTGGGTAGAAACAAGGTGCTGGGCTGGATGAAATGAGGTGGAGGGCCGGATTTGGCCCATAGGTATTGTGTTTGCTACCTGTGATTTAACAAAATGATTAGGTATATTTGAAAAAAGCAATAATCTCCAACCTTAAAGATGTATGACTATAACCATTTATCATCAAATAAACAACTAAGCCACAGTTTCCACATTCCATATTATTTGGAAATAAAATAACCTTGCCAAATCTACTTGATGAGGTTGTTGGAATCATCAAGTAAGATGCTGTATTTGAATACTTGTATGAACTATAAAGTTCTAAACAAACTTACATACTTGTAGAAATGGATTTCTTCAACTCTCTTTAAAAATATACTTTGTACAAAAACGCTCCCTAAGTAAAAATATTCTAATTCTCAGGGTAGGAGAACAAAATTGCTCTCCTCACATTGTTACTACTGCTGGAACTTTACTCCTTACCTCGGAGTCTGAGATAACACTCCACCACATTCAAATGCAAGCCCCTAATTAAAAACTCCTGGGTGGCTACGGTAAAATGTTAGAAAAGAGCTCTCAACCCAAGAATTTTTGTAGTTAAAATAAACTAGGACTAATTCAATGTAATAAAAACTGGAGTTGTATATCTAGCAAAACTAAAACAGCAGAGTATGTGCAAATAGCCCTAGACGTCTATGAAAACTAAAAATAATAGAAAGACTAATACTTTTTAAAGCAAGGGACCATTAACTTGAATGGAAAAGAATACATGCACCCCTATGTTCAATGCACGTTATTTACAATAGTCAAAATTTGGAAGCAGCCCAAGTGCCCATCGGTAGGTAAGTGGATGAAAAGGCTGTGGTACATTTACACAATGGAATACTACTTGGCAGTAAAAAGAAGGAAATCTTCACTCTGGGACAGCATGGATACACCTGGAGACCATTATGCTAAGTGAAGTAAGCCAGTCAGAGAAAGACAAGTACCATGCGATTTCACTCTTATGTGGAATCTAATGAACAAACTGAACTAACGAAATAAAACAGACTCATAGAAACAGAGAAGAGACTGACAGCTGTTAGATGAGAGTGGGTTTGGGGGACTGGGTGAAAAAGTTGAAGGGATTAAGCAAAAAGAAAAGAAAAAACCTCACAGACACAGACAACAGTACAGTGACCAGCAGAAAAAGGGAGCAGGGCAAGTAGAAGAGGGTAAAGAAAGAAGAAATTGTGACAGGAGACTTGACTTGGAGTGATGAACACACAATATACAAATAATGTATTACAGAATTGTACAGCTGAAACCTATATAACTTAATTAACCAAAGTCATGCCAGTAAAATACTTTTTTCAAAAAGAAAAAGTTTTCAAAAATGTTAGAGAAGAAAAATATGTAAAACTGGGCATTTTGTGGGGATAGCAGAACAATATTTATACTAAAATAATATCAAATTATAAGTATTCCTGAAAATTCCTACTAAATAAACGTAAACTTCTAATAATACATTTGGTTTATAACTGAAAAAAAAATATTTAATTTTCACTGAAATTTGTACTGCTTTATATTTTGAATGTAGGAAGCTACCCATACTGGTATTAGCAATACATGAGACTTTGCCATTAATAGATATACATATTTTTATATCACAACTCCTGCATATATCTCAAAATACTGTTTATGCTTACCACTACTTAAAATATATAGTAGTTTTTAGACCTGCAGCTAGCTCTTTTTATTTAATTCATTAATAAAGAAACATGTATCATGCCCTGGCTGGTGTAGCTCAGTGGACTGAGCACAGGCCTGTGAAGCAAAGGGTCGCCGGTTCAATTCCCAGTCAGAACAAATGCCTGGGTTGCAGGCCAGGTCCCCAGTATGGGACACATGAGAGGCAACCACACATTGATGTTTCTCTCCCACTCTTTCTCCTTCCTATCCCCCCTCTCTAAAATTAAGTAAATAAAATATTCTAAAAAGAAAAAAAATATATATCAAAACTTTAATATTTTTATAACTATCATTCAATATAATTGATTTCCTCTCTTATCCTACATGTATTATTTTTGAATTACAAAATACTACTCCAGCCCTCACTGGTGTGGCTCAGTGGACTGAGTGCTGGCCTGTGAACCAAAGGGCTGCCATTTTGATTCCCAATCTAGGCACATGCCTGGGTTGCACGCCAGACACCAATTGGGGGCATGTGAGAGGAAACCACACATTGCTGTTTTTCTCGCTCTCTTTCTCTCCCTTCTCTAGAATAATACATATACGTATATATATAATAAAATTAAAATACTATTCAAGAAATATGAATCACAGGATTCACAAGATTGCCAAAAGGTACAGGCACACAAAAACTAAGAACCCCAACTCATAAGGTGGACCTACCATTATATAATAACCTAGTTTGGGAAGTATGAATTACATGGCTCTTATGTCATAATATAAATAGCATACATCTACTTTGACAGGCCAAGCTGTTCCTAGAAACTAAATTTTAGGGAAAAAACTGAATCAGATTATAAGCTTTTTAAACTACTCAAACAAAATTGATTCAGGGTAAAATTATAAAGTAATCACAAAAGATTTAGAATGTTATTGTGACTAATTTTTTTAAAGTCCTTATCTGTTAGAAACACATACTAAAGAATTAATGAAATATAATGATGACTATGTTTTGTTTTAAAGTACTATGGAAAAAAATGGGACAGGCAATAGATAAAACAAGAATGAAAATGGAGCTTAACTGTACAATTCTATTTACTTTTGTATATGTCTGTAATTTTCCACTATAAAAAATCTCAAACTCTACTACTTTTTTTTTTTTTATTTAGTTACTTTTCAAGTACATTTTTTTTTCTTTTTTTCTTTTTCCTTTTTTTTTTCCCCTTCCCCCCCCCCCGCCCGGTCTCCCCCCTCCCTCCCATTCCCCCCCCACCCCCAGTCCTCAACTCTGTGTCTTTCATACTTGTTCCTCGAAATCCCTCCCCCTTTTTCCCCTTAAGTTCCCTTCCCTCTCCCCTCTGGTCGCTGCCCACTTGTTCTCTATTTCAGCGTCTTTGTTTTTATTCTGTTTGCTTGTTTGTTTTATTCTTTAGCTTCCTGTCAAAGGTGAGATCATATGGTATTTGTCCTTCAATGCCTGGCCTATTTCACTCAGCATAATGCTTTCCAGTTCCATCCATGTTGTTGCAAAAGGTAGTAGCTCCTTCTTTCTCTCTGCTGCATAAAATTCCATGGTGTATATGTACCACAGTTTTTGGATCCATTCATTTACTGATGGGCACCTAGGTTGCTTCCAACTCTTGGCTATTGTAAATTGTGCTGCTATGAACATTGTGGTGCATAGGTTCTTTGAAATTGATGTTTTAGGATTCTTGGGGTATAATCCTAGCAGTGGAATTGCTGGGTCAAAAGGCAGGTCAATTTTTATTTTTCTGAGAAAATTCCATACTGTTTTCCATAATGGTTGTACCAGTCTACAATCCCACCTACTACTGAGATTAATTCAGATAGTAAATTTACTAAAGATTATTAAGACATATATGGGTCATATTCCTAACTGCTAACAAAGATTCAGATCGAAATGAACTGCATCATTTCATTTTGTTTATCCCACTGATTGTTACCAGTTCTGAACCACAGAATTCATTCTTATGCTCTGACACCATATTTCCTAGAAACGTACAGTACTTCTAAGAACTAGAAGAAAAACAAACACACAAAAGTTCAGTCAGTGATTACAACTAAGGCTGTTGTTGGGAAAGTTTAACTTTAACAATCTTGCCAAGAAAAGCAGGTGCTCTTTGACACATAACACTTAAAAAGTGGATGTCAGTAAAACACATAAGCATTTGCTCAGTTAGATGTATCTTGGTCTTGACAACTCAAATGCAACAGTGGTGGTCAAGTACAAATTTGGAACATGAGTAACATTACATACAATCTATTACTGAACTACAGATGATTTCAGATATTCAATGAAAAACATGTTCTACTAGCAAGAAAGAGCTCCATTTAATTATCTTTTATTTTTAAAATATATTTTATTGATTATACTATTACATTTGTCCCATTTTCCCCCTTCATTCGCCTGCACACCCTCTCCCACCTACATTCCCCACTTTAGTTCATGTCCATGTGTCCTAAGTTCTTTAGCTTTTACATTTCCTGTACTATTCTTGCCCTCCCCCTATTTTCTACCTACTATTTATGCTACTTATTCTCTGTACCTTTTCCCCCCGCACTCCTAATCCCATTCCCCTGTTGCTATCCCTCCATGTGATCTCCATTTCTGTGGTTCTGTTCCTGTTCTAGCTGTTTCCTTAGATTGTTTTTGTTTTAGGTGTGGTTGTTAATAATCGTGAGTTTGCTGTTATTTTACTATACATGTTTTTTATCTTCTTTTTCTTCGATAAGTCCCTTTAACATTTCATATAATAAGGGCTTGGTGATGATGAACTCTTTTAACTTGACTTTATCTGAGAAGCACTTTATCTGCCCTTCCATTCTAAATGAAAGCTTTGCTGGATAGAGCAATCTTGGATATAGGTCCTTGCCTTTCATGACTTGGAATACTTCTTTCCAGCCCCTTCTTGACTGCAAGGTCTCTTTTGAGAAATCAGCTGACAGTCTGATGGGAACTCCTTTGTAGGTGACTGTCCCCTTATCTCTCGCTGCTTCTAGGATTCTCTCCTTCATTTTAATCTTGGGTAATGTAATTATGATGTGCCTTGGTGTGTTCTACCTTGGGTCCAACTTCTTCGGGACTCTCTGAGCTTCCTGGATTTTCTGGAAGTCTATTTCCTTTGCCAGATTGGGGAAGTTCTCCTTTATTATTTGTTCAAATAAGTTTTCCACTTGTTGCTCTTCCTCTTCCCCTTCTGGTACCCCTATGATTCGCATGTTGGAGCGTTTAAAAATGTCCTGGAAGTTCCTAAGCCTCCCCTCATTTTTTGGAATTCTTGTTTCTTCATTTTTTTGTTTGGTTGTTTCTTTCTTCCCTCTGGTCCACTCCATTGATTTCAGCCCCCGTTTTCTTCCCATCACTATTGGTTCCCTGTGCATTTTGCTTCATTTCACTTAGGGTAGCCTTCATTTTTTCATCTAATTTGCAACCAAAATCAACCAGCTCTGTGAGCATCCTGATCACCAGTGCTTTGAACTGTGCATCTGATAGGTCACTTAATTGTATTATTTCTGGAGCTTTGATCTGTTCTTCTGTTTAGGCCATTTTTTTTGTCATGTCGTGCCTGCTATGTATGAGGGGCAGAGCCTTAGGTGTTCACCAGGGCAGGGCAACCCAGTGGCCAGGTTATGTCCCGGTATGTGGGGGTGGAGCCCGAGAGGGAACAATGGTGCTTGCTCAGTTCTCTATCGGACCTCAGTCCCTTCTGCCGCTTCCCCCAAGCAAACTGGGCCCTTCTGGTGCTGGTTCTCCAGGTGGGTGGCTTGTGTATCTTCTAGGACCCTATGGGTCTCTTCAACAAATTCTCCTGTGAGGCTGGGAGTCTCTCCCTGCGCCTCAACCCCCACAGTTGTTTTCAATCGATATTCTGAGGCTTTATTTCTCGGCACTAGAACCCTGGGTTGCATGGTCTGTCTTGCTTCCCGGTTATCTGCGCGCAAATGTGGGACCGCTGCTGGTCAGCCAGTCGCCTCGCATGCAGTGCCCCACTTCTCAATTGCCGCCTCACTGGGTCTGCCTATTGCTACCCAGTGCCCAGGGTCTGCCAGCTGCCACCTGCATGCCCAGGGTGCCTTGCCCACCCAGTGTCACCACTTCCTGTGCCGTGACCCCTCTCTGTTAGACTCCACCCTGCCTACCGGTCTAGATGAATGTGTCTATTTCAGCTCCTTGGTTGTCCAACTTCCATACAGTTCAATTTTCTGTCAGTTCTTGTTGTTATTGTGTTTCTAAATATTTGTTGTCCTTATTTTGGTTTTGCGAGGAGGTACAATGTGTCTACCTCCATCTTGACCGGAAGTCCTAATTATCTTAAGTAACAATTACTCTAGTAATTTTTTCATGCAAACTGTGATAACATAAATATTTCCTCAACCAAGCAAACATTTGACGTAAATAATCTCCACTTGTTTGGCACAATAAAAAAATATGCCATTTATTTTCTAATTGCTAGAAACTACCATATATATCTGTATATCCTCATTTATCCTTATAGAGGATTTGAAAAAATCAAGTCCCTCCTGGGTTATCCACATACAAGAATAAATTTCAAAACCACATATGGGGGAAAAAAGGTAGTTTATTTAAATGCAAAAAGCTCTAACTTTTGGTATAGCTTAACACAAAAATTTTTTTAAATCTCTCAGAAATCTTAATCATCTTCAAAAACATTTTAAATGTAAAAAATAAAAATAAGAAATTAAACTAAAATATATATTTTGCACATATACTAATACAGATTGGAAGCAAAAGGTACTAAGCAACAGGAAATCTGTCACTTGCAGAATACACTTCTTTCTCCTTATGGTTTCTCACCTCAGTCAAATGTTTGCTTTAGTTCTGTCCACTCATTCTCCCTCTGTTCAGACAATAATTTTTAAATCTTTTTTACCCAACTAGACCTTTTAAAATACACTCACGTTTTGTACTAAAAATAGATACCATGTGCAAATATTTTCTTAAAGCTCATATTAAAGATGCTTAAATTTCTGGTCTTTTCAGATTCAAATTTGAGCCCTCTGGATGTCAGCTTTGTCATCTATAAAACAGGGATGATTGTACTGGCCCTGTGCAGGCTGCTATGCAGGATCAATGAGAAAATGGCTGTATAGACACTCGGAAAGGTTCTAGTATCAACTGTATTTTCTCTTTTTAACATTATTCACTGGGAAAATGCACACATATAGATTTGTATAATAACACTAATGTGCAGTACCAGAAATTATGGCTTGCTGTAACACATTCCTCAGAAGATAAAAGAATTCAAACTGAACTAGAAGAGTATTCTTGTGATCCATTATAACAATTCAATCAGCAAATATTTATGAAATTTTACGTAAATGTTTATGACATCTCTATGCTAGTTCATATCTGTTGAGGTTGTCATACACTCTCATTTCTATCTATACTAGATTGTCTAGATATGCTAAAAGATTTTTTTAAAAATAAACTAAAAATTCAAAAAAATATTAGCTGTCCATGAGACTAAATACTTCTAACTAAATAGAATAAGCAACCTATGTAACTTAGTATTCAGGTTTCATGGGTATCAAAGGCCTAAGTAATAATACAATGCAGGGTATTACTACTGACTTTGATAATCTTCCTTTTTAAATAATTCTTATCCAGTTATACCCAAAGAGCCCAGTACTGTCATGCATGCAAACCAATCTCTCTCAAGATGTGTAATGCTTTGGTGAATGAAATCTAATAAAGCCAATGATACTAATAATGTCTAAGTTCTATTAGAGTTTAATGTATCAGGGCCTTTGTAAAAAGTTTTGCATTTATTATGTATTTAATCCTCACAAATAGTACAGGTACTTTTATTATCCCCATGTTAAAATAAGAAAAACTAGTCAATCCTCAGTTTTAAATAATTCCAAAAAATAAAATATGGTTAACAAATATCGGTTACAGGAACCCATCTACCAGTTTTTCGTAAGATTTGCATTTTGTCGTACCATTTCAAATAACACGAAACCTATTATTTCTTTATAACCTAGATATTTTTTAAAGCCTAGTAGTCAACTTCATAATCACTGCATCTTTTTAAAAAAATCCTCACCAGAAGATATATATTTCCACTGATTTTAGAGAGAGGAAGGGAGGGAGTGAGGGACAGAGGGTGGGAGAGAATTGGATAGACAGAGAAAAAGAAAAAGGAAGAAAGAGAGAAAAACATCAATGTGAAATAGAAACAGATCAGTTTTCTCCATTATGTGCCCCAACCTGGGACTGAACCTACAACCTAGGTATGTGCCCAGGCCAGGAATCAATTCCTCAGTTTATTCACTTCTACAATGCAGGTAAAACCTACCACAAGTTATGATAAGTAAACAGTATAAAGAATATAAAATAATTAACATTATACCTGCTACATAGTAAAAGCTTAATACATTACAACTATTAACATCATATAGTAAGAAATGAAATATATAACAAAGCTATAAAAGATTTTTGAAGAGTTTCATTTTAGTTCCACTTTCATATTAGAGTATACAATATCTTTTTTCAAAATTCTCCCAAGTTACAATGTGTTACCTGTAAGTAGTGTTTGGAACATAGACATCCCTAGCAGGAAACTCCAAAATTTCTCTGGTAGGTCGAACTCGACTGTCAGGGTAAAGCTTCACTTGAAGAAGCTCTGGAGTCAGGCAATAATGCGGGTTTTCTGGTGCTGGAGAAATGTCTATCTTTAGCTGAGCTGCACATAAAAACAATGTAAACATAATAAATAAAAACTTCATGTTAGAAATGTTTTGAGAAGAATATAGATCCTATTTTTGCAAGTCTGGAAGAAACCAAAATTACTATCATCTCAGAACTCAAAATTACTTCATTTTAGAAAGTCTCAAAGGTATCGATTACTGAGAAGACATAAGTATATATAATATAGTGAATGAATAAGGAGGAAAAAGGAAAATGAAAAAATAACCAAAACAGAAGTCAAGCACAGGAACAAGCCAACATTTCAAAGGTTAAATATTTTATTTAAACTTGATACGCTTAAAAATGGTTTTACCCTGGTCATAATAGGAATCAGTTTCTAAATTTTACCATTTCATGTACTATTTGTTGAAGCCATGATATTATTCAACATTCTCATTTTAGTACCCAAATTATCAAAGGTTCTGAATCCTGCATCCAAACTGTCAGACCACATGAGAGCGGAATGAGATGAAGAAGACTGACAAGCCCTGAGCACAGAAAGACACATGGGCCAGATAAGTGAAAAAAGAAATACATAATTACAAACAACACAATTTATATTTGTGGTGATAACAGTTATAATCTTTCTACTCAAAATTTTAAAATACCACCCTAGCTGGTGTAGCTCAGTGGATTGAGCACAGGCTATGAACCAAGGGGTCACCAGTTTGATTCCAAGTCAGGGCACATGCCTGGTTTGTGGGCCAGGTACCCAGTGGGGGCTGCATGAGAGGCAACCATACATTGATGTTTCTCTCCCTCCCTTTCTCCCTCCCTTCCTTCTCTCTAAAAAAAAAACAAATAAAATCTTAAAAAAGAAAAATTTTAAATACCTGTAATTGGTCTTAGTCTCCGTAAAACAGAAGATGGCCTTCTCATATCAGCAAGAAATTTGTACAGATCTTCATCACTTAAGCGGTCTCCTTCCTGATTTTAAAAACAAAGAAAAATTATTTGATAAAATAAATATAGTAGATTAAAAATATTGCCTGTTAATAATCCTGCCCTTCTTCCTTCAATTTAGTAAACAGAAGTAAAGTTAATATAATGACTGAAAGCTGATATGCTGACTTATGTTCCTTTCTATGCTTTCAATTTTATTATGTATGATGATACAACTGTTTTTAAATTTTATATATTTATTTATAGCTCATTATGTTTATAAGATATTACAGGACACTAAAATATTGAAAATCGATACAAATTAGAGGTACATGAGAAAAGATTAAAAAAAGAATATAGACATAAAACAGACATATGACAATCATAAATTTATTACACTTGAGTTTATATTTGTCTTTTCAACTTTACATCACCAAATTTCTCAAATTAAAATTATATGGCATTGAGTAAATTTGAAAAAGGAAAGAAATGACAGTAAGAACTACTCTTAAAGAAAAGTACAGCTATCGTGATACTAAGATCAGAAAGGAAACTCTGACTAGACCTCAGTTGTGGGAAAACAGACAAACAAAACCAAACCATATTTAATTAATACGAAAATTTCAATTTAATGTAATTTTTGCAATTAGGTAAGGACTGATTTTATTTTTTTATTCAAGAGTTAGTGTTTAGATTTTATTAATCCAAACCTCCTACATTTGATATCTGTTTTTAATGCATAGTTCATATATTATCTTTTTATCTTATTTAGTAATAAATATATTTAAGGCTACTTTATTACTGTGAGTTCATCCTGAGCAATATCCCATTTGCTCACTATTATATTCTGAACAGGGTACAGAATTAATCATCTTTTACCCTATTATCTAGAAAAGTGATTTTTAATTTCTAACAGATTAGAGACTTTTGGTAATACTTTTATAAGTAGTTTTTAGTTTTATTAAGTTATATTTAGCAAATTTGACTTTATGAAGATTTTTTCAGTGACCTAATATATAATTATTGTAAATGTTCCAATGTTCCATCAGTTGCTAAAACAGTATATTCTTTCCTCTTGAATACAGAATATAGATCTTTAAATGGTCCTTATCTATAATACATTAAGATTATCTCTAGATTCAATTATTTCTATCTAACCTGATAAATTGAGTATATCATTGACCTCCATTCTTTACTCCCTGTTCCCATACCTTTTGTTAGGTGGCACATTAATTCCCTCCCCGGGTGTGGCCATGTGACTTGCTTTGGCCAATAAACAAACATGGTGCAGAAACTTGAAAGACATGACACAAGTGAGCTTGCCTTCCCTCTTGAACTTCTGCTACTACTATGAGAACATGACCAAGTTAGCCTACTAGATGATGAGAATGCAAGCTGAGAAACACAGAAAAGGTCTGAGTCATATCTGTCTTTCCAGCAGAAGTCAGTATGCATCAGCTGACCCCAGTCAACTTCCAAACATGTGAATGAGCCTAGCTGACAACCCTTTCTCCACACTTCATGTTTACTGTTGTGTACTCCTGAAACAACAGATAACATACATATTTCAATAAATAGAACAAATGTCCTTAAAACTGATGTGTGTTTGATTTTATTTTAAAATCTCCATGTATTTCCAATAATTTTAGTTTGTCACATTTAAAATCTGTACAAAAACACTGATTACCATATCCCAATCATGGATAGTAACCGCTCATCAATTTGTAAAAAGGAACTGCTCTCTGTATTTCATTCAGGACAAACTTATGCCTTAAATTCTACTTTTTAAAAATTATAATCTGTGCTTATTACTTAATTTGTATTTGCCTGGTATATAATATTCTAGCTATTTAAAAAATATAAAAATTGTACACAGTAATAGTTTAAAAAAATTAGAGCTCTAAAGAGTCAGGTGGTTAATGCTTTCCATTGCTCTGTTGTCTCCAGGAGTCATTCATTTTTTTCACAGTCACTTTGCACTAGTTTCCAGTTACAGGTCTCTAGTACATGGTAAATTCTCAAAAAGTATTTTTTTGATAAATAGGCAGGTGAGTAGACTGATGCTCAGTACATAGTGAATGCTCAAAAAATACATTTTGAATAAATAGGTGGGTACGGTAGACGGATAACTTGTTGATTTGAGCTTCCAATACCAGTTCAATGATAAAGCAGCTAAAGTAATGAAAAAAGAGCTGTGGGAATAGCAGCAGAAGTGATGAAGCAGCTGAAAAAGTACAAAAAGAGAGAAATGTAAAAGCTGCAAGGTTATGTTTTTATATTTATCCAGTAAATCTACAGCTCTGTTTCCATAGCTTTACTTGGCTATCATGTCGTCTAAGTAACACTGTGGCATTTTCTAGATTCTTTCTTGTACTACAATCAATAATAAAGAGACCCTTACCACTTTAGACACTTCTTACCTGCTTTATTTTCCATTTTAGTCTCTGGGAGCAGCTGCCTAAGAAAGCTACTGATATGGAACTGTGAAAGGGGCCTCAAGTGGATTACTATCTGACAATTTATGGCACATCCTGCCCTAAAATTTTGCCTTCTCAAGCTACAAGGTGTCAGTAGAGAGGATTTCTTCCCTTTATGTAGAATAATATCTCAAAAGGAGGAATCTTGAGACAGTATTTAGTATTTTCCTTTAATCTGCTCTGAAACACATGCATGGTACTTCTCCAGTTTGTCATGCAAATGTGTTTCCATTCTTATATGGGCTGATCATCTGGTTACTTAACACAAAGACTTTCAAAATTTTCTGATCTTGGTTCACAGTATGAAATATATTTTACATCAAAATCCAGTGTGCACATACACCTACCAAAAATTAGAAGGAATAAAGCTCACTGAAGCACTATTATACTCGTAATCCTATCCTAATGATTTTTTTTTAAGCTGGGTATTATATACTGAATTTTCATACCATTAAAGGATCATGACGAGCATTTGAAAAATACTGACTTGACTCATGATTTGAAGTGTAGCAGACATACTTGCAAAGAATCAAATATCTTTAAGAACCTCTTGGACTTATAAATTCACCTGTAAAAATAGCGAGGGCATGCTAGCACAGAGATGTACCAGTACGACCTGAAAGTTCTATTCCATGTACCATCGATGTGAAAGGTTAGGAGGGTTAGGTTGGGAGGAGAGATACAACCACACAATTACTTTAAGAAAATCCAAACTATCGATGTTTAAGAAAAGTTAAAATATTACAATTAACAAATAGAATATAAATGTGGATTGATTCTGATGTATTATTAATCCATGTCAACATTTAAATATAATGATAAAACAACAGATATATAACTTATTTTTATTTTTATAAGTTTATTCGTTTTATTTTTTACAATTTCTTGAAATCACAATCATTGTATGTACATGTACTACACGTGCATACACAACCATGATTTTTCAGAAACCAAAAAAAAATTTACAAATAGCCCCCTAGAATCCCTACATGACAGAACAATACCTGCTTAAAAAAATTCGTCACTGTAAGAGTAGCAGGTCGAAAGCTGGTCAAGTTACAAGCATCATCTCCACTTGTTGTCCTTTCAAGTGATCGTCTGCCAACAATACTAGAATTTCTCCTCTCTGACCAAGACCCTTTTCGTTCTACCAAAGAAGAAAAGGTAAGATTTTCATTTTTATAATATTTAAAATGTTTTAAAGCAGCTTTCCAAAAACACAAGGAAAAATTCGTTGAGGTTGAAAATTAACCACTTAGCATATTGATTATGATAGAAGAATTTCACTTCTCAAGGAAACATTACATCTAAATCTTCTGATTCTCTTTTTTAAATTCTCCAATCTAAAAAAGAGTCACCCACACTATGCATATGACCAACAATGAACAATGAAGAACTGCTATAGAGAAACCTTGTATTTTCTAGGAAATAGTAAATGCAATAAACATTTTAGTCACTATATATGGTCCCTCAGTCTTAGCACTTGAATTTGAAACAGAATTTTAAGATAACTTTCATTTACTCAGAATTTTTGCAAGACAATCCTACTATTCTAACCCAAAAGAATTATGTTGAAGATCAACAAGGAAACATTAGACTTAAAGAAAACTATAAAACAAATTAGACCTAACAGACATCTATAATATACTCCATTAAGAAAAGGTAGAATACACATTCTTCTCAAGCACACACAGGACATTCTCCAAGACAAATTATATATACGAGTATACCTCATTTTATTGTACTTTGCTTTACTGTGCTATGCAGATATTGCATTTTTCACATATTGAAGATTTCTGGCAACCCTGCATTAAGCAAGTCTATTGGCACCATTTTTTAACAGCATTTGCTCAGTTTGTCTCTGTGTCACATTTGGTAATTCTCACAATACTTCAGATGTTTTCATTGTTATTAAATTTGTTATGGTGATCTGTTATCAGTGATCTCTGGTGTTACTACTGTAAGTGTTTTGGGGCACCACAAACTACGAGCATGTAAGACAGAAAACTTAGTAAATTGCACCATCCTGGTGATACCCTGAGGCTCCATCCCACCCAAGCTGTTTCCAGTGGCTTTTCCATATGAATAGCTTGTCTTGGCTCTTACTTCAGATTTTCCTAAATTCTCTCAAACAAGCAGCATCTGGTATCAGTGTGGGCTGTACTTATTGTTAATTGGACCCAGGCCTGGCACTAGCAGCAGCTGGCCTTGGTTTATAGCTTGGCCTCTCTTGGGCATCCCTAAGCCCAGCACGAGTAGCAGCCAACAGTAGATGGCTTTGTAGCTTATGCCAGGTGACCCCAGACAGAACACAGGTTGTGGCTGATGTTGGCTTACAACTCTAGGGAGGCCCCAGAGTCTACATACCCAGCAGACAGTTACAGGCCATGTTGGAGCATCATCACCCAACCAAGAATACACTAACTAAAACAAAGAATAACTGACAAGGAATCAATAGCAGATGATCCCAAGAATCATTTACTGAAGCCAAGAATCAAGTCAGCAATTTAGAATATGAGGAAGCAAAAAATACACAATCAGAACAACAAGAAAAAAGAATCCAAAAAATGAGGATAGTGTAAGGAGCCTCTGGGATAACTTCAAGTGTACCAACATTCACATATTGGGGGTGCCAAAAGGAGAAGAGAAAGAACAAGAAATAGAAAACCCATTTGAAAAAATAATGACAGAAAACTTCCCTAACTTGATGAAGGAAATAGACATACAAGTCCAGGACGTGCAGAGAATTGCAAACAAGATGAACCTAAAGAGGCCCACACCAATACACACCATAATTAAAATGCCAAAGGTTAAAGACAAAAAGAGAATCTTAAAAGCAGTAAGAGAAAAGAAGTTAGTTATCCACAAAGGAGCTCCCGTAAGATGGTCAGCTGATTTTGCAAGAAACTTGCAGGCAAGAGAGATGCAAAAAATATTCAAAGTGATGAAAAGCAAGGAATTACAACTAAGATTACTCTACACAACAAAGCTATCATTTAGAATATAAGGACAAAGAGCTTCCCAGACAAGAAAAAGCTAAAGAAGTTCATCACCACCAAACCAGTATTATATGAAATGTTTAAGGGTCTTCTTTAAGAAGTTAAAAATATGGCCCTGACTGGTGTAGCTCAGTGGATTGAGCACAGGCCTGTGAAGCAAAGGGTCGCCGGTTCAATCCCCAGTCGGGGCACATGCCTGGGTTGCAGGCCAGGTCCCCAGTAGGGGACATATGAGAGGCAACCACACATTGATGTTTCTCTCCCACTTTCTCCTTCCCTTCCCCTCTCTCTAAAAATAAATAAATATTTAAAAACGAAGATAAAAATATGAACAATAAAATGGCAACACATATATATATCAATAGTTAAATCTAAAAAACAAAATAAACAAGCAAAATAGAAATATTCATAGATACAGAGACCCTATTGAAAGTTGCCAGATGGGAGGGGGGTTGGAGGATGGGGTAAAAGCGTGAAGGGTTTAAGAAGTACAAATTGGTTGTTATAGAACAGTCATAGAGATGTAAAGCACAGCATAGGGATTAGACTGGCTAAAGAACACATAAGCATAACCCATGGACAGGGACTACAATGTGGGGATTTCCTGAGGCAGTACTGGTTATGGGTGGAGGGGGGCAACAGGAAAAAACTGTAATAACATAACCAATAAAGTATAATTTAAATTAAAAAATTATATTTCATAAGGATAGAGATGACATAGTGATTCCTCTGATGGATCTGGACCAGTAAATTGGAAACTTTCTGGATATGATTAGCATTCTAGATGTCACTAAGAACATTTGTGATTCATTAGAAGAATTCAAAATACCAACATTAACAGGAGTTTGGAAAAAGTTGATTCCAACTCTCACAGATGACTTTGAGGGGTTGAAAACTTCAGTGGAAGAAGTAACTGGAGATGTAGCAGAAATAGCAAGAGAACTAGAATTAGAAGTGGAACCTGTAGAAGTGACTAAATTGTTGCAATCTTATAATAAAACTTTAATAGATGAGGAGTTGCTTCTTATGGATGAGCAAAGAGAGTGTTTCTGGACATGGAATCTACTCCTGATGAAGATGCTATAAAGACTGTTGAAATGAAAACAAAGGATTTAAAATATCAGATAAATCTGGACAAATAAAGCAGCAGCAGGATTTGAGAGAATGACTCCAATTTTGAAGGAAGTTCTGCTGTAGGTAAAATACTATCAAACAGTATCATATGCTATAGAGAAATCATTTGTAAAAGGAAGAGCCAATTGATGCTGCAAACTTCACTGCTATCCTATTTTTGGAAGTTGCCACAGACACCTCAGCGTTCAGCAAACCCCACCCTGATCAGTCAGCAGCCATCAACACTGAGGCAAGACCCTCTACCGCCAAAAAAATTACAATGCACTGAAGGCTCACATGCTAGTTAGCATTTTTTAGCAAGAAAGTATTTTTAATTAATTATGTACATTGTTTTTAGACAATGTTATTTCATAATTAAAGGCTACAATATAGTATAAACATAACTTTTACATGCATGGGAAACCAAATAATTTGAGTGACTTGCTTTTTTGAGTTATTTGCTTTATTGCAGTAGTCTGGAACAGAGCCTGAAATGTCTCCAAGGTATGCCTGTACTAGCCCTAAAACAAAGGCAATACATTCAAAAGGACTGAGATCACATAAAATATGTCCTCAAAGAATAGCAGAATTAAACTATAAATCAATAACAACAAAAAATTGGGAAATTCATAAGCATGTAGAATTTAAACACGATACTCTTGAATAACTGATGCGTCAAAGAGAAAAATATCAAGAAAAATTAGAAAATACTTAAGATTTATGGAAGCAAAACATACCAAAACATATAGAATATCATTAAAGTAATGCTCAGAGGGAAATTTATATCTATAAATGTGTATTTCTTTAAAGATCACAAATCAGTAACTTAATTTTGCATCTTAAAAAACTAAAAAAAGAAGAGGAAACTAAACTCAAAGCCAGCATTAGAAAACGTACAAAATAAAAAAGATAATGGCGGAGTGGAAATAAATGAAATAAAAACTAGAAAAATAACAGGAAAAATCAATAAAATAAAAATCTGGTTTCTTCAAAAAGATTAAAATTTTAAAACTTGCTGAATTGATAAAGAAAAAAATAGAAAAGATTCAAATTACTAAAATCAGGAATGAAAGAGGGATCCCCCTACAAACCTTAAGAGAAAAAGAAATTTCAATACTGTAAATACCTGTAGGTTCCCAGTTATATAAAAATTAGATAATTTAGATGAAATGAACAAATTTCTAGAAAGATACATAATACTGCAAATGACTCATGATGAAAGAGAAAATACAGATAGAGATAAAACAAGTAAAGCCATTAATTAGTAATAAAAACATTTACCATAAAAAAAAGAAAAGCTGCCCTGGCTGGTGTGGCTCAGTGGATTGAGTGCTGGCCAAAGGGTCACCAGTTCCATTCCCAGTCAGGGCACATGCCTGCCTCATGGGCCAGGTCCCCAGCAGGGGGCGCATGAGAGGCAACCACACATTGATGTTTCCACCCTATTTCCCTCCCTTCCCTTCTGTCTAAAAATAAATAAATAAAATCCTTAAAAAAAAAAAAGCCAAGACAGCTTCACTAATGAATTCTTCTACATTTTCAAAGTAGAATTAATACCAAGCCTAAAATACAAGAAACAATTCTCAACTCTTTCTATAACATCAGTATTTCCCTGTTATCAAAAGCAGACAGAGGCATCACAAAGAAAGATGTCTTACAAAGTGTATAAACATTGAATTATACACTTTAAATAGGTGAACTCTATGCTATGTAAATTACAACTCAATAAAGTGGTTAACATTTTCAAAAAGACCAAAAAAGGATTCTTTTTATGCCTCATTACATTGTGAGTCTACAAATAAAACAAGCTTATATAAGAATAAAGAAAAAATTATACTTTCAGAAATACTTTTTATAAAACTCTCCTACCTCCAGCGTTTATTTCTACCTCTGTAGAATCTCTTTCCAAACTCCCAGCACTGCTAACAATATTCATTAAATGGATCGCGGTCCAAGCAAAAGGCATGCGATATTTTCCAAGTCTTTGGCAAAACTGTTCAGCTTGACTTTTCAGCTTCTCCAACTTTTCCTTATTCTGTAAAACAAAACTTTATACATTATATGATTATGCTCAAAAGAAATGAATTAAAAGCTATTTTATAATAAATAGCCTTTTAAGATTCCTCAGATTAAGAATCCTCAATTCTTGCCCTAACTGGTGTAGCTCAGTCAGTTTGGCCCCATCCCACAAAGCAAAAGTGCACCAGTTCAATTCTCAGGGTTTGAGGTTCAGTCATTGTTTCTCTCTAAGATCAATGTTTCTCTCCCCTCTCTTTATCCTTCCCTTCCCCTCTCTATAAATAAATAAATAAGTCTGAATTATCAGCAAAGATGGAAAAACAATGTTTACCTTTCAGAGACTCTCTCTCTCTCTCTCCCTCCCCTACCCCATTCCCTCTCTCTCTCTTTCCCTTTTTCTCTAAAATTATTGGAAATATCCTCAGGTGAGAACTTAAAAAAAATAAAAAGTAAAAAAGAAGTAAGGAAAAAATGTATTGTAAGAGGACTAAATCCTGCAAAAAGACTAATGGTCCAAATAGACATCCTGAAAGACATCCTGAGGCTGACAACTTTGAGGTTATTCCTGAAACAAACACTAAGTTGGCCTGCAATAACCAACCAATAGTCCAAGAGTGAAAATCTACATCAAATAAATCACATATTCTTTCCAAACAGTATGTCTGTTGGTGAGGCATAATGTAATGACAATGTCCTGTCTTAATGTCAGGGCTGGGAAAGATGGAAGGATAGTTAAATGGCAGTACTTTTATTGCTATATCTATTATATCTTCAAAATAGGTTCTTGCTTTAAGAGCCTACATACTTAATTCTATCAGCTTGTGTAAATATGTAAGAGAATTGTGGAATAAGCTGCTATTACGCCTAAGAGCTCCATGTACCAGAGCAAATTTAATTTGTAAAATGACAACCTGGGAAAGCCAAAATACTCTAACTCTGCTTTCAACCAGAAAACTAAGGATCAGAGAAGATTACCATGTGCTCAGATCTACCTATAATAGCAGAAAAGACTCAGTTCTTGTTCTGCATCTCAGACCAAAAAAAAAAAGCAAAACATTTTCTGGATTGTTAAGTATTCCTCAACCATACCTCCCCTGGATGTTTCAAGCATTAAATCACATGTTCAAAGATCCAAGATCAATTGTTATTCCTACAGCTAACTCAAGGTATCTAGAATTTGGTACCTACTGTTGACCAATTATTTTTGCTTTAGAAATTTATCCAAATTCTGGAAGTTAGTCACTTGATGGCAAAACAGAGGTTATACTTTCTACTTTTACCATATTCTTGTCTTAATTGTATATTTTCCCATTACTATTTATACCCCCTTTCCTCTTCTCCACCTCCACTCACCCCACAGCTAGACATAAGCTTATTTGTTTTGCTAGTAAAGTTCCATCAATATCACTATTCTGTAAACATAAAAAAATTATTTAGGAATTAAACAAAATTAACTTTGTTAACTTCTCTATGAAAAAATACTTTAAAGAATCAATTAGTATTTGGTGAGGGAGATTTTAAGGAACAACATAGCACATGACAAAGCTAGATTAGAAAGCAAATAAAGAAATCAAGTAGTAGGTCAACAGAAAAAATGAGTTAAATTCTTTAATATGCTTTATATAGAAGTCTCCTAAATTACAATTTGGGATATTAGGGGTTATATAGGGTTGGATTTGCAGATTTGAGAGAAATAAAAGTGACTAACAATGAATACAAAAGTTGGTGAAATGAGAAGCATTACATTCTATACCTTGGTTGCATCTGCTTCTTTGAAAATCATATATGGTTCTGCACACTCTCCAATGTCTCCTTGCTGCAGGACTTTTTCTAGCTGTCAAAGGTAAAAATGATAAATTAATTAAACTTTTTAAAAAAGCTATCAGCATGGAATACATGGATGGTTCAACATATAAAAATTAATCAATATAATAAACCATATTAAGAGAATGACAGAAAAACCACGTGATCATCTCAATTAATACAGGAAAAGCAGTGGACTAAATTCAGTAACCTTTCATGAAAGAAACACTCAACAAATCAGGAACTGATGAAAGCAACATCAACATAATCAAGGCTATATATGCAAAGCTCACAGAGAACATCACATTCAGTGGTAAAAGACTGAAAGCTCTTCCTCTAAGGTCAGCAACAAGATAAGGATGCTCACTTTTGCCAGCTCTATTCCGTGGAGTAACTGCAAGTCTTGAGTCAGAGCATTTAAGCAAGAGAAAACAACAAAACACATTCAAATTGAAGAGAAAGAAGTAAAATTATATGTTTGCAGACAACATAATCTTTCTTACAAAAAGCCCTAATATTTTACACAAACACACACACAAAAGAAAAAAACCTTTTGAACTAATAAATGAATTGAGCAAAGCATCAGGATACAAACATGCAAAATCAGTTGCATTCCTATATACTAACAATGGGCAATTCAAAAAGGAAATTAGGAAAATTATTTCATCTATATACTACCAAAAAGAATAAAATATTGAGGAATTAACCAAGAAGATGAAAGGTTTCTGCCTGGCTGGTGTAGCTCAGTGGGTTGAGCGCGGGCCTGTGAACCAGACAATCGCGGTTCGATTCCCAGTCAGGGCACATGCCTCGGTTGCAGACCAGTTCCCTGCAGGCCAGTTCCCAGCAGGGGACGCACAAAAGGCAACCATACATTGATGTTTCTCTCCCTCTCTCCTTCCCTTCCCCTCTAAAGATAAATAAATAAAATATTAAAAAAAAGATGAAAGGTTTCTGTTCTGAAAAATATAAAATTGTGGTAAAAATTACAGAAAACACAAATAAATGGCAAGATATACTGCATTCATGAATTAGAAGACTTAATCTAGTTAAGATGTGAATACTAAACAAAGCAATCTATAAATTTAATAAAAATTCCAATAATGTGTTTTTTTATTTGCAGAAATAGAAAAAGCTATCTCCAAATTCACATAAAATCTCAAAGGACATTTACTAGTAAAAAAAAAACTTAAAAAAATAATAAAGTTGGAAGCCAGAATCCTGGTACTTCTTGATTTCAAAATGATACACAGCCCTGGCTTGTGTGACTCAGCTGCACTGTTGTCCTGTGAACCAAAAGGTTGCCGGTTCAAATCCCCACTCAGGGTACTTATCCAGATTGTGGGTTCAGTACCCAGTCGGGATATGTATGGAGGCAACTGATCAATGTTTCTCTCTCACACCAATGTTTCTCTCCCTCAGGTTCTTTGTCCTCAGGTGAGGATAAAAAATTAATATAAAGCTGCAGTAATTAAAAGAGCATAGTACTGGCATAAAAATATACATATAGTTCAATGGGGGTCAGAATAGAGCCCAGAAATAAACTCTATATAGTTAAATAATTTTCAACAAAGGTGCCAAGACCATTTATTGAGGAAAGAACAGTCTTTTCAACAAATGGTGTTTAAAAAAAAACAAACTGAATATCCAAATGCAAAAACTAAAGTTAGGCCCTTATATCATATACAAAAATTTGCTAAAAATGGATCAAATACTTAATTACAGACCTAACACTATAAATTCTTAGATGAAACCATAGAGGAAAAGTTTCATGATAATGTTTTCTTAGATTTGAGACAAAAATAGCACAGACATCTAAAGTAAAACTAGATATATCAGACATCAAATTTAAAAATTTTTGTATATCACGGGACACAATCAACAGGGTGAAAAGACAACTTAAGAAATGAGAGAAATCACGTATCTGATAAGAAGTTAATATCCAGAATAATTTTTTAATCCTAAGACTCAAGAAAAAAACAATAATAATCTGATTATTAAATGGGCAAAGAACTTGAATGAACACTTCTTCAAGGAAGCTATACAAATGGCTAACAAGCATATGAAAAGATTCTCAAATCACTAATCATTAGGAAAATACAAATCAAAACCACAAAGGTATCACCTTATATCTATCATAAATTACTATAAAAAATAACAAATATGGGCAAGGACATGGAAAACCATGAAACCATTGGCCACTACTGATGAAAATGTAAAGTGGTATATCCACTATGGAAAACAGTACAAAGGTTCCTCAAAAATTAAAAATAGAACTACCATTCAATTCAGGAAATCTATTTCTGGGTGTATACTCAATAGAATTGAAAGCAGAGACACAAACAGATATTTAAAAAGCTATGGTGGAGAGCAGGATGACAGATAGAGGGGGAGTCTAGTGGGTGGAGGGATTGAACAAAAAGGAAAAAGCACTCATGAACATGGAAAACAGTGTGGTAATTGCTCAGGAAAAGGAATTATTAGGGACTAAATAGTAATGAAAAAATGCAATAAAGATTAAATTAAAAAACAAATAAAAGACTACAAAAAAAATGTCTCTCCTACTCCTACCCACCAAACAAATCCAAAATCATTGGAGAACTTTGTATAGTAAATATAGCTTAATAAAAATATTAGATTGTGTATCTAATAACAGAAAGTAAAAATTACTTACTGGGAAATTTAAAAAATAAAAAGCTATGTTAATAGCAGCAATAGTTGGAATAGCCAAAGAGGGAAGCAATCCAAACGTACACTGAGATAAGAGTGGATAAACAAAATGTGGTATAGGACGTTTGTCCAGAAGGTATCCAGCCATGTAATATGCAAAATAAAGGCATTTTTTTGAAGAAGATACAAGATGCAAGAAACATTGTACATAGGAAAATGACACATCATTCCCCACCAACATAGGCACCTTGGGATCTCACATAGTTCTCCCAATCACCATTAGCTGCCCTGTCTTTTCTTGAATCTCATTGACATTCTGAAATCTCTTTCCTTTCTAACATGACTTTAGTTTTAGGAAAAGCCATAAGTCACAGGGTGCCAAATCTGGGCTATAGGGGGGGCTGAGTCACATGGGTGATTTGATGATTTGCCAAAAAACTCTGCAGGAGACGTGATACATGAGCAAGTGTGAAGGTGCTGATCACCAGTTGCCCATAGCTATAGCCTTATGAAGTAACTGAATAGTTTCCATGGATGAACATTTGAGCTGAACAAAAAATGGGATACAGATTCATTGCTCTACTCACTCACTCATTTTGAATGCCAGGGTCACACAGTAAACATGTTCACTCAAAGGTGTCTATTGCCCCCACTGACTAGCACTGAAGTCGTCATTGTTTAAGCACATGCACTTCAGTCCACTCTATTTGGCTGCCAGCTTACATCAATGTCCTGCAAACCATTCTCATTATATTAACAATGGGTGGACTTTTTCCCAGACAGACATCATATGTATATATATACATGGAATATTATTTACCATTTTAAAAAGGGAAATTCTAATACACTTGGATTGACCTTTAAAACATTATGCTAAGAAAATAAGCCCATCACAAAAAGGTAAACACAGGAAGATTCCGTTCATATGAGGTACCTAGAGTAGTCAATTCACAGCAGAAACAGAGCAGAAGTGTGGCTGACAGAGTCTGGGAAAAGGAGAAAATGAGCTGTTGTTTAATGTGTGTAAAGAGTGGGTTTGGTAAGATGAAAATTTCTAGAGCTTGGGTACGCAACAATGTGAATATACTTAATACTGAACTGTACACATAATAATGATTAAGTTAAAAATTTTATGTATATTTTATCACAATTTAAATTATTAATAAAAAACAGTCATAAATTCATCCCTACTTAACATCAAAAAACAAAATTAAAAAAACTCACAAAATATTTTTAAAATTTTAAAAATATATTTTATTGATTATGCTATTACAATTGTCTCATTTTCCCCCTTCACTCCCCTCCACCCTGTATACCCCCCTCCCACCCACATTCCCCTTCTTTAGTTTATGTCCATGTGTTATACATAGAAGTTCTTTGGCCTCTACATTTCCTATACTATTCTTACTCTCCCCCTGTCTATTTTCACCTACCATCTATGCTACTTACTCTCTATACCATTTCTCCCTCTCTCCTCCTCCCACTCCCCTGTTGATAACCCACCATATGATCTCCATTTCTGTGGTTCTGTTCCTGTTCTATCTGTTTGCTTAGTTTACTTTTGTTTTTGTTTTAGGTTCGGTTGTTAATAGTTGTCAGTTTGCTGTCATTTTACTGTACATATTTTTTATCTTCTTTTTCTTAGATAAATCCTTTTAACATTTCACATAATAAGGGTTTGATGATGATGAACTCCTTGAATTTGACCTTACCTGAAAAGCACTTTATCTGCCCTTCCATTCTAAATGAAAGCTTTGCTGGATAGATCAATCTTGGATATAGGTCCTTGCCTTTCATGACTTGGAGTACTTCTTTCCAGCCCCTTCTTGCCTGCAAGGTCTCTTTTGAGAAATCAGCTGACAGTCTGATGGGAACTCCTTTGTAGGTGACTGTCCCCTTCGCTCTTGCTGCTTCTAGGATTCTCTTCTTCATTTTAATCTTGGCTAATGTAATTATGATGTGCCTTGGTGTGTTCCTCCTTGGATCCAACTTCTTTGGGACTCTCTGAGCTTCCTGGACTTCCTGAAAGTCTATCTCCTTTGTCAGATTGGGGAAGTTCTTCATTATTTGTTCAAATAACTTTTCCAGTTGTTGCACTCCCTCTTCTCCTTCTGGTACCCCTATAATTCGGATGTTGGAACATTTAAAGATGTCCTGGAGGTTCCTAAGCCTCTCCTCATTGTTTTGAGTTCTTGTTTCTTCATTCTTTTCTGATTGGTTGTTTCTTCCTTCTGATCCACTCCATCAATTTGATTCCCAGTTTCCTTCCCATCATTATTGGTTCCCTGTACATTTTCCTTTATTTCATTTAGTGTAGCCTTCATTTTTTCATCTAATTTGCAACCAAAATCAACCAGCTCTGTGAGCATCCTGATCACCAGTGCTTTGAACTGTGAATCTGATAGGTTGGCTATCTCTTTGTCACTTAGTTGTATTTTTTCTATGGCTTTGATCTGTTCTTGTTTGAGCCTTTTTTTTTTGTCTTGACATGCTTGTTATGTATGAGGGGCTGAACCTTAGATGTTCACCAGGGCAGGTTAAGCCACATCAATATATATTGGGGAGGGGTCCAAGAGGGAACAATGGCGCTTGCTCTGCTCTCTGTTGGATTTCAGTCACTTCTGCTGCTATCCACAAACAAATTGGGCCCTTCTGGTGCTGATTCCCATGTGGGTGGGTTTGTGTTCCTTCTAGGACCCTATGGGTCTGTTCAACGAACTCTCCTGTGAGGGTGGGAGTTTCTCTCAGCACCTCAACCCCAACAGGTGTCTTCAGTCAATGGTTTTTGGCTTTATTTCCCTGCTCTGGGACCCTGGTTTGAGCAGTCTGTCCTGCTCCCCAGTTACACCTGGTTTATCTGCGCACAAATGTGGGACCACCCGGTCTGCCAGCCACCTTGCGTACTGCATCCCCGTCCCATAATCCACTGCCTCACTGGGTCCACCAGCACCACTTGTGCGCCCAGGTCTGCCCCTCCTACCGGTCTGGATGAATGTTTCTTCTTTAACTCCTTGGTTGTCGGACTTCCACACAGTTGAATTTTCTGTCAGTTCTGGTTGTTTTTTGCTTTTAAATTATTGTCCTTGTTCTGGTTGTGCAAGGAGGCACAGTGTGTCTACCTAGGCCTCCATCTTGGCTGAAAGTGGCAGTCATCTCACAGAATAATATTCTCTAGTGGTCAATACAATAGTTTCTACTTATCATTTTTCTCCAAAATGTCTCGCTTTATTCCTATAAAATTTTTAATGTTTTCATAAAAGAAATGTAAATAAAATAGAATGAAAGTCCAGAAATCAAAATCAAGTTAGCAAATAATAAATTAGCAAATAATAAACTTGATACTTTAAATCAGTTTAATGAAACATAACATATGACCTCTAAAAAATTTTTTTAAATAATTTATTTTGTTTTATTTATTTATCTTTAGAGGGGAAGGGACAGAGAGAAGGAGAGAAATATCAATATGTGGTTGCCTCTCGTGCGTCCCCTACTGGGAACTGGCCTGCAACCCAGGCATGTGCCCCAACTGGGAATTGAACCTCGATCCTCTGGTTTATAGGCCCGCGCTCAATCCACCGAGCTACACCAGCCAGGGCATGACCTCTAAGAAATTAATAAACTAAAAACAATCCAATTAAATGGGTATTACACTAGTGTATATATATTTTTTACTTAAAACTTATATACACTTAAAATGTGTGGAATTTAAACTCATAGATACGGAGAACATTTTGATGGTTGCCAGATGGGTGGGAATTGAGATGGGTGGGAATTGAGATGGGTGAAAAAGGGTGAGATTAAGATGTACAAAATGCCACTTATAAAAATAGTCACAAGGGCCCTGGCTGGGTGGCTCAGCTGGTTGGAGCATCATTTCATACACCAAAATGCTGTGAGTTCGATTCCCAGTCAAGGCACATACTCAGGTTGTGGGTTTGAGCCCTCTTCCCTGGGAGCACACGGGAGGCAACCAATCATTGTTTCTCTCTCATATCGATGTTTCTTTCTCTCTCTCTTTCTTCCTCTCTCCCTCTCCTATTTCCTCTCTAAAATCAATGAACACATCTCAGGTGAGGATTTACAAAAAAACAGTCACAAGGATATAAAGTACACATAGGCAATATAGCTGATAATATTATAATAACTATATATGTTGTCAGATAGGTACAAGACTCACCGGGGTGATCACTTCAATATTTATTTAAATATTTAATCACTATGTTGTATACCTGAAACTGTCACTGTATTTAACATTTAAAAAAAATTTTTTTTAATAAAAAAAGAAGCTATTAGCCCAGGCCAGTGTGGCTTAGTTGGTTGGAACATCATCTCATAAACTGAAAGGTCCTAGGTTCTGTCCATAGTCGGGGGGCATGAGAGAGGCAACCAATCAATGTTTCTGTCTTGTATCAATGTTTCTCTTCCTCTCTCTCTCCCTCCTTTCCCCTCTCTTTAAAAATCAGTAAGCATGCCTTCAAGTGAGGAAGAAAGGAAAGGAAAGGAAGGAAGGAAGCTAGTTTAAAAAATAATAAAAATTATGGACTCTTTATTTCTGGAAAAAATTTGTATATTTTAGGTATATTACACTAAAATCACTTACAAACAAGTTAAAAATGAACAACTTAAATAAGCACCTAACAAAACAGAATATGCAGATGGCCATAAATCACCAAACATTCATAGTTACCAGGAAATTATAAGTTAAAACCAAATTGATAACCTGCAGATGCACCAGAAATAAAATAGAATATATGATAAAATAATATTAATAAAATTAAAATGTAAAGTACAATAAAATTTGATGATAGCAAATGTTAAAGAAAGAAATGGAGCAATTGAAATTTTCAGCCACTACTGACTGATAGGAGTGAATTGAACTAACTGTATTAGAAAACTGATTGTTTCTACCAAAATTGAAGCTATAAATACACTATGATACAGTAACTTAACAACTATCTATATACTAAACAGAAATGAAAACATGTTTGCACCAAGTCACATGAGAATGTTTATAGCATCATTACTTGTGATAGCCAAAGCTAAAAATAACACCAATATCCATCAACAATTGGAATAGACAAACTAGGATATATTCATATAACAGAATATTATACAAGATTAAAAGCAACAAACTACTGCTAGATGAATTTTAGAGTTAATTCTTTAGCAAGCCAGACACAAAAATATATATTACATGATTTCTATAAAGTTCAAAAAGAGGCTTAACTAATGTATGGTGACACAAATTCAGAATAGTAGGTGGAGCACAAAGAAGGCTGTTTGGTAGTGTTCTATTGGGTTGGCCAAAAAGTCCACATGGTTTTTTCTCATAAAATAAAAGACACATTTTTCATTTTCACCAATAACTTTATTGATTTGGATAATTTGAGCATGTCATCTATCTCCCACTACTGGCTTCTAGCGGGCAGAGGCCAGGGGTGCTGCTAAACATCTTCCAATGCTTATGCAGCACAGCAAAGATTTGCCAGAAGGTCAAGAAAACTGACATACTTCTTAAACCACTTTTGACAAGTTTGATCAGTCACAGAACCATCTCCATACAATGCACAAATCTTTTTGTTGCATGTTTACCTTTCTTGAAATAATAAAGCACAATGTGCCAAAAATGTTGTATATCTTCTTCTACCCTCAATATTAAAATGGCTGCACAAAAATTCACCAATTTTGATAAGTTTTTTTAAATGCACGCCGATATGTCAGCTGTCACAACGCAATCTAACAAAATTGTCTTAAATGAAGTTAAAGATAACTAAGCACTACTGGAGCCAGCATACAGAAAAAATGTAACAGACTTTCTGGCTAACCCAATATATCTTAATCAGGGTGTTGGTTACATAACTTAGCTAGGTATGCAAAAATTATTGATGGTGTATACTTTCTACATGTTGCTAAGTGTAAATACAAGTTTATAAAGAAAAGATCATTGAATTTCTTATATACCACTGACAAAATGAAATTCTGTATGTAATTTTAAATGAAATAACTTTAATATCATTTACAATAGGACTAGAATTATCAAATTACCAGGAAGATATGAAAGGAAAAGACCTAAAAACATGGAGAAATATACCATGTTCACTGATTTAAATATTCAATAGTTTAAAGATGTCAGGTGTTCACAGCTGCTGTCACTCTCTAACACCAGTGCCTTCTCCAGCTTACCAAGCTCCAGCTGAAGGAGAAGGAGGGTAAGTAAAGAGGTCTCCACACCATGGCTTGTACAAAGCAGATTGCCCACAAATCGACCAGTGGTAAAGTACCGAGGAAGCAACTGGCTACCAAAGCCACTTGCAAGAGTGCACCCTCTACTGAGGGGTGAAGAAACCTTGTTACAGGCCTGGTAATGTCAAATTAGATGTTATCAGAAATCCACAGAACTTCTGGTTCACAAACTTCTCTTCCAGCATCTGGTGCAAGAAATTGCTCATGACTTCAAAACAGACCTGAGCTTCCAGAGTGCAGCTATTGCTACTTTGTAGGAGGCAAGTGAGGCCTATCTGTTTGGCCTTTTTGAAGACACCAACCTGTGTGCTGTCCATGCCAAATGTATAACAATTATGCCAAAAGACATCCAGCTGGCATGCTGCATATGTGGAGAACGTGCCTAAGAATCCACCAGGATGGGAAACATTTCATTCTTTAAAAAAAAAATTCTTTTTCCTGATACTGGTAGTTCTGAACATTAGATTTTTTTTATGGGGTCAAACGGTACCCCCTGATTGCAAATAAAAAATACGGCACAGAAACCAGATACTGGCACTTTTTCCATTTTCTTTTGTGTGTGCATTTTAAAAATACAAATGTGGGGAAATAAAGCATTAATGCAAGTCAAAGTGTTTCAGTGAACACGTTTCAAGCAGTTCAACTTTATAACAATATAAATAAACCTATTAAATTTTTCTGGACAAGGCCAGCATTTGAATTTTTTTAAACAAGTAAATTTCTTATTGATGGCAACTAAATGGTGTTTGTAGCATTTTTATCATATAGGAGATTCCATCCATTCACTATACTTTTCTGATTAAGTTGTCCTCCATGCAAGTATGTTTCTAATGTCTGTCTTCTGTGCTGTTCCTGTAAGTTTGCTGTTAAATTAATTACATTAAACTATACTTAAAAAAAGATGTCAGCCTTCCCAAATTGATCTGTATATATTTAATGCAATCCCAGTCAACATTCCAGCAAGAAATGACAAATACACCAGTGGAACAAAAAAGGACTCCAGAGAAACAACCTCTCATAACAAAGAGGTTGGAGACTTTCCAAAAGTAATGGGGGGAGAAAATCTTTTCAAAAATAGTGTTCTGTCATTTGGTTATTCGTATTTGGGGGAAAGATAAAAATGCTCATCTCTACCTTACTGTAAACACAAAGTTAAATTTCACATAGACTACAGACCTATGTGTGAAAGCTAAAATAATTCCTCTTACAAGGAATAACTAAAGAGAATTACATTCTTGGCTTTCAGTGAAGTAAAAAAATTATATACAAAATACTATAGTCATAAAGAGAAAGATTCATCAATTAGACAATGTGAAACTACAAATCTGATTCATCAAAAATAACATTCTGGAAGAAAACAAGCACAGAGTAGCAAAAATGTGAGGAATAAAAATAACCAACAACAACCTAACATCTAGAATATATTGAGAATTCCTACAAATCAATAATACAAAAGTCAAAACAACCCAATAAAAATATGGGCAAATGATTTCAACAGGCATTTCACAAAAAAGAATATCTAATGACCAATAAGCATATAAGGATGGACAAATCAGTATTCTCAGGGGAAAGGCAAATTATAAACTACGAATACTAGAACGACTATAATTAAGAGGACTGACAAATACCAGTTTGGTAAGAGTATAAAATGGTTGAATTATTATGGGAAACTGTTTGATGTACTTATGTTAAACATAACATCTACACCAGCAATTTTCAATTTGTATGCTGCAAGAATTTTTAAAACGTAATACCTGACTATTTAGTCAGAGAAACTGTCCTATTTTCCCTTAGATTGTCAAATAAAAAAATGACGACAGCCAATACAACAACAGCCATCCGATGTAAATGTCCTGTCTTGAACTATAAATGTATAGGTCATATAACAGAGCTACATCTTACTGGACACATCACCTAATAAGGCTGCATGTGACTGGTTAATTCTTATTAAGAAATCCTTATATAAAGTATAGGCACATAACTTTTTAAAAAAGTCACTTTGGACCAAAAAAGGTAGGTAATTACTATTACTAGTATTATTATTATTTTATAAATCAATCAAAATTATATTTTTGGGGGGGGCATATTAGCAAAAAAATTATTTTTTAGTGTGCCAAAGAATTTTAGTGATTAATTTATGTTTGCCATGAGATAAAAAAGGTTTAAAATCACTGCCCTAAGTAGCTTAGAAATATTCAAATTTTAGGATTTGTGATCTTTATTCTTACTTGGTTGACAGTCAAATCATAATGCTCCATAACCTCAATGATTTAGATTTTCATATTTACCAGCAAATAATTTAAGAACTCAGTAATAAAATTATGGTATAGCTCCTGAGATGGTTAATTTTATAGGTCGATTTGGCTGGGCTATAATGCCCAATTGTTTGATCAAATACCAGACTAAATGTTGCTGTGAAGGCATTTTTTAGAGGTGATTAACATTTAAATCAGTAGACTCAGAGGGACAGCAGATTACCCTCTAGATGGGTGTGGGACTCGTCCAATTAATTGAAGGCCACAGAGCAAAGACAGGTTTCTCAATAAAGGCATTCTCAAGACTACTTGCCTGAGTTCCTGGTATGCTGCCCTAAAGAATTCAAAGTCAAGACTACAACATCAGCTCTTACTTGAATTTCTAGCCAGCTACCCTGTCCTACAAATTTTAGACTTGCCGGCCCCCATAATTACATGACTCAGTTCCTTCCTGTGTGTGTGTGTGTGTCTATATGTGTGCATTCCGCCAGTTTGTTTCTATGGAGAACCCTGACTAATATAACCACTAACTCAAAATAAAAAAATTAGGCAGCACCTATAGGGTTCATTAGGAATATTAAGATGAAAAAATAAGTAAAAGTAAAATCTGTGTCCATGAAAAGCTGCCACATCGATAGGAAACAAGTCTACACGTACTAATAAACAAATACATTTAAAATTATTCTCACCTTTATTACAAGAAAAACATCTTGGGAAGGATAAGTGATAGAAAAAATAGCTGATCTTGCCAGGGTGGTAATGGCAGCAGGTGGCACATGTGGGCGTAACAATCCTTTCATCTGCTCAGAATTAAGGTCAAAATAAAAGTTTTCTGAAATCTAAAAAATACAAACATATATTTTTAAATCTGTACATTTAAAAAAACTCACAGAAATCATACATACCTAATCTTAAGTTATTACAGACTTTAAAACATATACTGTAATAGTCTCATATATTTCATTGACCAATTTTTACATGTCTAAATCAAAGCAAAAGAAATGTACAAACTATCTGGGAAATATAATAGAGTCTAAAGAAGCAAATCTCAAACTCTTTTGATTATAAATGTAAGCTCTAATAATACCAAAAAATTATTATTGAGATGAATTACCCCAAGTTTTTTTAAAAAAATTACATGAATAATATCTCAGCAGTTTTGTTTTTGTTTTTTATTTAATTTTTATTGTATCTTTTTCCATAACCATTTAGTCCCTATACACCCCCCTCCGCCCAGCAGTCACGACACTGCTATTCACACAGCAAATATAAGTTGCTGAAGCAGAGTTCCACTGCAGGAAACCATAATATTTTGACAGCAGATGTCACTGAAACCAAGTCAAGTTTCTGCTACGTCTTAGGGTTAGAATGTTAAGAAATGCTGTGATGAGACAGCCTTCTGTAAACTCTGATGATAAAACTTAAGGGCAGGATTTAGGACAGAATATTTAAAATATACATAAATGATCTCTTATCTAGTGAGAAACTGATAATTATGTCAACAAAAACTCACTGTCATTGTCATTCTTATTTTTTATACATTGCCTAATATGCATTTCTTATAGTATCTTTTCCATTTCTTAAATTAAAAGAAAGTTGCCTCTGCTACAGGCTTTTGGAACTCATTCAATGAAATAAAAACTAGGTATCGACTAAATTATTTCACAGGAAGAAAATACTTAACAAGTCTTAAATGATCATTTTTCTTTTTAAAAGATCCATGTTTAATAATTCTCATAAAAATGGTCATTTATTTTATAAAACAACTTAAGAAATAAGCCAGTCAGAAGAGACAAATAGCATATGATCTCAACTCATATGTGGAATCTAATGAACAAAAAACTCACAAACAAAATAAAACCAGAGTCATGGATACATGGAACAGACAGAACTCAGAGGGGAAAGGGGTAGATGGGACTGGAAGAAATTAGCCTAAGAACATATGAGGTCTGTCCAGAATGTATCCAGCCATGTAATATGAAAAATAAAGACATTTATTGAAGATACAAGATACCAGAAACACTGTACACAGGACAATGACAGCTCAGTCCCCTTCAAAGTAGGCACCTTGGGACCTCACACAGTTCCCCCAGTCACCATCAGCTACCCAGTTCAATTTTCCTGAGTCTCACTGACAGTCTGAAATCTCTTCCCTTTCTAAAATGACTTTAGTTTGGGGACAAGTCAGAAGTTGCAAGATGCCAAATCTGGGCTGTAGGGGAGGGGCTGAGTCACATGAGTGATTTGATGTTTCACCAAAAATAGCCCCTGCAAGATGTGTGAGCAGGCACACTGTTGTGATAAAGAGTCAATCGCCAGTTGCCCATAGCTACAACTTCGTGAACCATCTCAATAGTTTCCACAGAGGAACACTCAAGCTTATCACAAAGTCTGATGCAGATTCGTTGCTTGGTTTGCCCAGTCATTTTGAATGTGAGGGTCACACAGTACACATGCTTATTCAACAGTATCTACCATCCCCAATGACTAGTACAGTGAAGTCATCATTGTTCACTCAAGTGCATTACAGTCCACTTTCCTTGGCTGCTAGCTTACATCAATGTCATGCAAACTGTTACTGTTACATTAGCAATTTTTTCTAGACAGACCTCATGTATGCATATATACATAGCCCACAAACACAGACAACAGTGTAGTGAAGACCACTGTGGGAGAGGCAGGGGCTGGATGGAGGGAGGCAAAGAGGGGGAAAATAGTGGACAGTTGTAATAGTGTCAACAGTAAAAAAAATAAAGTAAAAAACTTAAAATCAGGTTTCTGAAACCTATGATTGTGATAAAAGATTACATTTAAATCATATAATCTTACCTTTTTCTTTTCCTTGACATCATATAAAGCTAAACTTGCAAAAATGGGTTCAATTTCAATCTCAAACCTTTAGGAAGAAAAAGAATGAAGCAGTTTTAAAGTAAATATAAAACATAATTGGAGAGAAATTCTCATTCCAAAAACAATCTCAATATCTTGTACTTTTCTAATCTGTGCTACACCATCTATATGCTACCTTTTCTTCCTGAAACACCCTCTTTCAGGCATATCTTTCAGAGTTTAGAGCAACAATTACCTACTGTATACCTACTGTATTTCTCCAGCTATAAGTAATCTCTGCCCAAAAACTCATGGCATTTTAAATCTATTTTCTGACACTAAGCACTT
This sequence comes from Artibeus jamaicensis, assembly GCF_021234435.1. Lineage (NCBI taxonomy): Eukaryota > Metazoa > Chordata > Mammalia > Chiroptera > Phyllostomidae > Artibeus > Artibeus jamaicensis. Next base: position 11,798,219 of record NW_026522025.1, read on the forward strand.
TCTAACCTATAATTTTGTTGGACTTATGTTGGATATGTTGGACTTTAAACTTTCAAAGTGAAGACCTAATGTTTTCTTTTTCATATTATAAATTATATAAGTTGCTGGAGCAGAGTTCCACTGCAGGAAACCATAATATTTTGACAGCAGATGTCACTGAAACCAAGTCAAGTTTCTGCTATGACTTAGGGTTAGAATGTTAAGAAATGCTGTGATGAGACAGCCTTTAGTTATTAAATGTAAAAACTTTAGCAGATATATAAAAACATTCAGAAGAAAATAGAAGCATCCAAAATTCTACCACATGGAGAGAACCATAATCAATAGTTTAACACCCATCCATCCGGGCTTTTTTCTATGTATAAATGCACTTGCTAAATTGACTTTTTTTGAACGAAGAATGTCATTGTCTACATATTTTGTAGTCTGCTTTTTTAACTTAGTATTTTATGGATATATTTCTATGACATAAATATTAATCTCATTACCATTTTAAATGCTGGCATAATAATTTTCATGACTTATTTTAAAACTCTATGACTTATTTTAAAACTCTATGACTAAGTGAGATCTCTAATGACTTCTACAAAAAATGACTTACATTCAGTAAATATCTGCGGAATGAAACAAATCACAGTACGAGGTTAACTAAAATGCTAGAATGATGGTTTTGCTCAACCAAGGACTCATCTGCATCCTCTGGCAATGCCTACAGATGTTTTTGGTTCTCATTACTGCAGGAGTATTACTGGTATTTACTGAGCAGGAGCCAAGGATGTGGCTAACTAGTCTGCATTGTTAGGAGAGCCCCAGAAAACAAATAATTATCCAGACAAAAATGTCAATAATCTCATTTTTGTATCACAAACAACATGTTTTCATCGGGTTGTTTAATAAAAGGCCATTTATAAAGATTTAGACATAATTTAGGGAAAACAACTACAGAGAGTGCTATTCCCTGGACATAGCAACAGCAGCAAGTCATTACCAACCCTTGACCTACGGGAGAATGTGCGAGTGGTAACCAAAACATAGAAAAATAGCTGTATGGAGAACCCTTCACAAAACTGTGGCCCTGGGGACAGGGAAGCAACCAGCTGATGTGACCTAGCAGGGAATGAGTTAAGAAAAATAAATATCCCAACCTGATCTCACTCTCTTCCACCCTGACTTCCTGCTGATGCTTTTCTTAGCAGACCCACCCACGAGCCAAAAGAATAGGGATCTTGGTGATACTGCCTACATAAGTCAGCCTCTACTCCACATGCTCTGGAACCCCTGATAATGCCAGTCTTTTTGATTTGCCAGCCCCCCCCCCTTTTTTTTTTACCGAATCTGGTGGGTAAGCAGAATCTTATTGGATTTTTAACATGCATCCTTTTGTGTTTAATGGCCACCTGGATATCCCCTTTTGGCCTACTTTTCTACTTATTTGTTGACCTTTTCTTCGTCATTTTATACTTCCTTATGTATTCTGGTTATGAGCACTTTGTCAAGTGTATGTATTGGAAATTTCTTCTCCCTCTGTTGGTGAAGGGGTGGAGAAAGGGAGACAGAAAGAAAAAAGAGAGAGTAGGGGTGGTGGGGGAGAGAGAGAGAGAGAACCACACACGAACTAATAAAACAGATATCAGACTGTCCTGCCACCTTGCTGAAAAGATTAGCCTTTCCCCACTGTCTACAATGCCACTTTTATAGTAAATCAAAAATCCATAAACACGCATGTTTACTTCCAGTTCTATTCCACTGGTCTATTTGTCTAATTGTATATCAATACTATCA